>NW_022990772.1:1828949-2442625 GCF_902827175.1 Gymnodraco acuticeps
TGTGGATTATACAATAACAAATAAACGCTTTTACATTCAGTGTTACCTTACAAAAAGCATCTTGATATCCTTGATGTCACATGCTATGAAACAATGCATGAATCAAATACCAAGCCTACATTTTTTAAATATACCATATTATTAACATCCACGTTGAGCTCCTAAAGGCTACATAACATGATTATGAAATGTTGATGTCTTAAATTATGTCTTGCAGCAATATAACAATCAATAAGTGCAGGCTTTGCATAATAATAGTGCATTGAAGATCAGGGCTTAGTATCTGTTTAATGTACAAAGACATTAATTCACGATGCACATGTCTGGAATGTAGTAGGTACTTCTTGTGGCGTGAGAAAAACTCCACAAAGACTGTGTTGACATTCAACTTGTTATTAGGAAAATTGGACATGTTACTTCAGCAAGGAAAACATATGAACCTGCAGAGCTTTTTCCAAAACATACCCTTTTGACTGATATTTATCTTGCCTTGGTTGGTACTGGATCATCCAGTACCAATGTACCAACCATTGACAAGACATCCAGTCTGGATGTCTTGTCAATGTCATGTATTAAAAAAAGCTAAGCATTAGCCGCTTAGTGCTGAAGGGAAGGTATGACCGAGAGCTCATTAATCTGTTATCACACTGTGCCTCCACCCATCAACGCAAAAACAGTCTTGACACAAAGCTGACTTCAAGCCCTGATAGAAGAGTTTCTTCTTCCTATCTTGTTGGTTTACCACATTTCTCGAATAGGAGATTGTACGTTACAACATAAACATTACTTTGTTTTACTATTGTTTATATGTGGCCTGCGGCCGGAAAAAAAACATCCCTCTGTCTCAGGTATGACACCTTTCCAGTAATTATCAAAAACAATCCGGGGGCCAAGACCTGCATGACATATAATCAGGTCAACAAAACTATTAAGTTGAGCTCATTCAGGTTTGTTTTGGAAATCCCATAGTTACTGACTGACAGGCTCAGACTGGTTATTAGATTCAATTTAAAAGAGCCCTCTCCTGTCATTTATGTGCAGAAGTTACTTAAAGGGGACCTATCATGCAAAATGCACTTTTGTACGTCTTTTATACATGAATATGTGTCCCCGGTGTGTCAGGGAACTCACCAAGTGTCAGAAAACACAACCCTCTCTCTTTTCCTCCATACCCAAATCTCTAAAAACGGGGCTGCAACCGATCTGATACAGACTGATCCAGATTTGAAAGATCTCTGACGTCAGAAACGGGGTGCTCCGCCTATATGGCCAACTCTCCACCTATCAGGAGGAGACGTTCGAAAGCGCTGGAGACACTGTAGTACATATGCCAGGCCTGTAAGTGGCACTGTAGTCTGCCACAAAAGCAGCGAAGAAGACTTCTCACAGATTCAGCCCTTGCAAAACCAGGGCTAAAAAAGAGCAAATAGAGCGAAATGAGGCATGGCTAAAAGGTATGATCTGTTTGGTATTTTGAAAAAAAAACTTCGCAGACATGTTTTACATAGGTATGGCCCTACAATATATTATTAAAATATAGCATGATAAGTCCACTTTAATGCATTGTATCAGTTCTACAGAGCTTTTAGTGTATTCAGCTAATTCTTATCTGGGTTGACCGCCAACAAGGTCCACTCTCACCGGCGCTGCCACACGATTCCTTTTTTAGATATATATATTTTTTTAAATGATCAAGCTCTGATGAACACTATGTACACCAAACAGCAGACAGACAAATTAACCGTCTAGCTGGTGACTGATGATTAAGTTGAAGTGGCATACATTTTTCCCAGTAGTTGAGTCCAAAACATCTAATGTGAGTATTGAACTCAAATGTCTGTTTGCAACAAACACACCTACAAATGAAGATTTATATACTACCAAATGTGTGTGTTTAACTGAATGTCGTATACAACAGGGCAGTTAATGTTCAATATTCAGAGCACCCTAGACCACACTGATATGGATACTTCTTCTGTGCTGGTTGCCCTGGTTATTTTTAGAACTGTGATATTTAATTAAATGGGACTTAGCAGCTTTTACTGACTTAATAAATTAATATCAAACTTGATTGATAGCACAAAGTATGACCTCCACGTCTTTGCTCTTCCCTGTAATTTGGGGTTGACCTGTGGTAACGCTGCATTTCATGCATATTGTTCTGCCGCAGGATCTTAAGTCCTCTAAAGAATTATATGGAGTTTCTTAAGTGAGAGAAGGGAAACATAAATATTACTGTTTCCTCAAAAAATGTGAGAATTATGCATTACTATTATTAGTGTCTGCTCGACTGATGTCTACGGTTGGTAAGGCCGGGGCCACCCTTGTATGACTCATTACTTTTACCTCATGCACTAGGAATCTATGGAGGACGGAACATGACTTAAGTATAAATAAATAAATGTATGAAGAAATACAGGAATAAATAAATAAATACGTAAATAAATAAATAAATACAGGAATAAATAAATACAGGAATAAATAAATTACGAAATAAATACAGAAATAAATAAATGTTGAAATGAATACACAAATAAATAAATAAAAGAATAAATGCATAAATAAATGCATAAATAAATATGGAAATAAATACATCAATGTATAAATAAATAAATAAAAGTCGAAAATAAAACAGAACACACATTATTATATATCTTTCATTTATTTCTACATTTACGCGACATACATTTATTTATTTATGTATTTATGTGTCCGTATGCTAATGAGGTGGGCGGTCCTAACCTCAGTCTGAAGCAGGATTCGCCAATTGTTGGAGCCAGGCAGAAGCAATAGATTTGTGGCAAGTCACATCATGTCGAGCTGAGCCAAGTCCTCTATACATCGTTCCACACGAAACTGGACATAGTCTTTTGGTTCTCCGTTCTCTAAATGGTCCGCTAATGATCGTAAATGATCTCCAATGGCTCTTAAATCAATATCCATAAATAAACCTTACAACTGTTGGAAAACCATGGATGTATAAAGATAAGGGCTAAACAGTAAAGCTCCTGCATTCGAATCAGCGCGGTTATCCAGGCGTTAGTAGTAGAGCCCTCTGCCAGAAATGATCACACACTCCTGTAACCAATCCTGCTTCAGACTGAGGTTAGGACCGCCCACCTCATTAGCATACGGACACATAAATACATAAATAAATAAATGTATGTCGCGTAAATGTAGAAATAAATGAAAGATATATAATAACGTGTGTTCTGTTTTATTTTCGACTTTTATATATTTATTTATGCATTTATTTATGCATTTATTCTTTTATTTATTTATTTGTGTATTCATTTCAACATTTATTTATTTCTGTATTTATTTCGTCTTTATTTATTCCTGTATTTATTTATTTATTTACGTATTTATTTATTTATTCCTGTATTTCTTCATACATTTATTTATTTATACTTAAGTCATGTTCCGTCCTCCATAGAAATCCAGTGACCCACACACACACTACTCAATAACCTGCCCGCCAAACGAGACCAAAGGCCGATTCCCAGGAGATTCCCTCATGTTAGTATCTGCAGTTGGCTGCAGTCCATGTGTGTTACGGTCACCGTCCAACTCAATATGTACAGCTTTGAGAAACAGTGTAGCGAGAGGCTGACATGGCATGGTATCAATAAGAATTTAGACATGTCATCAGCTCTGAGTGATTCAGGACGGCGCAGCGAACAGCTTGTTCCTGTCTGTCAATAACTCACCTCTCTCTCTCTCAGCAGCCACTTACACACACATGCACTCGGTCTCTCTCTGCTCATTCCTTCCATTCCTCATTGATCTGCCATGCAGGCCCTGGGAGGAAGAGGAGGAAGAAGAAGAGGACGGGTAAAGTGATCAGGCTATGACATCTTCTGGCTACCTCATCCTCAGCGAGAGTGTGTGTGTGTGTGTGTGTGTGTGTGTGTGTGTGTGTGTGTGTGTGTGTGTGTGTGTGTGTGTGTGTGTGTTCGTGTGTGTGGGCTCTAGTCTAGTAGTCTAGTCCTGAACACACGGCTAGACTCATACTTTAACTAACAAATTCCTTCCTATGAGGGGTCCTGAGACACCAGAGGGAATAGACTCGTCTAGACTAACAAATTCCACTATAACTGAAAACATCTCTTTACAGATACATTTTTGTCCGTTTACATTGTAGCTCATATCAACAGAAAAAGCAGACGGACGGCCCTACACCTGCAATGTGTTACAGGAAATGGCTTTGGAGAAATGAATGTGGTTAGTGGCAAAACGCCTACATTTAAAGAAGTATGGGATACTTTTATGCAATTCCTGGAAAGTGACCAGGCTGCAATTATAGATTAAGATTGATAAACACACCAATAAGTAATTTATTTGTACGATTTCTCTTATTAAAATTAGGATTTCAATTATTAATATGTTATCTTCATATATGATTATTTTTATTTTTTGTTAATTATCTCTAAAGAGTTGAGGTGAGGACAGGGGACAGGAGTTTATTGATGTAAATTATTTTCTTAATGTTAATGTAATACCAAACATATAATGTTGAGCTTGTCTGGGTCTGCCAAAAATCATTATTTGAGACGTAGGCCTATATTGTACAGTTGAGTCATGCAAAGTGTAATCTCTTGCTGATTTGTTTTATTACTGGAGATTGGGCTGAAGCAATCACAGGAGATGACGTGAAATCTGCAGTCAGACAGGTAGGCACCCCACCTGGTGGAGAGAAGGCCTTCTGTGACACACGCGGAGTCATTATTATGCTCCGTGGTTGCTACATAACAAGCGGAATGCCGGAAGTCTCGGTTTAAAATGTTCACCGGCGTCTCAAGTTTGGCTGGCCCCCCTTTTCGTATTGCCGCTCTTCTTGCTTCATTCATTCGCTTTCACAATCCGCACACTCGCTGGTAGTAACCCCCTCCGCCTGGAGGAAAAAGCCCTTATATGGGCATGTTCCTGAGCTCGCTCGCAGGTAAGGCAACCTTTGAGATAAAGGTGAGTGAATGTATTTGCACTCTCTTGTATATCAGCGTTTCTTAAAGTGTCTCCCTTTAATGGCCTTGTTAAAATGGTCAAAGTGACATCAGGCAATAAAGGTATTTAGAGCTAAGGCGAAACTGTTGATAATGGTTGACATTTAATAGGGGGAGGAAAACCGTACACTCGTGCTTTTTTAAAACACTTTATTTAAATATTTCCCCAAATGTATCAGACAGCACATTAACTTAAGCTATCATCTCAGGGTACAAATATATACGAGAAGAATATACCAAACCCAACACAAAAACATCCAAAAAGACACATGACACAAAAACAACAATAACAAATTACCTGCTGTAATGTTTTATTAAAATATTTTTAGGGATACGTATTTCAGCACATTTTTCTTTAGGGTAAAAGTCAGTAAGTCAGTTGCATATAAAAAAAAGTGTGTAAGGTAATGGTTTCCAAACTGGGAATAGGGTCCATCCAATAAAGGATGGGCAAGGTGCTTCAATCCTTTCTGACTTTTCCTTTACCTTTTCTGTAGTTGAATGCTGCACATTTGTAAATGTTTTGGTCAGTTACAAATATTCAAATTAAAAACAAGAGTTGTAAAAATTGCCCTCAAGTATGCTCACCATTTAAATTCACACAATAAGTGACACAAGTAGACACAGGTATTATAAATCAAGTAATTTGTAAAATATGATCGTATCTGTGTCTGTGATCTTTCAGTCTCACCAATCTATGCTCATAATAAAGCTTTACAGCCAGACAGAAGTTACTAATATCAATGTCTGCCAGGGATCAGACATTCACTTCATGATCTGGTTTCTCCCTGTGATCGATACATCACATACAGGCAGTCATGGACGGACTGACTGAAAAACAAAGTGCTCCTTTATTCCTCTCTGAGTCGGAGATACAGTCATCATTAGTTAAAATGTTCACTCAAAAAATTGAAATCTATCGCTGACTGCACAATCAGAGGTCGCTCGCTGGAAAATGTCAGGAAGCACTTTGTGTATTTTATTCCACACAACCTACTTATCATCAGTTTAAACTCTTCCCATTATCTAGCAGCCTGGCCCATGCCACCCGCTTTTTTCTATGATCCTGACACTATAAAGACAATGTAGAGAGGACTTTTCCATCAACCAATCAGCCCCCCAATGGGTATAAACTTCAAACGTGGTTCCTGAGTCAAACCCACCTACTCACTTGGGTGCGGTAGAGATGATAGGAACCCCACAGAGTGTGTGTCCTCACATTGTGGGGTAGAAAAGGTCACAGAACCATAACAATAACAGACGTACTGGAAAGAGCCCTCCAAATGATGTCATGGAGTCTGTTTAGTGTGTTCGTGTGATAGGAATTCACCATAGTCCCACACGATGGGGAGGATGTGTCTGGAAAATGTTAATCAATGGTCAATTATCAATAGGAAAAAGGTACATTTTTAAATGTGTTTAATATATTTATCTCATTTAAAGCAGAAACATGTGTTGTATTTTTTTCACCCAGAAATCTCTATTTATACATCAATTATGCACTCCATGTTACCTTGAATTCATAAAATAAACTTTAGAAACATGCACAACAAAACAATTGAACAAATTCTTGATGAATGGAAGTGAATAAAGGCCGCTTTTAACAACAGCGAGTTTGAGTCCCAAAACGTTTAAAAAGTGAGGTTTTAGTTGAAATGCTATTTCTCCCGAAGTAAGCATACGACTAAATGAGTGGCTCAGCCTATAGGCCTGCAGCCTGTAGACCTTGGAACCGATCGGTCGCCGGTTCACGTCCCGATCGGACCAAAAATAATAGAGTGTGGACCAATTTCTGATTGCTGGAGAGGTCCCAGTTCACCTCTGCCGGGGTGCCCTTGAGCAAGGCACCGAACCGCCGGACAAACTGGCAGCCTGTTCACTCCGTGCATGTGTTTGTATACTGTATGTATCTATGTATTTGTATGATGTACATAGGTCACCCACCTATATGTACACCTACTGAATATTGAGATATACTGTGTATAGGTGAATGTGTGTGTATTGTACTGAGTGAACATCCCCATGGGGATACATAAAGGATCATCATCACTGTGACAAATTTGACTTCATAAAGCTGCCTTTTTGAAACTGCCCATTATGTGTGGAAGTGTGTGTATTTGCCTGGAAGTGATTAGGTGTGCCAGTACAGATCAGTGTGTGAAAGGTGTGTCTCTAATCTTTATCCAGGTTGTGTGAGAATACAGTAAATAAACTTGACTTGCTGTTGCTGTGCAATTACTACGTTTGAACTGATAAACTTAGCGGCCACCTTTCTTCTCAATAATATGACTTGCCATAAAAACACGTGTTCAGTGTCCTGCTTAGTAACAAGTTGACTGTTGTGTGGGAAACCAGTAACATTCTTATCAGCATCACACATCAGCATCTCTATTATACTTCAAAAGGCATTCCTAATAATAAAGACTGGCAAGGTGTTCAGGGCTAAAAATAAGCCACAAACAAACACCAGACATTTAGCCAGGTGTTCTTAGTGTTATATCCCCTCCAGATGTGCTGCTTTAGGTCTTTGAGCTGCCTCTTAAAGATGAAACAGCATTTTGTTCAATCAGGCACATGCACAGCCACAGTAAAGCCCCTCGTAGCTACTGGTTAGACCTCTCATTAATGTTACTGCCATCCACATCAAGGAAAGGGGAGAACACTTTTGTACCTCTGGACGAACAAATTGGGTTCTGGTTTCAGTTACCAGGCTCGGGTTTTGATTAGGAAATCATTAAACTGTGTTTACAGTGACTTGCTCTTCTCACGAGAGGTGAGCAGATTTAGATTTACATTCAGGATAGGACTTCCTCTGCTGCTCTGGCGGTCTGTGGCACCCTCCAGTGGTTTATAGTACAATGTGCTGCTACAAATTCACAGCAGACATCTTTTATGAGCAAAATTTATGTTTTCTCTGTCTTATGGAGAATTAACAAGATTTCAAAACCGGCGACAAAATTATAATGGATCAGTACAAAAATCACTGATTAATATAACGTTTTTTTTTTTTTAAATGTTAATTTTTGCTATTGTACAATGTTTAAAGTTACAGCACCCTCTAAAGGCCAAGGGCGAAACATCTAACGGATGCAGCTAAAAAAGGTAATTTTTTGCAAAGCTGGTTTCAAAGCAGCAACTGGCTAACATTTGATACATTATTGTGTAAATATTAAGCAATGACTTTCTCCTTTATCACTAAAGTCTCTGTATCTTTTGGTCTAGTTTGAAGTATATGAATAGCTTGTTGAACTCATATACAGTATAGAAACCCCACATTGTTGCCTTTTTCATATTGCAGATGTGTCATTTTAGTGTATTGAATGGTGTCTGTCCACATAGCCCATGAGACACTATTCTCATTAAGAGTCACATATTTGCAATTTAGCCATCTCCCTCACTGAAGATTGTTTATCTGAAAAACAATGAACTCTCTAATAAAGTTTGTGAGTTTGATTACATATTTTAAGACAGTAAAACTGTACCATGAAAGCTACATAAATGTACATTTACATTTGTAGTATTACATATTAGTGTATTAGTGTATGAAGGAATAGAAAGAAATCAATAAAAAAGTGTCATAGCATTTCTTATGTGACAACATTTATTGGCATTTTCATTGCAGACATCAGGTGCACAAACTCAATCATCCAAAAAACATAATAACAACATAAATATTAGGTTCTTTTAAAACAGTTTTTTTAGATGTTTCTGTTAAAGATAACGGTACATCAGTTAACAAAATGATGTGTAGTGCCATTGCATTACCAGTGATGTTATGTATCAAAAGTGACAAAAAGTGTAAATATCATTTTAAATGTAGGTAATAATCTTGAGAACACCTCATAGAAAAGGCTAACTTTCTTGTTTTCAAAACTATAAACTCAAGAATGATATATATTGTGCAATTCAAACAGCCTAGCACAGAACAAGCAGCAGCAAATACACAACAACAAAATAATTAATATCTTCAGTTGCAATGTGAAAACTCAAATAACATTACAGGCTAACATTAGACACCCCCCTTTATACACTGTGTATTTAAAACCAACAGGCTCCAGGAAGGCGGCCTCTGTCCTCTATTTCAGGACCTTTTCCCTCCTGTTGGGGGTAGGTTGGGGGGATGTTTGTGGTAATAGTCTGGTGGGGTGGTATTGGGACTTGCATTCATCCCTGTGGGGACATAATACATACTCTCCAGGTAGCTCTGGTCTAGTGGTGGATTGTTCTGGGGCTCTGGCTTGGGCCCCTGGCCGGAGGGATTTCTGTAGCTGACCCCAAGCCCCCCTGGGTGCATTGTTGATGCAGCTTCAGGATATCGGGGAGGCTGAGGCTGTGTCTGGGGGTGGGCTTGGGGAGGAGGAGCTGCATAGGGCATGTACTGCGGAGCAGGAGCATACATGTTGGGGTTGTGGATAGATGTGTAGGGGGCTGCTGAAGGGGGGTACAAGCCTGAATGTGACATTGCTTGCTGCGGGATGAGCACTTCCACATATTGGCCAGTCTCAGGGTCAAACAACATTTTCCTTAGCGGCTGTACAGGCACTTCAATGTAAAAATACTTCCCTGTCTCAGGATCTAGGAGCACTCTTCGAGGGGTCTGTCCATAGCTACTCTCTGAGTATAAACTGGAGCTGTCACCCCCATATTCAGACCCATATGGCCCCAGACTTTGATTGCCACACATGTACTGGGGATCCATTGGAGGAAGGCCAGGAGAGTGGTTGTGGCCAGGATCACTGTAAGGAGCCCCAGCCATGCCAGGTGGCTGTTGCTGAGGGGATCTGTGTACAGGGGGTCTTCGAGGGTCAATATGCTGGGTGGGCACAGCAGGGCAGGTCTGCATAAGTGATGGATGGGGTGGGCAAGGAGGAGGCTGGAGGAGAGGCTGGTACATGGTGGGGGGCTGGCTTGGACCAAAGGAACTTGCTTTAGGAGAGCCGCGCTGGTAGCTCATCTGCTGAGGGTCAGGTCTGCACTGATGGGGACGGGGCGGAGGCTGAGCCACTTGGTAAGGTAGTGCCTGGCCTGGAGAGTGTGGAGCAGCTGGAGGAGTGTGGGTATGGGGGCTGTGGTGATGGTGAGAAGAGGTGAGACCAGGGTGGGAAGGGCAGCCAGCTGTGCAGGAGCAGGGAGGGGGGCGGGAGGCGGGCTGATAGCGATTTGACTTCTTTGCTGTCAGATCTGGAAGCAAGAGGGGACTGAAGCTCTCTCTTTCATCGTAGCTTGGCGGGTCATCTGAGGCATAAAAACGCAGGTCATCTGTCCATTGGGAGCGCTCTCTGGACAGCGATCTGCGGTACGGCTGGTGCATGTATCCTGGCACTTGTGTTGAACCAGCAGCGGGATATTTTGTATTGTTTGAAGTTACTGGCATAGATTGTTCATTAGAGTATGCCGTCCTGGGATACTGGGGTTGGCTTTCTGGCTCCATAACAGCTGGCTGTGTTGGCTGGTTGGCTCCAGCTGAGTCACGGACATTGACAGGGTTAACTTGTGGGTCAGACACTGGACCTGGACCTGAGGTTAAAACTGGCCCTGTGGCTGATATTGGAGCTGTAGCAAATGTTGTCGCTCTTTGCGTATATCTAGAGTTCTGAGGCAATACCCCTGGCTTTTGCTGCTGACCTTTGACGTTGGATGCCTCTGTCTCGGATATGGTTGTTGACGGGGTTGAGGGATTGGAGATGGTGGTTGCTGTTGCTTTGCAAGGTGGAGGTTTGAGACTGGAAACTGTAGACACAGCAAGTTTTCTCGAATAGTTTGATGTTGATGTTGAGTCATTGGATATCTTTCTATAGATTGTTGGTGAGGACACAACAATTATTTGAGGCCTCTCCTCGCCATATGGGTTGACAGTAGAGGTTGTTACTGATGGTCTCTGTGCTTGATTTGGCATTGCTCCTAAATCTGCAGGTATAAACTTGCAGCTTGGTTTTGGAGGCACCACTGGCTTTTGAGATTTTTTAGCTATAGATTTAACTTCAATGGCTTGAGGCCTGCTGTTTCCTGTAGAGTTTGTGGGCGTCTCTTGTTTCTGTGTTTCTTTAGACAGGGACTTAACCTCAATTGGTTGCGGTCTAAATCTTCTTACTCCAGGTGACCTTGGGGGGAAAGTTGGATCTTGTCTTTTCACTGCTTCAAAATCTCCATGTTCCTTTGCTTTGGCGGGAGATGTTTGCTCCTGCATATTCCTCAATGAAGGTGCAGTATTTTGCTTTGCAGTGTCTTTCACTATAGGCTTACTGCTTATTATCTCATTTTCTCTGGTTCTTGTAATTGTGTCTGTGTTGTCAGATTCTACTGAGGGCCCAGATGTGGTTGATGAGGAGGAGAACGTCCTCTCTCTATGAGACTCGATCCGACCACCATCTGAAGGAGAGGTGGTCTGAAGAGGGACCTCTAGGCTGTTCACATGCTTACACGGAACCCCTTTATCTCCAGGTGCATTCTGGTTGTCACCCACCACTGCTCCAATGTCAGCATGGAAGCCTTTTTCCTTTAATAACATGGAAACTGAGTGCCCACTGCTACCTGTGTTAGCGGGCCCAGGTGAAAGTGAAGCAGCTGGGGCTTGGAGCAGCGTGGGCTTCTCTTCCCCAGCTGGAGATGCAGATGTTTTGGTTTGGCTGGATCCATCCCTTATTAATACTACAGCAGTGGAAACCTCTCTCTCCTTACTGGCCATTTTGGGGAGGCTCCTGAGCATGGGAGGTTTCCTGTCTGTTCTAACCATCGCAGGTTTGTTCTCATCCCCTTCCACTTTATGGATTTGTGTCATAGTCTCTTGTGTTTCTTCTGCCATGTTTGGACCATGTTGACATGGCTTTGCAATTACTTTATTTTCTGTGGTGTAC
This sequence comes from Gymnodraco acuticeps, assembly GCF_902827175.1. NCBI lineage: Eukaryota > Metazoa > Chordata > Actinopteri > Perciformes > Bathydraconidae > Gymnodraco > Gymnodraco acuticeps. Next base: position 1,840,807 of record NW_022990772.1, read on the forward strand.
ATTGTTGTGTTAGCATTCGAAGGGGATTGTCTGCTTACCTTTGTGATGAGCTCTTGAGAAGCATCTGGTTTGTCACATTGATTCTCTGAGTCGTCCTTGCCACATGGTATTTTATGTCTGCCTTCTTTCCAGCAAACAGCTTTGTATTGTATTTGCATCGGCTGTGGACGAGCGAGAGGGCTTCCTTTCCTCTGAAGAGGTGGAGATAAGGTTGGCAGCTTTAGATCTTTTGCGTCCTCTTTCTGTTCCTCCGTCCTCTTCCCCGTATTTATCTCCTCTCTTGCCTCTCTCTCTCTCTGTGTAACTATCGCTTCCCTCCTGTCCTCTTTAATTTGTTCCTTTCTTTCCTCATTTAAAATGTCCATCCTTTCCTCATCCCCATGTGATGGCAATACAGCACTAGTTGCCTTGAAGGAAAGGTTATATGTATTTTTTACAAGCCGCCTCACATCTCTAACTTTGTGAATGGGGACCTTAACTTTATTAATCCCATTGTCTTCTTCCTCTTCTGATTTCTTATCTACACTAGTGTCTAGACTACCCTCTTTTATATCTGGGGAAGAAGCCCAAGGTCTGATGTCTGCCTCAGGTGTGAGACAGACATTAAGGGAGGTTTTCTTTTTTTCCACGGCTTTGAGTGTAATCTCCTGTGTTTGTGACATGTAGGAGCTCTTGGCAGCCTGTTGAAGTTGTGTATGGTCCTCTTTGTTTATACATTCCTGGTCTCTGTTTGTCACCCTGGCCTGCGTGCTGCTGGCTCCAGTGGCAGAATGAGCTACTGTTTCACCATCCTCCGTCCCGTCCCATGTTTTACTTTCATCGGCTCGTCTCACTCCAGTTCTTGACTGCAATGGCACTTTCAATTCTGATCTTATTTCAGATTTCAGTGAGGTTGGATTCCTGCTTTGAGAATCAGCATCTTCACTCTCAGAATGTGAAAAGTTAACACTTCGACTGCTGCTGGATGAACTTGGCCTGTTACTCGATCTCCCTCCAAAGTTTTGTGTTGGTTTAGCTCTATCCTCTGTGTTTGGTTCTCTTCTCACAGGAGGACCCTCAGATATATACTCTGATTGAAGACTGGAACTCAGATTAGGTTTTGGGGACTCTTTGAGTGGTGCCACTGCACATTCTGTTGCTGGGTTATTTACCTCAAAAGCAGGGCTTTCTTCTTCTCCTGCCTGCTCATCAGAAACACTCTGCATCTTCTTGGATAACACACTTTTGATAAGACAAGTGGCTATCTTGGTTTTGGTGAATGTTTCATCCAGAGACGCAGATTTCTTGAGTTTGGATCTTCTGTCATTTTGTTGAGTGGGCTCAGGGCTTGGCTCAGAAGGGTAGCATTCTTGCATTGCTGCTGGTGTACTGTGTTGTCTAATGAATGTCTCTCTGGAATGACCCTCTAGAGAGGGGCTTTCCACCATCCCTGGTAACACAGGACTGCTATTTGCACTGCTCTCATCCTGCTTCCCTTCTGCATTATTCCTTTTCTTCAGCTGGATCTGTCTCTTTGGCACTCCCCTTCTCACCCTCCTGGAGTCCTGTCTTTCCACGGCCACATCTACACACTCATAGTTACCGATCTCAGAGTGCCTTGACTGATTGAGGCCCTCTGTGTAGTATGCAGATGGTTGTTGCAGAAAGAGTTCTTCGTTGTCCAGCTTGGGAGCAGAACCCCTGAAGTCAGCATATGCCGGCCAGGAGGAATTGACCCCAGCTGGGCTCTCCTGTGTGGACGGTTGAGAAATGTTGGTGGATGAACGGTGGCTAGAGTTGTACATGTCAAGGTAATCCATCTCAGAGCTTGACAGGCTGCTGAAAGCCAAGTCTGAAATCCACTTCACCTCATCGTCTGCATCATCAAGCTCACTTCCCATACTGGAGCTGGAACTACATCCGGGCCTGTTTGCAGCCCTGCGTCCTGGAACACTGTTCTTGTTGTGGGGTGCTGAAGGTTGAAGGCGTCTGCTGGCACCACCACCCCTGGTGTCTTGTTGGGAGGAAAGTCTGAGCAGACTCTGTTGTTGCTGTAGCTGTCTGGTTGCAAGCAAGCTCTCTGAATAGGAATGCACTGTTGGCAGTCCCTGACGAGTCTCTCTGCTTGTGGGAGCTGCGCTGCGACTCGCAGGCCCTTTTCTATTCCTGGCATTGAATGACAGCTCAACCTGTTCCCCTCTGTAACTGGCGTCCCCCTGCCAACCCTTCCCCATTTCAGGAACCAGCTCCTCCCTCTTTTTCCTCTCTCTTTCCATCTCTCTATCCATTTGCCTCTCCCTTTCTAACTCCCTATCGTCCTCCAGCTGCATTTCCCTCTCCCTCTCCATCTCCAATTGCCTTCCTTGGCTGACCCAGTGAGCCTGGCTATTATTGTCAACATGGGCAGTATTGGGGCTTTCCCTATTTGTCACCGCTTTCTTTAAATTACCACTTGGTGAAGATGCTACAGCCTGAGAGGGGCTATGGCTTCTGTTCTGCCACTGTCTGTATGGTTTCTCAGGGGCTATAATATGGACAGGTGTAAACCTGGTAATTGGCGGAGATGGAGTCCGCCTTCTGTTTATATGGTGGGCCATGTCTTCTGTTATCCTCTCTCTGTTTTCACGTCCAACTTTGGTTGACAGCCCTCTTCTCGCAGCCTCAGGTGTACAAGATGATTTTATTGAGCAGCTGCTTTCAGAAGTTGGGGAATAAGTATTGAATTGAGGCTGTGAGTTTTCCAGTCTCTGTACAGGTGAGTTGGATGAAGCCCTGTAGACAAGGGGAATACTTGGACTCCCAGTTTTAGAGACTAGAAGATTAGGGGAGGGACACTTGATTTCAGTGGGGGGATTGATAAAAGTGACTTCTTTCTGAACTAAGCTGGGGCTAATGGTTCGTTTTTCCTCAGGAAAAGAAGCTAAACCTGAGTTTTCCTGAAGGTTATCTTCTTTTGGTGTTGCCTCTCTCTCAGTGCTTTGTTTTTTCAGTGAACTATCTACCTTTTCCTCAGCTAAGAAAGGTGAAGGGGATAAAGTTGACTGCACTGGCGAACTGCTTTTGATTTCAGCTACAACTGATATGTCTCCCCTTTCTAATTCAAATAAGGGTGACACACTCTTGTTTTCCAAATGTGTGGGATATTGTGTTATAATATCAACCGATGTGGTATTCTCCTCAACCTCAGGTTTATTTCTTAGAGGAGGAGTAGGTAGTGTGCAGTGAGGGCTACCCCCAGTGGAGAGGGTTGCTGGTGAATGCTCAGGAGATAGGACAGCAGGTGATGGATCTCTACTTCTATGCTGAGATGAGGAACTTTGAGACTTGTCCGATGAAGCAGTAGGATATCTTGGCTCAGGGGAGGGAGTGTGATGTTTTGGCTGAGGTGAAGGTGTTAGATACCTGGGTTGGTTTGACAACGTTTTTTCAGGCTGCAGGACAGAGTTTGTGAGGGCCAATTTGTGAGGGGAGCCTCTTGGTGTACCAGTGGACTCTGCTATACTGCTCTGAATACTGTTTCTGCTTGGGGTAGGGCTCTTTACTTCAGGGTACTCAAGTGTCCTATCAGGCTCAGGGGTGGAGAGGCCAAAGAGTTCAGCAAATGGGGAAGTGTCCCTGTCCTCTGGCTGGACAACAGAGTAAGAAATCCCTGTGATATGAGGGGACGAAGTGCCACTTGTTGGTGAGGCAGAGTCAGGGTGAAGCTCTAGGAAAGGAGACGTAAATGTTGTCTCCGCCTCAGAAGGCCACTCTCTCCTACTGACCTCAGGTGAGGATGCTGTAATCCTGATTTCAGGTGAAGGAGCAGTGTCTCTGTGCTCAATGGGAGAGTTGTTGCTTTTAACTTCCGGTGATGGAGATAAACTATGACTTACCACAGGTGAAGACACCTGGGTACTGCTTTCAGAATGTCTTGAAATGTGCTCTATTTTATGTGAGAGGCTGGGAGACGGAGTTCTTGTCCCAGAAGAAGCTACACTGAGCAGTCCAGGAGAGGGAGCTATGTGTCTTAATTCAGGTGAGACACTGTTCTCCACAATTTCAGGAGATGTTGATATTGAAATTACAGGTGATGGCGGTGTGTATTGTGGGCCAGGTGAAGACACAGTACTTACAATTTCAGGAGTAAACTTTGTATCTTGGCTCTCAGGAGTAGTCACAGTGTCTCTTTCTGGAGGAGAAGGATCTGAGATCAGCTCAGGGGTGTAGGGAGATTCTTCAATATCGGGTGTGGAGCCTCTGCTGAGGAGATCAGGTAGGGATACCCTCCCTCTTAGCTCAGAAAAAGGTGATGAGGCTTGAGTCTCAGGGGAGTAAGGTCTATTATTCAGCTCAGGAGAGGCCAGTGTTTCTCTAGACTGGGATAATAACTCTCTACTACTGGATGAATGTAAAGGAGATGAAAGCGTGGCTCGAGTTTCAAAAGCAGATTCTGTCAAATCTTGAAAAAAATCTTTGGATGTAGGCTCAGGTGAGGGACTGCTGTGTTGATTATAGTAAATATTCCTTGACTCTGGAGAGCCTTGTGCTGCTCTCAACCCAGTTAACGGTTGTGTGCTCACTGATTCAGAGGGGGAAGAGCTGACACAGTTCAGAGGTTCAGAGGAGGGACTGTTATGTCTATCTTTGACAGTTGGAGTGGTTGTCCTTGGTTCAGATTCTCTAGCACCAGGGGAGGAGGGTGAACATCTCTTTTCAACTGGGGAAGAAGACAAGGATAATGCTCGTCCTTCTGTACTGAGGGTATAGGGGCTGTTTTGTCCAGAAGAGGGGGTCCTCTCACCACTATTTAGGACTTCAGGTAATGGGCAATCTGTACTAAACTGAAGTGCTGGAGATTTGCTTTCTGTTTCTAAATTTGGGCCACTTTTCTCCGAAACGTCTGAATGTCCTGAGCTTATTTTCTGACCCTCGAACCGGCTGCTCTCTGAAGACTCGCCCTGCAACAAGGGGCTGTTAAACCTTTCTCTTGAATCTTCAAAGCCCTCCTCTCCTTCACTAGAGCCCGGTGCAGTGTGGTAGGAGCCTGAGTCGTTCAGATCATCCACCAGAGGTGATGCAGCAGCTGTCCCGTCCACCTCCCTTTGGGAAATGATAAAAGCTCCTGCAGCAGGGCTGCTTGAGAGGGAGGCTGACTCACAGTCGTCTCCAAATATGTCACAAAGGCAGGTTGTCTCTGAAATGGCACTGCGCTGAGGGACGTTGATGATGTCAAAGATTTCAACGTGGTTTGGGGTGCCGTCACGATGACACAGGGAAAAGTTACGATGGGGTGCACTGCGCAGGAAGGAGTAGCTATCCCCCTTTAGAGTCCAGCTGTCCATTGCTCGTCCACAAACTCCAAATTCTCACTGCGGCCAGTCCAGTTTGCTCCTCTTGCCTGCTCTGGGCTCTGTTCCTGGACTGGAAATAAGATATGGTAACCTGGAGGGTGTGTAGCTCATTCATTTATATCACCAGTTACACTGTTGAAAATCAATGAGTGGCAAAAGCCTATTTATAGGAAATATAGAGACTAAACTGTGCATTTCTCCTGTTTGTTACCTTGCAAACAGCACATTTAGATTAAATAATTAATAAATAAATGTTCTGAGAATATTAGCATTTCAAACTTTCAAAAGGGATCAGGACAAAAATATAACACTGTCATGATGCCCTTAAAAGCACTATTGAAATGATCACAACAACACAATACAAAAACTCGCTTTAAGTTTTCCAAAACATTCAGTTAATACCAGAAAGTATGTGTATCTTTACATGTGGTTAAACATTAACAAGATTTCATCAATACATTATATTTGATGTGAAACTTTTTTTGAATTACATTTTTCCACATACAGTAAGTGGAAAATTAGCTCTGCCAAATACATGCCCTTTCTCTAAACTCTTCACATGGCTTTGTGTAGGACTGACTGCTCCGCATGCAAGGGGAGAAAGACGAAATGATTGGTACTGTACCTTGGCCAGTGATGAGGCTTTCCCGAGGGCATGGAGTTCCTCTGTGTTGCAATATCTGCCCCTCATCCACAAAACCCTTTCTCAAAATCAAAAGCACATTCCACGTTTACGAGACCACTGTGTGCATGGTGAATCCAGGACAGAGCGGCTCGTACAGTCCAGTCTGGCAGAGCCAGTCTGGCTAGACAAGCTCAGAATGTAAAAGACACTGCCATCAGACTTGAATAGAAAAAGCAAAGAGGGGCATCTCGCTCAGACCCATCCTCTAATGCTTCCATCTCTATTTCTGCCCCTCCCCTGTCCCCTCTTAGCCGACATCGGGGACATTTTTTATAGTGTCCAACCTGGATCTCTTTTCTTTTCCAAGCTGGGGTTTGGTTGGACATTGGCTTTCCTGTGTGACCTGGGCTAGGGGGCGGCGCTGGGGGTGGGTGGGTTTATAGTTAGCAGCAGGTGCTGATCCAGCCAGGACGGATGAGTGTGCCTGGAATCTGACACTTACAGCCAGATCAGTCACAGGGCTCCTCTATATATAAACCCATACTATCAGGGCCAGATAGCCATAGCTTCAGCCTGGGAATGCTGGAGGGGAAAGAAAGGGGGAAAACAAACCTCGAAGTACAGCCCACACAATGTCCACATAACCTCTGCTTATGAGATTATGCTTAAAATTGAAGGTGTTTTTAATGTTTTATGTTTTTGTGTGTCTCTGTGTGTGCATGTGTGTGTGTGAATAGTACTGTAATGTGTAGCTGGGATACAACAGGACAGGTCAAAGGTTAACATAGACCACCCAACTTTGACAGCTCACATGCAGAACTCCTGTGCAACAACACTTGTTAAGGTACTCTCACAATGATGTAGTTCATGTTTTTCCTTTTCATATCTGGATTTCTATGTTCCAGGAATCACTTCAGCCAATTAAAATGTAAGTTTCAGGCTCACTGTAAAGCTTTTCTGTCACTCACTACCAAATATTTGATCAAAGGGGATCATGTTATTCTACTGTACTCATTGCTACAGAAGCCATACCTTCTTAGCAACAGTCTGGGTGTCTGTGTGTCTGGGTCTGGGTGTCTGTAGGGAGTTTCGATAAGCCTTCTGTCCCTAACCTAATTCATCATGAGATTATACCATTCATTCTCAGTCATTAAGTCATTCAGGGCAAGCCAATGGAAAACCTTTAATTACATCCTCCCTGACTAAATATTGCATAAAACTTAGAATGAGGGTCCATTATATATTTTGTACACATTATTAATGTTCCTATAGCCAAACTAATCACTGAGTCCCTGACCTTGGTGGAGTGTACTCTACTCATAGAGCTTTTCAACCGATATATCTTTTTTTGCATCATTCATTTTGTATTAACTCTATTATTTTTAATAGACTAATGTTTATAGACTCTAGATTACCTTACAGGTATATCCTGTAAATTATTTCATATTTCATTAGAGGCTCTAATGGCATGACAAACATGAATCATGATCCCTCTGAACTCTTCACATGCACTAAAAAGAGGTTGGATCTACATCTCATACAGTAAACTGACGTACACTATTTCATTATGCGTCATACAAAAACAGATAATACTGGAATGACACAGAGTGAATGTGTAAAACTTGATCGTTCAGAACAATAACGTTTTTAAAGGTTAGACAGGACACCATGCAACATGTGAGTGTGGAGTGAGATAGTGTGATCTAGAGTGCATTGAAGTGTTGATATAATTGAAACTCTGAGGTTATGGCAGCACTGTAGACAGCAGGAGGACTCAGAGGGAAAGAATGATGAGCACCTGAGTTATGGGAGCTTTAGTCTATACATCACTGATAGATTAGTCACACCAGCCCACTCAAGTCCAAAGACCTTACCCACCCTCAGCAATGCAACACACTGTTAAGCAATGCGTAAACAATATGATGTGTGGGTATCTATAAGCAATCTTACAAGAAGCTTCTAAATGAAGGGGGATTGGCTGGGGAGAGGTTGATGTTAATCCACATATTGAGCAAATCTCAAATGCAGTCTGGTACAGCAAATCCTGTCGAAAGATAAATACAACTGACTTAATTTCTAAATTCATTCATGCTACTTTTCCCGGTTGTGTGATATGATACTAAACAAACAAAGGTTCAGTCTCATGATTATTATAATGTAGGTGCTATATCAATGACAGTAAGAATGTAAACACAAAATCACATTTCAAATCTGTCTTTTTTAAACTGACCTAGTTAGTCAAGCTCTATACAAGCCGCTAATATTCAGTGGTGGTATGACACTTGATTTGACTTCCTATCTAATATGATAAGCTACATGGATAATTATGAGATTTGGACACATAATAATATATTTGAGGGTGACACCAACTGTAAGGGAATTTCTCACTTTGTACATAATTGATCGGAAAAAAACGAGGAGCAGATTAATCTATAATGAAAAAAAGGATGTTTACATTTTATCACATTCGTGATAAGCACTAAGTACTCGTGGTATACTATCAGATATAATCAAATAACATCAGATACGGCTTACAAGTTATTTTTGTGGATGAAGATTTTAGATACATAACATAATATGATTGAAAAATATAATGCATTGCTACCATTAACTCATATTTCAAATTAGAGCTACTTTGACCAGCTATAACATTCAAATTAAATACGTTACGTGATGATGCATAAACTCCTTTCTCTGCAGACCTTGAAAGTATTAGTTGTGACAGCTTGATGTGCATGAGGAAAGTCATATAGTGAAACTTATTTTTGTACGCTACTGTTTGCTTGATGTCGCAGAGAAAAGGACTTTTATTGTGAAATGTCCAGTTTATGCAGAATGCGACACAGGAAGATCCGCATTACAACTGCTGGTGAAGTGTTGCCATAACAGGCAAGTGGCTAACGCTAATGTTTGCTAACTAATTAGCAGGATAGGTGAGTGGCTTTTATTCAGACACATCATATCATTTTGTTCAAAGGCGGTAGATGTTTTAAGAGATCGGATAGTACACAATGTTGTAGACAAGCGGGTTGTCATTCTCTCCTGAAATAAGTTGGGCCTTGTCAGTCAGCAGCGGGCTAGCATCAACTAGCTGTTTAGCTGCTAGCAATGGCGAGCTTTTGTAGCTAGCCAGCCACCGTTTGTTTATGTTAGCTCTGCGGCAGCCTTCTTTTCTTATTTACCGCATCTCATCAAAATACTTGGTTGGAAACGTGTGACACTTTGCGTAAATCATTGTTAGTGAGTATTACAAATGTGAAATGTTATGTTGGTGTTAAAATAGGAAATATAACTTGCGTTTATGTTGGTTAGCTCTATGACGTGAACTGCTAGGTGGACATTTTCTATATTCAGCTTATAAACAGTGAGCTACAGCAAAGCTACACCTATCGGGGATTTTCTCTAATAGGAAGGTACATCTATCTGAATGCAGACGAGATTCCCAAAAGTAATGGCTGATAAACACTGTCTTTATAGGATTAAATGACACTTTAGTGTGGTTGAGACGCTAGTGACTGACGTTAGTAAACACCAGGCCGCAGAGTACACAGTGTGCCTGTATTTAACATTTTTAAGGCCTTGCTAGTTGTTAGCAGAGTTATACCAGGCAACACTTTTAATGAGGGCAGTATTGGGACGATTCGCATCTATCTCCTGATAATAAATAATATCTGGTGCCTACCAATTGTCGAATTTATATTTAAAACCTTTTAGTGTCAAGAGACAGCTGTGAGAAAATCATGGTGTTGTCAGTATGATCAGGTCTGTCAAATACTACAGGCAACTGGTTTGTTACATTGAACTTTTGGCAGGATTTTCTTTAAGATTGATTCAATATCATATACATCAGCTGGGATATTCTTTCACCATTGTCATGTCTGTTGAGCTAGTTTAAAAAACATTGTTGCCAAAACTGTGGACTGACAAGTTTGTTTCTCATCATTAAAGGGTCACGCCCTGGTGTCTTGGTCACAATTCTTTAAAAACATGCTTTAGAAATATTTTTATTTAGACTTGGGCTTTACAAAATTAGTATTCTTTCTTTTTTTTGTGTGTGTAAATGGTCTAATATCTGGACTGGTACTTGCCACTGGCTTGACCTGTTCTTTGCCATTGACCTGTTTTTTCTTTTAAATCTAGGTGTCGTTGTGTGTGTGAGTGTTCCAGTCTGAATTATGGAACAGTGTGCGTGTGTGGAGCGGGAGCTGGAGAAAGTGCTTCATCGCTTCGTGATGTACGGCCACCAGTCGGAGGAGAGGCTAGACGAGCTCCTGCGCAGCGTGTGCGAGATACGAGGACAACTAGTTGCTTTTGGTAAGTAAAACGTTAGCACTATTAACGAAGCACTTTTATACTAATAAAGGACTGGCTTACCTAAAGCCAGTTGAGTAGCACTTGAAATGTTTGGCTCTATGAAACCTGATGTACTTATATGATTCTGTTTTCTTCAAGGTTGTGTCTTCCTGGTCGAATGTACTTATTGTAAGTCGCTTTGGACAAAAGCGTCAGCTAAATGCAATGTAATGTAAAACTGATGAGCACAAGGTGACTGAACACCACAAAGCGATACCATTTAATATTTAAGTGTAACATAGTAATCTTATTCTCATACCTGTTTTAATATCTTTATATATGGATGAAAATAGTGCTTTAATAGTGAGGCTTTTTCCAAGCTCTATTGTTATCGACATGCAGAGTTGAGACTTTTTCTTTTTCTCTTTTGCAGGAGTACAAGATGCAGACCTATCAGTCCTATCTCAGACTATGGCACAGTGTTGTAAGAATATCAAAGAAACAGTGCAGATGCTAGCATCGCGACATAAGGATATCCATGGCAGTGTGTCAAAAGTGGGCAAAGCCATTGACAGGGTAAGGACAGGTAGCAACTTTCTTTAACGTTTTATTTGATTTCTTAAGCATGTACTTAATTTTTGATATTGTTCTCTGCAGAATTTTGATGCAGAGATCAGTGCTGTGGTGGCAGAGACGGTGTGGGACACCCCTGAGAGACAGAAATACCTGAGTGAGACGATTGTGGAGCACCTGTACAGACAAGGGATGCTGAGTGTAGCAGAGGATCTTTGCCAGGTAGGTGCCGAGTGCCTTCAACATGTTTCATGTAAACACAGCCTGAATACAATTAATTTAAGAAAAACCACAAGGCTTCAAATGTACTTTAATCTTTGATTTGTGGCTGGATAATAAATGTAACAATTCTTGATAAGCCACATTTACCCTTGTCTGTTTCTAGGAGTCTGGTGTAGTTATAGATATGAGTATGAAGCAGCCTTTCCTGGAGCTGAACAGAATCCTTGAGGCTCTGAGGATGCAGGACCTCAGGCCGGCACTGGAGTATGTTTTCTTTTTTCTTTTCATTTTGTTCTCTGTCATCTAGGCCTGTCAGGTTACCTACTTTTGTTGCACAATATATTGCTATATAAATACATAGGATTATTCATATTGTTGTCATTTTAAGACTATTTTACCACACTGATATAATGATTATAATAATATTGCAAGAACACCATTTCAAAGAGCTGTTCATTCTATATATCTATATATATATACCTAACATAGTTGACCGTTCTTACCTATGTCTGTGCGTCTTTAGGTGGGCCGTGACAAATCGGCAGCGTCTCCTGGACCTGAACAGCAGTCTAGAGTTCAAGCTGCACCGCCTGTACTTCATCAGCCTGCTCAGTGGAGGAATCGGCAACCAAATGGAGGCCCTGCAGTATGCTCGGCACTTCCAGCCCTTCGCCTCCCAGCACCAGAGAGGTACACAGCATGCCTCGGCGTCTAATGCTGCTCGTTTAGCTGATCTGCTCAATCATCGTTGTGACATTCCTGGCAAAAACGTACAATGATGCTCAACTTGATTTGTATTTCACAGTTTTTGTAAAAAGGGACATATTATGTTAACATGCTTTTAATGTAAAAAAAACACTTCATAATTGTTTTTAAATAAAGTTTTTGCACCTGCTCTGATTTGCTTGCAAGGGTAATTGCAAATGTAGTTCTCAAGCCGCTGTTGGAGATATTCAGTTGGGGGGTGCTATATTGTAATGAGCCTGCATGTGACATAGACAGTGGCGCCAAATTTGAGCTTGTTTAATCCAACATTTTTCAAAAAGAAGCCGCTCACAAAAAAATGAACCAATTGTCTAATTTCACAGTTTTTAGGGTTGAATGCAAAACTGTGTTTCTGATGATATGTCCCTTTTCTAAGATTTAAATGATTTGTGTCTCTGACTCTTTTAGGAAGAGTCCCATCTTCACCTTCAGGCATATATATGATTTCTCTGAGTCTTATCACACAATTCTCTTTTAAACTTTGATTTGATTGTTTATCACACATGTTCTTTGGGTCCCTGCAGACATACAGATCCTGATGGGCAGCCTGGTGTACCTGCGTCATGGCATTGATAACTCTCCGTACCGCAGCCTGCTGGAGACCAATCAGTGGGCCGAGATCTGTAACATCTTCACCAGGGATGCCTGCTCTTTACTGGGCCTCTCTGTAGAGTCTCCTCTCAGTGTTAGGTCAGAAAACCATGAACAACACAAACTCACCAAAATTGATATTAAAAGATTTCAACCACAGTCAGACTTATTAATCTCCGCCATGTCTGTTTCTCTGCAGTTTTGCATCAGGCTGTATGGCCTTGCCTGTGCTGATGAACATCAAGCAGGTGATAGAGCAGAGACAGTGCAGTGGAGTCTGGACGCACAAAGATGAGCTGCCTGTAAGTCCCTCTGAATTTCTAAAGAGCATCTATTGCTCCTTTTCATTCTTATTCACCTTTCAACTGATCACGCCTATCTGCTCCCTTAGATTGAAATTGACCTGGGGAAGAAGTGCTGGTACCACTCTGTGTTCGCCTGCCCAATCCTCAGGCAGCAGACCTCAGAAAGCAACCCCCCCATGAAGCTCATCTGCGGCCACGTCATCTCCAGAGATGCCCTCAACAAACTGACTAACGCTGGGAAGTAAGTCAGCAATACAGCCTGGTTGTTTGATATGTGCGATGTATTATAATGCATGAGATTTGTATAGTGCCTTTCCTAATGCTTAAAGACACTTCACATAAAAACAGAACAGTATTATCTTTGAACAAAGCATTTAACTAATTTGACATGCTTATTTGTGCTGAATAAATTCAAGTCATCAACCAGTGGAAAACATACCAGCACTGTTGCTGTAGATATTGCATTGATATTGAGAGCTATTTTTCTATTATATCTGAAAATCCTATTATAACTGAAAAGAGAACATGAACGATTACTTGTATTTTGTTTGCAGTTAAAACGTAAACTCAGTGGGGCTCTGACATACTGTGGTGACATGAATGGAAACCAATGGCTTTCTTTAAATTACATTATCAATCAGAAAACGAATAGTTCATTACCCAAAATGGTCAGATACTAGATTTGTGTTTATCAGAGTACACAAGAAGTATCATCCTTTTTAACAAACCACACACTGTAACATCCGGTTCCCGTTTCTCTTCCTCAGGTTGAAATGTCCGTACTGCCCCATGGAGCAGAACCCTTCACATGCCAAGCAGATCTACTTTTGATAGCGCACACTTTCTTCACGAGTAAGGATGACGTTCCCTGGAGCTCTTTGCATTTCCAGGACCATTTGCTCTGGCCCTTTTTTCCTCTGTCCCTGGCCTCTCGGCCTGTTATTGTAAGCATTAAGGTTTTATCCCAGTGCTCCTCTGGACAGCCTTGGACCCCCGTAACCCACCTCGGACCCTTCAACTTTGCGTAGTATACAGAGTCCAGCGGGGATGGTCCGTCTACAACCGGTTGTAAAGTGAGGAGTCTGTCAGTAATGAGACCTCACGAAGAAGCACCTCTGGAAAAGGTTCATTCATTGAAACTCATTTGCAAATGCCTGCAGAGTTATAGGCTTATCTTTTTAAAGTATGTAATACTTTATAGTGTTTGTTTTTCAGCTTTATCGACCGTTTGAGTTGGATGACTGCTTCTTTTTTTCTTTCTCCTTTTTTGTGACGGAAGCAGTTGAATGATAATGAATGGGTACGTGTGGGTAAATGGTATAGATAGGCAGTTTCTGATTTCAGAAGGATAATTAACGTTATTATACACGAGGAAGAAAGGCAGGAAAACAAACCGAGTTGAAGGATATTATTTGCTGGTGGAGGTCTCATGAATGGAACTCTGGATTGTGACCCATTAATCCTCCATAATGTAATAAAGGCCTCACTTAGCTTCAAAGTCACTTTGAGCTGATGTTTCCGTTTGATCAGTAAAACATTTAACTCATCAAAGGTGGAACAGCTTTCTTTTTCTTTTGTTTGCGACTTACAGCACCAGCAAGATTTTCCTCATTGTAGAAGCCATGTGTCTTGTTCTATGTATGTATTTAACAAACAGTGACAAAAAGGAAACAAAAATATATACTACTGTGAAATGTGTTTTGTTTCTATTTTTCATTGCAACCGCCACAACGGCTCATGTAAATTAAACTGAACCGCAACATGCATAATCAACACTACTGCGTAACTCTCAGAACTAGCGACTCTACAGTTCACATCCTGTTGTGCCATCGCCTCACTCTGCCCCACATTGTGTATCCTAAGCTTGCAAGCCATGTGATTTAGAGATGTAAAATGGTGACGGTAGACGTATGGTCTGACTTGCAGTGACTGTAGGCTTGTGATTCAGCTTTACTCTTCGTGGGTGGGGAAGAAGTCCTCTGATCATTGTGGCTGTTGTTTAATATATACTTAGAAAATGCCTCTGCTGCGTAGCTTTTATTTCAGCTGGAGTCAGAATACAAAAACATTAGAATCAATGCATTTCCTCAGGGCTCATTGCAACAGTTCATACCACACCTTGCAGTTAGCATTACAGTTGTACATTAATTTAAGGAGTCTTGAACAAAAATGACACATTTCACTGGTTGGGCTGATAGTTTGGGTGATGTTGGAGTTTGTATATATTATTCAGCTGGGGGGGAAGTGTGTCACGAGGTCCAAGGCATTTGGATATACAATACAGTTTGTTTTAGATGATCAATACTAATAGTGCAAGTTCCCCGTGTCCTCTTGAAAAATGGTGATGTCAACTCGCATCAAAGTGAGGCTAATTAGTTTAGCATCGCACCAGCATAACTCACACTGACAACGCAACATTACACTCATTCAGAGTTTAATATAAATGCTTTTAGCGTTTGGTTTTTATTTGCAAAAGGGTTAGAGCACGTGTTGTGTGGACTTTCACTGAATTTCGTCTTTTTTTTCTTTGGTTGACAATCATTCATAGCTTCTTCGAGTGTTCCTTCAGATAGACGGCTAGCGCTCCGTACCCCTGTCGTATTAATTTTGTTGAATGTTTGCATTTCCTGCTTTCGTGTGTTATGCAACTTTTATTGTAAATATTTATCCTCTAACATGTTTCATATACTTGCATCTGAAATGAAAATAAAAATTTATACTCCAAGTCACATTTGGAGGTGTGTGACTTTGGCATTTGGTGATGGTCCCACACTATGACTCACTGACCATTTTTCTTTATGGTTTTACAGCTGCTCGGCCCTCCGGTCATCCCCACTTGGTGGCGCTCTTGCTGTATTATCCGCACTCAGACTATAAACCCTTTAATTCTATAACATCTAGTTGTTTTCATTTGATCCTGCTTCACAACCAGGAACCATCTTCCCGTTCAGAAATGATACACTAATGTTCCACAATAAGGTGATTTCATCAGATAAACAGCACTGATGGCATTCAGCACTGCAACCCTCCTACAGTGATAACATGAGGTAAGAATCCTTTATCATCCCACTTCAGTAAACCACTCGGAGATGTGTAGTTATATTAAGCCCCAGTTTATATAATAATTTAAATGCCAAAGTAAGGGCCTTGTGAGTCAGCCACAGCTCATAGCTATTCAGATAATGACCCTGTGAAAAAAACAACCAGCATTATGGACTCGCATGTGCTATCTCTTACTTTTCCTATAATTGTATTTATAAACTCACTTATGTAAAGCCATAAACATGAATTTAAGTGTTAAGCTTTCATCTCTGCCAAGATATCCTTAGGCCACTGTTCTAGTTTGCACATTTGATAGTTTCCATAGTAGTGCTTATTTTCATAAGCAAACAGGTCCTCCTATATTTCCATCTCTGCTAACTCTCTCTCCCTTCCGCTGTCTGTCCTGCAGGAGATGGTATGTGAGGGCTGGCTGGGGGAGAGCAGGGAGGACCTAGGGGAGAGGCCTGAGATAAGGATTCAAGGCTCAACCTCTAAAAGCCACATTAGTCCCAAAAGCCTCCGCCGCTTTGTTGTTCATTCTGTCATAAAGCTCCTGTCCTTGGGTTTTATTGGTACGCTCTCTGGAGATGTTAAGCCCCTCGGAGCAGGCAGGCGTCTGAGCCCTCGGGAGAATACCATCACTTACACCACTAACATTTTTGACAAGCGATTTCTGGAGAGTTTCATTTAGACAACGGTAGACAGAAAACCACTTTGTAGCCATAATTTACACAAATGCCACATTTAACACTTCATACATGTTTATTATGAATCCAAAAACAAACATATACATTTATACTGAACAGTTTTAATTCCAGTAAATAGACAAGAGTCACAGTATGTTGAAAGGTCGGTTGACAGCTGGCTTTTGAATGTTCATAAGTGAATAATAAACAATACAAGAGAACAATGTCACCTGTGTCATGCATTTAATTGTTATTGGCTGGGGATGTGCAACAAATGGCACCAAGCAGGGCAGTCGTGTTCAGCTTCCTTATCTGTTGATCGCTTTCGTTGCAATCAAAAGACGATATGAAAATGTGCCCATTTAAGACAGCATTGTGCTGGAAATACAATGAAAAAAGGCCAAAACAAATTGCATTACGTACAAAATATATAGAACTCACCTGACAGGAGCTGGAAGGTGAATGAGAAAAAGTTCAACGTTCCACTAGATCACTTTAATCCTTGATACTTAACCCAGAGATGCAGCTTCTCTCACAGAGCCCAGGTGAATCCACTTAACATGTGCTGCTGAAATGTTACCGGGCCAAACTAAATCCCTTTGTTACTGACTAGACTATACAGCAGTCCAAACCAAAATGTAATTTCCAAATGAACACAAACAGGATATCAATTTGCTCATTTACAGGTTTGTTGTTGGATAGCAGGCTGTGTCCTTTTTACAACATTGACACCAATCCTCTGCTAGGACAGATTACAATATTTCTGTGCAGCGACCCCCGGCTTTAGTGCGCTCTGTTGGAGATTTTTGGTTCAGTCTTTGCAGGAGTAGGGCTTTATTAAAACCAACAAGGATTAATAAGCATAGAATGGCCAACAGACCGGAAACTATGGAAGCCCTTTTTTGCCAGGAAAAGAAGAAGAGAATATAAAAATAAATGTATGATTACATTTAAAATCATCAACAAAGTCAGAGAGATATTAAGTCAGACCTTTGATATATTATTATCTTAGACCTGAGTTAATGTATCAACAAATTGACATTTTGAAATACTTTAAATAGTAAATCAAGAATTTGAGCTTGGACAGAATCATTTTGTTGAAAAAATGATTTGAATAAAGCATTTAAACTAGTTATTAAATCTAATCATTTACCAACTAGGAATCTTTAAACATATAGATGCCTGTCAAAATGAATTCCATCAAATGTTTGCTTAGTGAGTAAAAAAGGTGTACTTTCCTCACAATTTGGTTAACTCTTTATTTTCCCTTTTCCTGGCAGGCACATGGACTCCGGTAGAAACCACACTGCCAGACCGGTTAGTCTGGCACATTCAAATTTCAGATGATTCAATTCTGTCTATCCACGGCAAACCAGAGGAAGGTCTGTCGTCTTGTTTTTCAGCCTCTCTCTCACTCCTCAGCTCTGGCACTTCTCTTTCCAGTGTCCCATTTCTGCTCCCTCCTCCTGCTCCTCCTGCTCCCTCTTGCTCTCTGCCTGCCCTCAGCTGGTGCAGCTCCTTCTCCAGCGCTTCGTTGCGGTAGTACATCTCTAAGTAGCTGGCCTGCAGCTCCTTCTGGTAGCGGATGACCTTGTCCTTTTCTGTCTGCCATGTCTGCCTCTCTTCTTCGAAAGCCATGGCCTGGCCCTCGCTCTGGCGTCTCTCCAGCAGGAGCTCTGCGCGCAGACGCTCCTCTGTGGGGCCCCCGCAGACTCCTGCAAGCAAGAGGTTCACATGGCTTCAACTACAGGCCAACAGAGCCGTAGGGGGAATATAATACAAATACACGGGCTGCTTTTAAAAGGGCTGCTCCTGACCTGGTTAGTCAAATAACCAGATTTTGGCTCCAAGTATGTAGATTTCATGAATCTAAAATAACTCAAGACAAGTTACAGCTGTGTTGATAAGAAACACAGCTTTAATGTCTTAATCGCTGAGATAAAACAGGCATCCGTGACATATAATTATCTTGCTTCAACTTGGCATCTGCAGGCTTTAGCAGGTTTGTTCTTTCTGAGGTTGACAGGTTGTGAAAATGCAATTGTGTTTTTGTAAAGTCTTTTGGGAGGACTTGCTTTGTCAACAAATTAACTTAACTCTTATCTGTGCTTGTGCTATGACTCAAGTGAGTTGTATTCCTACGAACCATCAAAGAGAGTGCAAACATTGCCATACGACACACAACTAAGAGACAGAATCATAAATCTACCTGTTGCCCCAGCTGAAGGATTCTCCTCTGCTCCTTTTCCGTCCTCATGTGCAGGCTGAGAGGAGCACCTGCGACGCTGCGTCCCCTGCAGGACCAGCTTCAGTGCATCCATCTGGCCCTCTTTGTTGCGCAGATCTGTGCGCGTCTCCCTGAGCTGCGTCTTCAGCTGGAAGATCTCACTCAGCTTCTGGGTCACCTCCGCCTGGGAGTCCCTCAGCTGCTGCTTCAGCAGGGAGATCTCCCCTGACTTCTGGCAAACCTGAGAGAAAATAAGTGAGAAATACACATTTTACTGACTCTTCAAACCTGTTTGTACTCATTTTAACATCCACTGTCCCCTGTAATCACTACTTTCTAAGTGCTTCTCTCTGCCATAAAGTGTCCCCCCCTTCCCTGTCCTCCCAAGGCCGCACCTCCCACTGCGTCTCCTCCAGAGTGGGACTGGTTCTCTTCACCATGGCTCCAGCCTCCTGGCTCCTTTCTCTGTTCCGGCTGTCGAGCTCCTCTTGCAGTCGGTTCTTCTCCTGCTGGGCCTTAAACAGCTGCAACTGCAAGGTGCGCTGAGAGCGCTGGGCATGCTGGGAAACCTGGCGCAGCTTGGCAGCATACAGGTGTTTCAGCTCGTCCACCTCCTTCTCCCACAGACGCTGTTTCCCTTCGAAAACCTGCATGCAGACACCAGATAGGGGTCGGACTTCAAAAGAAAGGCAGGTTGATGTATAGATTGGTGATAAAGAACAATACACCATCAGACTCACCTGGGCGATGGCGCCCTCACTCTCATCTAGGTTTCTCTTCATCTGTTTCAGCTCGTGCTCTTTCTCCACCAGCCGCTCCTCCAGATCACGGACCTGGAAAGGCAACATTAAGGAATCAGCCATCTGTAAATCATTCCGACCTGCTCCTCCATTCTCCCTTCTCTGTAGTACTCACCACTTCCTCCACGGACAGGGAGAGAGTCCATTCATAAGGAGGAGGAGCCTCTCCTCCATATGGAGCCAGACGGCTCAGGGTGGCCATGCTCCGACAGGCCATCTCTCCTATGGCCACGCCCCCTGGCCCGACACCCTTCTGGCCCAGAGAGGTGCGGTCCAGGGAGCTGATGGTGTTGATGTGTCCCATAGATGCGCTGGAGTAAAAGAAGAAACCCCCAAAGGCCATTAATATCTCTTACATTATCACCTCCCACTGTCATTAAGAATACAAAAATATATCAAAGCAACACTTCCTTTGAATACAAAATAGAGCGAAGGAAATGCAGCAGTGGCAAACCTGATGTGAGACAGGTGTGGGCGGAAAGGAGGCCGGTATGGCGGAAGGCTGTTCATGGAGTTATGGCCCGAGTCTGACAAATTATCATCCTCCTGGCTAATCCCACGCACCGAGGAGATGGCCTACACATAATTATACAGTTATTAATCATTGTTATATTAATAGGTTTAGAAGATATTCATTTAGGGAGCAAATAACAGTTCAGTCCACGAAAAGTTTATTGTTTTTGCTTCTGTAATCAATGCACAAAGATCAAAAAACAAAATACCTTGTTACCACTGGATGTTGGTGCTCCATGGCGGGAGGGTGAGGAAGAGGAGGAGGAGGTGGAGACAGCTTTGGGGACATGGGCGTAAGACCTGTGCAGCCCATTGGAAAGGCCATGGTCCACATCCTCAGACTTGGAAGAGGGATAGAGGTTTTGCATGGAGCTGAAGTTTTTCGGTGTGACAGGCTTGAAGGCAGACCTTAATCGAGCCTGGAGGAAAATAACCAAGGGGTGGACAAGTTCAGGGCAGTTTAAAAGGATCAGAAGATAAGAACAAAAACATACTCTGAGCAAATGGGGCTGGGCTGCGGAACGATAAATCACAGGTGATCTATTAAAGCAAAGCTGTCCCACCCTCTGTGTTCATAGAGTGGATCAATTCAAGCAAAAAAGTGAGATTTGATTGCCGCAATAAATCCAGTAACACAGTAAGGGCAGACTCTGAATCTATGCTGGAGAGCTGGAGGAGGTTTGAGGTTGATTTATGCTGGTAGCAGGCTATGGGGGTGTTGCAACACGCTGGCAGAGATGTATAAATGTGATACTGATCAATTTAACATAGCCTCAGCAGGCTGTATATCATTCATAAAAAGAGACACAAAGGGAAGCTGTGCCTGAATCTGTGACTTGGTCCCTTTGCTTTAGTAGCCAATATGTAACAGGGTTTCCACACATAGACCTTACTTGGGCGGGCCGCCCAGGTATATTAACGTCCGCCAAAGTATATTTCGCGACCCATTTGGGTTTAACCTTTTTTTATACGTCCGCGAGCACGACGCCACCTGCGATCGATTAACTACCCCTCCTGTACCTGTTCGCTCTGTATCGCGTGAAGGATCTGCTTTATGCGCTCCGCAATAACTCCGCTGCGAGGCACCGGCGAACAGTTAATGAGCGTGCCCGACCCCCCCCCGTTGATGTGCGTATTCCTCTAACAACGCCCCCCTACCGCGACAAGTATAAGTATATATCAGATCTGTGGGAAACACTGTGTAAGGTGTATTCATGTCGTCATACATTCATCGCACACATGTATTGAAGTACATTTTGAATTGGAAATAGGACCACTTCACTTGTTTTTTTGTTTGCTATGGTACTTATGCTTCCCCAACATTTCAGGAAAATATAATACTTTTTACCAACGGTTCAAAGTAAGTACATTTAATCAAATACTGTACTTAAGTAAGATTTTGAGGGACTTGTACTTTACCTGAATATCAATCTTTTTTGCTACTTTGTACTACTACATTTGTTTTGTACCTTTAGATACAGATTTTGATTAATGATGTAAAATATAATCAACACTTAAATAATACTTTCTTTACACCTGGAGTAAATTCACAAGCGACCTTGGAAAAAAGTATCCTCTAAAGTTTAGAGGATACTTTTTTGAATAACAATATTTACCTTTTCATACTTGCCTGCACTTGGCAGGGAGTTCTTAGTCAAATCTATTTCTGTGCCGTCTTTATGGTACACCTTGGCGTATAAGTTGTCCTCCTCACGGCCAGGGATAACGTCCTTCTTCCCGTCAGCGCCTGTTTTAGGCTCTCTCCTGTTTAGAAACACACTAGGTCAAGTCCTGGCACGTTTTGCATTACCTTCCAGACTACTTCGCCTTCATGTGAAACAGCAACACTCACCTGGTGATGTTGAGGTAGTTGAGCAGCTCTCTCTGGGTGAAGCCTTTCTTCAGGAGGCCGTTGGTCTGTTTGGGTCTCACCTGTGGAACTGCACGGCTGCTTTTAGTCGGAGACAGGTCCGGCCTCTCCACCAGACTGCCTACACTTCCCATGCCGCAACGGGACGAGAGGGGCAGCGGGTTACGGAAGGTTTTTTTGGGGCCACGGGTCAGAGGAAGTGTTTGGACTGAGGTTGCCATTGGTTACAGGGCTCGGTGGGGGGGTAAGGTGCTCTGTGAAAAAGAAAGAGGGAAATTAAGTCAGAAGATCTGTTCATAGTTAAGGAAATGAATGGAAACATTCTGATGGGTTCTCTGTTGAGATATTCCCTACTTGTTGGTAAATTGTGTTTTAAATAACGTGTTTATTCTTGGCTTTTTAGGCATTATAGATCTGTTCAGTTAAGTTGAAAAAGTCAAATTAAATGATAAATGACCAAGGATGACATCTTCAAATGTCTTGTTTTGTCCATAATCCAAAGACCTTTATTGTGCTGTCATTGGACTACACAGGGACCTGAAAATATACACATTTGAGAGTCTAGGATATTTCAGGGTATTTCAAACACATAATAACTTTATGGTTGTGATAGATGAAAGGTCAGGTAATCACCGAATTCCGTATGCCTCATCCTCCGGGGACCATACATCTTTGTACAGAATTTAATAAATATTCATCCAATACTTGAGATATTTTAGTCTAGCCTAAAGTAGAGAACTGACCGGCAATGCCATCAAGTCGCTAGCGTGGCTAAAAGATTAAGCTCTTAGTCTATCCTCCTTTGCTAAAATGGACTCCACCTCTTTCATCTCTACTGGATGTTGATCTTTGAAAGAATAGCATGGGCTGACTGACATTACATCAGCTGTGTTTCTCTGTAACGACAGCTGCTTCAGAGCACAGCTAGAACAACTGAGCTTCCCACAACATCACAGCAAAGAAAAACACTAAAAACACACACACACTCAAATTGACCTTTATGAAAACCATTTTCAAGGAAAACAATGGATGTAAATTGATGTCTTTACAAAGAAGACCAATCCCAAACTAATTTGAAAATATGTATTTCATAATGTAGTTGTGACATCCCTCTTGCCTCTCAAGAGCTCTTGTTATTCTTTCCCAACAGGAAAATCAAAAGACAACAGGATCATGTTAATCTGGTGGGGTCATGTTGTTTAATTCTAAGGCAGGGCAGCATATGTCACTTCACACTACAAAGTAACTATAATCCAACCAATAAAACAGGGCTTATTTAAACAGACGGAATTGCTTTGGTTACAATTCACATTAGAGATAGTGTATCAGGTTTGGCTGCACCTTATTTTGTTTGCAAATGTCCTGTCTTTCATGAAAATCATTTGGTAGTGTACCATTCTTTCAGTTTTGCATCACAGAACTAGCACGGCCTCAATACATAACATACAGAGCTGGAGTTTTCTGTCAGTAATGCAACATTTAGTTGAAAAAAAACTCCAAAACAATACAATGACTCATATGTTCTCTTGACTTTTTTCAAACCTGTTGCCAAGTTACCTCAAACACCTACATAAGAGGCACTATTGTTTTATCAATTTAAGTTTGAGCTGCAGTAAATCTTCCGTCTAATCACTCACATATTCCCGCCGTTCCTTCTTTCATACAACCTCATTAAGGCTCTCTATTGATTTCACCCTCTCTCTTCCCATGCATAAACACCCCCAGCAGCCGTAAAACATTCCAGAAACCATAAAACAAACACGCCGCAGTCTCTCCAACTATAAACAGGGCCCGAGGGCCGGCTGATGTGGCACTGGTAGAACAGGTAGGGTTTAAAGGGCCATACCACACGTTTTGCTTCTTTCAGTCCATTATATGCAATACTAAACAACTTTAAAATGAATTTCCTAACTTAGAACTGTTGCTTTGTATACATGTATTATATTTTGAAGATAAACAGAGAGGCTTAAATTTGCTTCAGTTTAGTGTTCACGAGAACACCTTATTTAGGTAATGCATTTGCCAACTGTGTGCATTCAAGGACATCTGATATTTGAGAAATTGCTGCCAAGTATGACTCTTCAAGTAAAAGTATGTTGTTGTCGCAAGATGCAACCTGGAGGACGGCCAATAAACCAGTTTCAGGTTGGTTACTGCAAGTTATTTTATGAAGAACCATTACATTTACTTGGGAACTTTTTTCAGTAAAATTCATGATTTTGAAGGAAACATGCAACCTCCCTGATTCCCAGTACGCACATTTCACACAAGTTTATCTTGCTGTCACACAGTAATATACTATGGATGAGCAGAGACGCATGCAGTGACACCCTGGGATCTCCTTTCGTTTCTTATCCAATGACATTAACATGTATTAAGGGCATTGCACTGCTGGGCTCGACAGTTATAACAATTATGCAAATGGTTAATAGGCAGAGAGAGCTGAGCTCCAGCCTACTCCTCTCAGCCTCTCAGCCAGGCCCACATCAAAGCAGCACAAGCTGCTCATGTTTTTATTCATGAGGTACTATCTCTCCCAATGTAAAACTTTCCACTAAAGCATCCGGCTCCTAATAAGCCTATATAATGCAGGCTGAGGAAAGAAACCTGATATCAATGACGATGAATATAATCAAATATAATGTGATAACCTATCTAGTGCTGTTCTACAGAAAGTCTTTGTTTGTTTCAAGTCAGAGTAAAACATGATGGATATGAGTCAGTGCCGGTCACGCTGACTGTGTGTGTGTGTTTGACACTACATGAATAAATCATGAGTATGCCAACCTAATGGCCACTGGCCAAGGTCTGACACAGTATTTTTAGGTACAGTATTTTCCTCCGTTGTGCCTCGTATCTGCCAAAGACATGAGAGGCCAATCGATGTTTGACGGGAAACTGGGGCTGAGGTGGGGGGGGCTGAGGCCAAGCAATTCCTTTTGGGTAGATAGGAGGGTACAAATCCTTTTAGGCTGCAACCACAAATCTTGCAGGACTGAAGAAATCTTGCATCCAGTTGTTTTCCATAATTGCCTTCTAGTTTATGGGCCCCGAGTAAACCAGGAGACACAGCGAGATTTACAGCCCAGCCACGAGTAACCATGGGGCCCAGAAATGCAACACACATCTTTAAATCACACACACATAAACACATCAAAGCTGTGATCTCTACCACCCTTGAACAGCTATGGTCTAATTGAAAAGTGCTCTGTTCTTGATTAATGTTTCCTTCAAAGCTGTGACAAGCCTTTTTAAAAGCTGCTAACTTTGATCAAGTGTAAAAATGTTTAACATCAGTGTATCACAACGCTGCGTAGGAAACAGTGCCGTTCACGTTTACCTGCATTTACTGCTGGCATATGTTAATGGTGGCCTCTTTGAAAAGTGAATGCTGTGAACTGGAGCTCTAAAGGGAAATTAGTCCAGGAATGGAGCACATTTATTGACTATTTTTGGTAAGCACACCTTTACAGCGGGAATGTAGCTGAGCATCAATATAATCATACCCTATGGGACTGCACAGCTTGTCTAAAAACAGGAGAAGGCTGATACTGAATACTGCGATTCCCAAACAAAAAGAGGTATACATTCTTCATATTTAAGTCAATGCTGTACATTCCTTGGGACATAGCGCAGCGCAGGTCTAAAAGCTTTCAGTGAAGCGACCCTAACTCATCTAGAAAACCATACAACTGCCACTTTACAATAACCACAAAGAAAAGAAAACATGCAGTTTCAAGGACGCTCTCTCCAAAAATATTGTAATCAGGTGTCCTACAGGGAAAACAAAGCTTTCAATTAAATGCTTGAGCGTGAAGAGGGGACATTTTCAAACCCTCAGAGAGACAAAGGTCAGCACTGGGACGGAGACAGAGAAGAGAAGGACGGCGAAGCCAAATTCCAAAGATGCTTTACACAACACAAGCTCAGGCTCGTCAGTTTGATGCACCAGGCGCTCACTCCCACTTGTGTGTGTGCAGGTCACTCAACACAGCCCCGAAAAAAGCAAATGCACGGCTCGCAGCTCCAGATCCTCTCTGCCCTCTTCGCTCAGCGCTCTCCCTCCCCTGATCCACCATCAAAGTTTGTTTACATTTGTGGGGTAACTTTGCAGGTTACATCTAAAACGCCCACACTGTTACATTATATAAGCCTTTCTAAAGCTGTGCACAAGTTTTCACAGCTGTTAGTTGTGTAAAACATTACACTACGATTACCAAATCAGCCACTGGCCTTATTTAATCTATTCCACAGAGAGCTGCAGTATTGTATTTAACTCCTGCACTGCCATGCAAGGATATGAAGTTTGGTTTGTTGTAGTGTCAGAGATGTATCATGATAAGGTAGACTCTTCTGCCATATTTAAAAGCCAGACCCGGAAATGTATGCACATTACATACCCAATGATTTCTGAGAATTGTGACGCAAAGAAACCAGAGGAGTTTCTTCTTCTTACCAAACATGTTGCCAAAATAAAACACAACTGCCCCCACAGACTGACAGGTTTAATGCCTCTCCAGAGGACAGACTTTGTTATGCAAGGACGGTTAGATTTAGAAAGAGGCTTACTTTTTGTTATACTGGTCTTTCTACGTCAACATAATATGTATTTTTCTAAGGACCTACTTTCATGTTGATTATTTTAGATTTTCCTGGCTTGTTGACTATAAAAAACCTCAGTAAGAAACCTTTATGTAGGAATGCATCAGCATGTTTTCAGTTTTTTTTTCAGTCTGGATTCCAAGTAACAATCCGATACCAGTGGTTGATCGGGATCATTCTTTTATGAAATGTTTGACCACTGCAACTATTTTTAATTGCAAACCCACAAAGTTTGCGTAATTTGTGTCTATGACAAGAAAATAAAAACAAATAATCATCTTCAGCCACAAAACCAGTAAGATGTTAAATCAGTGCAACTGTTCAGAAAACAGGGATACATTACCCCAAAGAGAAATGGACATACTGAAGGACTTATTTATACCTAAGAGATCACAACATGTATTTCATGTAAAAAGGAACATTCTAGTGTGACTTGTAACTGATACAGTAGAGTTTCAACTTTATAAATCTGTCAGCAGCAGCAGGATGAGCTGTGCCCGAGGCCGACTAGGAAGGAACCATCCTGGATGTGAAGCAAAGGAGCACTCCTCTCTCTGATTGACTATTACGTGTTGGGTGTAATGAGAGTTTCTCTGGCTGTGGGGCATGACAGCAGAGCAGTGTTTGGCAGCAGCCTCTAATTGTTAGCAGGTTATTCATTATGGATGGTAGACGATCAGTCAGACAGAGATCCTCTCTACAGACCCTGAGGCCTTTCAGGGGAGCCAAGAAGTTTGAAAGCGAGTCGTGAAGTGTTCCTTTTTCTGTGCGTCTAAAGCAGTCTCATGTATCTGTAAAATCTAACAAGACACACAGACAAGGACATTTGGTCAAATGCCTCAAGCTTAACTGCCTTGAGGTGATTGTTGTCTTCTGTTTT
The DNA here is from genome assembly GCF_902827175.1 of Gymnodraco acuticeps. Lineage (NCBI taxonomy): Eukaryota > Metazoa > Chordata > Actinopteri > Perciformes > Bathydraconidae > Gymnodraco > Gymnodraco acuticeps. The sequence continues at coordinate 1,868,113 of NW_022990772.1, forward strand.
CTGAATGAGAGAGCACAGAGAATTTTGCGTAAAAGGTCAACTTTAAATTCCTCACACTCAGGATGATGAGCAGCTCTGTGTGGAACATGGGACATAACTAAGCAGCGGCCAGACGTGCTGGTGCTAAAGCTAAAGGCCCAGTGTTCAGCCTCACACGGCCTCCATTGATGAGCAACACTTGAGTCTTTACAGAGGTCAACGGGTCATATTTGGTCATTGCCTAACATACAGGGCACTATTGAGCCCTCAGACGTTTAAGAGGCAACACAGACGTTTTATTTCTGACAGAAAAAGCAGACACGTTTAGGGAACACTGGACCAGCCTTTACACTATACTATACCATTGTATTCACTCTGAACTCATCAGTATGAATAAAATATAAGCCCAGCTATTTTGCTCACTGTGAGTTGTTGAAACAATATTTTACAGGTGCTAAATAACTGTCCATTAGGGCTGAACGATTAATCGATTTGAAATGATGTGATTATCAAATCGCAAAGCCTGCGATTTTTTTATAACGTCTTTTTTTTTTACATTCATTTTTTTTGTTCTTCTTGTTTGTCAGTCATCCACACCAATCAGAAGTGCTGTGCTCCACATGTACCAACCATTGTTAACCAATCAGAAGTGGCCCATGATAGAAGGTGATAGACAGATTGATCCAATCACCTGCAAAGTATTTGTGAAATACTTTTCCAAATGGCTTCCAATGGAGCTTTCCTAGATGGTTTGGTGAAACAAACCATCTGAGTCAGGTTAGTAATGCTCCATCACATGTTTCTATTACAGGGTGAATCTTAAACTGAAGCTTGACTTCAAAGCAACCCAACGGAAGTTTCATGTAAGTTTCATGAATCACAATATCTGTCAGAAAAATCGCAATTAGATTTTTTCCCAAAATCGTGCAGCCCTACTGTCCATACATATAATCTTATATTTCAATAGTTTCTGCCAAACAATACATTTAGTAATATAGGACGAAAAGACAATTGGATTCATTTAAAATACTGTCCTAGCCAATACTGACAGTTGATGACATTTTGCCACTTTTCTATTAGCTATATGATCAGTTATATTAATGTATTTGAGAAAAACCTATACTAATGCTATTCGTAATTCGTAAACAGTCTCATGAGTGTTAGGACACAATTCCCAAACGCATGTTCCATCTGTTACATTTTCATTGGATTAACGCCCTTGATTTGACTTGATTTTGGATAACCTCAATGTTTATCTCTAAATATGATTATGAAATCAAATGTATAAAACTTAGTATAAGTTGGCGCACAAGTAACATGTAAGACAGACCATGACTGAAGAAATTAATCTAACACCAATACAAATTTGTTGACAAAAATATAAGCTGATGCGTGATATATTTCCTGGAAATAATTTATTTAGCATGAGAAATAGCAAACATGACTAATCCATTTAAGAAATCTTAGTCAACTTATCCCAAAAATACCCCTTAGCAGACTAATAGTCCTTATTAATGCAATACATGTTGCCGGTAGGAAAAGCACAGGTGTAAATAATAAAATGAACAATGGTTGTATTCCAGTAGCTGGTTTGATTGTAGGTTTCCAATGTCGTGCATGATGGCTCATTGTCCATCTATACGTGATTAGAACAGAGCCATCATTAGTGTTGTAAGTAACAACTGTGCTTTTCATGCATGCTGTGAGAAAGGCATATTGCCATAGAGGAGCCTCTCATCCATCTAATTATCTTTTTCTCAATATCTATAATGACAGCGTCCTTCTCCAAATGCTCTCGGTGTTAAGTAGGTAGATAGAACTAAATGCTGTCTAACTCTCAGTAATAATTTCCACAGCAGCCTCCGTTATTACAGACCCAGAAGAGAAATCCTTAAAACTATGTCTGCCTTAGAGGGTTTGCAGATTCACAATTTGTATTACAGTCCTGATCCTGACCTGAACTGACTTCACGCAACCAGCTGTCGATACTTGAAGCGGAACCAGCTGAGCTGTGTTTCCTCACTCTGCATCAGTTAGCCTATTGATGATGGTCTGCACAGTGTGCCTTAGCCTTTATTGCCTGTGCTGACTTTACATTATTGTATTTCTGCACAGAATTCAATTACTGGCTCTGCTACAGTAGTAATGTTGGGGTTATCTGAGGTGACTGGTTGTACTGGTGTTTCATGGAACCTTGATCTGAATATAACTGATGTTACATAAGGCTGCTTCAGAGTGAGACGATGCCACCGAACAGTCTGTTCTTAACTAATGCTGTAAAAGATGTCATGAAAAACATGCTATTGTGCAGACTAAGGCAACACATGTTCAGCCTAACCAGTTAATGATATAGGAGAGATTTATTTTGATGATTAACTACTAACTAACACTAACCCTGATTGGTTGCCGCCTACTTGGCCATATTTTAGAACACCTGTGTTTTACTATTTATGTAACACAAGGAAAGGCTAGCAGTACCAGGAAACATTGGCTTGGGTTGCTGACAGATTACTAATGTTACTTTTAGGAAGTTTTCTGAGGTGCTTTAGAAAAAGAGAATGACTGTGTGTCCTTGGACCCTAGACAAATGACACATTAATCTTCACACTGCAAGTACAGTTTTCACCAATCTTGGAAACATGAGACACTTTGGCACCATGGTATATTTTTCTTACGATTATGGCACTATTTCAGGTGTTAATATTTGAAATAAAGTGTTTGGCTAAATAAAAGTGATATAATTGAAAACAAACACTTGAATTGAGAATATAACAGTGATGATGAATTTCCCTCCAGGTTCTTTCCATAGCCTCTATTTACCCTTTTCCACAGCAATACCACATTGGATTAACACATTTGAAATTCTAGTTTTCCCCTGATGTCATCGGAACGGTCAACAACCGCAAAAACAGCAGCATACAGGAATATGTTCTTGCTTAGTTCATTGGAATTTGTGAGAGAGCAAACAGCAGAGCGGCATGCAATTTATTTCACCTTATCCTGAATACAGTTCAAATTCTGTGTTTGGTTTCTGTTCACCTTGTCAACAAGCAAAGTCTGTACAGTGTTTGCCAACTTCTGCTATCAGCACAGTGAGCTCAACACAGTGCACAAGTTCAGATTGAAGAATGTAAAGGGAGAGGACGATGTGTGGAAACAAAATCACATTCCTTACATTTCTCTCTAGGTAATTATTAATGTGCACTCACATCGGCCGAACAGCACTGATATGACTATAACCGTAGACAGGGGTCTGCTTCTCTGCTTTGGGCCCTGAAGTGTTGTGGGATACTAAAATAAAATGCCTTTTATCCAAATCACTTAAGTTCCCATGAGAGCTAAATTGGTAATATCAGACATTTAATGACTGATAATTCTTCCACATAATCAGAGCGGGGGAGCCATACAGAGTTAAATTGAGCTTATAAAGACAAAAGCCTAAGAGCTAGCTACTTATTAAATTCATTAGAGCGAGGAGGATAGGAGGGCTCTCTTTCTCTTTTCTCTCTGTGGCTCCATTGTTTCCTGGAGCGGTTCATGTAAGAGTCACCGTTCTGTGATTACACAGATAGAAATCGAGTGGTTCCCACATCGACCCACACCTGAACCAATTCTACTTAACAGCTGCAGTGAATGTGCATGCATGCATCCATCCACACACCCTCAATGATGGACCACACAGGAACACAAACAGGGAAAGGTGTGGGCTGCAGCTGAATGTTGATTGAGATAGAGAGGACTACACATGTATGGATTTTCCCAGGGAACAACTGCTTTAAGTGTTAGGGCTTTAAAATGTAGTCCGAGATAAACCGCAAAGATAAAACTCTTCTGCAGTGTAACACCAGAGGAAGAGCTGAGCAGGCTGCGTGTCAGGTAGTAAACACTGGTGCTGATGCCGAGTCAGACCATCAGCACTTTTTTCTCCTGTGAAGTTTCTCTGTAAATAAAGAGTGTTTGTTGTTTGTTGGTGCCGAGCAGCAGCACGGTGGGAACTTGTGAAAATCAGCTTGTTCAGCCAACACGGGTCACAACTCCACTGTTTACAATGACAGCAAAGCAACAAGATACAACAAGTAAGACATCAACATGAGGAGAATTTCACCTTGTGTGGCAAGGACATTTTGCCTTAAGCCGTATAATTCAATAATAACAATAAAAGTCAGTCTAATGAAATCTTGTTACCCAGCGGTACAACATGGAGCCATGAATACTCCTCAGGGGGAATCCCAGAAACATCAGATCACCAATTACCAAACAAACACAGAAAAACAACGAAATGGAAAGGCGCACAGCTCAGCGGAGCAGGTAATCCTATATATGGTTCTTTAAGCACCATGTGGCTCCGTTTTAGTACAATCAATAATTAACTGTTAATTAGCATATTTGTTCAGTGCTGGAAGTGAATGAGGAGGCTGAGGCTGCCGCTTAGTGTGACGTCATTCGTCCTGGAGAGAAGATTTTACTTAAAAAGTTAGCTAATTCCAAGTCAACTCCACTGCAAACAAGCATGCCTCCTGGGGTGAGTAATTAACAATTAGGCTGCTTTCCTCTCCCTCTGCAGCTCCAGCCGTTCTTCAGACAATCCAGCCTTAAATCACAGTGAGTTCAGAGCAGGTTGTTTGCTGTCATGTTAATAGGTCAAACTTTCCCTGAAGCAAGTTCAGGAATGTATACAATAAACACACAGGTAACCGAGATCTTGCTCTGATCTGGAGACCAGCAGGACACAGGAGTGTGTACAAAAACAAATAGATAAAGGAAAAGATGGAAAAAAGTCACTTGTTTACCTGTTTGTTTGTCCACCTGAAACTTCACTTTGCAGCTCCTGAATCCATGCTCACTCTAGTTCAGTCCTCATGCCCGCACTACTGATTATGATGGCAAATGACTTCCTGTTTCTCGGTCTGTGATGGCAGATGGGAGGTGTGAATGGGAGGGAGCTGCCCATTCCAAACCGCTGACCCAAGGGCCATGACAAAATGACTTGGGTCGGATTATTGTAAATGTTGTGTTTCAATACAGAAAGCACAATCTCTGAAGATTAACCTGTGTTTCATATAAGAAACTGAAATCACTAAAGTCGACCTTTGTAGCAGCTATAAATCAGTTTTGACTCCCTTGAGAGAATCTGGTACTTTCCTACTCACTCTACACCCTCTCCTTTTCCTCCTCACCTGCTTATCTCTTTGTGCTCTTTCAGCCTCTCAGGGGCCGGTGTGGTTGGACTTGTTCTCCCAGTTTCACCAACAAAAGCTCCGCATGTATGTGTACCGGCCTTGAGGCGGTCAATCCGGACTCTGCATTGACATACTGGAGAGCCAGCGTCACTGGACAAATACATTACAATGCATCTTGTTTGCTCGCAGGTAATAAGACAATATGAGGGATCAGACTCGGGTTAAAAGACAGACAGCAGGAACACAGAGAAAGAGGGATGAGGGTAAGATCAAATAGGAGAGCATACATGAGGAATGAGTGGAAAATGAGAGCATGTGGGGGTTGTCTCAGCGTGGACCGTCTGGACAATAGTCTGAGTGTAAGTCGCCCTTCCTGAGGCATGGTTAGTGGACGGGTTCTACGTCGTATCAAATTACATAATTCAAACTGGAGACGCTCACTTGTGAGGGGAGAAAAGAGAGGACATTGTTCTCTTTTAACCAGGAGAAAGCGACCCCTTTCTTCTTTCTTCGCCATGTGATGCAGGCGACAGAGCTGAGGGCAGGAGGTATTTGGACTTCCTAAAGCTGGCACCAATAGGTGGGCACACAGGAATCCATGCTTATATAGCACCTTGACAACCAGAGATGCACAATATAGCAATTGGCACTCTATTAAAAGGCATTCCAGAGAAATAATGTGATTTTTTTTCTTCTGCCGCCCTTTGGCCTGCTGAGAGCAACTTGGAGAAAAATCAGCTGAAAAATGAAAGGAGGGGATAACCCCATCAAAGCGAGGCAGCCCGGTCTAACACTTGAACAGGTGACGCTGTACCCGTCATTACCTCTGGGCCTCACAGGCATATCCAGTCTCAGATTCCACAGATTCTCAGTTGTAAGTCTCTCAGCTGGCAGACAGAGCAGCACCAACAAGAAAGCTCTGGGAACCTCGAGAAGTATTGAAGGTGGTGCATGTATGTGTGTGTGAATAAAAAGGCAAGAGGCAGCAGCAGGAGGGGTAGGTCGAAGAGAGAATAGGAATGTCGAGGTTCGTAGATTGGAATGTGAGGCAGAAAGAAGAGAGGGACGAGTCGGGGCCTGCTGACAGTTACTGTACCTGTCTGACCAGTCAATAAGACGAGACAACAGCACGAGCTAGGCTCATTTCCTCTGCCTAAGCTCTTCTGGACAATAACATTACAGGAAGCAGCTATGGGAGGCACACTGGATGTCTGGCTCTTGAGAAATTACATTATCCTTGGTCATCAGACACGCACCTGAGCTTAGTGTGTCTGTGAGTTCTACTTTAGAAAAACATGATAGGAAATTCAGTCAAATAGGATTTAAAATAGAGTACCTTATTTACAGAGACAGATTCTTTGAATATATTTACAGACTTTTCTTCAAGGGGAAGTTTGTCATTTTGGGAAACTAACCCTGATGCAACTCTCATGTCTGTATGGTAATATGAATATAGAACCAGCAAATGTTTAGCTTAGCTTAATTTAGGCTAAAGACTGAACATTTGTTGAAACAGCTAACCTGGCTTTGGTTTGTAGGTAACAATCCACCTACCAGCACCTTTTAATCCCATTAACTAAAATGTTTGTTTACCAAATCAGTTAACGTTATTTTGTTCCCTTTGGGCACAGCCAGGCTACTTGTTTCTTGTGCTAAGCTATAAGCTAACTGGCTGCTAGGTGAGCATCCATATATAAGAAACAAATACAAGTGGTATCTCGAACTCTTAACAAGAAAAATAAAGATTGTATTGTTCAAACTGTTTCTTTAAAAACCAAACATGACAATGCAGGTGAGTCTTAACTTCCACTTTGCTACCTGTGTGACCTGAGCAAGACATGCCAAACAATGTAACCTTTAAATACACAGTGTGATTTCTTATAAAAGAACAGGATGTTACAGCAAACTGAAAAGCAGTTGGAAAAGATGAGCTGCGTCTGCCTCGACCACATTACACGCAGATAAAAATAAACAACAAAGCCCACTCGCAGAGGAGGGCTTAGACTCATGGCCTTTTGTTCTCAAAGCTACAACTCTTCAGACTAAATAAAAGAGACAGGGGCTAAGTGCACACACACACACACACACACACACACACACACACACACACACACACACACACACACACACACACACACACACACACACACACACACACACACACACACACACACACACACCACACACACACACACACACACACACACACACACACACACACACACACACACACACCACACACACACACACACACACACACACACACACACACACACACACACACACACACACACACACACACACACACACACACACACACACACACACACACACACACACACACACACACACACACGGCAGGTGTGGGCTCTTCTCCTCACTAAGAGATAAGCCCGATCAATAAAAACATGAGGAAACGATAAGGCTGGACTGACTCATGGGGCAAAGAGGCTACATTCATTAACAAGACAATAGTCCTAAAATGAGATTTTTCCAGAGTTAACGGCTATTTCCGTGGGCCCTCTGCGTTGGTGACATTTATAGACAAAAGGTCACAGTATGGGCTCTGTCCGTCCTCCTACACTCTCAGACCTCTCCCCTCTGAAGGTCAGGGGGTCCTGCTTGTCCCATGAGGATAACACTATTGTTCAGCAGTCAAGGGGCAGGCCCAACAACCACGCAGTAAGTCAGTAATAAAAAGAAATACTGGACACAGTAGACTTTAAATGGAAGGCATTGCTTAACAGGTTCAGCTGGACACACAGAAGACATTTTGATTTATAGAAATAAGCATGTAGGCCACCAAGTGAGCTTCTCGTTATGCCAGATCCACCAATACATACTAACATTTATATACTTACATATCATCGATCTGTGATGTTCCTCACTTTCCATGAGTGTAGTGGTGTGAAATGTTTTCATAGGTTGTTTTTCTTCTGGTTGATCATTAGAGAATCTCCTCCTTATCCTGTATTTTCAAGTTGTGGTCAACAACACATATACGCTGACATAATATGACTTTATAAAGCTGTGACGTTGCAGACTGAAAAATCAAAACATCAGCTGGGTGATGAGGAAATGTCAGGAATGTCAAGATAATTCAAAGTTCAATCTCCAGCGTTAAGGAAGAACACCTGTCACTTGGGGATAATGATTAACTCGGGTGTGTTCTCTGCATTGGCATTTGGAAAATTCAAGGCCCCTGCAACTAAATGTGTGAAAATAAATAATATAACACACAAGACTTAGGATGACCACATGTTTGTGTCGTCACAACTTATCTATTGCAGATATACAAAGGAACTTTTATTTCTTCAATATTTTCCAAACAAGGTCAAACATGTTGATTCTACTTACATTATTGCATGCAAACTTTAATCATTTACTGTGCCTGCTTTGAGCTAAACAGCCTTATGTGAAACAGTGGCAGAGTCCGGGCAGTGGGCCTGACACGCCTGGCCCGGCCAAGCCCCACGGTGATTTTCCTAATCGCAGCGACAGACGGCCCACAGAGCGGATCAGACCAGCCACTGGCAGAGGGATGAATGAGGAGTGAAAGCTCTAAGTGTAAAACTACAACACTTTCTCCTCAGAGAGATCAGGCATGGCGTTGTCTATAAAGACTCTATGAGATGAGTGCAGACAGGAGGGTGAGAATAGGGATAAGCCCAAGATTAGGAGGAAATAGTGTTGAGGAGGGGAGACATACCAAACTCAAAAGGGCTGATTAGTGTTTGATTAGCTGGCTGGCCTGAGGGGAAATCTCTACCAACCATTATGACTGCGCTCTCCTTGCTAAGCCATCTGCTAGACTGTCGTATGCATGACTGACCTGCAATGCACTTACACGCTACAGAACTAGAAAGACGTTTTGTTCTGTAGTTCACATTGGTGATGGTGGAATTATAAAGTATTTAGTTGCTGCACTTTTGTTCAAACTTGATGGGTGCTTAATGGAGAGGAGTTCAAATCCTCCTCCACTTGGTTAGTCAACACGAAGCAAATGGTCAGCAGACATCTGAACGATCAGCAGAAATAGTGTTTCATCAGCTGTCAGTCCTTTAAGGAGTCTCACCCACATCCATCCACACACACACACACACACACACACACCTCCTGGGAGCTCAAACAGCTGAACGAAGACATCACATCAGCTGCCTTGTTGATTCTGTTGAGAGAAGAGCAGCAGAGACAGACTGCGCTAATAGGTTGTTGTCAAAGAAATCCAATAAGCTTTTAGCTAACAGATTGGATTTATTGATTAAATCACAGGTACTTTTGGTTGAATATCCCAAGGCGAATAATGATGCAATAATCAATTTCAATTCTTTAAAAATTGTTTGAAATTTGTTGACATCAAAATTCTCAAAAATGTTCAAAACAACAACATCACAACTTGTGCTGTTGAGTCAAAAATCAACTTTTTGTGCTTTCTTTACGGCCCGTCCACACAACGGCTTTGGAAAAAGCTTTCCGGCGGGCGTGTCTGAAGCTCCACCAACAACCAATCACATGAATCTCCTGCCCCTGACACACAAGCAGTTGGAAGAAGCTTCCAACGCCACTGTGTGGACGGGCCGTTACAGGAAGAAATGAATTGTTCTTATTCCCATTTTACTTAGTTGCTGGAAGTCTCATTAAAAATGAACTCAAAACTTCTTCACACAAAACTGAAGGAAACAGAAGAAAATATTATTTTGTTTGTGATTGATTTGGGTTGACTGCCACTTTAAACCTTGCAGTCAATCTTGACCTTACACCCCTCCAGCTAACACTGCACTATTTAATCTGTTTGGTTTGTTTTTGCATTGGGGATGAAGGAGACCTTATTGCAACATCTCGTCTCTCAGTCACCTCTGTGTCATAGAGAAGTGGGCAGGATGAGAAGGATAAATGCATTTTTGTGCAGTGACTTGAACCCTAAACAATAAACAATAAAGCTGTCTCCGTGATTGCCATGCAGAGATCAGTCACACCGGCACTGGCAGTATATCACCCGCCATCACCTCTTTCAATTCTCCTATGATTCCTAAATTACAGGGATGGTTACCACGCAGCCTCCAACAGCTCACACATCTATTGTCAGACTACCTCCTCCACTTACGTCAGCAGGCACCCACCATCACCACACTCAAAGGACTCTTCCTGCAACGCTCCAAGAGTCCTCGGGTCAGAGGTCACCTGTGGCCTCTGGTTTCCACGACAACAGCCCAAAGACTGAGTCAGTATCACACACACACACAACACACACACACAAACACACACACACACACAACACACACACACACACACACACACACACACACACACACACACACACACACACACACACACACACACACACACACACACACACACACACACACACACACACACACACACACACAACACACACACACACACACACACACACACACAACCCACACACACACACACACACACACACACACACACACACACACACACACACACACACACACACACACACACACACACACACACACACACACACACACACACACACACCACACACACACACACACACACACACACACCACACACACACACACACAACACACACACACACACACACACCACACACACACACACACACACACACCACACCAGCTTTTGTCCCCAAACTCCGGTGCATCAAAAGAGACCCTGGAGTTTGAGCTTCAACCCAAACATGTACAGGCCAAATACTACTCAACACACTGCAGTCAGTGGAGACCACCAGAGCTGCGAAGTGACAGGAAATAAATGGCAAAGAAAAATCACTGTTCATCCATCAGTCTCCTTTTTCTTCAGTCACAAACACATACATAGACACACTCTGTCAGTAGCCAGTGAAAACTAATTGTAAGTATAGCCTACAATTTAAAGTCATGATCCAGTAGAGGGTTTTACTTTACATGGTGAACAAAGTAAAGTAGTACGTTTATTTCTCAGGTTTAGTCTGCAGAAAGTTTTGAACAAACCATTTTCAAGATGCACAACAAACCATGCACTGACACTAGCTGCAGCGCTGCATGTGCAGGAAAAAGCGGATCAGGGAAATATTGAAACAAGTTGGCGCCGCTCACCATGTTCTGCACGCAGGACATCTCTCGGAGCAGCACGGGAACTCTGCTGCAGTTTGGTCTCTCGCTGCTTATGTAAGGAAACGGCGTTTACGTGGCTCCGCAGGATACTTTCCAGGACTCAGAGCAGCAGACAGCGAACAGACAGCGATCAGCCTGCGTGCAGAGAGAGGAGCGCAGACTGTCTCTTTTCCCTCTCAGAGGTTTGAACAGAGTGAGAGGAAACATTAGAGGCGGGGAAGCATGTGCCTGTCCCCCCTGTGGCTGGACGGACACACTTCGGGTTGTGGATGGGGACACCGCCATCTAGCGATTAGGCATGTAGGTGAACCACATAAACAAAAAGTCCCACATTCATTATTTGTCAATTGGGGTTTTATATTCTGTCAATTGGGGTTTGATATTTTGTCCATTGGGGTTTGGTAATTGTACCAGTTGTGGTGCAACATCAACTTATATATTTCATTATTAGGGCCCGATAAACTATCGGTGAGCTGGATGCAATCCTACCTGGAGGGGAGAGAACAGATGGTGGAGGTAAACGGTACTCTGTCCCCCCCCCCCCCCCCCTCCCAGTGAGCTGTGGTGTTCCACAAGGAAGCATATTAGGTCCGTTACTGTTCCTAATTTATGTAAATGACATGTCATCAGCATGTGACTGCAACTTGTTCCTGTTCGCGGACGACTCAGCCCTGCTGGTCTCTGACAGGAACAGGTTGCAGGTTGAAAAAACCCTCAGCTCCGAGCTCGGCAGAATCTGCACCTGGCTCGCCGATAATAAATTATCATTACACCTGGGTAAAACAGAGTCCATTCTCTTCGGTTCGAAACATAATCTCAGCAAATCCGACGACTTCTCAGTTGCAGTGGGTGACATTATTGTCACAAAAGAAGGAAATTACATACCTAGGATCTATTCTTGAGGCAAACCTCTCCTGTGACAAAATGGCATCCAATGTAATAAAAAAAGTAAATCAAAGAACTAGATTCCTATACCGGATCTCCTCTCTGGTAAACAAAAACACCCTGAAAACTCTGGCAGGAGCACTCATTCAAGGGTACTATGACTATGCTTGCACGTCATGGTACCATAGCACCTCCAAGGCGCTAAAAATAAAACTTCAAACATCGCAAAAATAAACTGGTCAGACTATTGCTTGACCTTTCATCTAGAACCCACCTCACCTCTGCCCACTTTGACAACCTAGGATGGCTTAGAGTAGACGACAGAGTACAGCTACTTGCAATGGGCCTGGTCTACAAGATCCACTACACCTCTATGGTACCCATGTACATGTCAAAATTCTTCCCAAAGGTCAAGGAATACCATGATCATAACACCAGAGGGAGCTCCACAAATCATGTGAAACCCAGATTTGGCACAAAAAAGGGGGAATACACGTTTCGCAATTATGCCACATCAAGGTGGAACGCTCTTCCCACAACTGTAAAGGAAAGTAAAACTATACTTACCTTCAAAACCTCTCTTAAAGAGCACCTTCGGGGGAGAGCATTGCAAAACTGGCCCCGGTAATGGTACAAATCTCAACCTGTCGTTCAATGGACAGCTTCCCCCCCCATCTATGTATATACTCGCATTTTAGACTCTGTTACTAACTGTATATCTGTAGACTTGGTATGTCTTAAATGTCCGGTTAGGATGTATTAGAACGAAATCTAAAATGAAAATTGTAAATAAGCAATCTGTATGTAAAAAACCACCTGTATGTAAATTGTAAATAAGCCACATGTCAAATATGTCTTATATGTCTTAAATGATATGATGAATTGGAAATGGGGGACCCTGATGTAAACAAGACGAAAGTCTTTCTCTGGTCTGCATCCCCTTAACAATTGTATGTTTTGAGCTGTACTGTACTGTACCCAATATACAAGCTGTTAATACACTTTTCAATCAATCAATCAATAACTGACAGAGTCATAGTGCAGGACCTATTGAAATTGCTTGATGCTGATTGATAGCCTTAGCATGTTAAATCCTGGAGGTTTTTTCCACATTTCTCAGGACTTGTGAAACAATTTTTTGTTTAAGGTGTCTTAATTGGTGCAAGCTAAATGATTCTTTATACTATTAAACACCTGAACCTTTTTAATAACATCCATAAACATTCATCTGTTTGCACTTCTAGATTATTTATCTAGCCTAATAATAATTCCATGTACTTGTGCATAGACTCTTCTTGCACTATTTCTATTATATTCTATTTTATTTGTATTAACTTGCACATAATAAAACATTCTCTTGCACTATTTTATCTGTTAGATTTGTTCTATGTCCTATAGCCTATCTGTTGCACTGATGGAGGAGCCTGTGACCTACGTTTTTTTTTATTTCAATGACAATAAAGCCTTGAAACTGAAACTTGAAACTATAGCGCCCCTACACATTTGCTAACAAGCAGCCCTTTGTTGTGCTTTCGCCTGTGAAATATGCTCACATGGTACATATGGATGTATATTGTTTATTACACACTAACTTGGACACACAAATAACCTCAGTCTGTGTAGAATTATTGCTTTTTTTTTTAATGTTCTTTCATAGTGCTGGTTGGTCTCCGAGCACATAATGAAGCTGCCCTATGTGTGCTGTGTGCAACATACTCGATGAGCACTACCACAAGGTCAATGGTGGGGGTCAACAGGGCCCCAACATCAAACTGTTGCCACTATGCCCCCTAAAATAGTAATAACTGTCTAATTGCTATTTACAGTATTCCTCTGAGGAAAATATCATTACAGTTTCTGCAAGGCTGCCACTCACTATTATTTTAATGATCAATTACTGAAAAATGTGCACCACAAGTCTTGTGCCATCACATGTCTTGTTAAGCCTGAACAATAATCAGAAACCTAAATATAGTAAACGTGCAAAATATAAAACTGAAGAAATCCCATTTAGGAAGCTAGAATGAGAACATGTTTGTTTGTTAAAATGGCAAACAATGTGTTTGTCCATTTGACGACTAACTGACCAATAATTTCAGATTTTCAAGATAAACGACAGTGTTTCTTGGTGTATGAACATTTTTACATTATTCTATTATGAAATTAGAATCAAGCTATGTTTATTGATACCATTTCTCACACACAGAAAATACTCATAACTCAATAATAATAATGTTTATTTTTATTTTATATGAATAAAAAGGCAGGGTTATGCACAATAAGAAAAAGTAGAAAAAGACAGGTAACAATGTGTATATAAAACTTAAAAAACACAATCTGCTTAATGCACAACGCTTTACATTCATCTAAATCTAAACAACAAAATGTCTCTTAATTTGTAGGCTTCAGTGTGTTTACAGCAATAGAAAGAGAATATGATGTTTGTTGCATTTATATATTGATATGTGACTGATTGAATACGGTTCAGTACTTTTGACAAAGCAAAATGGTGCTCCTGATCTCCACCGTCTCATCTAGTTTTTATGGTTTTTGTTTCTTAGGTTTTGCTTTGGGCACCACTTTAACAGTAGTAGAAACTGATTTGGCTCCTTGCAGGTTCTGGGCGGTGCAGGTGTATGTTCCCTGGTCCACGTCCCGCACCTCATCGACCAGGAGGACAGACTGGGACTGCTGTCGGGCCGCTCCTCCACCCACTGGACTGATGCTGTCCTGAGTGTACAGAGGCCTCCCAATCTGCAAACAACACGATAAACCAGAACATTTTTAATAAATGATCAATAGATAGCTGGATGCTCTGTAGTCCATAGGTCAGAGGCCTCTTAACTAGTACTAGACAAGCAATAAATACAAAGATTATGACATAGGATGTACATAACTAAAATGTATAGTATAGCAAGTATGCCATATTGTAGAGTTCTATTTCGTCCCTACTGACCGCCAGAGGCGGTGCTTTAGCACTGGATATGTCCATCGCGCGCATGCGCCGTACGAGTACCAATAACAACAAAGTCACCTGTGACCCACGTGACACCGGCTATATCAGCTGGTGTCATCAGAGGATCTGTTCCTTTCATCTTCTCGCTGCACGAGGATACCGTGGCCAGGGCCGGCCCTCGGCATAGGCAGTATAGGCGAATGCTAAGGGCATCAACCCATAGGGGGCGCCGAAAATAAAAATAAATAAAAAAGATTAGAAATGTAACAATTTCCCGATTTTGGATCAACAAAGTACATCTTATTATCTTATACTAACAGAACTACGCATTGCGTACAGCGCCCATAAACTATGGCACAACCCCCCCCCCAAATCAAGTTGAACTGCCCCAGTACCAGTAAAAACCAGAGGTTTATGTGAAATTGTTCTTTTTTTGAAATAATGGTTTTAGTGTGCAATTATAGGTTTTAATTTTGTATTTGTATTCATTTAAAATAAATCAAACTCCCAAAAAACGTACACAGCTTCTGTGTGCTTTTATTAACATTGGAATTTACATTGTAAGCGGCCGCGGGGGTAAGAGCTTTAGAGAGCTCTCTCCTGAAAGACTGAGAGGCTCTGATAACCTCAGCTCAGTGAGGTAAAGGCACACCTCTATATGATCATTATAGTTATAAAAAAAAGAGAATAGGTGAAAAACAGGTATAAAATACTGACAGTACAAAAAAGTTGTTATTAATAAACAAGAATACAGTTTGAAAGGGGAGTGATTTGTAAAATATCCATAAAGAAAAAGAAAATCTGCTTACAGTTCTGTTTCATATGGGTGTTGAGAGATGTATCCATATATCTCCTAATGTTGCTCTCAAAGTGCACCAGATTGATGCTTTTAACTTCAATATTAAAAAAAAAAGTCTTCCCGGGGGTGCATGCCCCCGGACCCCCCTAGAGGAGGTGAGGTCCCCCTCCACTTAAATCATGTTCAAATGGATAGGAAGCTAAATACAGTTGCACACATCTTGTGTCAATATCTTTCTGTTTTGGTGGTCATGCCACAACCGTGCACGCGCGAATCATAGTGAGTGTCTGCCAGCTAAAATCTTGCCTAGGGCGGCAAATTGGTCAGGGCCAGCGCAATTTACAATTTACAATATTGTAGCCTACAGCGTTCAGTTGGAACGTTTGATTTAAGGATTTCTCTGCATCCAGCTGGCTGCGTGCAGCTTCGCGACTGATCCAGTCGGAGCCGCGGGGTTACCCGTCCTCCAGGAGCTGGATCAGAAAACTTCAACGGACAGGTTGGTGTCGGCTTGGTCGGTGACGGCAGTGTTTCCACTCCCTCTCCCAGCTAGGTTGTCCTGATTTCTGTCTTGGTTGCTACCTGGCTTGAACTTTCTGGTGACGGCAGCGTTTCCGCCCCCTCTCCCAGGAGTTGCCCTTGTTGCGCTCTCTGTACTTTTCTGATAGCGCGGCGTTGCACCAAGCTATCATTAGCATCTTGAGTTCCAGCTTTTGTCGTGTCCTCTTGTTTAGCTAGTAGCAGTAGCGCGGCTCAGCCTAACGGCCCCTACACACGGCGGCGTGCGTTGTCGCTTGCCGGCGGGGGCTGAAACTTGACCAACAACCAATCACATGAATCTCCCGCCCCAGACACACAAACACGCGGTTTGATTGGCTAGAGCTTGTACTGGCATATGATTCGATTGGCTGACGCCTCCGTCGAAGCATCAAAAGTAGAATATTGCTCTACTTTTGCAGCGAGCACCGCGAGAAAAGCTACGCTTTGCTCCCACAATGCAGTTCGGCGAGGCGTGACGTCACCCCATTCAAAGTGAATGGGCAGAAGCGTTGAAGCAGCATTATCAGTTCCGGGTACTTCCCTTCGGTCTCTCCCTCTCTCCAAGGGTGTTTACCAGGGTCGTGGCGGAAGCTCTCGCACCCCTGCAGGCACAGGGCATGAAGGTCCTGCCGTACCTAGACAACTGGCTGGTTTGTGCGCCGTCCCGGTCCTAAGTGGCCCAGGATACGGCGCACCTCTTATGTCACGTAGCCCGGTTGGGCCTGACAGTAAACACCGGGAAGAGCTGCCTGGTCCCCTCCCAACGGGTCACTTACCTGGGGTTTGTCCTAGATTTGGTCGCCATGAGGGCCTACCTGACACCTCGTCGCGTGGACGACATTTCCCACCTTTTCCCCATCTTCAGGCTGGGCAAGAGTGTGCCTTACATGCAGTTACTCCGGCTCTTGGGCAGACTGACTGCTGCCTCAGCCGTTGTGCCCTTAGGTCTGCTGTCGCTGCGCCCTTTGCAGATGTGGCTGAACAGCCTTCACTTGGACGCCAAGTGGCATAGGCACAGGAAGGTCAGGGTGTCGCACCAGTGCCTTCACTCTCTGTCACGCTGGAGAAACAGGGCCTATCTTCTGATGGGCGTGCCCATGGGCGCCATCCCATGGGCGCCATCCCATCCCACTGTAGATGCATGTCTCTCAGGGTGGGGTGCGGTGTGGCAGGGCAGGACTGTTCAGGGTCTGTGGTCCGCCCAGGAAGGTGCATATCACATCAATGTGCTAGACTGTTCAGGGTCTGTGGTCCGCCCAGGAAGGTGCATATCAATATCACATCAACGTGCTAGAGCTTCGCGTTGTGCTGCTTGCGCTCAGGCACTTTTTACCCCAACTGACGGACAGGCATATGCTTGTTCGTTCGGACAACATGTCCGAGGTTTCCCCGATCAACCACGAGGTCCGCACAGCTGCTCCGGGTTTCACAGAGCCTCTTGTCTTGGGCGTCTCCCCGCTTGGCCAGCCTGCGAGCAGTCTTTCTACCAGGAGACCGAAATCAGGTGGCAGATTTCCTCTCTCGGCACAAACCTCCACCAGGGGAGTGGAGGCTTCACCCAGAAGTGGTGGAGACAATCTGAAGCCTTTTCGGCAGGGCCGAGGTGGACCTCTTTGCCTCGGAAGAGTCGAGGCACTGCCCCCTCTGGTTCTCCTGGACAGAGGTGACCAGCACGATGGGTCAGGCGCACGACTGGCCGGACGCTCTCCTGTATGCCTTCCCGCCGCTGCCTCTGATACTTCAGACGCTTCAGAGGGTCCTTACTCAGGGGCACAGGCTCCTTCTGGTCGCCCCCCGCTGGCTGGGGAGAGTCTGGTTCCAACTGCTGCGTAGTCTCTGCTGCAGCCCACCATGGTGTCTCCCCGACAGGAAGGACCTTCTGTCACAGCTCAAGGGTCAGATTTGGCATCCCGACCCTCACCGCCTTCAGCTCTGGGTTTGGCCTCTGCAGGGCCCAACCCACTGTTGAGCGGTTTCACGGCATCTGTCAGGGAAACTATCCTGAATGCCAGAGCTCCGTCCACTCAAGCACAGTATGAGTGCAAATGGAAGCTCTTCTCCCACTGGTGTTTGAGTAAGGCTGAGAATCCGGGACATTGCTCCGTGGCCACCGTTTTAGAGTTCCTGCAGTCCCTTCTGGATAGTGGACGTTCTCACTCCACTATCTCTGCCCGACATGTCGGAGTCGATGGCGCCACAGTGGGGCGCCACAGGTTGGTGTCCCTCTTTCTAAGAGGGGCTCTACGGCAGCGTCCCCCTAGCACCCCAAGGGCCCCGGCTTGGGACCTATACTTGGGACCTGCCCCTAGTGCTGGATGCCCTATCATCTCCGCCAGTGGCCGCCCCCTGCCATCAGGGGTGAGATGCCACTCTACAAGGAGCGTCTCAACGTCTTGGGCCGCCCTGAGAGGAGTGCCCCTGGAGACCATCTGCGCCGCGGCGTCTTGGGCATCTTCTGGCACATTCTCCAGGTTCTACCGGGTCAATGTCGTCACCCCCCATCCTTTGGGCGTGGTCCTGTTGCCAAGCTCCGCTGCTTCCAGCTAGGTGAGTATTTGGTTTCTTCATGACATGGTTGGTATAAGTCATCCAGTGCTAAAGCACCGCCTCTGGCGGTCAGTATGGACGAAATAGAACGATAGTTACGTCTGTAAGTACGGTTATATGAGTCCCGGATGACCGCCAGAGTTTCCTGTCATGAAGAATCCTTGTGTGCTCGCGAGAAGATTCTGGGAACAGATCCTCTGATGACACCAGCTGATATAGCCGGTGTCACGTGGGTCACAGGTGACTTTGTTGTTATTGGTACTCGTACGGCGCATGCGCGCGATGGACATATCCAGTGCTAAAGCACCGCCTCTGGCAGTCAACCGGGACTCATAGAACCGTAGTTACAGACGTAACTATCGTTTTAAATCAAAAATATTGTAATGATGACTGTCTTCCTGAGTGTCTGACCTGCTGTCCTGGGTAATCCCAGGTGAACTCCACAGCCACGTCCTGCTCCCCCACCACAGAGCAGCTGACACGCAGATTCTCCCCCGCAGTCACTGAGCTGGACGAGGCCTGGATCACTGGAGCAGGGGGAGCCATGGGGTCTGATGGCAAAACGTGGAATGTAAGTAAGTTTTATCAGTGATAAGTAACCGAACAACAATTAACAAAATGCTGACTAATGAAACTGAGTATTACTCCCTGCATGTTCTGCCTGTTTTATCAGTTTTTCTAGAGAAAATCTTAGTTTACAAGTTTGTAAAAAGAGACAGTCAGCAACAAGTGCCATACAAATAGTTACTTTTAGCTCAGAAATGAAAATGTATTGTGGAAGTACTGCTGAAAATGTTGTTCTTAAAAGATAGAATACTGAAATGGCAGGAAGAAAAAATACATAGGTTTAAAAATGTTGAATGAGTAGTTAAAATAGAAGTGCTGAATAAAGTTCAAGTGTTAATTGAAGTATTAGCACTGACTGAAGTCGCCTATCATCTGACAACAAGATTGCAGAAAAGAGGTTTCATGTACAAGTAGAAGTATATTTGAACAAAATGGTCTGGAAATTAAAATCGCAATAGAAATTAATGCCAGTTCACTTGTTTGAACTGAGGATTTTATTTAGTTTTAGTGTCAGCTGAAGTAAAGGCAATGTATAGTTTGTGTATGAACAGTTGAGGTTATCGGAGTTAGACAAGCTACATAAAAGACAATGTGCAAAGAGTAAATGGGTAAGTATTGAAAGAGTATTACATACATTCTGTAAAACAAGAAAAGTTGCAGTTCCTTACCGTAGAATAGGAGTAACCAAATATGTTTGGGTGTTCGCTTTATAAAACTTTACAAAAAGTGTTTATCAAAATCATTGTTTATCAATTTTTGTGATTATGGCTTTTGTAATAATTTGACCATAATTTTAGTGCTTGTTACTTACTGCCCCATCAGGCAAGTTAGATGGACTTGGGACTCTCTGTAGCTCATGGTTGCAATTATCTTTAAATGTACAAATATATTGGACAACATTTGCCTGCCTTCCTTTCTGGTGCAAATGAATTCACAGTTAAGGTTTTGGACTGTGCGGAAGCACTCACAGTTAACATAGATGAGCATGTACTTGGTGGAGCTCTGCCTCAGGTTGCCCAGACTGGCGACACAGAACAAGGCTCCAGCATGATGAGGCCGGGGGCGATGAATGGTGAAGCCCCTCTTGACGTTAAAGGAGATCTCTGTCCCATCAAATTCCACCTCAACTGGAGGAAACTCCCGGTGCAGAGTCACTTTGGCCTGGGGTGAAGTCACCTGGCAGGGGAGGAGAGTAGGCCAGTTGGTTCTCAGCTGGATCGCCTCGTAGTAGTCAGCCGACGGGACAAATAGTTCTTGTGGATCTGATTGGAACCGTGAGAAGATGTCCGATTCAAGACAAGATAACGTGACGAGTAGCAGTCAAATAAAGCAGGGGCAGTTGTGAGAATTGTATGTGTCAGAATCAATTAAAATTCACTGTACCTGGAAAGAAGACAAATACTTTGACAGCTTTGTCATACTCCTTCCTGCAGTCTGTGTCTTCACAGTACATCGGATAACAGCTGAACTCCCCTGTGTCTGCACCTGTTGTGTTAACCAACGTCAGGACGCCATATCGCTCCTGTTGGACCATACTGCAGAGCCAAAAGAGGACAGTCAGAAAACGTACTGACTTAGGAGGATAATTGCATTAATATTTATTATGTATTTGCTGCTTAGCTGACCTGAGCCTTCCCTCATCATCCTCCTCCAGGTACTTTGGTACGCTCCACTGCACAGGTTTGCCCCTGCACCTCAGCTCCAAGGTGTCTCCTGACTGCACACTTATACTGTCTACCACCTTTTTAAACTTCCCTCTGTTTAGCACCTTTATGTGTCAGATATGAAAACACATAGTTACTGTATACACTGATGCAGTCATTTATCTGTGTTTTACTGAACGATCCTTGGACACCATTCGTGCTGTTTCCTACCTGTGTGAGGAAGGTCTGTGCCGGGGCTGTAGTTTTGATCTTTGGTTTGGCTGTTACAGCTCTGGGCGATTTG
Organism: Gymnodraco acuticeps; assembly: GCF_902827175.1. Lineage (NCBI taxonomy): Eukaryota > Metazoa > Chordata > Actinopteri > Perciformes > Bathydraconidae > Gymnodraco > Gymnodraco acuticeps. The sequence goes on from NW_022990772.1 coordinate 1,889,617, forward strand.
TTTGTTGACCTCCCAAGTTTGGTAATGCTCGGCTTTGGCTTCCTTCCTGGATTAATCTTCTGTTGTTGGGCCTCTTCTTGACAATAAGCTACACAGTATACACAGTAAATGAAGCAAGAATAGTCCACAAATAAGATTAGATACCTTAATTGATTCCCAGCAAGGACATTTCGAGAAAATGTTACATTGACCGGGAATCAAACCTTGGTTTATTGCTTGGAAAACATGTGCTCACCACTATACCACAATTGCTCAATAAGGATACCGGCAATTGTTAATTATACGAATCAAGGGATAACAGTTTTATCTCGATGTGCCAAATGGCATCATGGTGGATCAATGGTTTTTACAACATGTAAACTCCTAGAGTAGGCCATTATGCCTAAGGGCAACAGAAATGTTCCCTCCTTAGTGATTCTAGGAACACATGTTCAGAGAACTGAAGTGAATCAAATCACTTACCTAACTCGAGGATGACAGCACAAACAAGGAGAGTGCTCAGCACCAGCCTCCCCTTTGATCCAAACAAGTTCTCCAAAGGCATGATTGATAAGTGGAATAATATCAAAGTGGCTTGTTAGTTCATGCAGTTCAACACAGTACTGTAGAATCCAGAGAGAAGAGGAGGAGGGCAGAGCTCGCAAAGTGAGAGCTCAGCTGTTTACCAGAATCACAAAAATTCCTCCTCCTGAGTGGCATTAGTACCCCAAATTCCTCCTGACTGGCTCAATGGAGGCTTTCAAGCCTGTCCGGACCAATGAGGGTCCAGAGACAGAGGCCCGTGTTTGCTTAGCTGCTGGACTGGAAGTGTATGAGCAGCATGAGACTGGCCCTCTGAAGCAGCCTGAATGAAGTCTGTGGTGAGGTAATAAAAGCATTTGGTGCCCAATAAACCCTTTGTCCTGTGCTTACTGATTGTCGTTCTACTGGTAAAGAAAAAGCTTTGACTAGCTTTCGAGTCAGAAAAATCTAACAGAAAAATATGATCAACTTATCATCTATGTTGAGATTTATCTTTTTAAGTAAATGTATCTTTGGTATTACTATTGCTGTGTTTTGGTGCAGTGTTTCTGTTGTGAACAATTTAGTTAAAAAAACGTGATTTTATTATAAACTACAACCAATATATGAATTTAAATGTTTCTAGAAAAAAGATTTTGCATGTTTGATTAAAACCACAGAATGCTGTTCCCAGTGAGAACTATGTAAACCCTGCATTTGAGCGACAGTCTTGAACATGAACAGGTAAGCTTCCATGAAAGGTCCTTTTGTTCTCACTGAACTCCAGATCTTTATCTAAGATTGCAAGGGGAACTGGACTTTTTTTTAAATTAACAAGCCCTGCAGAAAATGAACTCCATTCGCCTTAAAACTGGATTCTTTATTTTTAATTAAGGAATACATTTAAAATATTTAATTAGAATACATGTACAGTTTCCATATATACACTTTAAAACAACAGACATTTAATACATTACATCTTGAAACAGGCAAAAAAAGACATTACATTTTACAAGATGGTATCTTATATAAAAAAATATTGTTTTGCTATTCATAGTCATTAGAATTGTATAAAATTGCAATACATCTCTACACTTTACAATTTATATGAAACATGTAAACTTGTCATCAAAGTAATAATATAGTAATTATCAACTGAACATAGTGTGAGCCCTTTTTGTTTTTAAACACAGGTGTAAACTACTTTGAGTCAGTTTTTGCTGATGGGAACTTGGGTCCCCCTTGCACCCTCGCTGCGAGGGGGACTCAAGTTTCCATCAGCAAAAACACGTGGGTTTGCTATCCTGGCTCCAAAATGGTGGAATGAGCTCCCCATTGACATCAGGACAGCAGAAAGCCTGCACATCTTCCGGCGCAGACTGAAAACTCATCTCTTTCGACTCCACCTCGAGCGATAGAATTACTAACAAAGAACTGCTAACAGAGCACTTATATACTAATAAAGGACTGGCTTATCTATAGCCAGTTGAGTAGCACTTGAAATGTTTGGCTCTATGAAACCTGATGTACTTATATGATTCTGTTTTCTTCAAGGTTATGTCTTCCTGGTCGAATGTACTTATTGTAAGTCGCTTTGGATAAAAGCGTCAGCTAAATGCAATGTAATGTAATGAGAGTAGATTAAGATGCTCCAAGACAACAGGCAATTTATACAGATCCAGAAATACATCAAGCAATGCTGGCAACGACAATATTTAGATAAATTACAAACTCCATCATAATGAAGAATAAAAGTTAACAAGTTGGCCTATCTGTCTATTTCTCTGCATCAAAACACTGAACACCTGTTGCAGATATGTATCAATGCAGGATCAGATAAGCCTGTTTAACAGTTGTTTCACACTTAAAGCAGTTATTCATGGAAACATCTTAATGTATTTCCGCTTCAGCTGTGCTTAGAATTTTTCCTCTTTAATGACGTCCATGTCTGTTTGGCCGCTGACAGTTTCAATCCTTTGCTGGGTGCCCATCAGACGCTTCCTCTGAACACTATATCGGATACCGTAGACAAAATAGATGACTAACCCTGGAGAGAGAAAGGTGGGTCATTACAGTTCAGAGACTAACTCAATAGAATAACTTTACTTTTCAAGCAGATATATATTCTTACCCACTAACATCCAAATAGCATATCGTATCCAGGTTTCTCCACCTAACTGGACCATCAGGTATACGTTGATGAATGTACTCACTAACGGCAAAGCAGGGAGTAAAGGCACCTGTGAGCAGAAAATAGAAGAGATGAATATATTTTGTAATTAATGTTAACTAGAATGTATGCACAAAATGTGTCTAGTTTCTCGGATACACAATTGAAATGTTCTCACCATGAAGGATGCCTTGGAGCTATTTTGTGGATGTCTCCAGATGAGGAAAGTGTTAAACAGCACAATCAAAGCGAGGATGGATACAAGCACCAGACTCCATACTTCCAAATTGGCCAGAGCGTCCAATGCTTGGCTCAGAATGACAGAAAGTGATACCAAACATGCAACTGGAGAAAAAATATGAAAAAGAGTGATCAGTTCGTGGAGCAGAGGAACAAAGACTTTTCAAAAGCATTAACTTTGGGGTAAAGAAAAGGAAAGTGTCTAAAATATAAAAAGGCACTCATGTTTGCCGTTCGTACCAGACAGTATGGTCAGGATGGTGACTCTTCTGGAGGTGGATGAGTTAGGGGTTGATGGAGGATTAAAGAGGCTGAACTTGGTGTTTGTCTCTATGATTTGTAGGTCTGAGTCTTCAGATGGATCTGGTTGGTACCTTGATTTAAAAAAAAGATAAAGATGAACCATAAATTCAGTTTGGCTAAGTGTTTCTAGTAATGCTGTCAAAATTATCGCGTTAACGGCGGTAATTAATTTTTTGAATGAATTGCGTTAAAATATTTAACGCATTTAACGCATGTGCAGAATAGCCCGCCCCATACATCCCACCAGTGGCAGCGCCAGGGTATGGCTAGAGTAGGCTACACCAAGCCCCCAGGAAGTGCGCCGGACTCAGATGAAAATATTTGTGCTGGCCAAACGGCGGTACTACACTTCCGTTTGGTTGCCAGGCCCGGAAACACTTTTTCCCATTGACTTACATGGGGAAAGAGTGGTCTGTAAATCGTTGGATAATTTTTTTTAAACTAAATAAACTACCCAGTATGAACACTTGTATAGCCCTTATTAAAAACATTCGTTCCTCAAGTTGTAATAATGTGCTAATGTGAGTTATTTCCTAACAATCAACATTGGCACCTCTGTTGTTTCCCCGACTCAGACTGCAAGGAATCTGGGTGTGACCCTAGATAACAACCTGTCCTTCACTGCAAACATCGCTGCTACAACCCGCTGCTGCAGATACATGCTTTACAACATCAGGAGGATACGTCCCCAGCTGACCCAGAAAGCGACGCAGGTTCTGGTCCAGGCTCTCGTCATCTCACGCCTAGACTACTGCAACTCCCTCCTGGCTGGTCTACCTGCATGTGCCATCCGACCTCTGCAGCTCATCCAGAATGCAGCTGCTCGCCTGGTCTTCAACCTTCCTAAATTCTCCCACACCACACCGCTCCTCCGCTCCCTTCACTGGCTTCCGATAACTGCTAGAATCCACTTCAAGACAATGGTACTTGCGTACCATGCTGCGAATGGATCTGGCCCTTCCTACATCCAGGACATGGTTAAACCGTATACCCCAGCACGTGCACTCCGCTCTGCATCAACCAAACGGCTCGCTGCACCCTCGCTGCGAAGGGGACCCAAGTTCCCATCAGCAAAAACACGTGGGTTTGCTATCCTGGCTCCAAAATGGTGGAATGAGCTCCCCATTGACATCAGGACAGCAGATAGCTTACACACCTTCCGGCGCAGACTGAAAACTCATCTCTTTCGACTCCACTTCGAGCGATAGAACTATTAACAAAGCACTTATATACTAATAAAGGGCTGGCTTATCTAAAGCCAGTTGTGTAGCACTTGAAATGTTTTTGCTCTATGAAACCTGATGTACTTATATGATTCTATTTTCTTCAAGTTTGTATTTTGTTGGTCGAATGCACTTATTGTAAGTCGCTTTGGATAAAAGCGTCAGCTAAATGCAATGTAATGTAATTTCCCTTTGCATTATGAACGTGCATCTAACCCACGGGACCGCGCCGTCCGGCACGTTCATGTTACGTGTCCCGACCAATCAGAGCACACTGTGCTCACAGGGAGGGTGGGCAAAGCAATAGCAATGTTAAAACGAAGTAAACTGGATATAAACTCCCCAAACAGTTGAAAACCTACCAGTTTCACCAACTGTCTCTGCCACCTCCCGCCATGCCTAGTTCCTCCGGTTTAGGTCCCGGTAGGTGAACAGAGTACAGTCATACAGGACTGGGACATTTGCCACGGCAATGATTAATTTATCCTCCATTTTATGACATATGGAAAATAGTCAAGACCTGCGGTATCAGCATACACGCGGTTTGATTGGCTAGCGCTTGTACTGGCGGGAATTGCATAAACGCGATTTGATTGGCTGATGCCAAGCATCGAGCCTCAAAAGTTGAACATTGTTCAACTTTTGATGCCGATGCTCGTGATGCTTGCAAAGCCATGCCATGCTCCCCACAATGCAGTTCGGCGAAGTTTAAAAATCGTTACGGCCCGTCTACACTACAGGCATCGAAAAATGCTTTCAACGCTTCGCCCATTCATTTGAATGGGGTGACGTAGAAGATTTTGAATCTTCGCCGAACTGCATTGTGGGGAGCGGAGCATGGCTTTGCAAGCATCGTGAGCATCAAAAGTTGAGCAATGTTCAACTTTTGATGCTCCCGATGCTTTCGAAGCTGGCATCAGCCAATCAAATCCTGTTTATGCAAATCCCGCCAGTACAAGCGCTAGCCAATCAAACCGCGTGCAAGCTGGGAGAGCCAGACCGCAGTTCATTTCCTCATATTCCAAACGAGAAATTACGGTAGCAAATCACCCGGTTCTTTACGACCAGAACTATTTACCGGGATACAAACCGGAGGAACCAGGCATGGAGGGAGGTTGCAGAGTCAGTGGGTGAAACTGGTAGGTTTTCGCCTGTTTGGGGATTTTATATCCAGTTTACTTCTTTTTAACATTGCTATTGCTTTGTATGTCGGGGGCGGGAGATTCATGTGATTGGTTGTTGGTCGCGTTGCTCGCAAAAAATCGCCAAGCTTCAGACACGCCCAGCATCAAGATTTGTTGATGCCTGTAGTGTAGACGGGCCGTGTCTGCCATCCCACGGAGCTGTAATAATGGATATATTGCACATGTTTGCTATAATTCATTATCATACTACATGGGCTGTATGATTAAATCTTGTACCGTAAATGTTGTATTAAATAAAGTTAATATTACTTATTATTATAAGTATATATATATAGGCTACAGTGCAATCATTCTTTCATGCTAAATTAAGCTCTGTTGCTTGGATATCACTAGATCCTGTTACAGCGTAAAATAAGTACATAACGATTGATGTTACATTAGCATAATGACTAGCTAGCTGCTAACTGCCGCCTCGTTAATATCAAAACGGTGCCGTTACGTGTACGCAAATTGACGTGCTTGATGTAAACGAGCATTTTGGTTAAAGTTGCGCATGCGCTATGAGCGCACATACGGGTACTTCTCAGGCATGCCGGGTAATCTGTGACGTTTCGCTCTCTCAAAAGTTGAGCCATTTTATCATCATGCGCTAATGAGCAACTCTCATAGGAATGAAGGAGGCCCCGCCTCCCACGCTGTATCCAGTTCTCATTCATAACACTCCGTTCGATGTCTCACTATGGGATGCGCCTCATCGCGGAGCAAACAGAAGCATCAATCTCATTACGCCAATCCTGATTGGCTGGAGATCTTGACGTCAGCGTCAGGGAAATCACCCCCTATAAGTAGCTTGCGCCACAACGCATGCGCCATTCAAACACCTCTTCTCGCTTCAGAGCACATCTCTATAGTAGCCGGACAAGCTTAACGGTCCACAGACTGAACCCAAATATAACCATTTCGGTTGACGGGCGCTCGCCGGCTACTCCTTCTGCTTCGCAAGAAGACGGTAATACTAACGCCAGTTAGTATTAAAATCAACCTCGCCGTTCTTTCCCCGGAAAGTAAGGTAAGGTTTTGATTTTTCTCAAGCTAGCTACGCACCTGTTGCTAGCTAGCTTCCCCTTACTACCGACACCACGGTAGCGAGGACGCTTTTCTTTTTCTCTCTCACGGAGGAGAAAAGGATTAGAAGTATATTGACACACCAGTTAATATTCTTTGAGAACAAAGGACCCACACCGTCCCTTTTTCTCCGGATTAAGGACGGGTTGGTAACACTTTTTCTCTCAACGACGTACCTGTTACGAGCGGGTCCTCTCCACGCCACGAGGCGAACAAGATGGACGCCTCTCCCCCTCACACCAGAGGAGTCAGGGACTCGGAGGCTCGGTTGAAGATAGCAGGCAGACTCACACCAGGTCTGCTCGTCCTGCCTCGGGCTGGAACACGCCCAGGAGGCTATCGACAACCCCGGCTCGTGCGGGCATTGTGCCCTTTTCACCCGAAAGAGCCTCCACCGACGGCTAGCACACCAAGCTAGCTTGTTGGAACAGGACTCCCTCATGTCCACTGATTCGCCGTTTGGCAATCAAGACACGGGGGCGTCCGCCGCAGAGACTGAGCCCCTCACTGTGTCGGTCTGGGGCTCACTAACAGCGGCAGCTGCGGAACCGGGATCCCACGCCGTTCAGGCCGGGACCCGGTGGCGGCAAGAGACGCGGGAACGGAGCCCCACGCCTCACCAGGCGGGAGCTCCCGGCGAGACCTCACCATGGTCTCGCCCGCAGAGGCTCGGCCTGCTCCGCATACCGCCGATGGAACTGCTGGTGGCAGCCCACCTCCCACCGAGGATGGGTCACCAAGCAGGAACCCCACGCTGCCAGCGAAGGTGGACCGTTTCCAGTCGACCATGACTGAACGGTCCTACAGAGCCGCAGCGTTGTCCGCCAGGGCTCTGAACTTTGTTCAGGATGTGCTTGACATGCCCATCGTTCCCGAGGGGATTTTCGGCTCCGCTCTTGCCTCCATGCAGAGGAGATGCGAGTCGAAAAAGAAGGAGGACGAGGCCCTCCACCTCTGCCTCCCTCGAAGGGCCCAGCCGCTGCCTTCGCAGCGGCAGCCCTTCGTCCAAGCTGCTCCGAACCCTGCTCGGTTCAAAATACCGAAAACGCAGAGGTCGCAGTCTGCCCCGAGTCCCCAGCCCAGGCAGGGGACGAGGGCGAGCTGGCCTAGAAAATCTCCGGTTCCGGCTGCAGCCCAGGTGCAGCCAACCCAGAATTTCGGCCAGCAGTCGAGGAAGAAGAAGCGAGCGGCGTGACAGCCCCTCCTTCTCCCCTCTGTGACAGAGCTGGAAGTCTACGGTTCCCCAGCTCTAAATGTGTTCCCGCCGCCTCGAGAGATGCCTCAACACCATCCTCAAGTCCGCGTAAACACATGTCACACACTTATTGATTATTCTGTCATAAAACATTTTCCGCTGACGCATCCAGGCTTCCAGCCAAGGGCGCAGCTCGAAAATGAAAAGAAAAACAAGAAAAACAATAAACAGCCCGTCAACTGTTCCCCTTCTGAGAGCAGCTACGGCCTCTCTCAAAGGGCGGACAATTGACGGGTCTGTGAAGGCACCACCGTCACGCGCATGCGCAGTGCCGGCTGGGGCTGTAAAGGCACCACCGTCACGCGCATGCGCAGTGCCGGCTGGGGTCGTGAAGAAAAGCCCGCCCCGAGTCCCCAGCCCAGGCTGGAGACGAGGGCGAGCTGGCCTAGAAAATCTCCGGTTCCGGCTGCAGCTCAGGCGCAGCCGACCCAGAATTTCGGCCAGCAGTCGAGGAAGAAGAAGCGAGCGGCGTGACAGCCCCTCCTTCTCCCCTCTGTGACAGAGCTGGAAGTCTACGGTTCCCCAGCTCTAAATGTGTTCCCGCCGCCTCGAGAGACCAACACCATCCTCAAGTCCGCATAAACACATGTCACACACTTATTGATTTTTCTGTCACAAATCATTTTCCGCTGACGCATCCAGGCTTCGAGCCAAGGGCGCAGCTCGGAAAAATGAAAAGAAAAACAATAAACAGCCCGTCAACTGTTCCCCTTCTGAGAGCAGCTACGGCATCTCTCAAAAGGCGGATTACAGGCGGGTCTGTGAAGGCACCACCGTCATGCGCATGCGCAGTGTCGGTGGGGATTGTCGAAAGGGGGAACCACTGTGTTCAGACACTAGAGGGCCCCATAACACAACAAATAGAGACTCAGAGGGGAAGAGATGTGACATCTCCACTGGCTCTAAGGAGCATGCAGTGGAAGATGCTCACATCATCTGCCTGGGTTTTCAAGACAGTAACACGGGGCTACAGACTCCAATTCGCTGTCACCCCCCCTCGCTTCTCGGGCATTCTGCATTCGCAGGCCCGAGGAGAGTCAGCCCATATTCTGGAGAAAGAGATTATCTCTCTCCTAGGAAAGAGGGCTATATCTATTGTACCCGCCGAGCAGAGTCAGGGCGGCTTCTATTCCAAGTACTTCGTCGTTCCCAAACGGGGAGGGAACGGAATTCGGCCAATACTTGATTTGAGGGCTCTGAACAAATATCTAAGAAGATATAAGTTCAGAATGCTCACTCACACATCTCTGCTGCGGCTCGTGCGACAAGACGACTGGTTCACATCAGTCGACCTGAAAGATGCGTATTTTCACATCCCAGTATATTACCCACACAGGAAATATCTGAGATTCGCATTTCAGGGGATCTGTTATGAATACAGAGTACTCCCCTTCGGTCTGTCTCTCAGTCCAAGGGTGTTTGTACGATGTACGGAAGCCGCGATAGCCCCGTTAAGACAACAGGGTATTCGCCTGGCGACCTACCTGGACGACTGACTGCTTCTCGCACAGTCGGAGCAGGAGGCTGTTACGCAGACGAATGTCCTCGTAAAGCACCTGCTCAACCTAGGTTTCATAATAAACACAGAGAAGAGCATGTTGTGCCCCGCGCAGACTATACTCTTCCTGGGTTTACACCTGAACTCGGTGCCCTTTTCAGCTCGCTTGTCAGCGGCTAGAGTGAAAGCTTTCAGAGCTTGTCTCGCTCTTTTCCAGCTGCGCAAACATGTTCTCTTCAGATCATGCCTGCGATTGCTGGGGCTCATGGCGTCAGCCATCCTGGTCGTACGACTGGGACGCTTACACATGAGGGAGTTTCAGCGCTGGGTGGCCGCCCTAAAACTAAACCAACCAGCCCCGCCATGGTCTTTAGGGTGGATGGAGTGATGGTTACTGTGAAATGCGTAATGGCACTGCGCCACTGGCTGCACCCAATTTTTCTAGTACGAGGTGTGCCTATGGGTGCTGTCCTTTCACGGAAAGTGGTCACCACGGACGCATGTCTGACAGGTTGGGGAGGTATTTATGAAGGTCGCCCGGTGAGGGGTCTCTGGAGCAGAGACCTCCAGCGGGCACACATAAATTACCTGGAGCTTTTAGCGGTGTTTCTCACCCTAAAACGCTTTCTGCCTTTCCTCAGGGGACATCACGTCCTCGTGAGGACAGACAATACGACCACGATATCGTATATTAACCGCCAAGGGGGTTTGCGTTCTCTCCAGTTACACACACTGGCGCGCAAACTTATCCTATGGAGCGGTAGGCGTCTCCTCTCTCTGAGAGCGACGCACGTACCGGGAGTGAGGAACCTCGGGGCAGATCTACTGTCCAGAGGTATACCACTTTATGCAGACTGGACTCTACATCCAAGGATTGTGAGCCAGCTGTGGGTGCGTTACGGCAGAGCCGCGGTGGATCTGTTCGCATCGAAAGACAACGCTCAGTGTCAGCTGTTCTTTTCGATGCGCGATCTAAATGCACCGTTAGGCGTGGATGCACTCGCGCACAATTGGCCCCCGGGCCTTCTGTACGCGTTCCCACCCCTGGCTCTGATACCCCCAACTCTGGCCAGAGTGAGGGAGCAACGCCACACACTTATCCTGATAGCTCCGCACTGGCCAGCTATGTACTGGCTAGCGGAGATATATCAGCTGCTGTGCGGGCAGCCATGGCAGCTCCCACTACGCAGGGACATACTGTCCCAAGCGGGGGGGGCGATCTTTCACCCACACCCAGAGCGCTTGGCTCTATGGGCCTGGCCCGTGAGTGGTACAATCTAAATACAGTGTGACATGACGCTGACCCTGGCAGCTGCCAAGCGAGCCAGTGGCACTCATGCACTATCTGTACAGTTTTCATGCACTCAGTTTGCCCCAGGGCAAACAGAGTGTGGTTGAAGCCTGACCCTGCCTTTATCTTAAGGCGGTCGGTTCGGGGTACCACATTTGACATTAAGGCATCCTCCCCGCCACTGTATTCCTCCGGGGAACAGCGGCCGGATTTGCCGTGTCCAGCCCGTGCTTCACGCACGTACAGGGACAGATCAAGGGTGCTTTGTCATAATGACCAACCCCTTGTGTCCTGGGCTAACCCTTATAAGGGCAAGCCTGTTACTAAGCAACGGCTCTCCCACTGGTCTGTGGAAGCAATAGACCTATCGCTAAACCACGCCCCAAATAGAATTTGTCCAATCATATCACAGCAAAAATCCCTCCTGGTAGAAAACTCGGACATCACCAGAAAAGCCGTTTGTGGGGCGCATCAAACCAAAACCAGACGTCTGTGATCGAAACCACTGTGAAGAGTTCAGTTTCTATGTTTATCATCTAGCTAATATCTGATGGTGAAACGCTGTGCGTGGGTACCTGTAATTCGGACACCAGGTACCCTAAAAGACTGGATGGAGGAGTATATTTCGTACCTTTTCCGAAGCCCAAAAGAAAACTCAACAAATGCAAGCGGTGGATTATGCTGTGTCGTCGACCACATAGCACATACACAACTGAATGTGAAGACAATTACCAAGGACACTTATTATTGCTCAAAGATAAGGTCAATTCATAAAGACATAATATTTGACGGCATGTATTAGAAACGTAGACCAAACTATTAGTTTGCTAACGATTGACTTTGACTGCCAACTAGCTAGCGTATATCCAGCCCAGCTAACTAACGTTAGCTGCCAACTTGTTAGCCAGCTAACTAGCTACAGTGTTATCAACATCAACGTTTGCTGTCTGACTTTTCATCCTCGCTAGTTAGCTGGTGTTTTTAGCTAACTGTCTTTTCACCTCAAAGCACTTCAGAGATGGGAAGCCAACTCTGGAATATCCAGATCCCATCCGGGCTCTCGTGTGTGCTGCTCCGAAAAGACACAGACCCTCAACCAAAAAAAGGTAACGTAACAGTCAGCCAGGTGCATAACAGTGAAAATGATGACCAACAAGGACAGTTATAGTTATAGATTTAATGTAGTGACCACCACTGCTAACATTGACTTGAACTCCCCCGCGGCCATTGTCAACAGTCATTCACGGTCGGCTTTGTTTGTCCGAGTTTTCAAAGGGGGCGTGGCTTAGCGATAGGTCTATTGCTTTGGGGCTCATACGAGTCAGAGTTCGCAGGCACCCTCGGGTCCGCGAGCTCTTTCGACTCAGAGTCTGGCTGCATTCTGGACTCTGTCCAGGATGTCTCCCATCAAAGACATTGGTGCAGCGGCGAGCTGGTCCTCGCCGCTCACTTTTGTCTGCCTCCTAACCAGTGGCGGCGGGTCATTAGGGGCAGGTGGGGCACAGCCCCACCTAGTGTCAGAAGAAAGTATTACAAATAATGATTACAAAAAAATACAAAAAAATAAATAAAAAAACATATCAAATATATTTTAAGGTCATGTTTAATAATCTGATTCGTCTGTACATTTCTGTTTTAGTCTGTGTTCTTCTAATTAGTGTCTAGAGTGCCGTTTTGAGCTGTTTAGAGCCATGTGGGACAAAACCCGATCCTGCCCCTCCCTCTCACAGTCTAAGTGAACGGTGATTGTAAAAACTACACTGCGCATGCTCAGAGTATTTTTCTATTTAATGTGTGTGGCAAAAAAATAATGACCGTAGGGGCATAGTGCTGCCATCCCCACCATACGTCATCTCACATAATTCAGAATTGATTGGCTGTAAGTACTCACGTGTGCAGTGCTGCGAAACGTCACGTGTTGTTTGAAGAGGAGACGAGAGAGCAGCATATAGCTAACATCACCAGCGATTAAAAGAAGTAAAAAACTGAAAGAAAATGAATGAAGTTGACCATTTACTGGAGCACACATTTGAGACACTTAGTCTCGGAGAGAAACTGGAGGTAAAGCGCCTCGGTGCCCACCATCCACCGGATTTCCAAATGGTCCAGACTGCGGGCAAAGTTAAACGTGGGTTTAACGCTGAGTGGTTTGCTAAAAAGAAATGGCTAACGGCGAGCATCCAGAAGAATTCCCTCTTTTGCTTTCCTTGCCTGCTTTTTGGTGAAGATCAGGGTACTTGGTCGAGGACAGGTTACAAGGACTTAAAGCATCTTTCGGAGAGGACAATGAAGCATGAGAGCAGCAACAGTCATTTGGAAAATGCCGTAAAATTGGGATTACTTGGAAGGGTGAATGTTGCAGCTCAGATTGACAGCGCCTACAGACGCGGCATTGATTCTCATAATAGGAAGGTGGAAGAAAACAGGTACGTGCTTGGTCGGATCATCACCTGTATTAAACTGTGTGGGAAATGTGAGACAGCACTGCGGGGCCACAACGAGTCGGCGGACTCTCTGAATCCAGGGATATTCAGGTCAATTTTCGAGACAATGTGTGAGGGTGATTGCAGGCTTCAACGGCACTACGAAGCTCAGCTTGTTTTCAAAGGGACATCAAGCACCATACAGAATGAACTCTTGGACTGCATGTATGATGTGTACAGGGAGGAAATAGCCAAGCAAGTGGACAACACATCATTTGTTGCCGTTCAGGCCGACGAGACAACCGATGTCTCCTGTAAATCGCAAATGGTGATTGTGCTGCGATACATTATGCCTGACCTCACAGTTACAGAGCGTTTTTTGGAGTTTGTGGAAGTAAAGGACAAAACTGGTGTAGGTCTCTCTAACAGCATCAAGGCTGTTCTGGAACCCCTGAAGCTGAAAGAAAAGCTAATCGCTCAGACCTATGACGGGGCGGCCGTCATGAGCGGTAACGTGCGCGGGGTACAGACGGTGATGAAGGAGACGTACCCAAACGCTCAGTTTGTTCACTGCTACGCCCACCAACTGAACCTGACCCTGCAGCAACTGTGTTCAGCAAGGATGAGCATCCTGAAGGTGTTTTTTGCAGATCTAACTGCTTTTTCCACTTTTTTCTCCGGTGCTCCAAAACGTGTTGCAGCTCTTGCAGAGGCAACACAGAGACGCATCCCACGGCCACCGGCTGTGAGATGGAACTTTAAAAGCAGAACTGTGAACGCGGTTTGGGAGACCCGAGATGCACTACTTCAGTGTATGAAGCATATACGCGCACAACCAGGATGGGATGCGGTCACCATAAGTGAGGCATACGGCCTGTCAAAGAAACTGCGGGACCGAGCATTTATGCAGCTCCTGGAGTTTTTTTTCGTTGCTTATGCCAGAAGTGGATGTTCTATACAACACTCTGCAAAAACGAAGCATCGATGCACCTGGGATCAACAGCGCGCTCTGCCGTTTCAAGGAAAATGTTCAGAAAATGAGGCAGAAAACTGATGCATTGGCCGCCACTGCTCATGATGGAACAGACGAGCCAGGCCGACGAGTCAGCAGCACAGCGCCGGTGATGAAGGAGGCTTGTGACACAGTCATCTCACAGGTGGAACAGAGGTTCTCACAGAGTGACCATTTGATCGCTGCAAAGCTTGTTGACAGCTCATTCTTCCCACAGCATGTCCTGTCATTTCCTACACCTGAGCTTGACTGCGCCGTGAAACTGTGGCCTGCGTTGGGAAACAAGGAGAAGTTGAAGTCTGAGCTGACCACGCTCTACCGCCACAGTGAGCTTCACACTGGAAACACTGCCATGTCTCTGTTGAAATCCATTCACGAGAACAACTTGGAGGAAACGTTTGCTGAGACTGTTATTTTGGTCAAAATAATAGTGACAACTCCGATGACGACATCCGAGTCAGAGAGGAACCTTTCCACCCTCAAAAGGATAAAGACTTTCACTCGCAACACCATGGGACAGCCGCGACTTAACGCATTGGCCATGCTTTCAATTGAAAGCCAGTTGATCCAGCAACTACAGGACTTCATCCCCAAAGTGATAGACACATTCTGTCAGAGGAAGGACCGCCGTGCCGCTTTTCTTTTCAAGTGAGCCTTCAGCTTTGGTAAGTTCATTTATGTCATATATTTTGTTGATCTTCTGTGTTTGGCCTCTGCTGGATCGATTGATATTGTGACCTCGATGATGAGTGTCTGTGTTTTCCTTATATTTACAGTCTATGGTGTTTTAATGCTAAAGCATTACGGTTGTTGTTATTGTTAAGAATTACTTTGTGATGGTGACCTTTACTCCATGTATGAAGGTGCATTACTATGACATCCCCACGCTGTGTACGTAAATGTATGCGCTCACAGTGTTGCTCCTGTGGTCTTCAGTATGTAATTTGACACTCCCCCTCTCTCTCTCCTCCCCCCCTCTCTCTGTCCCCCCTCTCTCTCTCTCTCCCCCGACCTCTTTCTGCCCCCCCAGTTTTGTACACCTAGAAACGCCACTGCTCCTAACAGGCTGGACGTTCTGCTCCCAGTGTGACTCAAGCAGTGCTGGGCACCTGGTTGAGTCAGAGCTCTACCTGTTAAGTTCTGGTTGGTTTGGTGATTTTCGAGATAAGCTCGTCTGGCAATACGGGAGCTACAATTTCCCATAGTGAGACATCGAACGGAGTGTTATGAATGAGAACTATAGGTTACTTACGTAACCCCAGTTCTCAGAGTAACATGAAGTGAGATGTCTCACCAGACGGCCCTCCTTGCTATGGTGAAGCGAGAAGAGGTGCTTATTTTGAATGGCGCATGCGTTGTGGTGCAAGCTACTTATAGGGGGTGATTTCCCTGACGCTGACGTCAAGATCTCCAGCCAATCAGGATTGGCGTAATGAGATTGATGCTTCTGTTTGCTCCGCGATGAGGCGCATCCCATAGTGAGACATCTCACTTCATGTTACTCTGAGAACTGGGGTTACGTAAGTAACCTATAGTTCTTATTATACATATATACATCCATCATGGGCTACACCCATACCAAGAAATGGCTTAGCCCCACCATGAAAAATGATGTTAAAGTAAGCAAAATAAAGTCCGTCAACTCGCGCCGAGTAAATTGCACAGACAGCAGTTAGTAAGATTGATTTCAGTAGCCACTTGTCTGGAAATACCGAAGACCAGAAACGGTTTTGAAAACTTTTGTCACGTAGTGATCGTCTTCTCAATAGAACATATTTGATAATGTCTTCTGGCCAATCAGAATCAAGATAACGGCGTGGTGTTGTTGCAGGAAGTCCCGACGGAGAATACTTTTGCTGTAGTACAGGGGTGCACATAACTGGTACGCAGGTTATGTGCGTAATCTGAAATGCGTACCGTCACTTGTGTCACATTTGCATACCGATGTAGGCCTACTTGTGAAGCTTTTCCAGAAGGCGGTAAGATCACCGGACGACAGAGTCGGTCTCCGTGTGCACAGACAGGGCTGCTGTTAACGTCGGTCTACTCTGTACAACGGAATTGTGCCAAAACTACGCCAACCGGCTGCGGAGGGAGACTCCCCCCCTTCACTGGAGAACTGCGCTAAAACAGCTGATCACAACTTCACACTCTGTGGTCAAGAAGTACTCCACTAGCCCCCCCCCCCTGTCGACTTTCCTGAAGTACTCCCCCGTTGATAGAAATCAACACGTAATGAATTAAGACCCCACGGTTTGATGATTGATAGGTGTGTGGGCTGTCTTTCATTTTGACACACAGAAAAATGTTAATAAACATACTGTATGTTAAATGGATATATCTGCCTTCTTTCATTTATCTTTCCATTCCCACAACAATATACATAAAGAAATGGCATATTTTGGACATAGTTCGAATGGTGATTAATCATGATTAATACATTTTTAAGCTGTGATTAATCTGATTACAATTTTTAATCGTTTGACAGCCCTAGTTTCTAGATAAAGCCCTGGGTGAGAAGAAGCAGATACAATGAATATACCTCAGTATCAAGATGCATATGGCCACGAGTGTGTAAGCAAACAGAGTGCCGATGGACATCATTTCTACCAATGCTTCCAGGTCAAACAGCAGCGCCATGATGGCTGGAGATGACAATAAGAGAATACAGAGTTACTTTTAGTCCAAACACTTTAGCATATAGAAACGTACAGCTGTAACATCTGTACCTGCAACAAATCCAGATGATATGGTTGCTAAAGCAGGACTGCCCTTGGCCGTGACTCTGGTCAAGAAATGGAAAAGCAGGCCGTCTCTTGCCATGGCGAACAGCACCCGGGGCATGGGGAACATCGAACCCAGCAGGCTGGAGATAACAATGCAAACAGGCTCAGTCAACACTCATCAAAAGGCTTTTAGTACCAGGACAGTTTCAAATGCATAGAATAATGCTACATAGTAATTATTAGTATCAGTTTTAATCTGGAAAAAACAAGTAAAACTAAAAATGAGTCTACACACCATGCTAGAAACTCTGTGAGGTTAAGTTGTATTGGTGATTTAAGCAACAAATAATTATGTCAGCATGCTAACATGCTCACAATGACATGAATCTGAACATGCTGATGTTAATTAGGTATAATGTTTACCATCCTTACCATCCTTGGTTAAGTATAAGCATGCAAACATCAGGAATATCATTAGTGTTGTAGGTATGAAGTCATTACCCAAGTATCAGATGAAGAGAATTGTTGACCTGATGAAGTTACTACAAATCATCCTGAGGAGAACATAAATGTCTGAATCACATTTCATGGGGATCTATCCAATTGCAAATGTCAATGGAGACATTTCACTCAAAACCATAATGGTTGACCTTGTGATGGCTCAACAGGAAAAGTCAGGGATCACTCGAGTCACTATGAGGACAATGAATCTCTGCACTAAATTGAATGGCAATCCATTCGACTGTTGTTGAATGGATTGCCAAGTGGTGGATTGACCAAATTACCCTGTGGGAGCACGACTAAAAAACAGTTGTTTTTATATACATACATACATATAGATTACCAAACTGTAAATTGAACAGGTATAAGTTTTCCTTTATTCTACTGTCAATCAAGCTGCTGAACAGTCAGAAACAATTGTGATTATGCTGTGTTAGGAGTTGTTGGGAGGTGCAATGTTTACAGTGTAGTTTGTGCAATTGAGAAGGTTAAATAGGGGAAGTGCATTATGTGTAAATAGGTATGGACACAATAGGGATATGTGCAATTTGACGGACACTATGCATAAGTGCAATAGGGAAAGTGCAATATTGATTTGTGTATGAATACAATAGGGGAAAGTGCAATATTCGATTTATGTATAAATACAACAGGGAAAAGTGCAATATTTGATTATGTATGAATGCAATAGGGAAAGTGCTGTACCTGTATGTTTCTTGTTTGTTTCTTTGCCATGTGATATGTGATCTCTGTTCTGTATCTATGACTGATTGACCTGAATGTTTCATGTGTATTATCTCGATGCCCAAGACAAATTTCTCCTAAGGGAGACAATAAAGCTCTATCTTATCTTATCTTAACATCTTGTTTTCCATAGACCTACATTGTTTTCTCCAATGACCCCGTTACCCAGACTTTACACCCAGTCGTTTTTACCTGGTGGACAGGGCACACAGCGACCCCACAGCCACAACATATTTGGCTGGACCCCAACGAATGTAATCAAAGGCCACTGGCAGGGGGCTTTTTTCATCGAGCAGGTAGTAAGGCATCATCAGGGTAAGAGCAGCAGACACAGCAAAGTAGGCGACAAAACAGATAACGAGTGAGGCCACAATGCCCAGAGGGATTGACTTCTGGGGGTTCTTCGTCTCCTCGCCTAGGAAGAAATAAACAAAGAACCTTAAATTATATTCCTCCTCCAGCTGTTTGGGGTTACATGACAGTAAAATAATACAATCACATTAATATGACAATTGGCAGAATGACAAACACATTTTTTTCCTGTTTCCACTTAAAGGAAAATGTTTATAGTGTGTAGTCACATCTGATGACCTTCATCAGACAGCGTTTTCTCAGGGTTACAGTGATGATTCAGTTGTTATCAGTTTACTGAGGTCAGATGATAACAACTGAACCATCTTCGACACCAGTGAGCAAAATCCTTGCCATGATGAAGGCAACTACAGATGGATAATTAAAAAAATACATAAGATAATGGAACAATTTTGTCTCGTATTTTTATGGTAAAGGATCTTATACTGGTATATACAGTATCTTACCATATCTAACCTTACAGTATACTAATCACTCTGGACTAGACGTTGTCCTCTTACCTGTTGTAGCGATGCAGTCGAATCCAACAAAGGCATAAAAACATGTTGCTGCTCCGGCCACCGTTCCACCAATGCCATAGGGGAAAAATCCACCCTCTCCATATATGCTTGTCACATTGGCAGTAGAGCTTAAGTTGCTGCATTTAGGAGAAAGCATTATTTTGTGTTTATCTACTGTGAGATAACCAGGGGAGCAATATTACTGTAAAGGATCCTGCCCACACCCAAACACAGACTATATTATGCTCTTTGACATTACTTGAATGCTGCTGTGGCGTTTATCAGAGCTTCTTCACTGATTTGCCAGTTGGAGATGTCCCCCTTAATGAATCCAGAGATGACCACAAACAGCAGCACCACGATGTTGATGACTGTGAAGATCTTGTTTATTAACGTTGACTCTTTCACTCCAAATGCCAGGATACCTTGATGGAAAACATGGTAATTGTCACTTTCTTTGAATGCATTGCTACTACCGTCCAAATGACATATTTTTCATAATTTTACCTGACAGTATCATGATTAGTCCAGCAGCAAAGACATCTGGGTAAGGTGCCAGGCCCGGGAGGCCAATGGCTGCATTTGCTTCAAGGAATTTGGATATGACGCCGCCGATGAGGTCATCAAATGTCCCACTCCATGCCAGAGCAACACTAGATGTCCCTGCAGATAGTGAGTGACAGATGCAATAAATTAATCAGCCTGAGTCACCATTTAAGTATAGTCATAAACATAAAATACTGATGGTGATAGTTCCTACGTCTTCAACGCTTTATGACTTAGTTAATTTAAACAACAATCCTGGTTCATGAGGTTAAATTACGACAATTACAATCACTCAAGTAATGAATTTGAAAGTGGCATGAAAGTTGTGTTTTTATCTGAAGAACAGTAAACTTCCGCTGTGGAAAAATGGTCTTGTGACGAGGTAAAAGGTTGCAGAGTCTTAAAGAGTGTCATGTTGATGAGTTTCAATGTTCGCACTGTGAGAAACATGTTATATAAGTGGAAAATACGTTATTAGAGGGTGTAAATAACAAGTTTGAGCCGGGGATTAATACTAAACCATAGACTAAATCCATAGATTATTTTTGTTTCTCTACATTTTTGGTGTATACCAGCAACTCTCTTTTCAAAACAACCTTATAACAGTAAGAAACGTTCATCACTAAATACACTGGGAAAAATGCTGCTCCAAAATCAAGTAAAAGAATAATGAAAACAAGGTGTTTTCATTTGTAATAAGTAAAAAAATCTGCCAATAGAACAAGTGAAGATTTGCTTGGTTAGATTTCTTGAAATAAGATGGGATATTTAGATAAAGGAGATCTTAATTAGCTGGGAGAACTTACTAATATATATCTTACCCGGATCAGTAAATGTTATTACAAAATAAGCCTGAAATACTCAAACGTTTTCAGTTTTCTGATGTTAGTTGGTGATTTTCCAATAAGAATTTGTTATAGTTTTTTTAATCAAGTAAGATTTATTTTTTAAAACAAGATTAACCATCTGTTACAAAAACCATAGCAGCTTAAAGAACTTGTTTCATTTGAGATACAACTCGAAATAAGATGTTTTCAAGAGTCTTGAAGATTTCTTGTCTAAAAACAAGACCCTATATCTCACTGCATTACCTCTTCAGTTATTAGGTCTTATATCAAGTGTAAAGACATATTCTGACTAGATATTAGACATATGGCAAGATTTCTAGTTTTTACAGTGTATGAAACATTCTATTATTTTTGGTATTGCATTCAAATATTATGCAGTGTATCAAACTTGCCTATGACGTAGGAGAGTAACAGATTCCACCCAGTGATGAAAGCCAGCAGCTCTCCAACCGTCACATAGCTGTAGAGGTATGCTGAGCCTGTTTTGGGAACCCGAGACCCAAACTCTGCGTAGCATAGTCCAGCAAATATGGATGCCAGGGCGGCAATACCGAAGGAGAGGATGATGCTGGGTCCCGCAGTGTCTCTGGCCACCTCTCCAGACAGGACGTAGACCCCGGCCCCCAGGGTGCTGCCCACGCCTAGGGCCACCAGGTCCAGAGTGGTGAGGCATCGGTTAAAAGTGGACTGCTCCCCGTCTGGCTCCAGTGGCTTTCTCCGAGATAGACTCCCCAAGAAGGACTTCACACAGCCACACGCCATGCTTCTTTGGGTTTGGATGTTAAGATGTGGGAATTCTGATGAAAGGGACAGGTGGGAGGTAGGTTAAATGCTGTAGCGAATGAAGAAGAAAGAGTGAGGAGTGGAGTGGGGGAGAAAGGGCAAATCAGTGAACCTTAGAGTGAATAATTGTCAGGTCAGCCCCTCAGTAGAACAAAATTTCTCAAGCATAACACATTTCCTCTAAATGTGTTGTTAATGCAACAGTTACAAAGGGATCTATTCATCAAGGCAAAGTCCAATTAACAATAGAGATTTGGACATATTGCAATTTGTTAAAGATTATAAGATTATATTAGAAGAATTTACTCACATGTTTTGCTAAGATTCCACTAAATGTTCATTAGGGTCAAAGAAGACTGAATTCACTCACGTCCTCTGTGTATTTCCTTCACAGGTGTGCTTAGAAGAGAAAATTACATTAATAGGACCTGTCATTCCCCTAAATCACATTATTCCGTTATACATGCCCTTCTTTATCACCCCGCTGATATGATACTGCTGATGCTTGTAGTTTTCAAAGCGCAAAGCAACGCCCTGCTCGAGAACTGCACTTTACACAACCTTCAATTACTTACACAATTACTTCCGTTAGAATGTATGAGGAATGCAGATTGGTTTATAATTTGGCAATAAAAGAAAATAGTTTTCTATTTTATAATGTGTTCTCGTCTCGCCAGCAATATCATGTCTAAGATATTTACTCCTCTCAGATTGATTTATTGTTTTTATTCCCTGTGTTGACCTGCTTTTTTTTTTAAATGAAAAAGCCATTTTTATTTTGTAAATGACTCTAAAAACAGTTTTTTGGATTTCTAAACAAGAATTATAATTCAACCCATTTTAAAATATCTGACAGAGAGGGACAAATAGGAAATTAGGAATCTTCTACAGAAAACTAAAGAGGACCAGTCTTGTATTTTCTTAATTATTTTTCAAATGTGTCTGTGTGTATTATACGTGAGAGATTATTTGGCTTTCATAATTGTTTCATGATTGTGCCTTCAAGATAATCCAAGACTTTAAGATTCACATTCGCCTATGACTTTGAATTGTGTCCTTCCCAAACAGAAGGTGAAGGTGGCAACGAAACTGAGAACAACTCTACATAACCACATTCCTGCTATCTGATGTGACACCTTTCAATAAAACATGTTTTTTATTATAGAAGTATGCAGAGGCACATCATCCCACACTGTTCTCAAAGTGTGTTTACATGCAGGTACATGTTACACCTTATCACTGTGGCTGTGTTGGAGTTTTGCTGCTTATCTAATAGGAGCCGTGACCCCATCACTACTTGGAGGTGTGAGCCTGCCTGCCAGAGTTAATGAAGGAGGACAAAGCTTCATTCATAGCCGGCTGCACACTTGTTTTTTGAAAGGTAGCTTTCACCTTCTGATCTCCCATCAGGGTATTTCAGCTCACATAATCCCTCTCGGCATCTCCTTCAGCAGACAGGAGGCGAGTGGGAAAGCAGCCTGTGTGTACGGTCAAAGTACCTTTGAGAAACTTAAAGCTCTGGCTGCCTATCTGCAGATCTCAGGGTTTGAGATACCGTTTGCAGAGGAACAGTAGGGTCATGCCTAACTCAATAACAGCTACTACACACGTGATGTGCAGCTTTATGATCAGAGGGTTGATCTGTTTCCCAGTTAAGCTCAGTTAATGATCACTGATGTGTTATTTATGGCTGTCTACTGTGCAATTAAAGACACATCACAGATACATATTACAGTTCACACTCAAATACACAGAAATTAAAGCAGAGGTCAGAGATTTTAATCTAACTGGCTGATGGTCATTTAATTCAGAAGATATAGAAGTTGTTTACCTTGTATTCAGTCCCACGAGGAGTGGCTGGTGACTGTGTGGTGAAAACAGCGCAAAGAGGCAAAAATATCCGTGCTGTTGACTTGGATGAAGGAAACATGATTTTTACTGCGATATATACAAGACTCCGAGTCTCTGTGACCCTCCCACTGGAATTACTTACAAAGTCGCCTTTCTCACTCAGCACCAGTTTGGATAATAATGTGCTCATTATTGCACTGACGGCACAGGGTGAGAATTGTGAACAGCAAATCCGATTCAGAATGTGAAAAATGCTTTTGTGCTCACTTAGTTGTTTTGTAGACTTTTTTTTGTATTCATTGATATGTGGTGAAAGATTATTAGGAGTGTTGAATAAAGAATACATGATATAATAGATTCTGAGAAATTGCTGGGAAATGTAAAAAATGTATTGTTGAAATAAAATAAAAAACAACAGTAGTGAAATCATGGATGCAATCAAACCATTTAAAAAAAAAAAAGGTTTTAACAATTTCTAGTTCTGGATTATCTCAATTAAAATAATCTCAATTCCTAACCTTGGGATGTTAATAATTCTATTTTTTTGTCTATAATTTAATACAGTTGGGTTGGCCTTTTGAAATGTCCCATCTGACACTAGTCAGGTTCTCATGATAAGTGTGCAATGCTATTTTAAAACAGGAGAGGTCAGTGTACAACACTTACTGGTGCCTCATAGTCGGAGGTGGGAGGTCCCCTCTCACTCTGAACACTGGCGGAGAGAAAATGAGGCCAAATAATATGATATGAAGATGTATGAATATGGAAGAACAAGTCAGAAACAGCCCTATTTCCCTGATAAACACAAACAGTTGATGGTTTCAGAGTGATGGTTCAAATAATTCCTTCATGTTCTTACAGTAAACTGAGGTCAAGGGTGTCAGTGAAACATTGATATTACCACAGGTTGGATTCCAGTCACATGAAACACTAAACATATTGAGTAATGCCTCTGCTATTCATGGTACTGTGCAGTATGTAAGCCTCCGTGCTTCCTGGAAGTCACCTCTTATCCACCCTTCGGCCAGCAAACTCAATAAAATGTCACCAAGGATCAATTGAGGTATCACAAATCTATCTGCATCAAACACCACAGCCAGCACGCACATATAATAAATGTTGGGGCTCTTCAAAAAGTCTGTTTAAAGACTTAAAAGCAAATGTGGAAGAAGTACTACAAATACAGACCAAAGTATTGATATCAAATTATACTTAAGGCGAGACACGGCAGGCAAAAAAATCTTTTTTCAAGTACTGGTACATTTTGAGATGTTGAGCTATTTTGATTCTATAACATGTTTTCTTTCAGGCCTTTGGAAGGAAAACGTACAAAATACACATTTAAGTGTTTATTTGACTATAGTTTGTCTATTTGCGTCTGTAGATTTCTCCTAAATTCACCAAAAGTTAGCATTCTAACGTAACATAAAGTACCGCGACCGCTGTGTGCACCATGTCAACAGAGATATCGTTGGAAAACTGTACAATCTCATCGGATCCAAATATGGTCATTTCCTTTGTATCAGCAACCAATCGTGAAAGCACAAAAAGAAACGAAATCTCATTGGCTGGTGTCAATTTCTGACAACGTGATTCGTTCAGATGCGTCACGTGGTGTGCTAAAACACTTCCTGGTTAGCTTTCCGCTAGAAATTGAAATCTCAAAATGGCAAAAGAACGGCGAAAAAAACATTCACAGAGAAGACGACAACAATTGTCACTTGCATGAAGCAAGGTTATACAAAAAACAAATGACCCCGAACATATGAAATACCTTCACGGAGTACGTCGATGCGCAAGCTGTCATCCAAAGAACAGGAGGGTTTAGCTAGCGCCTCACTGCAATCTTTAAAGGTCGTTTTCTCAAAATGAGTTTTTTCTCGTACTCTGAGTTCGAAATTTCAACTTCAGTAGCACGTACATACACCAAACCTTCCAGTTATATTCCTATCAATATTATGAAGGCTTTTACAGAAGGGTTTGTTCATATATCATTCATAGCCTGAATTATACAACATTGTATACCTAAACACATGGCGAACATGGATATTTTAGGGCTGTTGACAGTATTTTATGATTTATGGAGTGATAAAAAGAGATATCCAATATCCCTTCTGTAAAAGCCTTAGATACTAATATGACTACAAAATGAAACAAGAATTTTGAACCTGGCTTTATCCAAAGTTCAGATTTTGATTCCTGAAATGTGTTAAAATATGTGCATATTTAATAATAATAATAATAATAATAATAGATTTAATTTGTTAGCGCTTTTACAGGTGCTCAAAGACGCTTTACATATATAGTGAAGAGAAAATAAAATAAAAATAAAGGGACAACAAATAAATATATAGTTAAAGTTAAAGTCAAATAATACAAAAACAATCACACATTAAAAGCCAGATTGAAGCGGTGAGTTTTTGTAAGTTTTTTGAAGGTGGTGAGGTCAGTGCAGTCTCTAATGGGTTGTGGGAGTGAGTTCCAGAGGGAGGGGGCAGCGACGGAAAAGGCTCTGTCCCCCCAGGTCCGGTGATTGATGTGGGTGGGGATGGATAGGAGGTTGGCTTCTGATGAGCGGAGGCAGCGGAAAGGGGTGTGGTGGTGCAGCAGGTCTGTGAGGTAGGGGGGGGGGGGGGCTGATTGTTGAGGGCTTTGTAAGTAATCAGGAGGACTTTGAAGTCAATTCTTTGACGGACGGGGAGCCAGTGGAGGTTCTGGAGGACGGGAGTGATGTGGTCTCGGGAGCGGGTGTGGGTGAGGAGGCGGGCAGCAGAGTTCTGGATATGTTGGAGTTTATTGAGGAGGTTGGATGGTATGCCGTAGGATGCTATTGCAGTAGTCGAGTCGTGAAGTGATGAATCAGGGTTTCAGCAGCAGAGGAGGAGAGTGATGGGCGGAGACGGGCAATGTTTTTGAGGTGGAAAAAGGCGGTCCTGGTGATGTGATTGACGTGGTGGTTGAATTTGAGCTGACTGTCGAAGATGACTCCGAGGTTGCGGATGTGAGGGGGGGGGGATAGAGTGTGGCTGTCAATGGTGAAGTTGAAATTCTGGATGGCTTTGGTACGGGATGGGGGGCCGATGATGATGATGTCTGATTTGGCACTGTTCAGTTGGAGATAGTTTGTTTGCATCCATGCTTTTATTTCTGAGAGACAGTTGGTGAGAGTGAAGTGTGTTGTGGGGGTGATGGTTTTTGTTGAGATATAAAGTTGGATGTCATCGGCGTAGCAGTGAAATTGAAGGTTGTGTCGACTAATTATTTTGCCAAGGGGGAGCATGTAGAGGATGAAGCGGAGGGGGCCAAGCACCGAACCCTGGGGGACGCCTTGGGACAGAGGAGCAGTGGAGGAGGTGCAGTTGTTGATGTTGATAAACTGATGTCTGTCGGTGAGGTAGGATTTCAGCCAGGAGAGTGCAGTGTCAGTGATGTTGAGTGATGATTCGAGGAGGGACAGCAGGATGGTGTGGTTGATGGTGTCGAATGCTGCGGTGAGGTCGAGGAGGATGAGGATGTTCAGGTTGCCGGAGTCAGAGGAGAGGAGGAGGTCGTTTGTGATTTTCAGAAGAGCTGTTTCTGTGCTGTGTTTTGATCGGAAACTGGATTGAAATGGCTCAAAGAGATCATTGGAGCTGAGGTGGGCTTTAAGTTGTGAGGCAACGACACGTTCAAGTATTTTTTACAGAAAGGGGAGATTTGAGATGGGCCGGAAGTTGGACATGATGTCAGGTGTGAGTCCAGGTCTTTTGAGAATGGGTGTGACAGCAGCCAGTTTGAGAGAGGGGGGAACTGATCCAGATCTAAGGGAGGAGTTAATGATGGTGGCGATGAGTTGGGAGATGGCAGGGAGGCTCTCTTTAACACATTTGGAGGGCATTGGGTCAAGTGTGCAGGTGGAGTTAATTCCAGTCATGAAGTCGGACAGTTGCATGGGGGTCACAGGGGAGAAGTGGGACAGGGGCTGTGAGGTGAAGGGGGGGAGCCAGGAGGGGAGGTGGGGGGGTGTTGATGATGGTGTCAGATTGCTGTAAATGTTGCTGATTTTGGTTTGGAAAAACGAGAGGAAGGAGTTGCACTGTTCTGTGGTGAAGGACGAGGTGGCGTTGTCACAGGGTTTGAGAAGTTTGCTGATGGTGGAGAACAGACGCTTGGGGTTGCTGGAGCCAGACTGAATGAGTTGCGAGTAGTAATTAGACCGGGCTTCTTTGAGTGCATTACTGTACTGCTGGAGATAGTCTTTGTAGATTTGAAGATGGACTGTTAGTGTGGTTTTCTTGTGTTGGCGTTCAAGTTGACGTTTCCTTGATTTCATTTGGCGGAGTTCGGGGGTATACCAGGGGGCGGAGTGTATGAAAGAGACATTTTTTGTTTTTGTGGGGGCCAGTTCATTGAGACAGAAGGAGAGGGTGCTGTTATAATAGTCCACAAGATCAGATGGGTTTTCAGAAAGTGGGGGGGGGGGGAGACAGACATCTTGCAGGTAATGGAGGCAGTGATTGCTGAAGGTGAGATGGATTTGAGATTTCTGTAGGTTATTGTGCGTTTTTGCTTTTAGGCGGGGATGGGGATGTTGATGTCCATGATGATGGCCAGGTGATCAGAGATGTGGAGATTGAGGCTGGACAGATGATGGATGGTGAGACCAGTGGAGCAGACCAAGTCCAGGATATGACCACGGCTGTGTGTTGGGAAGTTGATGTGTTGAGAGAAGTTGCAGCAGTGAAGGGTTTCCTTAAATTCAGAGGCATATTTTCAGGTCGGGTCGTCAACATGAATGTTAAAATCACCTAAGAGGAGAACAGATGGGGATATGGCAGAAAGCTGAGTGAGAATGTCAGGTCGGAGAGAAAGGAGGGGTTTGGCTTCGGGGGACGGTATATGATGGCTGTGACCAGGGGAGTGGGACCAGAGAGTTTGAAGATCAGGTGTTCAAATGAAGAAACATCAGGGACGGGGATTATGGTAGCTTTTATTTCCTTTCTGATAATTGCAGCTATACCACCACCCCACCCTTGTGGGCGAGGTTTGTCAATGTATGTGAATCCTGCTGGGGTGATTTGATTTAAAGAAAAATAGTCCAGGGGTTTTTGCCATGTTTCGGTCAGATACAGAAAGTCCAGGTTATTGTCTTTAATGAATTCCTTCAGAATGTGGCTTTTATTGTGGATGGAGCGTCAGGGGTAGACATTAAGGGTAAAATGCCACTGGCCCTCCGGGCCGGTGGAATTGTATTATCACCAGTGTTGGGTGTAACGCGTTACAAAAGTAACGGAGTTACAGTAATATATTACTTTTTGCTGTAACGAAGTAATGTAACGCATTACTTATTAGATGTGGGTAATATATTACCCGTTACAATGCCCAGTAACGCAGTTACAACACATTTCAACCCGAAATTAAATGGTGTTTTGTTTTTTAAGAATGTAACATAGCGAGACATTCCGACACCAGACAAATTGTGCGGGTAGATTAGTAAACCTGGTGTGTTTACCCTTCAGGCTTCGCGTCGGGATCTTCGGGGCAGTTGAATGGTATGCACCCTCTATTCAAAAAAGAGAACGGAGCGAAAAATACAAACAACAAATTGTGTCAGGTGCGCGTGACCTGCTCCGCTGCGCGTGCATCATTTCCAAAGTGCTTACACAGCAGTGACACACATCTGTGGATAATCATTTATACGAAAATGGTTAAAGCAACCATCACTAAACGCCAGCAACACTGCATCTACTGCAGACAGTAGCAACAGGTCAGATGGGGACATCACGTTACCCTCCGTTGTGGACACTAGCTTACTCCTGCCTGACTCGCCGCCCTCGCCCCCGGAGCAGCAGTCTTCGTCGCCCGAAACTACGCCGCCCCTCGGCGGCCCGCAGGTGCCAGGATACCACAGCAAAACAGAGCCTGCCCAAGTATATCTAAACAAGTACTCGCCTGTACAGTGGGGTTAGGCGGTAATTTTGTAGCTCGTGGTATACAAATAGACAATGGCTAGAATATGCATGTGAAAATAGTGCGTGCCATATTCTGCCTGTAGAAATGTTGGGTCAAACATAATGCATACAATAGCACAGATGCCTTCACCACGAATGCTACAAAAAGATCTCATATCCCAAGCTTATCAACAAGCTAATGTTGCAGCTGAAATGTTCTCCAGGGGGGTATACTACGAAGCAGGATTTTCGTTTAGCAAGATAACTTCTGGGATTTCCGGTACTACGAAGCAGGTTCACTTTTTAGCGGGCTAGATCTCCATGGTGATTTATCCTGGAACCTAGTCTGTGCTCCGAAGCAGGATAGGTTCCAGGATAAGAGATCAACTCAGCGAAAGCACCGCCTGCTGACCAATCAGAGCTCAGTGTGCGGAGGAAATACAGGAAAGACGGCCGGCCAAAATCACCGACTGTGTGAACGTGAAAATGAATAGAATATCACCTCCCATCTTCAGAGCAATCTGACTATTATAACATTAGCGTTAAGAAAGCTTACTTAAATATCTGCCACAACATAAGTAACCGGATCAAAGTAACATTACGTAGCCTACAGTCCGCGGCACTGTGAGTGCAGACGTCAATGTGTCCCATTATCATTCATATCACATCATAATGTATCATATCTCCTTATCTGAGTCAGCTGAGCCGTATCTGGCCGTGCAACACTCACAGTGTCACATACTGTAAGCAGAAGTATTATTTTAAGCAACACATTAAAGGGATAGTGGAAATCCGCGAATTTTGGGTTTAACTTATGTATTTTTATTAAAAAGAAGCATATTAAACAATTTTTTTTAATTTCATCCGCCTAGTTTCATTTTATTTTCAATTTTACTGCGCCCTCTCAATGAAACGAAATACTTCGGGAATCGTCGGGAATCTTCGGGTGATGACGAGAGCTCAGGAAGACGGGCACAAACAATGGCGGACATTCAATAGCATTTGCATGTGAATAGCCGACCTTTATTATGGTGAATAGATGTGTTTTGTATGGCTGTAGTGCGACAGAACAATTCTACGTGACACAACGACATTGGATTAACCTTGAGATGCGTTTTTATTCCGTTGAACACAACTTTTGATCACAAATCAAAAAAGGTAAGACGTAATTATTGTAATATTTTTGGAACCGGATGTTGTTTACTTTCTCTTTTCTGGCTGATAGCTCCAGGAATTCGAGGTCTTACAGTGATGACATTACATGTGTGGAATCTGTGGAGTCTCAGCTTTAAATCGTATATCTTGTTTGTGCAGTTAAGATAGTAATAAGGGCATTTCTACCGTGTGTTGTGTGTAAAAAAGCGTTAGCATTAGTTAGCATTGTTTCGCTCAATGCTAATTCAAAGGCTTGGTATTACTCTTGTGTTTTTTCTAGCTAACAATTGTTCTTATTGTCAGTTAGCGGAGTTTCTTACCTTTAAAAGGGTATGAAACATTAATAGTTTCATAAATGTTAAGAAGCCCTGAGACATGTGAGAGAAAAAAAACGGTGGGAGGGGTCCACTGGGGGGACCTTCGGCCTTAACTGGTTAACAATGATTAATATTTGTAAAGGCTACAGGTGATCTTAAAATGCTTGAGCTATGCTTAGGGACCTACCAGTCAAGATTATTTGTGCGTAGGGGTGCATCATCTGGCGCCTGGTCCTGGTCATCCTCGCCATTGCCCATGCCGTGAACCATCACCTCGGGCTCGGGCTCGAACAAATAAGGACGTAATGGTCCATCTTCTGGCTCAATATTGTCACCATCGTCGCTTACTGAACCGGATTCAGATTCAGTTCCTAAAACGACATTTTCGTAGGAAAGCCGAGAGGATGTTTCTGAATCGCTATCATCACTGGATACCTCGTACAATCCTTCTTCTTTGTCTGGTATATTTGCCCTTCCACGTTCATTCTGCATAGACGCCATGGTTTGTTATCGTATCGTCTTCCTGAGTTTTCGTCACTTCCGGTTAGGCTGAGAAACATTTCGTTTCTAAAAAACTTCGGGGAAGCTGCAATAAAGTGCTTCTAACATGCGTAAGGCAATTATTATATATTTTTAATCAGGTGTGATTGTTTTGGTACGTAATTATGCTTGTATATAAGTTAAAACGAAACTATTTGAGGTTCCATTTCCACTATCCCTTTAAGTTGACGAAACACTCGAGTCAAATGTAATTAAAGTCAGATCGTGTTTTAGACGGGGCAGTGATATCATAAACCTGTTAATGTACGCATTCAAACACTTGTTCTTTTACCAGCTGTATTCACCTTGCAGGTGCAGCTCTGTGGCTTTGATCCTGGATCAAGTGTGTAAGTCATGGATGTTTATTAAAGTTTAACTTCTTCATATTTGACTAATATTGTAGTTGACTTTTCATTCAGGAAGTATGACGCTGCGCTGTCAGTACGCTTCTCCATGTTTGTGATTGGTCGAATGCTCCAGATACCACCCCTTTTATGTGAACGCGCACCTAACTAGATAGGACACGGCTGGCTTGAGCGAACGAGTTGATAGCCAGCGTTGTAGGACAGTTTAGCGAGAGCGGCTTTGTTTTGGATTAAGTCAACCGGATAACTCAAAACATATCCAGGATAGGTTGAACCAGATTCGTAGTATACCCCCCAGGTCACAAAGTCAACCTCACATGATGATGTGAAACCAGTTTTCAAGCACAGTAAATATTCTCTTCCCAGAGTATATGATGGGACCAAGGTGATGTTTAGTACATGGTTTTAATAATACTTTTGCTTTTCAATGTTTGCCATTTCAAACCATGAGCTGGTTCAAATAATATTTGCCTTGATTTACAATATGTTCTCATTTCTTTTATCAGTACAGCTTTGAAGCTTTTGTGCTTTTCTTTGCCACAGTCCACTTTGGACTATATGAGATATTTCAGGATTGCACTCTTAACTCACTTGAAATGTTCTCACTTGCTTGGTTTCAAAACATAACAAATGCCATAATCTGTTCATTGGGGACCATCAATGCTATTTTTCATTGCTGTTGCCGGCCACTATTGCTCATGTAAACCTTCTACTGCTGCGCCCCCTGTAATCTCAGAGGCACCCTGAGTCATGTTGTTCTGGAACCGGGCCTGGACACGGCCATATACTAAACACACTACAGAGCCCATTCCGTGTCCTGTTATTGTTTACTTCCTCTCTGCCTTCTTCTGGGGATTTATCTGACGTCCAGCGCTCCGTCTTTTAACCTCTTTTCCTTTCTCTTTATTGATCCTCTGTAGCAACCTTCATTATAGTCCTTGACAGTGGTCTGTACTGTATTAACAATGTGTCACATGTTAAGAATTTACAATCAGAATCGAGTATTCAACTAAGCCGTGTAATACAAGTTGTTAGCAAGGGCGTCGGAAGTGGGGGGACCAGGGGGCCCCCCCACTTTACGGCCCTGCCCCACATTTTCGCAGCAGCGGATGCCGCGGAACACTGTACACATCCCGTTTCAATAATTCCCCTCTACTCTAAAGTTGCATCTAAAAAGAACGCCATCTGATCTAGCTGTGTATATTTTGTTATTTTTGATTGTTATATTCAATCTCATTAGCTACAGGCATTTTTGAAGCTTGTAAAGGGAAGAACACAGCTCGCCTCTCACTCGCCACTCTGCTCTTCCACAGGCGCCGCTTCCCCTCCCTCCGCTGACATTATGAATGTAAGGCATAGTAATCAGATAACACCGCAGGGTCCGTTACAGTTTAATTTCATCTGATTTCAAATAAACAAAGTCTTGGCTTTCAGAATATTAAACTTGTTTCGGCAAATTCAGATGATAAATACAGCTTTGAAGCTTTTAACGGCATAATTACAAGCGGAGAACGGAGTAACTTGACGTCACAGCAAGCATAACAACAGCCGGTGTTTCTCCTGAGAGTTTTCCCCGGGAAACAAATGCAAAAATACACAAACACACACATGTATACACGCACACACTCGCGAGTTTCCCCCAGACCAGTAATCCAAACGAAAATATCTTCCCTCCCTATACTTTGATCATTTGCTCCACTAATAATCAATCAGATCGATCCAGAGAAGAGGAAACTTTAAAGGCCTTTTTCTCAAAATGATGACTTGGTGACAGTCATTATATAATGTGACATATTTTGCTTAATATAGTACAAAACCAATCCTGATATCATTAGAAAGCTAGGAATCTCCTCTTTCCAACAGTGTATACAACTCAAAATGTGTCTTCGGATCAATGCGACTGATTTCGATGGAGCAGGTCACTTTGCATTAGGTAGAATACAGCAGGCAGACATAACAGGAAGAATATGTACATTTTAATCCAATCAAATAGGACATTGTCACATCATTCAAATGTCAATCAATCAATGTTTATTTATATAGCCCAATATCACAAATGTTACATTTGTCTCAGTGGACTTCACAGTTTGTACAGAATATCAGTATGACAGTACGACACCCTCTGTCCTTAGACCCTCACATCGTACAAAGAAAAACTTCCGAAGAAAACCCACAGTTTTAAAGGGAAAAATGGGAGAAACCTCAGGGAGAGCAACAGAGGAGGGATCCCTCTCCCAGGACGGACAGACGTGCAATAGATGCCGTGTGTAAATTGAAAAGATAATACATTTGCAACATAGATAGTCCAAATGTTTGGAAATGCATGTGTGTATAATAGGAAGATGAATCCACGAGGATATCCATCCAGGACCTATGATCCAGGACCACAGCCACGATTCAAGATCCAGGGCTCGCGATGCAGGACACAGGACCGCAGGATCATCCATGACTCCGGATCCCAGCGTATATAGGCACCAAAAAGAAAGAAATTTGAGGAAGCTGGGTTAATCGGAACATGAGAGTACACAGGTATAGACAGAGAGAAGGAAGAAGTAAGATGTCCCCCGACAAACTAAGCCTATATCAGCAAAACTAGGGGCTGAATCTAATCAGCCCTAACTATAAGCTTTATCAAAAAGGAAGGTCTTAAGCGCACTCTTAAAAACGGATAGGGTGTCTGCCGCCCGAACACAAACTGGAAGCTGATTCCACAAATGTGGAGCTTGATAAGAAAAGGCTCTGGCTCCCATTGTACTTTTAGAGACTCTAGGAACAACCAACAACCCTGCATTCTTGGAACGCAATGCCCTAGTAGGACAGTAGGGTATAATGAGTTCTTTAAGGTAAGATGGCGCCTGCCCATTAAGGGCTTTGTAGGCGAGAAGAAGAATTTTAAATTCTATCCTGTGTTCTATAGGGAGCCAGTGTAAGGCAGCCAGAACAGGAGTAATGTGGTCCCTTTTCCTAACTCTGGTTAGTACACGAGCTGCAGCATTTTGAATCAGCTGAAGCGACTTGACTGACTTCTTGGTACACCCTGATAATAAAGAGTTACAATAATCCAGCCTTGAAGTAACAAATGCATGGACTAGTTTCTCTGCATCGTTTTGAGGCAAGATATGCCTGATTTTTGCAATGTTACGTAGATGGAAGTAGGCGGTCCTTGAAATTGATTTTATGTGGGCGTTAAAGGATAAATCCTGATCAAATATAACACCAAGATTCCTTACAGTCTCACTGGAGGCCAAATTAATGCCATCCATAGTTAGTATATCCTTAGATAATTTGTTTCGTAGATTCTTCGGGCCAAGTACAATAACTTCAGTTTTGGTCGTGTTTAACATCAAAAAGTTTAAGGTCATCCACGTTTTTAAGTCCTTGAGGCAGTCTTGAATTTTATTTAGATGATTAATTTCATCAGGCCTGATTGATAAATATAGTTGAGTATCATCCGCATAACAATGAAAGTTTACAGAATGATTCCTTATAATATTGCCTAACGGAAGCATATATAATGTGAACAAAATAGGTCCGAGCACTGAGCCCTGTGGCACTCCATGGCTAACTTTGGTTTGCGTGGAAGATTCATCATTGACACGTACAAACTGAGAGCGTTCAGATAGATAGGACCTAAACCAGCCTAAAGCAGTTCCCTGTATGCCAACTAAGTGCTCTAGTCTTTGCAATAAGATATCATGATCGATAGTATCAAATGCAGCACTGAGATCGAGCAAAACAAGAATAGAGACACGTCCCTTGTCAGAGGCTATTAGAATGTCATTTGTGTATGTATGTACATTACAACCAATAACAAAGCTTAGATGTGTTTAAACTTTATTTGTTACGTTGTTTACGTTACGTTGTTCAGTGTGTGTCAGCCGTTAACCTACAGTAGATAGATAAACTTGCAAACATGTCAGAAGAACCGGCTGAAATTCAACAACTTGAATGTCACATCCCTGACATCCACAACTCCGGAGCCTGGTCCTTCAACCATAGAACCAGCGCAGCCAGATGAACCCCAGCAGCAGCTCTGCGGCCGCAGAGGCTGTCAAAACCACAGCCGCCGGCATCGTTTATGTTTATGTTTATGTTTATTAAGGATCCCCATTAGCTTTTGCTCTCGACAAAAGCTACTCTTCCTGGGGTCCGACACTTAAAACAATACAACAATAATACAACAATAATACAGCAACATTTAGGACATAAGTCCTGACATCATTAATAACATTAAAAACATTAAAAACATCACCAATATCATCAACAACATGCGATCAAATTAAATTAGGGTTCACAGCTCACAAGGGTACATGGTCATTAGTAGATGGCCCTTCAATCTCTTCTTGAAAGAGGCTCTGGACTCTATTTCAGTAAGGTAGTTTGGCAATGAGTTCCATTCCTTTATAGCTCTATAAGACACAGAAGATTTCAGAAGATGTGTCCTGGGTTTAGGTGCCAGTAGATGGCCTGATGTAGCTTGTCTAGTCTTATGGTCATGCTCGTCTCTTGTGTAAACTATTTGATCATAAAAATACAGTGGTTTTTTGCTAAATTGGACATTTAAAAAAAAAGTGATAACACGAGATTGCAGACGTTTCTCAACTGGAAGCCATGATAGGCTTCTATGCATAACTCCAATATGAGTGCGCTTCGAACAGTGTAGAGCTAGTCTGGCAGCCTTGTTTTGAGCTATTTGTAATTTCTGTAAATGTGTTTTTGCTGCTGATGACCATATGACCGGACAGTACTCAAGATATGACAAAACCAGAGACTGAATGACTTGTTTCAAAGTGGTTGGTGTTACATACTTTGTACATTTTCTCGCCACAGCTATGCTCCTTCCCATTTTAGTTACGATACTGTCAATTTGCTTTATCCACCGTAAACCAGAATCAAGAACAATGCCAAGCAACTTAGTCTCGTTTACCTGTTCCACTGGCTGACCAGCCAGTGTCAGGCTTAATTGAGGATTGCTGCTTAACATGTGTCTGGATCCGAACACCATTGCTTTTGTTTTTGCAATGTTGAGTACCAGTTTGTTATTGTTGACCCAGTCTGCTATGGCTTTAATCTCTATTTTAAGTAGATAGTTTAACTCACTGCATGTTGATGCTGTACTGTACATCGTGGAATCATCAGCATACATTATTACACTGGACTTATTTAATACGTAAGGAAGGTCATTTGTGAATATAGAGTACAACAAAGGCCCAAGCGAACTCCCCTGTGGGACCCCACACTGCAACACCTTACTTTCAGAAAAGCTCCCATTGAAAAACACTCGCTGCCTTCTCCTAGTCAGGTAGCTCTCCATCCAACACATAGCAACAGAACCGAAACAGGCTGGTTCCGACTGCATGGAGGTTTGTTGTCGGGACATTGTGACGGGCAAATAAAAGCTTATTTGGGCAAAGAGAAGGTACTTCAATGCAGAATGGTACAAAAACAGAGAGTGGTTAATTATTTGCAAAACCACTAAACGAGCCTTCTGTGAAATATGCAGATGTGCTGCTGTCAAACGGCTTGTAACTTTCTCCAAATGTGGAGATGACAGCTTTGTAAATACCGCATAGCCGCGGGAACTCATTTTGCTCAGGGGGTGCTGCCAAAAGTGGGGATGGAGCCGTTTACATTTTTTTTTAAAAGGCGGTGCCGGGCCGGGCCCGGCTGTCAGCGATACGAGCCGCATAAATTGTTTGTTAAAGGCGAGACACGGCAGGCAAAAACATCGTTTTTCATGCACTGGTCAATTTTTAGATGTTGTGCTATTTTGATTCCATAACATGTTTTCTTTCAGGCTTTTGGAAGGAAAACGTACAAAATACACATTTAAGTGTTCATTTTACTATAGTTTGTCTATTTGCATCTGTATATTTCTCCTAAATTCACCAAAAGTTAGCATTTCTAACGTAACATAAAGTACCGCGATCGCTGTTTGCACAATGTCATCGTTGGAAAAGCTCCGTCTCTCCTGCACAATGATCTCATCGGATCCAAATATGGTCATTTCCTTTGTATCAGCAACCAATCGTGAAAGCACAAAAGGGTCTTAAACCAAGAAACGAAATCTCATTGGCTGGTGTCAATTTCTGACAACGTGATTCGTTCAGATGCATCACGTGGTGTGCTAAAACACTTCCTGATTAGCTTTCCGCTAGAAATGTAAATCTCAAAATGGCAAAAGAACGGCGGAAAAAAAACGTTCACAGAGAAGACAACAACAATTGTCACTTGCACGAAGCAAGGTTATACAAAACACAAATGACCCCGACCATGAAATACCTTCACGGAGTGCGTCGATGCGCAAGCTGTCATCCAAAGAACAGAGGGTTTAGCTAGCGCCTCACTGCAATCTTTAAAGTTCGTTTTCTCAAAATGAGTTTTTTCTCCTACTCTGAGTCCGAAATGTCCACTTCAGTTGCAATTACATACACCAGACCTTCCAGTTATATTCCTATCAATATTATGAAGGCTTTTACAGAAGGGTTTGTTCATATATCATTCATAGCCTGAATTATATAAGATTGTATACCTAGAAACATGGCGAAAATTGATATTTTAGGGCTGTTGACAATATGTTATGATTTATGGAGTGATAAAGAGAGATATCCAAAATCCCTTCGGTGAAAGCCTTACAGTAGATGCTAATATGACTACAAAATGAAACGACAATTTTGAACCTGGCTTTATCCAAAGTTCAGATTTCGGTTCCTGAAATGTGTTAAAATATGCGCAAATGTAATGAGATAATGGATAATTTATATATATATTACTCTAGTTGTAGAGGTGGTGGGCTGAGGAGTAGCTGGTGGTCCACTCTTTTTATTGGGTTGTTTGTTGGAGAAAAAAAATCCAAAATCCTTTTTTGCTCCATTCTAGAAAGTTGTCACTCTGCAGTGTGTGTGTCGCGTCAATTACGTCACTCTCCCAAGACCTACGACCTAGATGACTCGGATTTTACCTATTTGGAAAATAAATTCAAGCCACCTGATATATACAAATATATACTATGACTATTATATGCTACTGTATACAGCTAATTTTATTTTAAGTAAAATCATAACTATTTTATGTAGTTTAATCATTTTTATTTAGGTGGTCACTCAGTTTTTCAAATGTACACCACTCGCCAACAGGGGGTGCTGCAGCACCCCCAGCACGCCTACTTCCCGCGGCTATGAAATACCGAGTTAATAACTGGAACTTTTCACAGAGCTTACTTCAGTCAAACACCAGTCAACATTGAGCTTGTCAAACAAGAGCGTAGCAGGAAAAAATAAGAGATGGAATGAGCAACTGCGCTGTCATATGCGGGCTGGTCTGTATAGTTTAATTTACAGGAAAGGAGTGAGCAGAGGGTCGAGTTGTCCATTCTTGTTCTGTTTTCTCTGACTATCTTCCTCCTGAAGACCCTCTCAGACTTTCATTTGCTCACGCTACTAACGAGACACGTTACCATGGAAACCAAACAATGGTGTAGCTGTATTGAAGTCCGAGTGGAAACAGTAACATTTGGTGCGTTATGTTAGAATGAAACAAATCAGATTTAGTCAGAAATCGGGAGAAATGCGGGATAAATATGACCCCGGGAGGAAAACGGGAGTTTCCCGCGAAAATCGGGAGGGTTGGCAAGTAGGCTATGTCACATACACACGCACTTTTTGCCCCCCCCACTTCTGAAATGAATCCGGCGCCGCTGGTTGTTAGTAGCCTTAAGGGCCTACACAGTTGTTATGCTATACCACATCGCCCTTCACCGGATGTATAATGAGCTGCACTAAACTACATTTTAGCATTTAAAATAACTAGCCATTCTTTTGAGGTTATTTTGGTGAAAGTAACTCAAAAGTAACTAAAGTAGTGTAACTCATTACATTTCAGAGACAGTAATATTGTAATGTAACTAATTACTTTCAAAAGAGAGTATTAAGTAATATGTAATATATTACATTTTGGAAGTAACTTGCCCAACACTGACTATCACTGGCCCCATCATTGTAACCACTGGCCCGGAGCAACACATTTGTTGCAATAATAATGTATGCACTAACTACATTACTACTTGTGCTACAACATTTGAATCATCAGTTCTTCCTCATTTCCCTCAATTGTTCATATTTGGTTTATTAAAATAATTATATTGTGGTCATTGTTAAAAATGTCTGCTATTATTATGAGTATTATTATTTGTATAATGCACTTTCTGCCTTCCTGTCATTAGGAGTTAGAAATGTAATGGCTATGTAATAGATTAGATTAGAACCTTCATTATTCTAAACTGCTGGGACATTTCCCTATAGCCAATACCTTTATATTTCTACTCTTCACTTACTTGTCAGCATAGGTCGGCATTGATGTACAGAGCCGACAGAAGACCTTGTTTATATTGGCATCATATTGAGAGGTGCAGCCAGTGACGCATCCTAAAACCAGGAAGTTGCTGGTTCCCTCGACAAAAAAGCAATGGGATTTCTCCACAGTGTTTTGGAAAATAGCTGGAAATAAGGTCTGTGGAAAACAAACCTGTTTGATAAATGCACGTTTTGTTCAGCCGGATAATATCCACATGTCTACCCTACTTTTATAATTTTCGAATCATAAATCTAATCGATAAATTATAAAAAGGTTTTAGGATGCGTCACTGCACGCCAACTCCATCGATCAAGCTGGCTGAAACTTTCTCTCCCTCTTCTTCTCATGCTCCCTGTCACTCTCCTTTAACTCCTCCGGTGACTTTCTTTGATTTGAAGATTGTTTATTGCCCGGCGCTTGGCCGGTTACCACTGGTATTAAAAACATTTTGGCGAATGGTTAGGTGGCGCGATAGCCTGTAGTGAAGGAGCGCACTCCCGCTCACAGGAGCCTGCTCACGCTGCGCTCCGCAGCAAACAGCTGTTTGCTTTTCACCCAACAACGACAACCGACTCACGAAACGCTATATTGTAGCGTTAATAAACGAAACAATTTAACAAAATTGCTAGTCAAAATACCAATACCACAGGACCATTTTTAGCAATATTTTTAGTGGCCCGAGCGGGCAAGTGGAAAGTCGGTTATGCTGGCCCGGGGTGTCCATTAGGCGCGTTTCCACTGCAGCGGGTAGCTCGCTTTAAGCGTGCCGAGCGGGGCCCGTTTTTGGTTGCGTTTCCACTTGGCCTAGTACTGTCTAGCGCAGGGGTACTCAAATACAAATCTTAAAGGTCCAAAATAAATGTTTCAATAAGACAAAGGTCCGTTTATTACGGTCATTCAAACTTTTAAACAATTGCAACAAGATTCTTAACACGAGGTTGCAAAAACAAAAATAATCTGAATGCAGCAGTTTTCATTGTTATTGTGTCTGTGCTTGACCCCTCAGAGTCGCAGTGTAAGAGCTGCACAGTTATGAATAAAGGCAGCTGCACCCTCTTTCATTCAGCATTCCCATTATTGCTTTATAAATGTATTCCCCCTTGTGCGTCCACTGAGGTTCGTCAGGCCCAACACATCTTCAACAAACTCCCCCTTTGCCTCATCATAACAACTCACAAACACCAGCAACTGAGCATTGTCAGTGGTGTCAGTGGACTCACCCACAGCTAAGGAAATGCACTGTGCATTTTTTATTCCATCACAAAGCTGATGAATCAAATCACCAGCCAGTATTTCTGTTCTTCTGGTTGCTGTGGAATCTGAGAGGGGATTTGCTTGATTTGACCTGTTATTTCCTCTTTTTGTTTGCCTTCAAACATGGTCTCCATCACTTCAGTCATGCATTCTTTTATACTTCAGTTATTATCCAGTGGAAAGCCCTTACCTACTGGCCTAGTTAAATCAAAGTGGTTACTTTTTTTTGGCTGGGCAGTGTAGTTTTACACACCGTCTGATTTGACTTTCTCAGGACTTAAAAGTTTTTTGGGGGCAGACCCCCTCAAAGAAAAAAATATATTTACACACGTAAGGTCATCATCTTAATAGTTGTGTATGCTCATCCGTGAGCAGAGCATCAAGTTGACATGTCTATTACAGCTGAATGCGGCGATTACCATTTTGTTCAGCAAAACGCCTCACAAACGTATTAAGATCAACAGCTTCAGTGCGTTTTGATTCAATGCTGAGTACAGCCAAACTGACAGTCTCTTCTCTGTCAGTGTAGACAGCAAATACCTCATTCCTTCAGCGCTTGGGTCCGAATGCTTCTCGTTTTGCGCCGTCCAGTTCAAAATGAAATGGCCGCCAATCGTATGTCCACGCTCGCGCCAGGACCGGGGGAGGGGTTACATGACGTGCATCTTGTGCTGCATTCACTTGCACTCGGACATTAGAGACTTTCTCTCATAAATGTCCGATGAGCCACAACTTTTCTTTCAAAACAAAGCTGCCAACTGGAGTGGCAATGCCTATTTTTAGGGTGTCAGTTGCCACCCCAGTAGGTGAAACTAGGCTACTAGCTACAGTACAGATGGAACTAGATGAGCTGTTAACTCTCGCTCTGATTTTTTATTTTTTATTTCTCGCTCTGATTTAGACAGGTTGAAAGAGACACACACATTTTCCCCACCCGCAGTCCGCGAAGACCCGCCCTACTGTGCCTCTGATTCGCAGATTGTTTGGGGGGAAAAAACGCTGAC
Source organism: Gymnodraco acuticeps (assembly GCF_902827175.1). Classification (NCBI taxonomy): domain Eukaryota; kingdom Metazoa; phylum Chordata; class Actinopteri; order Perciformes; family Bathydraconidae; genus Gymnodraco; species Gymnodraco acuticeps. The sequence goes on from NW_022990772.1 coordinate 1,931,591, forward strand.
TGGATGCTGAATGTGATTGGACCAAAGCGTTGACACACACAGGTGGAACACAGTGGAACAGTCAGACATGCAGAGCGCTGTTTGCAGTGGACATAGCGGAGAATTTTGACTCGTTGCGAATGCGTTGTGGCGATGTCTCACATATAATACAGAGAGATAATACATATGAAAAGTATAATTTGCTCAGAGTCCGGAGACAGTGGTGGTTCGGTCCGGATCCGGACCGGAGTCCGTAGTTTGAGGATGCCTGGTCTAGCGGGTCCTAATTCACAGTTTTTCTGGCCCCATAACATTGTGGTTCTAGGGCCAGGAACAACCAGGCTGAGTCGGGCTGAGTATGCTAAACTAGAGAGAGAATCGCTGGCAAGGGGGCTACAACTACAACAAGATGAACATATTTGACCGTGATTTAATTGTAATACACGTTTCGAAATGATGCCGAAGTAACAACATACTGATACCGGTTAGTAAAAACCATGAATTAAGGCTTTGACAAGTCTGCAGACAGACGGCAAGCGAAAAACCCTTTTAAAATGCGTGTTTTCTAAATGGAGCTTGGCTAAGCTAACGTTATATGCTCCGACCGACCACACTCACAACAACGGCCTATACAGACATAAATAAACCAGCGACTGTATTCACCATGACACAGGCAGTCTGTGGTTTGTACTTGTTTACATTTTGTCTAGTTTCTGAACAGATATGAAGAGCTGTAAGCTCTGAGTGCTAAGAGCTAACGGCTGTGTTGTTTTTCTGGGGCTCTCATTGAAGATGACGTCACGGCTCCGCCTACACTGCGTTACTATAGTAACTACCCCAGTTCCTAAACTGCGCGTTTCCACTGCAGCGGGTAGCTCGCTTTAAGCATACCGAGCCGTGCGGGGCCCGTTTTTGGTTGAGTTTCCACTTGGCCTAGATTTGGCCCGGGGCTACTTTTTCACCTTTTTTCTGGCCCGACTAAATCGTGGTTCTAGGGCCAGGAACAACCAGGCTGAGTCGGGCTGAGTATGCTAAACTAGAGAGAGAATCGCTGGCAAGGGGGCTACAACAACAACAAGATGAACATATTTGACCGTGATTTAATTGTAATACACGTTTCAAAATGATGCCGAAGTAACAACATACTGATACCGGTTAGTAAAAACCATGAATTAATGCTTTGACAAGTCTGCAGACAGACGGCAGGCGAAAAACCCTTTTAAAATGCGTGTTTTCTAAATGGAGCTTGGCTAAGCTAACGTTATATATATGCTCCGACCGTCCACACTCACAACAACGGCCTATACAGACATAAATAAAACAGAGACTGTATTCACCATGACACAGACAGTCTGTGGTTTGTACTTGTTTAACTTTTGTCTAGTTTCTGAACAGATATGAAGAGCTGTGAGCTCTGAGTGCTAAGAGCTAACGGCTGTGTTGTTTTTCTGGGGCTCTCATTGAAGATGACGTCACGGCTCCGCCTACACTGCGTTACTATAGTTACTACCCCAGTTCCTAAACTGTAACGGCCCGTCCACACTACAGCGTCTGCAGCGTCGACAGCTTCAATCTGCCCATTCACTTTGAATGGGGTGACGTCACTGTCACGGTAGAGCGAAGGAAGCAGGACCCAAATGCAGATTAAACTGATAATACCTTTATTTCAAGGATAATGAAATAGAACTTGGACAGACAGAACACTCACCGGTGAACACAGTCAACAACAAAAGACGAACCGACAAAGACAGACAGAAAAACCAGAACTTAAATACACACAAGACTAATCACACAAACAAAACACAGGGGCCACAGGTGAACACAATCGGGTAATCAGACACACCAGGGAAACTAACGACAGGGAACCACAGACAGATCCAAACAAGACAAAACACAACGCAGACAGAAAACCAAAAACAGATCTAGACAAGACAAAACACCACAAAGACAGATCGTGACAGTACCCCCCCCTCAAGGGACGGATCCCAGACGTCCCAAAAAAAGAACACAAAAGTCCAAAACCTCAAGCAGGGTGGGTGGAGGGGGTCAGGAGGACGGGACTGAGCTGACCGCCCAGAGGCACAGCAGAGGACCAGGAAGGGATCTCGGGCGGACGGCCCGGGGGCAAGGCAGAGTTCAAAAAGGGGGATTCGGGCGGACGGCCCGGGGGCAAGGCAGAGTCTAAGGTGGGGGACTCGGGCGGCCGAGCATGAGGGCGAAGGCAGCGGCAGGAACAGTCAGGGGGCCGGGCTCAAGGACGAGGGCAGCGGCAGGAAGAGTCAGGGGGCCGGGCTCGCGGGCGAAGACCACGGCTCACAGAGGGCCGGGATCGAGGGCGAAGACCGCGGCTCTCAGGGGGCCGGGCTCGAGGGCGAAGACCACGGCTCACAGAGGGCCGGGATCGAGGGCGAAGACCTCCAACGGGACAGGACAAGGGGTTGGCAGGACCCCCGGCAGGAGAGTAGACGGCGGGACCTCCAACGAGACAGGACAAGGGGTTGGCAGGACCCCCGGCAGGAGAGTAGTCGGCGGGACCCCCAACGGGACAGGACATAGGGTTGGCAGGACCCCCGGCAGGAGAGTAGTCGGCGGGACCTCCAACAGGACTGGACATAGGATTGGCAGGACCCCCGGCAGGAGAGTAGTCGGCGGGACCCCCAACGGGACAGAACATGGAGTTGGCAGGAGCCCCAGCGGAACCTCCAACGGCACTTCAGTAGGGACTTGAGTTGGAACTGGCGAGGGGACTCGAGAAGGGATTTGAGAGGGAACTCGAGAGGTGACTCGAGAGGGAACTTGAGATGGGACTAGAGTTGGGATTTGAGAAGGGACTGGAGATGGGACTAGATATGGGACTAGAGGAGAGACTTGAGAAAGGACTAGAGAAAGGACTAGAGAAAGGACTAGAGAAGGGACTTGGGAAGGGACTAGAGAGGTACTAGAGGAGGGACTAAAGGAGGGACTAGAGGAGGGACTAAAGGAGGGTCTAGAGGGGGGAACTGGAGGAGGGACTAGAGGAGGAACTAGAGAAGGGAACTCGAGAGGGGACTCACAAGGGGAACTAGAGGAGAGACTAGAGAGGGGACTAAAGGAGGGACTAGAGAGGGGACTAAAGGAGGGAACTTGAGAGGGGACTCGAGAGGGGACTCGAGAGGGGACTCGAGAGGGGACCTGAGAGGGAACTGGAGAGGGGACTTGAGAGGGGACTCGAGAAGGGACTCGAGAGGAGACTGGAGAGGGGACTCGAGAGGGGACTCGAGAGGTGACTGGAGAGGGAACTGGAGAGGGGACTCGAGAGGGGACTCGAAAGGGGACTCGAGAGGGGACCCGAGAGGGAACTGGAGAGGGGACTCGGGTAGGAACTGGAGAGGGGACTCGGGTAGGAACTTGAGAGGGGACTTGAGAGGGAACTTGTGTCGGTCGGTACGCCGACAGGACATGGGGAGCTGGCGTCGTCTGGGGAGCCAGCAGGAGACGAGGTGCTGGAGTCGGCTGGTACGCCGACAAGACTCGGGGAGCTGGTGTCGGCTGGGGAGCCAGCAGGAGACGAGGTGCTGGAGTCGGCCGGTACGCCGACAAGACTCGGAGAGCTGGTGTTGGCTGAAGAGCCAACAGGAGACGAGGTGCTGGAGTCGGCCGGTACGCCGACAAGACTCGGGGAGCTGGCGTCGGCTGGGGAGCCAGCAGGAGACGAGGTGCTGGAGTCGGGACCATGACTGCTGGAGCCTGTACTGGAGCCGGAACCATGGCTGCTGGGGCTCGGGCTGCTAGCCTGGCCTTGCGACGACTCCTCTTAGCAGCCTCCTGAATACTCCGTGGACCTCCATAAGCCTGACGAGTTCCGGAATACGACTCCTGGACAGGAGCAGGAACTGGGGCAGAAGCACGGGTTGACTTCAGGCGGAACCCACCAAGGCGTATGGTGCCAGGTTGGGAATTGGGAGACAGGGAGCTAGCATGCCTGGAATCACATGCTTGAAGGAAGTCCAAAATCCAGTCAGGTAAAAACTCAACAAAACATGGTTTCTCTGCTGCCAACCGGAGCGCCTCTACCAGAGCGGCCCTCTTCTGCCGAACACTGGACGCTCCCTTCCATCAATCGAAGCAGCAAGCCAGATAGAAAGTTAAATGCTGTAATTCAACCTCCCATGGATCATCTGCTGGGTCCATTTTGTGGTCGGTTCGTTCTGTCACGGTAGAGCGAAGGAAGCAGGACCCAAATGCAGATTAAACTGATAATACCTTTATTTCAAGGATAATGAAATAGAACTTGGACAGACAGAACACTCACCGGTGAACACAGTCAACAACAAAAGACGAACCGACAAAGACAGACAGAAAAACCAGAACTTAAATACACACAAGACTAATCACACAAACAAGACACAGGTGAGGAGGGAGGAGAAAACACAGGGGCCACAGGTGAACACAATCGGGTAATCAGACACACCAGGGAAACTAACGACAGGGAACCACAGACAGATCCAAACAAGACAAAACACAACGCAGACAGAAAACCAAAAACAGATCTAGACAAGACAAAACACCACAAAGACAGATCGTGACAGTCACGTTGCCGCTTTTTTTCGCCGAACTGAATTGTGGGTAGCAGAGCGGTCCGTCTCCGGCGTCAGAAGTTGAACATTGTTCAACTTCTGACGCCGGAGACGCCGGAGTAGCCAGCGCCAGCCAATCAAATCCCGTTTCGGAAAATCTGACAGCTCAAGCCGTAGCCAATCAAACCGCGTCTAAGCTGGGAGAGATATCCCGCCGTTCATTTCTATATTTCAAAATATATGGATGGATGGAGGAGAAACTAATTATCGCCGTAGCGAATCACCCGGTTTTGTATGACCAGACCCTCTTCACCTACCGGGATACAAACCGGAGGAACCAGGCATGGAGGGAGGTGGCAGAGACAGTGGGTGAAACTGGTAGGTTTTCGCCTGTTTGGGGAGTTTATATATATATTGCTCCCATAAAATCCCCGGGGGTTTTTGCTTTGTATGTCGGGGGCGTGAGATTCATGTGATTGGTTGTTGGTCGTGTTGCTTGAATAACATCCCCAAGCTTCAGACACGCCCAGCTCCAAGCTTTTTTTTAAGCTGTAGTGTGGACGCTCCGTAATGGAAGCGCAGCATTAAAGTGAGCCGGGCCGCGTCTATCGTTTTTCCAACCCAGTTTAGATGTAACCACGCCCACTTCCGCATTACGCAAGAACGTAGCTCTACGCGATAGCGTCATGCACTTCATCTTCGGCAACGGCCCCTACACACGGCGGCGTGCGTTGCCGCTTCAACGCTTCTGCCCATTCACTTTGAATGGGGTGACGTCACGATTCGCCAAACTGCATTGTGGGAGCAATATATATATATATATATATCTGTTTGTTTAAGGTGTCCAGGTGATGCAGACAGGCTGGACCAGAGAGTGAGAGACAGAACTGGACTCCTTACAGCAGTGAACTTCAGCACAGGTACAAAGACTCTTTTTTTCATACTGTACAAAGATACAAGAAAGATATTGGTTTAAATAAATGAAGTATTGACTTGAATACACTGATATACATTCCATTAAACAATACTAAATACTAGATCACCTACACATCAGTTAAGTTGAGGGTTTTTTCCATGCAAAAAGTTACATTTAGATGTTAACAAGCACTATGATTTTTGTCAGCTTTTTAATTTAATGTATTGAAGGCAAAGATATTTAACACATAGTGAGAACTGCTACTATGTATCTCTCAATATTGTCTGTAAAAAACGCGGTAAAAGTTATTCTTTCAGTGAGACAACAGAGCAAGCTTCTACAGTTGCACTACGTTTTGTAACAGTTCAATATTATTTTGATAATAATATATATTTTAATGTTGATGAACTTCATACTGTTCATTCATAATCTGATTGTCTTTATAGCTCAGTTGAAATAAAAATAAAAACATTACAATTACAAAATAATTATATCTACAGCCCCTAAACACACAAACACACCACTTTCATAAATAACACACTTGTTCTGCAATAATAAGTTTTATGTTTCCTGTAATTTTTGTTAGGAAAGGACATGCCTGAAAGACACGACATTTTCTCCTTCTCTAAGGGTCAAGAAGAACATCTAAGAGGAACATTAAAAGCTGATGTTATGAGATTTTAAGACCAGTACAGGACATTCACTAAGAAACTACTTTTATTGTGAAAAAAAATATCTGCACACCGAACTACTTTTATTGTAAAAACAGTCAGCTGATCGAATGCACCTATTTCCACATCTACACTCCATCAGCTGATTATTTCTATTTGCCTCGCTTTATGAGCTTCACATCACTTGTGCCTTGTACCGCAGAGTTTGCAACGTCACAAATAAATGGGGCCAATCTTCAGTCAGATGTGAATGTGTAATCTAACATTTTCAGTAAGAATAATGGACAAAAGGAGTGCAAATACAAATACAATTTATTGAAATGTGAACCAAAAGTTAATCAAATGTTTTAAATAAAAAGCACATATGGACAGAAGGTGTAAACCTATTAAATGTATAAGTAAACACATTTAGTCAAATAAAGTGACAGACTAGGCCTGTGCAGTTGGTATCAGCTTTGCCCAGCATGGGCTCCTCCATCAGGCTTGGTCCTCCTCGCTGAGGAAAGACCCTCAGTCCTCTCCACACCAACAGACAGGACGTCCATCACACGGAGGTTTCTCCCTGAAGTCTCTGCAGCTCTCTGGACACCATGCTGTCTCAATCCGTCCACACTGAATATGAGAGGGGGGAAATGAAAATAATAAATGCTTTAGACAATAAGAAACATAAAGTTGACTGTTGAGTTGCTCAGTTTTTTAAGATTGTCAATACTATTACTGTATAACTAATATATCAGGTTAAGAGGCACATTCAAATAAAGATTGGTCTTTAAATACATGTTGTCTTTTGAATTGTTTGTCTAAAGTCAAGGATCTAGAACTGGTACTTAGTTTTAATGATACAGTCTGGTTATTATGCTGTTTGGAGGAGGCCTCACAGGTAAGAGCACTAACTAGCTACCATCACATGTACCTTAGCTTGACTTAAATGTATTAAACGTATAATTAAGTGATATAAAAATACAAATAACTAATGTCATGCAAACATATTCATATTTGCTTGATTCCAGTGTTGAATTTAGCACAATTGCATACAAACATCAAGGGGTTTTAAGATTCTGATGCTTGGCGTTGTCAAGGAAGTGAGCGAGAAACCACGCTCTTACATAATCCAAGCCTCCTTAGAGTAGACGACAGAGTGCAGCTACTTGCAATGGGCCTGGTCTACAAGATCCACTACACCTCTATGGTACCCATGTACATGTCAAAATTCTTCCCAAAGGTCAAGGAATACCATGATCATAACACCAGAGGGAGCTCCACAAATCATGTGAAACTCAGATTTGGCACAAAAAAGGGGGAATACACGTTTCGCAATTATGCCACATCAAGGTGGAACGCTCTTCCCACAACTGTAAAGGAAAGTAAAACTATACTTACCTTCAAAACCTCTCTTAAAGAGCACCTTCGGGGGAGAGCATTGCAAAACTGGCCCCGGTAATGGTACAAATCTCAACCTGTCGTACAATGGACAGCTTCCCCCCACCCCCCATCTATGTATATACTCGCATTTTAGACTCTGTTACTAACTGTATATCTGTAGACTTGGTATGTCTTAAATGTCCGGTTAGGATGTATTAGAACGAAATCTAAAATGAAAATTGTAAATAAGCAATCTGTATGTAAAAAACCACCTGTATGTAAATTGTAAATAAGCCATCTGTATGTCAAATATGTCTTATATGTCTTAAATTACATGATGAATTGGAAATGGGGGACCCTGATGTAAACAAGACGAAAGTCTTTCTCTGGTCTGCATCCCCTTAACAATTGTATGTTTTGAGCTGTACTGTACTGTACCCAATATACAAGCTGTTAATAAACTTTTCAATCAATCAATCAATCAATCAGTGTTGGCAGCCCTGCTAAAGCTGTAGAAGTGTAGTGGAGTAAAAAGTACAACATTGGCTTGCAAAATGTAGTGGTAGGCCTATATAAAGTGACATACAATGAAAATACTCACAGTACAACAAGTAGGCCTACCACAACATTGTACTTAAACCACTGCTTGAAAGTGTATGTTTCCACACATTACCACCAATGTGAAAGATTTGTCTCATTTTTATCATGTTTAATTCTGTAGTCCCAAATGCTGAAATGGCCACCCCCACCCCCTCCCATTCCCCTCTTACTGGAATAGATGCCGACAGGACAGAAATAGAGCAGACAAGCTGCCTTCTGTATAAAATCACATAACTCTCAGTCAGAGTCACGTGACAAAGTTCAGAAATTCAGAACAAATTCAAAGCAAAAAGTGCCTTCAACAAACCCCAAGTGAAGGTTTCCTTGATGCTAAAGCAAATAGCTTTTGAATGTTTTCTTAAAGAGGGGTACACGCTTTGCAGCAAAGTGCTAGAATGCTGAAAACAAGTGGCGTAAAATTGCGCAGCCTCCGTGCGTTAGGTTTATGATGTTACCACGTAACACACGTTGGAAGTATGTCTTTACCGTAAGACATCTTCCCGTTACATTCAGGATCTCTCTCTCTCTCACACACACACACCCCTGCGAGACACATCGCCGCAGTCGTGACGTCACAGAGGACACGTAAGGGGACTGCCCGAGTCTGACTGGAGGAGAGGAGCACACAGACCGGGTTAACGGGGACAGAGCAGCACGACATTCTCACCGGATACTGCCCACACACAAGGTAAGCCATATTCAGTATTATTTATATTTATATTTGTGGGGTTCAGAGAAGGGTGTGGCTCTGCATATACAGTGGAGGCTTGAGGCCAGCCCCCCGCCCTCATACCTTCATTCTGATATTAAGTTAAACTGTGCATGCTATTTTGGGAGAGCTTTCCTTATGTCTTTAAACGAACCGTGCTGCATTGAAACTGTAGAAAAGCTTAAAGTCTACATTTTTAAAACATTTGTCCTTTCTTCAACTTGATCTCATAGTACTCAACTGTTATTTTGCACCGTGATTACACTGCAACACAATGGGGAGGCGGACGGGGGGGGGGAGACACTTCAAGATGACAGGGATGTATTGCAATTCTGTTATCCAGCCCTACATCAGCATTTCTCTGTGTCTCTCTCTAGGCCTGAAACTATTGATTCCTGCTCAGTGTTGACACAGAAGACCACATATAGAAATGGTAAGTTGACCTTTCTCCTCTTGCATTATGTAAGTATGAAGCATTTTGTATCATACTGCAGAGCAGATCTTGTGTCTGTGGTACATGGTCGGTTTTGTGTACCATTGAATGAGATGTGGATAGAGTGAGTGAGGTCATTTTTCTGCCACCTGCCACCATGTGATTCCTCCCTATCATACAGGCAGCAGTGTTGGGTGACACATCTAATGGACACAGCTGACAGCATCTTTCCAATGGCTTTGTCTTGTCTTCAAATGAATTGTCCGAGACGTTAGTCAGTGTCCTATTGTTCTGCTCTTAGTTGAGTTGGACCAATATTGGCTGTTAATTATACTCTGCACAGCTGTGGCTTTAGCAAATAAACAAGCAGGGAGGAATGAAGGAGTACAAATGTAGCTAACAATTTGAATCCACATTAGGATTTTTCCTAATCAAACACATTACTAAATGGGATTACTTTAGTTAAAGGCCTGTTGCTATGTGGGTGAAGCTCTCCAGCTGTCGTGAGGAGAGATGGTCTGTAGTAAAGCAGAGAGCAGTGGCCCCTCACCAGGGTGGAGAACATATTTTGGCTGCATGCCTTAATGCGGTAGTATTTTATACAACAGCAGCTGCAGTAAGAGCCTTCGAAATGAAGGCCAAGCTTTCAGCTTTCTTTTTTCCCAAAGTGAATGAGCTAATAACATCACACCTCTAAAGCCAGGGCCCATTTTATAAACAAAATCCTTGTGTAGTGCTTTATATTTTCTTTTCATGCCCAATGGAGTTTGTTAGTAAACTCTGACATTATTGAGGTGCTGCATGACAGAACGTTATGTGAAACCTGACTCCGTGCTGCTCCTATGGACCCACTGCCCCCCCGACACACACACACACACACACACACACACACACACACACACACACACACACACACACACACACACACACACACACACACACACACACACACACACACACACACACACACACACACACACACACACACACACACACACACCTAGGCTATCCTCTGCTCAGCTGGGGGTGGGACAGGTGCAAGCAGCCAGCTGTAATAGCAGAAATGGCTTCACCTCCTGTCCCAGTGTCCTGTCCCTGACACTTTTACACAATTAACTACTGCAAGCCAGTGCACTGTTAAAGTGGGATAGTGCAATCTTTATAAGCTGTCTAGGTTGAGGTCAGCGGCCTCTGCAAATGCTGAACACAGCAAGTTTCTCTGTGAGGCTGTACCCAGGCACATGTGATGTTTTGAGCGAATGGCTAATGTTACCATGCTAACATGCTGATGTTTAGCTGAGGTTCATCCAAACATTCACAATTCATACATGTTCACAATTATTTTTCATAAATGTTTTGCAAGGATTTATTCATAAACCAAAGTATTGACTCAATTAAACGACACCATGCATGACTGTATCAATCCTATAGTTATCAGAGAATTTCAAATAAAAACTAAAATATCAACATCATGCATATGCTAAAGTAGTAGTCAGGGGATCACCAGGAGGCTTTCTCCTTTGTGGACCATGATATTATATATTTGTTAGGGATTAGTGAGCCAGAGCAGATGCATTTCCTTGCATCTGAATGTACAACTGCACATCCAGAGTTGCATTTCTCTGTACTGGCTCAGAGGTCTATGCATCCCAGACATCACTGTGCACTTCGTTCTTGAGTCATGAGCACTAACACCTTGTCTCTCCTCTGAAACTAAATTATAATTTCTTTCTTACAGGTGTTCAGAGGCATAATAACAGATGCTCCGGACTTTGACCCCTCCACTGACGCAGAGACCCTTTACAATGCTATGAAAGGCATGGGTAAGTGCCACATTCTTCTTGTGATTTCTGATTGCAGAGGGGAAAATGTCATCTTTCCCCGTCTCCACTCGTAGGCTGAATGATCACATAAGGAATTTCACGCAGTGTTCAGGGCGGTGGTGATGCAGTAATAGATTTTCTGTCACTGAGATTACGTTTCTTGAAAATGTTGCTTTGTGCTCCTCAGGTAGCGATAAAGAGGCCATATTGGACCTGGTCAGTTCAAGGAGCAATGTACAGAGGCAGGAAATCATTGCAGCGTACAAATGCAACTTTGGACAGGTAATCTGATTTCTGATTTTTGTTTTAATTTGCTTTTGTTTTAATTTGCTTTAATAGAAACACGTTTGTCAGAGACTGTTTATCTATCATGCTACAGGATAACTTAAAACACATTGGAGCAGACGCGTGCACTCTATTATGTTGTTGTCGTTCTAACAGGACCTAATTGAAGATCTGAAATATGAGCTGACGGGCAAATTTGAGCGCCTCATTGTCAGCCTGATGAGAACCCCAGCCTACCATGATGCCAAAGAAATCAATGATGCAGTCAAAGTAAGACGTTTTTTTTCAATTGTACAATTCTTTATGATACTTCAGGCACAACTAATAAAGAAGAAGCTACTTCATATTTAATGTCATGCTCTTTTTTAAGGGAGCTGGAACCAACGAGAAAGTCCTTATTGAAGTCATGGCATCCAGAAACAACCAACAGATTCAAGACATGGTTGCAGCGTACAAGGATGGTAAGGCTTGCTAAATAAGTCATTTTAAATCAACTCATTCTTTGTTAAGCATCTCTTAACATTTGACATTGATGCCCGTGTCTTCAGCCTATGGCAGTGACATTGAGGAGGATATAATCGCAGACACCTCCGGTCACTTTAAGAAGACACTGATTGTTTTACTTCAGGTCAGTTCACAGAGGAGTTGATGTAATCATGACTGAAATGTAAAGTCAGCCGTGCACCTTTAACAATAGACTGATTGTATTGGTTTGATGTTACCAGGGGACCAGAGATGAGTCAGGAGTGGTGGATGCAGATCTGGTGGAGCAAGATGCACAAGTGAGAATAAGAACTGTTTAAAACGCCTTAAAAGTAAAGTAAAATGTTTTGATTATTTATAACCTACACTTTGTCATTCTGTGTGTAGGATCTGTATGCAGCCGGAGAGGAGCAGTGGGGGACGGACGAGGCCAAATTCATCATGATTCTTGGAAACCGCAGCAAGACCCACCTTCACATGGGTGAGCACATGCTCTCTGGACAATTTACACTAAAGTCAGGCATTCATACATTACCACTGTGACCTCAAGTCTCTCAGGAGTTAATTGTAGTTTAAAAGTTGCCATCATATTGTGAAACCTACTTTCTCGTTCTAATGCCGAGAAAACTGCCTAAGGCCTGCTTCTTAGAAGTGAAATTTGAACACGGGCATCACAAACTAACAGAGATACATAAAAGATCATTCAGGAACATCATATGGCTAGTGAAAAAAACATGTTGGTTACTTTTTGTTGATGCCAATTGTTGCATCTGTTTAAAGAAAACCGGCCGTCTGTAACAACACCCATGCTAGCAGCTCTTTGAGGCTGTACTCAGTGGTGGTTTGAGCTAACATTAGCATGCTAACATGCTCATAAAGATGATGCTTGCAAACTGATTTAGAGATGGTTATATTTACAAGGTTCAACATCTTGATGTAGCTTGGTATTTTCCTTTTCAGCATGTTAAGATATTTAAATTGTCATGCGATGAAAAACATGACATAACAATGTCTTCTGTTTGCTTAGTTTTTGATGCATATGAGAAGATTGGAGAGACGACCATAGAGGACAGCATAAAGAATGAGTTGTCTGGGGATTTTGAGAGGCTAATGCTGGCTGTTGGTAAGAAACACATTAAAAGTACCACTTTAAGACATGATTGGTGTCAAGTTGTGAAGTTTACAGGGGTCTCTCTTATTTACTTTTTTCTAACAGTCCAGTGTATAAGGAACGTTCCCATGTTCTATGCAAAGCGCCTCTACAAGTCAATGAAGGTAAACAAAAAGTAAAAAATTGCTGTTCAGTCTAGTTTCAAACTATTTGTGGACATGTATTCCCTGGCAACACAGTTGTTATAAAATGTTTTTTTTATTTAGGGGCAGATTGCAATCTAACGTTTTGACTTGATATTTAAAATGTATTAGGGCTACTTAGATTAGATTAGAATCTTTAATGACTACACAGCCAGGCTGGTGGAATTCGTGTTCAGTGCAGAGTATTACAGCTTGTTCCATACAATTCAACATACAATAAACAGACAATAAAAAGTACAACACACAGCACAGAGCAAAGACATATAACATAAAGTTCAAGGTGTGGTGGATTGTTATTGTTCATTGGTGTTATTTAGAGTCCATTTAGTGTCCGTATTGCAAAGGGGAAAAAGCTGTTTTTGAAGCGGGCGGTTTTGGCGGACAGTGACCTGAAGCGCCTCCCTGAGGGCAGAAGTTGGAAGACATGGTGACCTGGGTGGGAGGGGTCAGAAATGATTTTCTTTGCCCTTGTGACAGTTCGTTGGTGGTGAAGTGATTCGAGTGATGGAAGGGGACTGCAGGTGATTTTTGATGCTTTATTGATGATACGTTGAAGTTTATTCCGGGAGAGGTTGTCTGAACTGCTGTACCAGACTGTGATGGATGATGTGAGGATGCTTTGGATGATGGCTGTGTAGAACTGGATTAGGAGATGTTTCCTCACTCTGTATTTCTTGAGCTGCCGCAGAAAGAATAGCCTTTGGTTGGCTTTTTTGTAGATGTGGTCTGTGTTGGTCTTCCATTTGAGGTTATTGCTTATGTGAGTGCCAAGAAATTTGAGTGATTCTGTGGTGGAAATGAGTTTGCCGGAGATAGATAGAGGTGATTTGGGCTGTGGCTTTCGCCTGAAGTCGATGATTATTTCTTCGGTTTTTGCTGTGTTAAGTAGGAGGTTGTTTTCTGAGCACCAGGTGACTGCTTGATGGATCTGAGTGAGGTATTGTGTTTCATTATTATTTGAGATGAGTCCTGTTATTGTTGTGTCATCTGCGTATTTATATATGTTGACTGTGGGGTGCTGAGATGTGAGTTGGTTTGTGTAGAGTGAGAATAACCAGGGGGATAGGACACAGCCTTGTGGAGCTCCTATACTGAGGTGCAGAGGGAGAGATGTGGAGTTATTTATTTTTTACCCGTTGTTGTCTGTTCCAGAGGAAGCTGTGGATCCAGTGACAGATGCAGGGGTCAGTGTTCATGTCCATTAGTTTATTGAAGAGTTTTTCCGGGTTGATGGTGTTAAAAGCGGAGCTGAAGTCCAGGAACAAGATGCGGGCGTAGGTGTTGGGGGATTCCAGGTGTTGTAGAGTGTGATGGATTGCCAGGTTGACAGCGTCATCCACGGATCTGTTGGTTCTGTAAGCAAATTCATATGGATCCATGAGGGGGGAGGTGCTGGTTTTTAGGTGCCTGAGAATGATGCGCTCAAATGATTTCATCGCCACAGATGTGAGGGCTATGGGTCTGTAGTCATTGAGGCAGGATATTTTATTAGACTTGGGTACAGGGATGATAGTGGATTCCTTAAAACAGTGAGGAACTGAACACTGGCAGAGGGAGGAGTTGAAGATGTTGGTGAAAACAGGGGCCAGTTCTGCAGCACAGTGATGGAGGGCCGCAGGGCTGATGTTGTCTGGGCCTGCCGCCTTGTTTCTCTTCAGTCTCCTGAACGTGCACCTCACCTCTGCCTCTTTGATGAGGAATGGTGGGGAGGGGGGAGATGGGGGTGATAGTGGAGAAACTGGAGAATGATCAAACCTGCTGTAGAAGGCGTTCAGTTTGTCCGGAAGCTGATGGTCATTTTCAGGTTTGGGGGGGGGCTTTGTTTTGTAGTTGGTGAGGACCTGAAGTTTTTTCCAAACTGTCCTAGTGTTATTGTTTGAAATTTCCTGTTCTATTTTTGGAGCTTAATTGAATTTGGCTTTTCTTATTCCAGATCTAAGTTTGTATTTTGCAGCCATATAGTCCTCTTTACTTGACCGTGAATACTTCCTCTCCTTTATTTCCAGGGTCTCGGTACAGCTGACAACACCCTGATCAGGATCATGATTTCTCGCTCTGAAATAGACATGTTGGACATTCGGGAGTGTTTCCGTTTATTGTATGAGAAGTCACTTTATAATATGATTAAGGTTGGTTAAACACTAATAAAATATGTTCCTACTGATTTAGCATCAGCAAAGCATAACCCCTTTACCTTCATTTTCTTTATAAACCCCTCAGGATGACACATCGGGGGATTACAAGAGGACTTTGCTTAATCTGTGTGGAGGAGATGATGAGTAAGTGTTGGCTGCAAGCAACAGCAGCAACCAGACGGGGGTGATAGAATACCACTTTTCAGGAGTGATGGTTTTCTGAGTGTAATATAAGATTTTCTGAAAGTAAAGCAGTTTATTGAGTAATTAATCCCTGTCTCCAGAAAAGTACTCACTCTGTACCACTTGGTGCTGGCTTTGTCTTGTTTCAAACTGATCATTACAGTTTAGCTGGAGAGTTCTTCCCTGAAGCTGCTCAGATAGCCTACAAGATGTGGGAAACAAGTGCCATGACCAAAGTCCAGGTTTGGGCCCCATCTGCTCCCACATTAGACGTGTCATGCATGTTTGGCTTGGCAGTGGCATGCATCCTAATTACCTCCCCGCCCTGCAGTGACCTGCTTCTTGCAGTGTCACAAACTTGTGCTGATAACACTGCCATGTCTTCACAGCGAACTCTTTGTTTAGCGGCGGATAGGATCAGAATGCTGCTCGCTCAAATACAAATCGTTTTTGTTATTATGCACTGTCCAAATCATCGTTTTGTCCTGCTTTGTCCGTGAAGTGAATTGGAGTAGAAATCTCAGCATTTTGGTTGACAAAAGATCTTTTCACTAACTCTCTATAAAGCAGATATTTTTTAGCCTACCCACCTTTAATTGTAGGTTGTGTCATGGCTTCTAACCTCAAGAGGGCACACTCCCACTCAACAAACACTTTTTGTTGCATATTATATAGTTCTGCATGTTTAGTGCTTTGATAAAAAAATATATCAATTTAAATTAAACTATTTTGCTTTGCCGCATGATGTTTGGATTGTTATTATTGAATCTCACACTTCCAATGATGTCATCCCACTACTTTAGCTGAGGCCAACACTCCGTCCTGCTCACGATTTTGACCCGGCTGCTGATGCACAAGCGCTGAGGAAAGCAATGAAGGGATTCGGTATGCAACACTGAAAAGCACATTTACACTGATAGAATTTCTCAAAACAGGTTTTACTAATTCTGTTGCCTTTTACCACCTACAGGAACAGATGAAGATACAATAATTGACATTATTGCACAAAGAAGCAATGCTCAGAGGCAAGAGATCAGACAGACATTCAAATCCCTCATGGGAAGGGTAAATAATTCATAATAATGTTACAATAAACATATCGTTAGATATTTCCTTGAAGCTGTTTCATGTAACTTTTTGTGTTTGATGTGTCCTCAGGATCTGATGAAGGACTTGAAGTCTGAGCTGTCAAAGAACCTGGAGAGGCTGATCATTGGGCTCATGTTGACCCCTGCAGAGTTTGATGCCAAAATGATGAAGAAGGCAATGGAGGTACAGTAGTTGACATGGTTGATATCAGTACATGTGAATGGAGAAGCTAATGAGTAAGGTACACCCCTTCATAAAAAATAAAAAACACTTGTTATCATATTATAAGTCTGTGATAGTTGATGTCAAGCCCCGAGAAGTAGATTTTGTGCTTGAATGTCATGACCATTAGACAAAATGTATGAAAGTCAATTAATGTGCATTTTAGGTATTTATAAAGATTATCTTACTTGCCTTTTGTTGAAACCTTTACTATTTTGTACATACAGGAAGTACAAAATAGTTTCACAATTGTATGTCCCTATTATGTAGATTTGAATGCAGTAGAATAGAATAGCTTGCCTTTTGAAGGCCTAGACGCAAAATACAAGTAATTGAAAGGATTAAATATAAAACATCTGCATTTCTAAATCTTTAATGGTCTCACTGAATAGTTATGCGTCAATGCCACACTGAACTGTGAATCAGCTCAGCTTACCTGTCATATTTCACAATATACTTCCTCGCTTCTTGGACATTGATACAGTTTTAGGAAGTTCTGTCATCAAAATACAAATGAAGATGATAACAATCAGAACAAAAATAGCAAAACTGAACTGACATTTAATTTCAGCAGATATGAGGAGGCCCCATTTGTGAAACTTCCCTGTGTTTTTGTTATTTACTCTTAATTTAAACAGGGGGCTGGGACAGATGAGCACGCCCTGATCGAGATCCTGGTCACCAGGAGCAGTGAGCAAATACTTGCCATGAACGTTGCTTATCAGGCTGGTGAGTTTTATACCAGAAACAAAAGGCATAGACATTTTTTGTTCAGGATACCTTTAACATGTAGCTTTTTACATCACAGGCTATACGAAGTCTATGGAGGAAGCCATTAATTCAGACACATCAGGCCTCTTCTGCCGAATCCTTGTTTCTCTTGCGCAGGTATAGGTTCATCAGCATGAGAACTTAGTCTGTGTTTTGTTTCCATGCCCACTCACTGGTTGCAGTCTGTCTGCTGACTGTAGCAGAGAACTAAAGGTCCATTTCATTACATACACAGTGTTCTTTCACACGGTCTTATGTTACAAATGAAAGAGAACAATTAAATGTTCTAGGTGATATTTAATGGATCAAAGCACTTACTATCTTTTTTCTGTTCAGGGTGCAAGAGAGGAGGACCCTGCCAATGAGGAAAGAGCTAATGCAGATGCTCAGGTGATTTAGTGTGTGGCTTTTTACTGTAACGTTTTACTGTTAAATATGAAATGGAAGACTGGGTTTCAGTGTTTGTTCCTGTTCTTCCTCCCTAACCTATCAGGAACTAGCCGATGCATGCAACGCTGACTCTGATGACATGGAGAACAAGTTCATGAGCATTCTGTGCACCAGAAGCTTTCCCCATCTCAGAAGAGGTAAACGACAAGACAAATACAATACAGTTACAATTTATAACATAATGTGTGTGTTTCTCAAAAACAGAATGTAACTGATCAAGCTCATGAATACACTCCCTGCTATTCACAGTTTTCCAGGAGTTTGTCAGATACTCCAACAAGGACATTGAACAGATTATCAAGAAGGAGATGTCAGGAGATGTCAAAAATGCCTTTTATGCAATAGGTAACCACTGTTTTTGACCTCATTTTACTTTTAAATGTGTCGCATTGTAGACTGCTGACAACATCTATTCTCCTCCTCAGCCATTTCACGCACTCTCTTTACTTTGCAGTTCGCAGCGTAAAGAACCAGCCCTCTTATTTTGCGGACCGTCTGTACAAAGCCATGAAGGTACTTAAGTATAAGTATATGCATGTATAATTCCAGCTGCAAGTGAAAAGGTTATTTTTATTGATGCATGTAAGATATTTAAGTTTTGTGTCTTTTTCTATACTTTCTTGGTATTCATGCTGAGTGCTCTCACACAGTAGCAATTACTAGTAAGTCAATCAGAATAAACACATTTCATTGGTCTCCGCTGCAGGGCCTCGGCACAGACGACAGAGCGCTGATCCGCATCATGGTGTCCCGCAGTGAGATCGACCTGTTCAACATTCGCAAAGAGTTCAAGGAAACACATGATGTTTCCCTCCATGAATTCATCCAGGTAGAAACTATGATCGTAAGTCTGAGCTTTTGTCAACTAACACTCCTGGTTGCTGTGTTTCCTCATCTCATCTGTATGTGTGGGTGTTTTGTCTTCTGGTCTTTGTGTGATTGCATGTTGCACATCCTTCTTCTGCTGCTGTGCTGGGGTGGGGGTGTATGGTAATCTATAGCTTCCTGCGGTGGACTATGGGTCTGTGGCTATTGCACAGCTGTTTTTAGGAATTTCCCTTGCATGCTTCCTCTCTATATCTGCTGTCTGATTGGCTGACAGCACAGGGACAGGAAGCAGTTCTATAATAATTCACAGATGAAATCACCGTGACACCAATACAAACAAGCAAGTAGGGTGCCCTGAATTGGCTTTGCAAGAAATATTACCAGTTTATGCAATGGCAAGGATTGCTGTTGTGTATTCTGAAGTGTGTATATTGTACGCAGTTTGTTCACAATGTTTGTAGTTCTGTCTATATTAGGGAGTACATTTTAGTCGCAATATATGATTTAATATGATTAAAACAGTTTGTCAATTACAAAGTCTATCCCATTTTTTAACCCATTTTACAGATTTTATTGTCAGTAACATCCGAGAAATAAACCCGGAAGTAGTATCAAGTGGATTTTGCTACTTTTGTACAGAGCAGGGTATCTGTTTCCACTTGTTTCCAGTCTCTGTGCTAAGCTAAGCTAAGCTAACATTTACCGTACTGATGTGATCTAACTCATAGCGAGAAATCAAATGACCAAAGTTCCCAAAAAAAGGAACTAGTCCTTCAAAAAGATTTAGCTCAATAATGATGATTATAAAGATAAAGATCTGTATCTGTGACTATCAGCTGATATAAAGGGTAATTCCACTTGATTGTAGTTGATTTGTTGCTTGCGATTTCTGCTTGTCTCCATGACTCACCCACTCATTGAACATAAATGAATGATAATCATTGTTTTGCTTTTGTGTGACTGAGAAGAATAATCCCGCTTCCCAGTTTCAGCTCTGTAATGACCAAATGTCTGGAGACAATGACAGTTTTTTTTTAACACAATCCTTCTGTGTGCGTTATCTATCATTGCTCAGGGTGATACTTCAGGTGACTACCGTAAAACCCTGCAGTTGCTGTGTGGAGGGGAGGATTAAACTGGCCAAGTGTCTGCAGCTCCATTCACAGACTTCAAAGAAAGAACACATTCAGACGATCTCAGAGTTAAACTGCGGTGGTTAATGTCAGTGTCCCATACTGCTGCAAATCCTCAGCCAACCAAGTGACCTCTCAGCCTTGCAAGACAGTTTTCTCTCTCATGTCTGATCGTCCTCTCCCTCCGGATGATGTCTTCCTTTTTTTTTTTTACAGTCATATGTAACATGAGAATGTTCACGTGGTGTATACATAGAGGACATTGGGAAATTAGCAAATCAAATAGTGCCTTCAGATCCAGGCCTTCCAATGATTACTGTGATTTAAAGATATCATATAGACCTTAATAAAATGATGAAAAACACAAAAATAATCTTTCCTCTTTCTTTTTTGCTTGCCGAACATTGTTATACATTTTTGATGTTGTAGAGCCGATGAATGGGAGTCGGAGGCGAGGTGTTCAGTATGGAACTCCACACTTTATTATTATGAAACATCAGACAGGTAATACGTTAGCTGTTACTGCATGTGAAGCTAGCATGAATGAACCACCAACCCGGTGCCCTTGCTAATGGGTCCGGGTTGCAACACACACCAAACACACAGTGAATTATGTCCTCACACGTGACACCACACAAGCCCCCCCAGAATTCACACATAAACAAAGTCTGTGCGGCGGGGAGGAACGACACGCCGACCCCCACGACTCCTGAGCACGGGAGTCGGAAAAGCGACTTCCGCTTGTGCGGCCCCCGGAAGAGGAGGGACCGGAACAACAGGTCTGAAATCCGTGACCGGGGTCAAAGCCGGGGGGCGTCCCCGTCGCGGAGGTCGAGCCAGCACCACTGGCTGGCCCAAGTCCAGATGAGCAGCCTTCACCCGGTCCACCGAGACATGCTCGGCTTTGCCACCCAGGTCGACCTCCAGGTGCTTGTCCCCGTGCTCCAAAACCCGAAACGGGCCATCGTAAGGGGGTTGTAGGGGGCCTCTGTGCGCGTCGTGCCGGATGAACACATGCCCCGCCGTGCGGAGCTCCGCGGGAACCCAGCACACTTGGGTACCGTGCTGAGTAGTAGGGACCGGAGCAAAAGACCCAGCGACGTCCTGTAGGAAAGCCCGCTGGGGTGTCGCCGACCAGGGAGCCGATGTATTAGGGAGGAAATCCCCAGGAACCCTCAGCGGCTGACCATACACCATGTCAGCCGTAGAGCACTGCAGATCCCCTTTAGGCGCAGTCCTCGGGCCCAACATCACCCAAGGCAGCTTGTCGACCCAATTACCGTCCGTAAGGCCGGCCTTGAGGGCCGCCTTGAGGGCCGCCTTCATGGAGCGATGGAACCGCTCACAAAGACCGTTAGCCTGAGGGTGATAAGCGGTAGTCCTGTGCAACTTAACCCCCAGACCACTCGCCACGGCGTTCCAGAGCTCGGACTTGAACTGTGAGCCCTTGTCAGAGGAAATGTCTGATGGGGTGCCAAAACGACACACCCACGTCGCAATGAAAGCCCGGGCAATGTCTGCTGCTGATGTTGACACGAGAGGAACCGCCTCCGGCCAACGGGTCGTCCTGTCTACCATGGTGAGGAGGTAGGAAAAGCCCTGAGAGGAGGGCAATGGACCAACCAGGTCGATATTGACGTGGTCAAACCTCCTCTCAGGCACCAGGAAACGCTCCAAAGGGGCCTTCGTGTGGCGGTGCACCTTAGCGCGCTGACAAGCCACGCACTCACCAGCCCAAGTCCTCACGTCCTTCTTCAGCCCATGCCAGACGAACTTCGCGGCCACCAAGCGCACCGAAGGCTTAACACCGGGGTGTGACAGTCCGTGCACTGCCCTTCGAACACAGAGCGCCTCCAGCTGGCGGGAACGACTGGCCGCGACAGGCCCGTGGAAACGTCGCACAGGAGGGTAACGCCCGCGTCGCCGAAAACCACATCCTCCAAGCGCAGCCCGGGCCCTCCACCTTCAGAGCCTGGACGCCGGGGTCTGCGACCTGGTCCGCCGCCATGCGAGTGTAGTCCACCTAGTGCTGCGTACCTGGACTCACATTCAGGTTCAGGTCCGGACTCAAGTCCAGAGGTTCAGGTTCAGGTCCGGACTTACAAGTCCGGACTTGAACCCATGGCTTGTGTCAAGTTGTGTGAGTAACTAAAGTGAACTTATTGTGAGCTAATTATCAATTGAAAATTAACTCATAATCAACTCAAATTCAAACTCGTCAGGTTTATTGTGCTCCTTTCCAACTTGTGTCTACATTTCTCTAAAAAGTACAAATGTAAAAAAAACACTTTTTGCCACTTAGTCTACAAATGACTTATGACAGTAACTACAGTGAACTACTACAAAGTTCAAACATTTATTTCATTTACCAAACTAAAGTAACCAAACAGTCCCTGAGCTGACTGAGCCTAAATCCCTAAAACGTTGTTGAAAGGTAGAGTGTAGAGTAGACTATACGCATTACACTGTTACACACCTACTATACAGTATAGGCTACACTGTAGTGACTGACTGTACAGTCAGAGTGTACTGTACTGTCTGTACACCATGTCTTTTCTACAACTCTACATGTGTACATTATACAGTACATACTACATACATAGTGATGTACATACATACTGTTAGAAATTAAAATCAATGTTGATATGGCGTAATTTTGAATTAAATACACTATTTAATTTAAATCAGTTTTATTCTGAAAAAAACGGAAGTTCACACTATTAACTTAATACTTTTATTCTGAAAATTCTTCACTTCCGGTTAGCATTAGCATGTGGCGAAATGCTACGTTTTCAAACCGTGAATCGAAGGTGAAATGACATGTGATGTTGTACACTGAGCACACTGGGATTAGCACTCATTTATTGACGCTGAATAACGTTTATCAGGGAATGTTTAAATAACCACAGACACCAGAATATATACGTAAGTGCTAGTTTTTTTTGCAAGTACCGTTTCCCGACGTTCCGGTTTTAACCAGACTTGAACCGAAACTTTTTACAAGTCCAGTACCGGTTCGGCGTACCGGTACGCAGCACTAGGCCCAACTGGACTGCTCCGATGACGACCCTAGAGAGGCAATCTGCAACCAGGTTCGACTTGCCAGCCACGTGTTTAATGTCTGTGGTGAACTCCGAGATGTAGGAAAGCTGCCGCTGTTGACGTGCCGACCAAGGCTCCGCCACTTTAGACATGGCGAAAGTGAGCGGCTTGTGGTCGACAAACGTCGTAAATTCACGGCCCTCCAGCAAAAAACGGAAATGCCGCACGGCCAAATAAAGTCCAAGGAGCTCTTGGTCAAAGGCGCTGTACCTGCGTTCTCTGGGCGTCAGCTGGCGGCTGAAAAAGGTGAGTGGCTGCCAAGCGCCCTTCACCCACTGCTCGTGCACCGCACCAACAGCGTAGTCCGATGCGTCTGTGGTAATGGAGATGGGAGCCGTGGATGATGGATGCACCAACAGGGCCGCCAACGCGGTCTTGACCTCCGTGAAAGCAGACGCAGCTTCCGCCGTCAAGTTGATCGCCTAGATGGGGGTCGTACCTTTCAAAGACTCATACAGCGGCCGCATAATGTGAGCGGCCCGGGCGATGAAACGGTGGTAGAAAGTCACCATCCCCAGAAACTCACGGAGCGACCGGGCTGTGAGTGGGCGAGGAAAAGCCGCAACAGCCTCCACCTTCGCCGGCAGGGGTGCTGCACCGCCTTTGGTGACGCGGTGTCCGAGGAAGTCAATGTCAAACACCCCGAACTGGCCCTTTGCAGGATTGATGATCAACCCGTGTTGGCTGAGCCTCGCGAAAAGGGCTCGAAGGTGTGACAGGTGCTCTTCCACCGAAGCGCTGGCGACGAGTATGTCGTCCAGATAGACGAACACGAACGGCAGGTCCCGCAGCACCGAATCCATCAGGCGCTGGAACGTTTGGGCGGCGTTCTTGAGCCCAAAAGGCATCCGCAGGAACTCGAAAAGTCCAAACGGCGTTATCACTGCTGTCTTAGGGACGTCCAGGGGATGCATGGGCACCTGGTGGTAACCACGCACCAGGTCCACTTTCGAAAACACCGACGTACCGGCCAGATGTGCCGAGAAATCTTGGATGTGCGGCACCGGGTAGCGGTCAGGTGTCGTGGCGTCGTTGAGGCGGCGGTAATCCCCACAAGGGCGCCAACCACCGTTCGGCTTAGGAACGACATGTAGAGGAGAGGCCCAAGGACTGTCAGAACAGCGGACGATGCCCAGGCGTTCCATGGTTGAAAACTCCGCCCACGCTACTGCAAGCTTAGAAGGGTTCAACCGCCGGGCCCTGGCGTAGACTGGGGGACCTTCGGTGGTGACGTGGTGCTCCACCCCATGCGTGGTGGTGAGCACGGAGAAGGTGGGCAGCGTCAGGTCTGGAAACTCAGCCAACAGTCCACTCCCAACAGCGAGCCCGACAGCCCGTCGTACGCTGCCTCACCAAGTGTACACACGAGGGAGGAAAACGTCAAGGCATCAACCAAGCGTTTATTTTTAACGTCCACAAGGAGTCCGTGAGCACATAAAAAATCCGCCCCGAGGAGGGGAAAAGAAATGTCTGCCATCACAAAATCCCAGTTGAAACGTTGTCCTCCAATGCACAAACACATAGGCCTCACACCGTATGTGTGAATGGGGCCACCATTAGCCGTCGTCAACCGCGGTCCATGTCCCCCACAAGTGACGTCTTCCCTCGAAGCAGGAACTACACTCCGTTGAGCTCCCGTGTCACACAAAAACAAGCTTCCCGAGACTCTGTCGCTGACAAAGAGAAGCCTGCTCGCTCCTCCGTTTCCCGGAGGCTTGTAGCTGCAGGGAGCGACACACTTCTTCGCGCTAGTCCCGAACCGCGCGTGGTAAAAACAGTCTCCTGTGTCTCCACGCTGGCTTGCTGCTGTCGTGTCCAGTCTCCCCCAAGCTTTCTTGACTGTTGCGGGGGCGCTGAGTGTCACAGCTAACGCCTCTGCACCGGGCTGCTGGGTAGCCAAGAAAAAAAGGTTGGCTTCTTCAGCCAATGCACGGGGCGTGTTGGCTAGCGCCATCTGGACACGGGAAGGCAAGTGGCGTAGGAATGTCTCCATGAATAAAATCCGGGGATCTTCCCCTCCTAGCAGATTTAGCATCCTCTCCATGAGCTGAGATGGCTTGCTATCCCCTAGGCCTTGAATTTCAAGAATATGGCGGGCCCTCTCCTTAGCAATCGCCTCATATTTGCCATGGTGTGGGGGGTCAGCGATAAATCCCACCAACCTGGATGACGTGGAGCTTCCCAGCGCTGCTACTACATGGTAGTATTTCAAATCCCCATCACGGACTTGTCGGCAGGCGAAGTGCGCCTCCACGTGTGCAAACCACGCCGCAGTGGCATGCTCCCAAAACGCCGGCAGCTTTACAAAAACATCGCTACTAGCCATGTTCATTGAGTCTTCGGAAACTTTCTCGAAAACGTCGGGGTCACCAGTGTAGAGCCGATGAATGGGAGTCGGAGGCGAGGTGTTCAGTAGTGATGTTACGTATTGCGCCGAGGCTTCGGAGCGTGTGTCGAGTAATCCCCGAAGCTTTTTGTGAAGCATGTATCGAGGCTTGTATCGTTTTGGGCCAGTGACGTCATCGATGACAAACGAAGCCTCGCTGCCTGTCGATACCACGTGACTGCTTCAGGAAGCAATTCAGATTGAACCGTTGAACCACAACGCTCATACCCATGGATGTATAATAAGAAGAACCATATTACCAGGGGCGGATCTACCGGGGTGGCATGGGGTGGCAACTGCCACCCTAAACAATAGCCTTGCCACCCCAGCTGCCACCCCAGTTGGCATCTTTGTTTTGAAAGAAAAGTTGTGGCTCATCGGACATTTATGAGAGAAAGTCTCTAATGTCCGAGTGCAAGTGAATGCAGCACAAGATGCACGTCATGTAACCCCTCCCCCGGTCCTGGCGCGAGAGTGGAAATATGATTGGTGGCGAATTCACTTGAACGTGGGAACGGCGCAAAACGAGAAGCCTTTCGGACCCAAGTACTGAAGGAATGAGGTAGTTGCGGTCTACAATGACAGAGAAGAGAATGTCAAGTTTGGCTGTACTCAGCATTGAATCAAAACGCATTACAGCTGTTGATCTTAATAAGTTTGTGAGGCGTTTTGCTGAACAAAATAGTAATCGCCGCATTAGACAATAGACAATAGACATGCCAACTTGATGCTCTGCTCACGGATGACTCGATGAGAATAACAAACTGTTAAGATGATGACCTTGTATGCGTGTATATATATTTTTCTTTGAGGGGGTCTGCCCCCAAAAACAGTTTTAAGTCCTGAGAAAGTAAAATAAGACGGTGTGTAAAACTACAATGCCCAGCCAACAGAAAGTAACCACTTTGATTTAACTAGGCCAGTAGGTAAGGACCTTCCACTGGATAATAACTGCAGCGATGTTTATGTTTTAGCTGAATACACGTTTTTTAACCCTAACTGATGCAGTTAGTCACTTCTTTAATGTTTGTTCTTTCTGATGTAAAGTCAAGGTTGTAACTGTATATCAATAATGATATAATTACTTGTTTTTCAAATTTGAAGGAGGGTGAGCAAGCATCTTGATGAACATTCATCATTAACTCCTCCAAAAAATATAGTTTATTCAATAATAAATGAATATGTGAATCATAACAGTTCTTCACTATATCTGTAAAGCGTCTTTGAGCACCTGTAAAAACGCTAACAAATTAAATCTATTATTATTATTATTTATTAACAGTGATTGACAGCTGATAGGAATAATATGATTGTTAATAGTATCATATTCATTCAGACAAACATCGATGAGACAGTTAATTAATGTACTTATTGCAGCAGTCTGCATAGATTGGTACCCCTGCTGGTCTAAGAGTGAAACAAACTCATTCAGTTATTGTTCAGTTAAAATTCATTAAATTACGTCTGCCACCTTGTAAGGCTTTACTGATGTGCCACAATAATATCACCTATGTGATTGAGTTAAAATATTAATATTGTGGCTTTCCAAGTTAACATTGATTGTAGGGGTGTAACGGTTCACAAACATTTCGGTTCGGTACGTACCTCGGTTTTTAGGTCACGGTTCGGTTCGGTACGTTTTCGGTACAGCAGAAAAAATTATCACAAAACATTAAATATTTTTTTTTAATTATTATTAAACTGTGACTAATGTATTCAAATAAATACAAAATATAGTAAAATAAACATTAAGGTGCAGCATTTCGATGAACTGAAATAATCTGTATTTGAACTGTACTAGTACCTAAGCAGCCAGCTTGACATTAGAACTTGCTTGTCATTGTATTTTCATGTTGTTTAAAGAAAGATGAACTTGTCCATATTGCTTGCTGAAAGGGCAGATCTGCTGGCACTAACAATGTCTCCTGCTGTGGGGAACACCCTCTCTAGGGACAGTGGCAGCAGATACAGCCAGGTAGCGCTTTGCTAACATGGCAACATAAGGATATTTGGCGTTTGTAATAGCTTTGGCTCGGTCTGAACTCTTTGCGAGTGGTGGAGGCTTACATGCTAGTGGGAGTTGGGTTTGCACTTCAGTCTTTTTTCTTTTGGTACCGGTAATATTCACATTCGGGTGATGCCTTTTCAAATGAGTGTGATGTATTGCCAGCCGCGTAACCAATGTTAGTTGAACAATGCCGACAAACAGCTTTGGTTCGGTCCACCTGTCTTTGTCCGTCATCCTTGTACGTAACTGCGAAACCAAAATGTTCCCAAACCGGAGACTTCAATGATGCCGGAGGATTTTCGAGCTCAACTTTATCTGCGTTCGCCATTTCCTCAAATTACTGACTACATTTGAACGCATCCCTGTGACCAGCTCTCATAGTATGCCTCTCGTCCAATGAAATGACTTGGTCGCTCTATGATATAGATTACTTCCAGAAAGTTGTTCATGTTCTCAATTTTTTACGTTTAACGCTATATTCGTTCGGTACACACGTGTACCGAACCGAAGGGCCCGTACCGAATAATTTCAGTACGGGTACGTATACCGTTACACCCCTAATTGATTGATATGATTGCGATTTAAATCAGCATATACTTCTGTCAGGGGATGCCACCCCTCAAAATCTCCTGCCACCCTCTTGCCACCCCATGAATATTTGTCTAGATCCGCCCCTGCATATTACCCCTCCTGTACCCGGGCCCGGTGACACGATGGAATTAAGAGAGCTCAGACCCTCACTTATATAGAGGTCGGAACATGTCATACTCATAAGTATAAATAGATACAAGCATAAATAAATGTAGGAATAAAAACATGAATAAATACAGGAATAAATATCGTGCAGTGTTTTCAGGGAGATTCAGTGTGGGGCTGGGGCTCAGCTGGAAAGCAGTTGACTCACAACCGCAGGGTCCCTGGTTCAACAACTGGTCAATAGGCCTACGTATTTTTTGTTGTTTATAAAAGCTACAGCTAAATGAGATAATGTAGTTAATAAATGTATTCTTTGATATGGGTTAGCCTTTCTCAGGCTACAACATGGTTACGTTTATGAAGGAATACAAATCCCTCTTTGCAATGTTTACCAGCCTCCTTAGGCTTTTCAATCACAATCATTCAACTGGAATAAAAACAATATTGTTGACATGAAAATATGATTTAATGTTCGTTGTTTAGAGTTATTCTAAGGCTTTACTCATTGGGAACTCGGTATGAGATAGAGCACACTGTTGAGATGTCCAATCTGCCTGTTTTACACACTTTGACCAACAGGGGGTTTGTGTTCAAATGAAGCCCATGATGAAGCCTCATGAGATGAACCGTTTTGCGAACCAATTGGCTGGAAAGCTTCATAAGGCTTCATCTCGCCATCACTAGTGTTCAGTATGGAACTCCACACTTTATTATCATGAAACATCAGACATGTAATACGTTAGCTGACTGCATGTGCAACTAGCATGAATGAACCCCCAACCCTGTGCCCTCGCTAACGGGTCCGGGTTGCAACACACACCAAACACACAGTGAATTATGTCCTCACACGTGACACCAAAATGTATAATTTACATTAATGTAAAATGTAAATAAGGTAGCACTTTATATTAAGGTACACAAATTAACCATCAACTAGTTGTTAATTAACATATTAGCAGTATATTGGCTCTTTATTAGTCATTATAAAACACGTATTAATGCCTTATTCTACATGACCATATTCTACAAGTAATAAGCCATTAGTTGAGAGTTTTTCATCAATAACCCTGTAATTAGTGCTTATTTATTGCAAGTAAGGAAGTTGTTGAAGTTGTTGTACATGAGTTTTGGTCTTAATATGCTCTGCTCAATATGGGCCTAACAGTATAGGCTACATGCTTATTGCACAGCTAGCATTAGCTATATTTACCTTGTTTACACTAGTTAACGGTCCTATGTGTTAATCTGTGTATGTTACACATGCATGTATGAGATCATTAAGTGCCTTGTAACTTCTTTTTTTATAGTTTCACTCCGTTTGTGGACTGCAATAAGTAAATAAAGGAGCTTGGCTGCTCATTCCCTGGCTCTCAAAAGAGTTTGGCTGGCAGTTTAATCTATGTTCACACTGAGACAGTACAACACATAGAGAGAACTGTACACCCATTGTGTAAGTACATACAAGCAGGTCACACAATATGATCACAAATACATAAAGTCTTTTAAAAATCAGTTTTTATAAAAAAAGTAAAGGCTGCATATGTTCTCAGCCTTGTAGAAACTTGACATGTTTTGATATGTGTCTGAACCTCTCTTTAGTGGTTCATTAATAAAACATATTTCAACATGTGCCTACTTTGTTCATGTACTGTTGAGGTTAATTTCAGTAGTTGTGTGCTATAATGTATTTACAAAGTATGAAGAGGAGGCGACTTTAGAATAGGGAACCTGTTCAGGTCAATTAGAGTCAAACTAATAGCTTATTGGTTATGAACAAGACTTCACTTTAAAATAGGGAACATGTTCTTAAATATAAATACCTAATGTTGAGTTATTTAGACACAATTAACACTTATAGTTTCATGTCTTGTTACATAAGAATAGATCATATTTGTTAAGTGTTATTATGGGAGAATTACTATTTTTGTGGTACTACTGCCTTATTAGGCCCATATTGAGCAGAGCATATTAAGACCAAAACTCGTACAAAAACTTCATTAATTGCAATAAATAAGCACTAATTAGAGGGTTATCGAGGAAAAACTCTCAACTAATGGCCTATTACTTGTAGAATATGGTCATGTAGAATAAGGCATCAATAAGTGTTTTATAATGACTACTAAAGAGCCAATATACTGCTAATATGCATTTTAATTAACAACTAGTTGATGGTTAATTTGTGTACCTTAATATAAAGTGTTACAGTAAATAATGCTAATTTCCTCTCTCTGTTCCCTTTTTTTTTTTACAGTATGTGTTCTGGGTGTGGTGCCCTGGTTTTGTGTTTGGCAGGGCTGTTCAATTATTAACTCTGTTGAAATTGGCAATAGCAGTGGGTCGAGCAGAAAAGGAACCAACATATATAACAGCAGGAAACTCCCACTTCAATTCAACGCCTCATCTGCTTAACAAACTCAAAAATACCCACATTCTTATTGTTGATAACTGTTTACTAGCCTATGAGTGTTAATAAAGGGTGATATTACAGAATAGTTTAAATGTATTCAAACACATAGTTTTCCTATAGATATATTACAGATATTATAGCGATAGCAGCTAACTTACATTGTAGGCCTATGTGTCAAACAATTCAAGCTTGACATTTAAACACACTATAGAATTATAGCTTAACTTCATTGGATACATGATGGCCTACCATGGCTGAACTGTTATGTATACCTCTACATGTTTAAATGAACAAAAGAAAATATGTTGTTTACAGTGAAACCGATTAAACATGTCAACTCAGTTGGACTTGTTTACTTGAAGAAAAGTGCATGGCAGTTGTCTCTTTTCTTGACAATGTCTCAGTTCATTGCGTATTTGTGAGCGCAGCTGTTGTCAGGCCATCTTTGAGTTAAAAGAGGAAAGAAGAAAAAAGACGTATGTGGCGAGGAAATCCCCTGCAGTACGCCAAAATCCAAGGCAACACATAGAGTCTGCAGCAGTCAGTCACACTTTAATGGCACACCCAACCCTAAATTGCTCCATTTGATGATAATTATGAGAGATTAAGAGATTACTTCAGTAGCACTTTGTAAGATTGCAGACTATGTCAAATATGCAAATTTGAATTTCCCTTTTAACAGCTTGGGGAAGTTTGAACTGGGGTGTTGTTCAGAACAGATTAGATTTTCCTCTTTAATAAATTCACCAAGGTTTAAATATTTTAGAGATTTATGAGTGTATGTTTAAAATGTGACTTTTTTTTAATCTACAGTTGCAATAATTAAAGTGGCATCATGATTTGATCATGCAATAAAAACACATGCAGCATTGTATACTTGAGTATAAGAGGTCATCTGTAAATATTCCTTTAGTCCTCTCTTTGTGTCATGTGTCATATTGTGTGGCATTCTCTACCATTCAGTTTTGTAAGCATGCATTAATGTGTGCCACATGGTTTACGTGCAGCAATCCACTGTATAAAGATGGCAGGCCACACAGTTGGACAACAACTGTGTATAGTATCAGGCCATTTTACTGGGTTATGGGAAATCCCCAAGTCTCAGTGAAATTGCTTCCCCCCATTCACCAGTTTCCTTAAAAAGCGCCTCTCTCCGGCAGAAGCTGAATGTGTGGGTGAGTTGTTGTTTATTATTTTAACATTGGAGGTAACAGAGCAAATTATATTTATTATCAATAGTTGTGATGCTGTCTTTTTTTTGTTTTTTTATTACTTCTAGGGCAGGTTGAATAACTTTAAGATGTCAGTGAAATGAATGACGTTAGTTTGAATTTGGAACATTACATAAAAGGGAAACACAACATGAAAAGATTAATTTCTTCCTTATACAAGATTGATTTGTAACTTACAATCTCTATTGTATGTTTTTTTGTTTGTATTTGGGGTACTTCCTTGCCTAGGCAAATACTCTGTCAGTAATATATGTTTGTTATTTACTAAGAGCAAATATGGAGGTAAATCCATGTTAAGAACAAAATAACACTATTTAAACTTAACCATGAAATGTGTTGTTTATCAATTGTATTATTTCTACATCAGCCTGACAGAAATATGCTTGCCAATCTGTCACACAGGATTCTTTGTTGTCTAGGGTTTCGATTCTCAGTAAAAAATAAATACATTCAAAAGAAGTAATATGAAGATCCTCTTAGAACTAACAATGTTTATGAGAATATTTGGAGCCGGTGCACGTTGCTGGCATATGATACTGTTCAGTGAGGATGTCTTTAGTTCAGGACCCGAGAAGACAGCTGGAGTCACAAAAGGACGTTTTGTATTAAGCACTGCAGAGCTAATGACTATCAGCTGCGTATACCCGCTGCTAGATATGGGAGACTAGACCGTCCTTTTGTCTCAACAGGGTGGGGTACATACATACTGTTCTGTCTTTGTGCAATGGAAAATGCTTTCAAATATTTATAGTAGCTGGGAGGAAAAAACTAAGTGCACAGTTTGTTACCCGTGAAGACTAAATGATGGGCGACATTTCCTGTATCCTCTGGCTTTTGTTTTTGAGCTTGGTAGGCTCAGAGTCACCGGCCTGTTTGTTATTTTATCAGCCTGAGACTGAAACACTGTGCTCCTATAAATAAGGACAAGGTCACGGCTGGCATGCTGTGTGAACTGTGTGTTTGCTTTATTCTGGCCAATGGTTCACTGAGGTTCCACATACAAGGTTAAAAGTATATTGTTTGTCATTTTTTTTTTTGTATTACAAAAAAGGCATGTGACTCTTCAATTGAACTAAAGGCAGTTAAAGCCAGATTTGTATAAAAGGAAGTCTCAAATAAGTTGTATTGTTTTTAAGCACAGTCAGGACAAAATAGTAGCCTCTTTTCTCACTAATTCACTTATTGTCTTAAGTCAAGTACATGAATGTTGTATACTGCTCTACATGGCAAAAATTCTAACTACATTTGTAGTTAAACGTGTTGATATAATTACAATCGGAACTCTTTTATCAGTTTTACAGTATGAAAAATACCATGTAAATGTGTATTTCATAAATTCAGTTAACCTATTTTATTTTTCTAAGATTAGCTAGCTGCTAAGGTACTTATTTACTGACTTTTCTGACCTATTTCCTGTAATTGAAAAATGTGTGTTACAAAATCTATAAGGGAGTCAAACCAACTATCACAAAAAAAGAAACTAGCTACTAAGCAGTATCGTGAAAACCTGTTTCAATCTTAACTGGTTTCTATTAGAGCATTATATTATTGGTGCACTTTCTTTCCCTTAGAGGAAGTAATAATGGTGGGGATATAAATACAAAAAACAAGCTTTTCATACTGATTAGTTTAGATACTGTACACTGATAATAAAGCATGCAATCTAACATCATTTGCAAACTGGGTATATCCTGTGTTAACACAGCATGCTTCCAGATAAGACCTCCAAGGCTGATGCCATGACATTTTAAATCATTGTCGAGAATGTTTGCCTTAATGTTTTTTGTGGACAAACTGTGGTATTTGTTTTCTCTATTGTAATTCATAGACATTTCTATATATATTAAATACTTTTTGGTAGTTTTATTCATAATTATTATGACCCATTATAGATCTACAGTTAACCAAATAATGCTTTTTGTAAATCATTGAGGAAGTAACCACAGGTGACCTGTGGTTTTTTTCCCACAAGATGTCACTATTGTTCGGAATTGTTCATGTTTGGTAAATCAAGGGCCTGAAATAAAGCTCTGAAAAATGGTGGCACACTGCTTCCTAACAAATTCCTTACCTGTGACCATGCCTGTGACTGACCTTTAAAAGGTAAATTGCATTTTACTTCAAGACAAGTAAATCATGTTATTTACATTTCACCACGGTATTATTTGAAAGTAAATATATTCCCATTATATATTAACATATTTAAGTCAAAACTAGAACAATTAATTGATTAATCGATTAGTCATAAAATGTGAAGACTCAAAAACCACAATATACTAAATGTATTCATTGTTAGAGTATGTTTTTTGTTGTATATATATACTAAACAATAATTAATGAAGAAAACTAATGTCAGTTTAAATAATGATGAATACAATAACTTATTGCCCTATCACAATATACACATTATATATCTCTGAGCAGCTTACATACAATATATGTATTTCTCATTTACCCATAGTGTGGACTCACCCACTTTAGTGTAACTTGAACTAGGCCTTATTCCCCAGTTCAGAAGAAATGTGTGATGCAATCACAGAAAACCCCACCAGCCCCTTCTCTAAATGTATCAATGAGTTAAAAAGTAATTATGTGAACATCTTGGGACTATGACTATATGACGAGTCGCGATGAGTGTCAATTGTCAATTTAAAAAAGAATAAGAAATTAATTTAAATAAACAAGACAAAGATCCGGCTGCAGTGTTACTCACCCTAGTGTCATTGTGGCATGCAAGCGATTATTTCCATATATTTATGTACAAATATATAGGCCATCTTGAGTCATTCTGATCAAATCTTTACCATGAATTATGAATATGTGAATCATTTCGATCTAATGTTTACATTACGGTTCCCCCGCTGACAGAGAGCTGCGCCCTGATTGGTCCGACGGGCTGTCAGTCACTCGCTGTTTACATCAAACGAGGTGGAAATTCCCGGGTTACAGCATAGACCAGTAGACCACTTCCGCAATAGATGTCTGGGCAGAGAGACGAGAGAGGCCACTGCGAGCTGAAAGGTATCTAGACAACAGAGACCTCTTTGTTCTCTCGTTTGTCGTTTAACTCCGCTTTGCGACCGACTTCGTGCATCGATTAAAATATCTGTAGTGGGTAGAAAAGAGGAGCTAACGGCTTACTGTCCCGCACTGTCATCTAGTGTTAGCTAGCCGACAGCTAACAAGGATGTTGCTAGCAATTTGCATGACAACAGCGAAAACTAATATTAGCCTTTTTCAGCCAATCAAGGTAGCTATAATTTGCTAGATTGTGCTTTATTTGACTCTCGTCTACTGCGTAGATGTTTGTTAGCAGGATTCACGTAACATCTAGGGATGTTCCCTCTGCTTTTGTCCTTTTTGCCTTCGGTTATGAACGTTATATTTGTCATATTTAGCCATCACAAACGTTAGCCCATTACTGCCATTTGTTTCACTCTGTCAGGGTAGCATAACGATGACTCTGTTCCTGCTTTTGTCCTCTCAAAGCTGAAGGCTGATCGGTATTTTCTTCAACGGGCTTCACCTATAGTTTACACTCGTCCTGCTATAAATTATAAATAAACTGAAAGAAGAGTTGAACGTTTTTTATTGCTGGGTAACTCGCAGAAACACTACATAGTGAGTGGGTGGTGTCTATTTAATCTGTGACAAAGGAGTACCAGGAACAACATTTGTTAGATGTTCTCACACTGTAACATAAGAGGTTCTGATCATTCGTTTCCTTCCTCTGCATGACATTTGGGTTTCCACATTTTATGTTGACTCTTTGATCAGTACACTTTACACTTTTAAGTCAAATGCAACTGTTTACCATGCTTTCTTGCAACCAGTGGAGGACCACAAGTCTTTAGTCCTCCATGTTTAAAGTCTTTACTGTCAGCACCTATTGTTTACAAAAAACTTCAGCAAAAATCTGTGTTTTATGTTCTGTTGAGTAGTTTCCAGTACTTTTTATGTTTTTAATGAAGTTGTAATTGACAGTTTTTCTCTTCTTTCCACAGTTCAGAGGATCATGTCTAGGAAGTGAGAAACGGCGATGGAAGGGAAAGGCCCGTACCGCATCTATGATCCAGGCGGGAGTGAGGTTAAGGCCAGGGAGCAGGCCGGGGCGGGCAGCAGCTACCGACAGCTGCTGGAGGAGAACAGCATGTTGAGGGAGAGGATGAAGGGTCTTAAGAGTCTAGGTAAGTTCCTAAAGACGGCTTGGGTACCACAAAGTTGTGGACAGCAGTGATCTTAACACACGAGGATAACATTATTGCTGATTGGTGTATGTCAAGAGCATTAGTTTATTTATTGTAGTAAACAGTGTGCAGCTTGCATTTGGCAGCAGCACTAAATTAGTTTTTTGATCTTCATTTTGAATTCACCATTAAAAATGACAAGACAAGGCATCACGTGTCTGCCATTAATAGACTACATGACTTAGTTTAAAGTAAGAATAAACACATAGGGGAGGGAAACGGTCACGCAGCTAAAATAATGTGGAATGTAGTAAAACCTGATGTTCTTCATTGGGGAGGGGTTGTTGAAAAGCTGGCATGCGATGACAGCGGCCTGATTGCTCTTTGTGTGAATCACCAAAGGAGTGTTACTTATGTAATGTCTCGATAAACCTCTTTCATATCATATATGATGACTGCTCATGCTGATAGAGTGAAGCACTTCTGGATATAGACAAGATCTCTTTGAAACCTACAGGTGATTTGCTGGAAGAGTCTCAGACCGAGGCATCAAGGCTGCGGCAGCGAGTGGAGGAACTTGTGAGAGACAACGAAGCCCTGAAGTCCTCCAGCTTTGTTGCCAGTCTCTGTATGGGGGGACCCATTCAGAGTGAGACACAAAGTAGGTCTCCCATACCAGAGGATTATTATGACTTTATTAATATTACTCTGGGCAGTGTTGTAACCATACGGCATGCTCTTCTACCTTAAAGTTGTATTTACCTTGTTATTGAATGGCTTATTTCATAAACCATGTTTAACCTCACTACAGAGCAAAAGGAGGAGCAAGCAAGCTGTTTAGGAAAAGCCCTACAACCAGAGAAGCCTAATGTAAGTACCTGGAGAATGTTTACTTTATTCCTAAAAGTGTATAGATGCAATTAGCACTGCGAGTACTTTGGTGCTACTTACATTTGTGCTCTTTACAGGAGGCCTCTGCGGAGTTTGAGGTTGTGAATGTAGATGGAAAGACTTCCGACGCCTTGACTGTACGTATCAGATTTTTTTGTGACAAATGATGACAAATCTTTTTCCAAGTATCACAGGAACTCGCCTTTTTGTACTTTTCCAAAAGTCTTTACATTTACCATGTTTAGATGATCAAAATGCTTTTGGTGCTAATTCCCAAAGGTGATTTGTTGTGTGTGATTTATGTAGGCTAAATTAAACCTTTCCTCTTTATAGCCATTTCCCTAATATTAGGAACATATCCTTAGTGTGGTGACTCACCATCAAACTCAATACTGGTAGCTCCAGCCTGAGTCAGCCCGGGGGAAAGTCCAGGATTATTACTGGCTGATTCATCCACAGTCACACACTTCATCCTAAAGGATGTCCTAATAGGACCTGCCAGAACATTTCATGCCGAAAAAGTAATTTCATTGGATAGCCTGACCTATTATAAAATTCTATGGCTTACCTTTTTGGCACAGTCCCACACCTAAACAAAATATTTGTGGTAAAAATCGTAGCAACTCTGTTTTGTGATCTATATCTATATTTAGATCCAATAGGAACAACTGGTTTGCCTCTCCAGATATATCAGCTGTGGCTTTTCATAGAAATAGAAGCAACATGACTCTTACACTATGGTGTTCTTTCGGTTTTGTGCTGGTTGAATTACATTTGTAAGTAGTCAGCTTGAGAAGCATTGACTGACTGTTTACCTGTTATCTCCAGGCCGGGTCAGTGGCAGGGTTAATCCCCGTCCTGCCTCAGGAGAACCTCGAGCTAGCCAGCCAGCTGAAGAGACTAGAGAGCTCCTTCAGCATATTCGCAGAGGAGTCCAACCCCAACCAGCTCCTGGCTCACCTCGGTCGCATGGCTGTAGAGTTTCACCATCTTTCCTCTAAGGTCCAGAAGAATGAACAGAGGACTTCCCTCCTACAGGTATGACAGAAATATAAAATGTCAAAGCTAACATTACCTCTTTTTCAAACATGGCTTTATATGCACTTGAAGCTAGGGTTGGTAATAATGGTAATTATAGTTAAATACATTTTGGAAATACGTTGTTTTGTGGTATCTTATATTTGTAGAGCATTGAGAGAGGATAAAGTTATTTGAGTGTTTATGACGTATGTACAAAGTTCTTCTCTGACTAATGTTGTTTTCCCACTGCAACAGCAGTTCTGGTGTCTTACACAGTTATCTGTGGGTTTAACATTTGCTAAATCATGACACTCGCCAACAACTACAAAAATGACTGCTCATGGCACTCATCTCAAGCTTTCCTTATTCGAGCAAACTGTCTTTTTAACTAATAACATTATTTTCTAACAATGTTACAAAGTGCTTTGCAAAAAAAATAGACTTGCAGTATAATCTAAAAATAATACTTCCAATACAAATCTTAGGGATTATATGACATTATCTTTCACATAAAGAGGAGGCTGCATATTTGTTGCCAGTACCAGTGAAAATGCGTCACGACTTGGAACTTCCAAAAACCAACTTGGCCTAATTTTTATTTAAAAAATACAGCACTATTTCTATTGTCCTAGACTTCCAGCTACTGTCTCTCTTGTTTTTAGTTTTGTACTCCAGAGATGTCATATCCTTGCACGTATTGTTCAGGTCTGTTTGGGGAAGGGGTGTGAATGTGTAATGTGTTGATGGTTGCTGTTGTCTTTAAAAAATCAAATACAAATATTTCTGAGGAGAGAATACAAATAAATACGGCACTATTGGCAATGACTTGGATTATGTTTGAATTCAAGTTGTATGTGTTGAAGTGATTGTTTCTTCTGGTTTTGTAGACTCTCTGTGAGCAGCTCAGACAGGAGAACAATGAGCTTCGAAAGAAAATGGAAGAGGATCATCATATCAGGAATCATGACTTGGATCATCTGAAGTAATGTGTTTAATGTTCTCTTTTTTAACTTGACTGTGTTTTGTGTTGCTGTAGAAATGTCATATATATATATTAACATCTGCACTGTATTGCCTACAAGTAATACAACCACTATTGACAGATTATTCTAATTCCTCTGGTAATTTTCTTTCCAACCATAGGACCATTTTGTTTCTCATTAACCTTTTGAATGTATTGCAAGCAGCCCTCTGTTAATATTTGATGACAAATCCTACACTACTTTTACTTTGTCCTGCATTTTGACACTTGCTTTCACTTTGATGGGGGATTATACCACTGCTTTCTGTTTGCGTCATTGAGCCCAGCGGGCATAGTAGGTTCTTCCCAAAGGAACTTCCTGAAGCCTTGTTCAAACTTCAACAACCTCTGGGAAGGGACCTTGCTCACAAACACTATCATTTTCCTGTCCTTGCCTATTCAGACAGGAGAATCAGAAACTTAAGGAGCTGGTCACAGGAGGAGCAGCGGCATCAACGACAGCGCCACCTGACACCGAAGCTCCAGAGGCCAAAGAGGAGCCCGTGAAGGAAGAGTCAGCCGCTGTGAGACCCAAGATGGAGGCCACCACACCGCAGAAGGTAGTTCAATTAAATTACATAGTAACATGTTTTTTTCACCATGTACAGACATCACTTTGAATTGCCTTGTGTTGAAAGGTGCTATATAAATAAACTTGACCTGCCTTTATGACTTCATATTGATAAATCTGTTCCGCTAACATGGCATATACATTTTTATTTAAAGCTTTACCCTTTTAAGAAAAAGCTCCTCAATTTCCTTGTGACTTAAAACTTCCCCAGTCACCATGTGATGTTACAGTAATGGAGGAATGTTGTGCATTAAGACATTTTTTGTGTGCCCCCAGAGTGGAAAAGCTGCAGAGAAAACCCCAACTAAGCCTTGTGATGTCGAGGTGTATGAAAAGAAGATCAAGCTTTTGGAGAAGCAGAGAAAGGATGCGAGTCTTTTTCTGTGCTTACTGCTCATCCTCTTTGAGCCATAGGGGAAAGTCTCTGTGCTTAGTTTCCTATGTCGATTGTCATTTGTTTCGCTTTCTGCCAATCCTTCCAGGTACTGGAGGTGAACAAGCAGTGGGACATTCAGTGGAACTCCATGAAGTCACAGTTTGAACAGAAGGTACAGTAATGACTTTACAGCTGTTGTGAAGGGTGTGGGAAGACATTGCTGTGTATTCAACTTCT
Organism: Gymnodraco acuticeps; assembly: GCF_902827175.1. Lineage (NCBI taxonomy): Eukaryota > Metazoa > Chordata > Actinopteri > Perciformes > Bathydraconidae > Gymnodraco > Gymnodraco acuticeps. Next base: position 1,971,667 of record NW_022990772.1, read on the forward strand.
ATAGAGACGTCATCGGAGAATTCATTTCTAATGTGCTCCGAATTCCTCTAAAAAACATGTTGTTCTTGCCATTTCAAGTCTAACGCAAACAAGTTCAACGTATGGTCATTTTTTAAATGCTTAATTTCGATTGATTAACTCTAAAGACATTTTCAAGAAAATTATATTCAAAGCACTTGTAAATTGTACAAGGAAACATGTGCAGTACATTGCAAAAATGTAGTATCTATACATTGTTCAGTAAATATAAAGTAATGTTTGTGCTAAGAATGGACAGCCCTTTGGTTTGAAATGAACACATTTAGCATCTTACCAGTGGAAGAATAAAAAAGTTTTCCCTTTCCATCAAAGTTGTCATGTTTTTTTAAGTGAGTTGACACATGGCAGGCATTTTGCAATTTGGAAATACCTTTAAGGAACAGAGGGCTCTGATGTTTGTTTGCATCAGTTGGCAGTGAAGCTCCTGTGCGTGTGTGTCTGTGTGCGTGTCAATGTGTGTGTTTTTTTTTTTTATATGCTTGTCCAGTGGAAAGGTGCAATCTTGCAATAGTTTGCTATCTGAACATACTTACCACAAGGCTTGTCACACCTCGGTGAGAATTCCCCTCACCTCTCTGGTACCCGCTGACTTCCTCCTGCGGTGCAGTCAGAGGGCAGCAGAGACACACATATGCACAAACTCTCACACTCATACTCACACACCTACGCGTGTGCACACCCACAATCATGAACAAACCTACATTCACACCTTGTTGTTACGCGGACACCATGCAGCCTTGGGTTTACACCGCAGAACCCTAGATATATATCCATTTGCGTCACTCGGTTTGTTCATATTTGACACAAAACAGAACTGCGTGTGTTCTCGAATGTCTCCTTGTTGCTGTGGTTTAGTTTATAACTGTATAACACACATTTCTAAAGCTGTATCCAAACACACACAACAGCTGATGCCTATCTTTACCAGATAGATCTTATCAGATAACCATTTTTTTTTCCATTTTGGTTTGTGTTCATGAGAATTGGATTTTAGAACTGTGTACTGGGTGAATTCTGTACACGACTAAATGGTTTAAAACATCTCTCCAGATCACAGACCTCAGACAACGGCTGGCTGAGTCCCAGAAAACTGTGCTGGAGCTGGAGGCAGAGCGAGAGCAAAGGCAGCGCGACTACGACAAGAAGCTGCTGCTGGCCAAGTCCAAGATTGAAAATGTGCAGGTGAGAACCACCAAGACTCAAAACCAAGGTGGAAACAGGTCTATCGTTTCAAACTTGGACACAGAAACAGGGAGGAAAAAGTGTATTCAGATACTAAGAATAATAATAATAGTCATTTATATAGCAGTTTACAAGCAATTAAAGACGAAAAATAACAACAAAAGTGCTAAACTACGTGGATTAAGGGCGAGGGGCTAGTGGATTGGGAGCTGGAGGCAAGAGTGAAAATGTGAGTTTTGAGGGATTTCTTGAATGAAATAAGAAAGGTGTTTCAATGTTTTCTGTGTGTTTTTATTTCAGGGAGAGAAGGAGTGCCTGAACTCTGAGACCACTGAGCTTAAGCAGAAGGTTCGCTACCTGCAAGATCAGCTGCTGCCCCTCAGCAAACAGAGGGAGTACCAGGAGAAGGAGATCCAACGCCTCAACAGGGTGAGTGCACTTCATCTCTCCATCTATTACTGCATCTTTTCCACAGAGACGTTTCCTCTAATACTTGTTTTGTCTTACTTCAGGCCTTAGAGGAAGCCTTAAACCTGCACACCCCTTCATCATCCTCCCAAAAACCACCGGGTCAGGCTAACTTTCCCGATGCAGCCAATAACCTGAAGAAACAGGAACTGCTCACTCAAATTGCTGTACTAAAGGAACAGGTCAGTTTTTACTTGAAATATACACTCACACGTACATGGTTCTTTTTGCACTTGTACGTTCATTTCCTCAACTGATTGTATTTGTTGTTGTTTTGCACTTCAGGTAAAGATCTTTGAAGAAGACTTTAGAAAAGAGAGAAGTGACAGGGAGCGAATGAACGAGGAAAAGGAGGACTTGAGGCGGCAAGTTGAGAGACTCCAGGGTCAGATCACTAATTTAACCAATCAGGTAAGCTGTGTGTTTACAGTTTAACTGTCTTGTGTGTGTGGCATGATAACAAATGCTTTTTTTCTTTCTTGCATTAAATTACAATCATAACTGAATTACTCTTGTTTTTTTCTCCACTAATTGTGTTATTGTGTGTTTGGTTCAGCTTCACCAGGCACAGAACGAGTGTCAGAGAGAACGTACGGAGAGATGCAAGCTGGAGAGACTGCAGATGCAGCATCACAAACAGGTAGGCTACTGGCTGCAGCTCAGATCTGACTCTAGAAGTGTTGCCGACATGTTGAAATGTGAATTACATTGTTGCCGTCCGCCTGGAAATAAATAGATGACATGTTTGTCATACTTTCAAATCATTTAATCAGGGACAATGCAGTCACTGAGAGTTGGGATGCGTCATGCACGAGGATATGAGTCAAACCTTGCAGACTAGCGCCCCCTTGTGATAGAATGCAGTCATTCAACCGACTGCAATAAGTTCTTACACCAAGCCTTACTCGGGTTAGAGTGTTTGTCAGTGCAGCAGGTGGAGCCACTGTTCCCACAGTGGGGGCCGCCGCACTAGGGTGAAGGTCAGCGCTGGCCCGTGCCATGACAGGGCCACAGTGTCCTCGCTGAGAGTAGCCGTACACTGATTGGGGATCACGTGTGTACTTGTGATCCCTCGTAGGGGCAGCAGCAGGAAAGATGTACCTCAGACCCCACGTCAGGCTCAGTGAACGGCCCGCTGAGCCCCCCCTACTGTGGTCCCTTTGTGCAGGTGGGACCGCAGGGCCTTGAAGGCTGGCCGGTACACTTCCCTCCCCGGATGCCCAATGCAGCAGGCGCCAACGCCGCAGCCACAGCCGCAGCACCGCCCCCCATACGAGACTTCCAGCCCGTTACCCCGGTAAGGGCCCTCCAAGGCCCCTCTGTCTCTGTCTATGGAGCGACTCTGGTTCACTGAGGAAACACGGCTCTTTTCTCTCTTTCCTCTACTCCCCTTATCTCTTGGGAGGAACTTGTCATTAGGTCTAACTATAGCTCAACCTAGCCACGCTTACATTTAATTAACATTGTTAGGTTAAGCTGTAGGGCTGCTGTTTTTGATAAATGGGGATTTTTTGTGATTTCAACTAAATTGGTGCTTTCTCTTTGGTCAGGGTTTTCCTTGGCAATCGTCATTCCCACAGCCCAGAGGGGCCAGAGCAGTAGGAGAAAGTTCAAGACCACCACCAGAAAATGCAGGTATGGTACAGCCAGCCAAGCACTATTGTTTTTTTATTCCAAAGGTTTGTTGTAAATCACATTTGTGTTTTATATCTCAAAGCATACAGCTTGTGTATTTTTCCTTATCGTCAATATAAAGACTTTTTTGTAGCAGTATGTAGGCTCTCAATTATTTGAGTTCCCTATCTGTGGCTACACGGATCAATACATTCTGCTTTTGAGATTTGCTGCTCAATTTATAGGATGACATGACAGCTAAATGTGGACTTATCCATTCAAAGTGAAAAGTGTGTAAAGCTAAGTTTATGACTGAACATAACCGAGTCTTGTCTTTCCGTGTCAGTAGATCAGTCCGCAGCAGCAGCAGCTTCAGCAGCCGCAGCAGCCGCAGCAGCGTCGGCAGCAGCGACAGCAGCAGGATTTGGAAAAAGGGAGCGACAGAACATTGACCCTGGAAAGCACTAAAGCATCACCGTACCCACCAAACGGAGTCTGGGTAGTAGCATGACATCAGTTTGTTTTTGAGTTGACAAGGTGTGATTTGATCTATAATTTTCCTACTGAACTGTAGATATCCTATTGTAATGTTGTTTATACTTGCGTTTTATAAGGCTATTTGTGAAACACTTCGCTATTCTGAATATATACATGAAATATTATTTAGACTTTTTTTTTTATCAGGAACTGAAGTCATTTGTTAAATAGGTTGGAATAATTAGCATTCTTTTTTTTCTCCAGAAAATATACCTATGTGCTTGTATCACTGCAAAGATGTAACAACTGGACACTTAGTTTGGTACTTGTAGGGTTACAGGAAGCCATTCCCCAATATGACTAAGACAACATATACTCATTCCAACAATGAATGATTATATACGTACATCAAATCATAGAGTTTACAATGTGAATGTTGATTGATTTATGAAGATTTCTTCAATACCATTGATGTTTTAGAACTGTCCCATACGTGTAACTGTTCAAAAGTGGTTGTTGAAATACAAAGATTTTGGGAAATGAATTTTGATGGTATCATACCAAAAACATGATTGTGATTATTGATAATTTATTTATAACCTGCTGTTTTGATAGTTGCATTGACTATGTGTAAATCATTGTCTTTAGTAATGCTGTTCTTTCTATGTTGTTAGTGTAATCCAAATATATTGTAGCTATTGACATTGTATGTTTGTATCAGACACAATACACAATGCACAGAACATACACAGCCTTTTTTTCCCATGATGATGGACCTAATCTCATTAAACACAACACTTCTACTTGATTACAATTGATTTGACCACTCATTGCAGTATTCATACTCATCTAACGGCATCTTGTACCACAGTTAAGACCCCAAATAGAAGTTAGAACAACAAATCCTTAAGGCAATAACTGCCTTCCTCTACTGCGTTTTAATCTCAACTAGTATGGACTCATTCAATATATGTGTAGGATAAAGAAAGGGGAAGATTCTCATAAATATTTGGAAATCCTAGAGCTGTTATAACGGCAGTTCAGTTGCTCCAGACCTCTCCCAGCGCTGTCTACTTCAACAACCAGCAATCCTTCCCATGCAGACAGTCCTGTTAACTGATGTGATACAAAGTAAAGTCCCCCTGATACAACAGATACACACCCAGAGATAATATGCTTTACCATTATAAAAGTATCATCTCAAATCAAGCCACTGTTTAACTGAATACCCATTCAATTTCCTTAGTATATGTCAGATGAAGGGCTCAAAACGTGCGCAGATGAACTAGAAAAAGGCTCCAATTTTATCAAACCATTTTAGTTACAGGGAACAAAATCCTGATGGGTGAGAGCTGAAATGAGAAATTGCACTTTGAAAGGTATGCTGTAATTACTGGCAGTTGTATTTTCTTGGTTTGTAGCCTTTTCTTTTTTTGCTGTAGGCAAAAGCACATGTGAGACTTTTTGTATTTGACTGGCTTAATAAATCTATTCTAAATGTCTTCTAGCATCTTACCCTATACTTATTCATGTTGATACTTTCCCCGTTTTTTTTTTATTGCATTTTAGAAATGTCGTTGCCACAAGTGTGCTACATGTTCACCTTTCTATAACAGGACACCCACATAATATCAGCTTCTTGTTGAGAAAATACTTCACAAATCGGTGTGATTTCCATGATTTATTCAAAGTAATTAAAGTGTATGATGTAATGGCTAACAGGTCCTGGGATGAGAAATGGACATAAAGCTGTGGGGTAGCAGGGCGGCTCGAATGCACTGAAGAGCCGTCCTGAACCCCAGACTCCGAAGAGGCACCACAGATTTACTGTTTTCAAGCCTCATCTTCATTAAACATGCCATTTTCATAGATCAGAATCTGTTGACATTACTATCTTTTACATTCAACATAAGCTCTACTTATCCTGGTACTTCATAAGTTGGACAATACTGTATGAGGCGATCTAATTTAACCTCTGCTGTGGGTATAGTTGCAGGAGCAGATATTTGCGGATGTCTGCTCGGACCTGAGGAATGGAGATACTTGGGTGCCACCTCATCACTGGCTTCCCGTCTGGGCCCACCAGAAACTTTTCAAAGTTCCACTTGATGTCGCTGAGCTTTATGGGCCCCCAGTACAACATGCTGGGGTCGCCCAACAGCTCTCCAACAGGAGGGCATGATTTCTGCGTGGCACAAAGGACAAGATGTCACACAATGCAGGAAGAACTATTCAGATCTCTGACTTAATACAATAATGCAGATAACACTCTGTTACAAGTCCTGCATTAAAACTGTGCATAAAGTACAAGAGTATTAGCATTAAAATATACTTAAAGCAGGGAGACCCATTTCAGAATCTTATACTTTATATTACTGGATTATCATTATGTCTGCATCAATGCAATCATCACCCTACCATTGCAGCTAAAAATAGAGCTCTCTTTAATGCCTTTATTTACTGCTGGTATAGTTTAATCCACAAGGATATATTATTATTTGATTTGTATTCTGTATTTATAATTTAGACATTTGCAAAGTAAGGAGTAACTAAAGTATAAATAAAGTAAAGTGGCAATCAAAAAACCAGAAGGCATTTCCGAGTGGGTGCGCAAATCATCCATTTTGCTTAGTAAACTAAACCTTTAAATTATGCTTGAATAACTCAGAGTTGATGTATATCAGGTATTTAAGAAAGTAATCACACAGAGACGTACCTTAAGGAATGTGAAAACCTCTTGCTCGTCTTTTCCATTGACATCACCTTTCTCAAACAGCAGGAAGTTTGGAACAAATCCGTTTCCTGGTCTAACATGCCTGGAATTCAGGAAGAGGGCAGATTATCAGTGGACAGAACTGTGAGCACTTTGGGCTTGGCAGCTGGGTCATTCTACAGAAAAGGTGGAAGTGCTGTCACTTACTTTTGCAGACACCAAAATACATGACGTTGACCTAATACTCACATTCATTATATATGTTGAATAAATAGAGATTGTCTTTGCAATGGTACTAAATAAAAAATGGTTTTATACGTAAATTGCAATTTATTTAAAATGCCAAGTTCAAGGAACTGCCTTGTCACTTTGATCATACATGGAAGTGGAGCCCATAGTTTGAATTTAAAAGATTTTTTTTTCAATAAATAAATCTAATTTATATTTACATAACAAGCATTAAATATAACACTGAAATGGTAAAAAAAAACGCAAATTATTATTAATAACCCAAAATTACATCATTGGTGTTACTGCTACACAAAACGCTTTTAATTTGAAATAATGTACTGTCTCTGAAGTGCCTCCTGTAACAAGAGATTATTTGAGGCAGTGCAGTGGACAAAGACATAAGGAAAGTCAGATACTTCTTACTTTGTTTGTTAAAGGTGTCATTTTATCTTCAAATTTTACATGCGTCTTTCAAGTCTGTCATTAGTGTTACTCATTGCATAGCCCTAGGGGTGAACATTTGAATGGGAAAATGTATTGTATTGAAGAGTTACACGATTTTGATATTGACTGAAGCCATATTTGGTCTGACACATTGCAGCCATTTTGTTAAAATGGTGTTTTCTCCAAATTGTCACTGGTGTTACCGTCACTGGTGTTACTCTTCTTCCTGGTAACACGTAACACCAGTGACATTCCTATACAAATAAGCTTTGTATAAAGTATAAAAATAATTTAAAAAATAAAAATACTTTAAGCAATACTTGTTATGGATTCATCAAGTTAAGAGTTAGTTATTGCTATTTAACAGGTTTTAGATGTTTTTAGAAGGAATATATTTCAGCAGATTTGTATCACCCAGATTCCACCTTTTCTGTAGAATGACCCAGCTGCCACTACATTCACTACAAGCTGAGGAAAAACACATCTCTTGCAGTGGCTTTGCTATGGCTCGCTGATGGAACCTGAGACATAAGATATATGTGTGTAACAGAGGCCACTAACAGAAACTGATCGTATTGCCAAAGGATGTTTTCCCTGATTAAATGAAGCTTTGGTGATTGAAGAGGATTTACCATTATTGCAAATTCCTCTCTGCATCCAGCTTTGTAGGTTCTTAAGTTACAGAACCGTACAATGTATGGTATTGAGACTGAGGCTTTGAGGCTTAAATTCTCATGTTTTCATGTCTTAAAGCAATACAAAAAATCAAGTATTAAGGACTTCAAACTTTCCAAAAAGCTTTCATTTAGGAGGAAAAGGGAACGTTACTTTATTTATTTGGATTGGGTTCAATGTGTTGTTTTTTTTACTGAGTTGTGGATGTCCTAATACTGATTTGCATTAAAGAGAAACATTTCTCACATTAGACCTGGCAGAATTTCATGTTTTTGCCCTGGTTCCTGCTTCCCAAACTGGTTGCAGGGAAAGCCGAGAATGGTGAGTCCAAGAGGTTTCATCTCTTCGTGCAGTGCATTCAGTTCTGATAACAAAAATAAATTAGAGAGCGCTGATTTGTTCTAATACTGTTACATAACAAATATGGCTTTTGTGGTGTTTCTTACCAGCATACTGGAAGGTGTATCGTCAGTAGGTGGCCACGTTGATGAAGAGGACACTCTTGCCCCTGTAGTCGCTGAAGTTCACAGTGCGTCCGTCGTTTAGAGTGTTTGCATGGTATCTGTAAATGTCACCATCTATTGGTTCACACAGCTGGGAGTACAAACGCAGGTCACAGCAGATTAGCTTTGTTTTCACAGGCCAACAGCCAATACAATGCTTATGTTTTTCTTAGTGTAGTACGTGTTGCTTAAAAAAGATGCTTGCTGGACATGTATGCAAAAAAGCCTTCGACTTTACCATATCTGGCTAGACAGGATAAGTGTTTGCTTTAGATTTACATTTTCTACAACGGCCATCTTCTGCCTGTTAGGCTTTGGCATGGAATTGACCTCTGTTAAATGGGTCATTCTAGAATTGGAGGACAATTTAGACACCAACATTTTTGAAAAATTAACCTTTTATTTTATTTTAATTTTTTATGTATTTAGGAAAAATAGATAATAAACCATAAAAAAAGTGATTTGCCCAGCTAAGGCATCACATGTATATTTTCCAATGAAGAATCACCCCTGTTATTCTAATTATAGTAACAGGGTTGAAAGTAACAGGGTTGAAAATCAACGCTAATTTGAGCTTTAACCTCAGGAATTACTGCTAGATGTAGCATTTAATGCTACTTTCAAGACAAGGACAAACTTGGATATCTACTGAAAGAAAAATAACTTTGAAATGAATATGCTTTATTCTGATAATATGAGTAACAGGGTTGAGTGGGTCAGAGTGCCACACTCTTTTAAGACTGAAAAGATTGTAAAAATATGAAAAATAAAAGAGAGGACTTAGTTTTGGTCTACCCATGGCATTAGCACATGGCTTGCTGATGTCCTTTCCACTGCGTCATCTGACTTACAGTTTTTTCACTTCCTCTGCCAATCTAAAAAGGTTTGGGTAACAGGGTTGAACGCATGTTGAGGGACACACCTTCTGTGCAAAATTACTGTTATTTAAAATATGTTTATGATTTAACAAATTGATTTGACCATTACACGAGACATATACAAATATGATTAATATATCTTTACTGTCAGGCTATGTTCCACAGTCATTTAAAGTAGCTATAATTAAACCTATTATAGGTTATGGCCAACTACAGCCCAATATCAAACATTCCCTTCCTCTCAAAAATCCTCGAGAAAGCAGTGGCCTCACAATTGTGTGCATTTTTAAATACAAATTGTTTATTTGAGAAATTCCAGTCAGGTTTTAGAAAACATCATAGCACAGAGACAGCACTGGTTAAAGTCACAAATGACCTGCTTTGTGCATCTGATAATGGACTTGCCTCTATCCTGGTTCTGTTAGATCTGAGAGCTGCCTTTGACACTATTGACCATAACATACTACTCCAAAGATTAGAGTTTTTGATAGGTATAAGGGGAACTGTACTAAGCTGGTTCAGGTCTTATCTATCAAAACGGTCTCAGTTTGTATCTGTCAACGATGAATCCTCATTACAAACTACAGTCAGTCATGGAGTACCGCAAGGGTCTGTACTTGGACCCATCCTGTTCATCATATATATGCTACCATTGGGCAATATCATAAGGAATAACTCCATACATTTTCATTGTTATGCAGATGATACACAATTGTATCTATCAATTAAACCAGATGTACAATTTCCATTAGTTAAACTGCAAGAATGCCTCACAGACATAAAGACATGGATGACCAGCAACATTCTATTATTAAACTCCGACAAAACAGAAGTCATTATACTAGGCCCCCAGCACCTTCGGAACGAACTGTCCAACAACATAATTTCTTTGAATTGTTTTACCATGACCTCCAGCACCGCGGTAAAACATCTTGGTGTTATTTTTGACGAGGATTTGTCTTTTAAATCCCATATAAAGCAAATTTCAAGGACTGTCTACTTCCATCTACGGAATATTGCAAAAATCAGGCACATCCTAAATCACAACAATGCAGAAACACTAATCCATGCTTTTATCACCTCCAGGCTGGATTATTGCAATTCCCTTTTATCAGGCTGTCCAAACTCATAATTAAACACCCTTCAATTCATACAAAATGCTGCAGCACAGGTTTTAACAGGAACACTGGACCACATCACTCCTGTTTTAGCAGCATTGCACTGGCTACCAGTTAAGTCCAGGATTGATTTTAAAATACTTTTTTTACTCACATACAAAGCGCTAAATGGTCAGGGACCATCCTACCTACAGGATCTTTTAATCTCCTATTGCCCCTCTAGGCCTAGGGCATTAAGATCCCAGAGTGCAGGTCTGTTGGTGGTTCCCAGAGTCCACAAAAAAAGGTCAGGTGCTAGAGCTTTCGGCTACCAAGCCCCGTTCCTCTGGAATCAATTTCCAGTGACGATCAGGGAGTCAGACAGTGTCCACACATTTAAGAGTAGGTTAAAGACTTTCCTTTTTAGTACAGCGTACAGTTAAGACAGTTAAGTTTTAAACCCCCTTTTATACATCCTCATGGACCCTTCGTTTTATGGAATTTTATTTATTGTACTCCAACTGTATTTGTGTTATGTTTCTTTTTAAAATTGGTATTTTCACATTGATCTTATAAGATACGTTTGTTGTTTTTACATTGTTTTACATTGCCAATTGTGTTTGTTGACTTGTGAAGCCCTCAGAGACAAATAGGATTTGTGATTTTGGGCTACATAAATAAACTTGAATTGAATTGAATATATCAATAGAATAATACCAACAAAAGTAAATAAAATCCCTATTTTAAATGCTATATTTGAGATGCAAGTTGGTCACCAAGAAGCGGGGACAAGAGAAAAATGCCATTTTAGGGGGTGTTCGAGAGCTGTTTGATAATTTAAATCACATTTTGTAACCACTTTATATACATTTTGTCTCAAGACAAGTATGTTTAACACAACAGTGCATGTTTTAGCTTTTTGGGCATGGATTATTAGATTTCTTATATGGGGGACATGAAATGTCCTCCAATTCTGGAATGACCCATATGTTTGATCATGTTGGTTTGTAGCCTATGTATCTAGTATCAATGATTTGTTTTCATCCACGTCACTTTCCCTGAAATTAACAACAACAACAAAAAACACTTTAATTACAATATGTTTATTGCAGCAGCTCTATGAGTCCCACATCTATTTGAATATCATGGTCATTGAAAAAAAGGATATATTTTTAATACACAGACCTGTTAGACATTTCATATCATTAAATCAATCATACATTTAACAAAATAGCCAGTTCGCCTTGTGCAGTTTAATCAGGGTGAACCTACCAGCTGTGAAGTGCATCATTAGAAAATAGACTGATGTCATCTGTATATCTATCTGGAGTGATTAGATGCAGGTGTTGTGGCGGATATCAACAGGTGGCCTACCTGTGTGAGTGCCAGTGAGCATCCAGCGGTGAATGGTCGCAGCAGACCGAGCAGCAGCAGCGGGAAGAGGGGTCGCATCATGTCGTCCTCTCACGACACGTTGCTCTGAGTGTCTCTCCGCTTCTCCCTGGGGATTAATAAAGTCCTCTGGCGGGGGTTGGAGGCGCGGAGGGCGTACAGCTGCTGAACAACACCCTCTGGTGGCTATAAATGTACACAGTGAGATAGGCCCATGCATGGATAAAAGCTGTCAGCGAGGAAAAGGAGGACTTGAGGCGGCAAGTTGAGAGACTCCAGGGTCAGATCACTAATTTGACCAATCAGGGTAAACTGTGTGTTTACAGTTTAACTGTCTTGTGTGTGTGGCATGATAACAAATGCTTTTTTTCTTTCTTGCATTAAATTACAATCATAACTGAATTACTCTTGTTTTTTTCTCCACTAATTGTGTTATTGGGTGTTTGGTTCAGCTTCACCAGGCACAGAACGAGTGTCAGAGAGAACGTACGGAGAGATGCAAGCTGGAGAGACTGCAGATGCAGCATCACAAACAGGTAGGCTACTGGCTGCAGCTCAGATCTGACTCTAGAAGTGTTGCCGACATGTTGAAATGTGAATTACATTGTTGCCGTCCGCCTGGAAATAAATAGATGACATGTTTGTCAGAGGCGCGGGAAGGTATTTTGAGTGGGGGTGCTGAGGTGCTGGACTCCAGTGAACACTATTACGGGCACTATAGAGCACGCACAAAAACACTCCCCACACACAGTACACCCGCGACACACACAGTGACGTCACGAACTACCCACAATGCAACACGCGCCATATATATATAAATACGCCATTTTCCTGGAGGTGCAAATATCCTGGAAGTGCAAATATAAACAGCTAGCTAACGTAGCCATGCAGAGCACACTAGGTTTTTTTTTCTGAATTAACGACTGAAGAAATCGCTGCATGTCTTCGGATTACATCTCTGGACTTGAGGGGTGTGCTCTAGGTCGTTACCAGCGTAAACTAGAGCTGTGTGGGTTGTCGGATTGCCCTTACAGACTGCCTGCAGATGTATGGAAAAACGACCCTCGAAAGTGGCCTTCGTCGATTTTGGCTGCATCAACGTCTAATTTCTGGAAACACCAGGTGAATACCCCACTTGTCACAATAATATTATCATGCCATTGCATATATGTGGTATTTTAGAGTTGACTAGATATTGATTAAGGCAATAGACTATGATATTCAGTACAGGAAGCTTAGCAACACCTACGGTACGCTTGCACCTCGCGTAAAACGGCGGATACCGGAAGTACGGTGTCGCCCTCGGCCCAATACCCGTATGTGTGTGGGAAAGAATAGGCAGGGGTAACGTGCTATTTTTTACGAGTGGGGAGCGGACCTCACCTCCTCTAGGGGAGTCCGGGGGGATGCTCCCCCGGGAAGATTTTGTTTAAATATTGAAGTTAAAAGCATCAATCTGGTGCACTTTGAGAGCAACATTAAGAGATCTATGGATATATCTCTCAACACCCAGATGAAACACAACTGTAAGCAGATGTTCTTTTTATTTATGGATATTTTACAAATCACTCCTCTACTGCGTTTAATCTCAACTAGTACGGACTCATTCAATATATGTGTAGGATAAAGAAAGGGGAAGATTCTCATCAGTATTTGGAAATCCTAGAGATGTTATAACGGCAGTTCAGTTGCTCCAGACCTCTCCCAGCGCTGTCTACTTCAACAACCAGCAATCCTTCCCATGCAGACAGTCCTGTTAACTGATGTGATACAAAGTAAAGTCCCCCTGATACAACAGATACACACCCAGAGATAATATGCTTTACCATTATAAAAGGATCATCTCAAATCAAGCCACTGTTTAACTGAATACCCATTCAATTTCCTTAGTATATGTCAGATGAAGGGCTCAAAACGTGCGCAGATGAACTAGAAAAAGGCTCCAATTTTATCAAACCATTTTAGTTACAGGGAACAAAATCCTGATGGGTGAGAGCTGAAATGAGAAATTGCACTTTGAAGGTGTTACGTGTTTGTGTTGCTTTTCTCTGTCTCTCTGCTGCTCAGGTACACCTGGTCCGCCCCTGGCTCCACCTCCCCCAGGTGTTGATTGATTGATTGATTGATTGATTGATTGATTGATTGATTGATTGAAAAGTTTATTAACAGCTTGTATATTGGGTACAGTACAGTACAGCTCAAAACATACAATTGTTAAGGGGATGCAGACCAGAGAAAGACTTTCGTCTTGTTTACATCAGGGTCCCCCATTTCCAATTCATCATATCATTTAAGACATATAAGACATATTTGACATGTGGCTTATTTACAATTTACATACAGGTGGTTTTTTACATACAGATTGCTTATTTACAATTTTCATTTTAGATTTCGTTCTAATACATCCTAACCGGACATTTAAGACATACCAAGTCTACAGATATACAGTTAGTAACAGAGTCTAAAATGCGAGTATATACATAGATGGGGGGGTTGAGATTTGTACCATTACCGGGGCCAGTTTTGCAATGCTCTCCCCCGAAGGTGCTCTTTAAGAGAGGTTTTGAAGGTAAGTATAGTTTTACTTTCCTTTACAGTTGTGGGAAGAGCGTTCCACCTTGATGTGGCATAATTGCGAAACGTGTATTCCCCCTTTTTTGTGCCAAATCTGGGTTTCACATGATTTGTGAAGCTCCCTCTGGTGTTATGATCATGGTATTCCTTGACCTTTGGGAAGAATTTTGACATGTACATGGGTACCATAGAGGTGTAGTGGATCTTGTAGACCAGGCCCATTGCAAGTAGCTGTACTCTGTCGTCTACTCTAAGCCATCCTAGGTTGTCAAAGTGGGCAGAGGTGAGGTGGGTTCTAGATGAAAGGTCAAGCAGTAGTCTGACCAGTTTATTTTGCGATGTTTGAAGTTTTATTTTTAGCGCCTTGGAGGTGCTATGGTACCATGACGTGAAAGCATAGTCATAGTACCCTTGAATGAGTGCTCCTGTCAGAGTTTTCAGGGTGTTTTTGTTTACCAGAGAGGAGATCCGGTATAGGAATCTAGTTCTTTGATTGACTTTTTTTATTACATTGGATGCCATTTTGTCACAGGAGAGGTTTGCCTCAAGAATAGATCCTAGGTATGTAATTTCCTTCTTACTTCCACTCCCACTGCAACTGAGAAGTCGTCGGATTTGCTGAGATTATGTTTCGAACCGAAGAGAATGGACTCTGTTTTACCCAGGTATAATGACATTCAGCTGGGGACTTTAAAAGGAGAAGCTGGAGGAGAAGAGGCTCTCTTTTCCTGCCCTGATGCCGAGGGATTATATCCCTGGATTTCCTCTCACCCCACGTGTGGATCCATTATTCTTTTGGCTGTCTTATACTGTGTGAACTCTGGAGGATGTTAGTGTAGGATTTTTTGCGGCTTTGTTTTTTTCCCAGTAGGCTGTGTTAGATCTCTGGGTAGAGGAGGGAAGTCTGGGTCCTACGGCCCATGGTGTGGCTGGCCCAGGCCCCCCTTCTTCCTTTTTGTTTGTTTATTGCCGTCCTCCAGACTTGGTTCCTTTTTGCCGGTAGGCATGTAAGTTATGGCTGTGCTGACAATAAATGCCCGTCCTTAACGGTATTCTGTGTTTGGCGTGAGTAGTAGTACTCATACTGTTTCAATTACATTAGTATGCATAAAAAGTGACAGGTGGACACGCCCCCAATTATGCAAATGAGCTAAGTTCCGCCTCCCATTGTTCGCGATCCTTTGATGTGAGGGTGAGGGGTCATCACCCCCTAGGGGTGAAATGCCCCCCTGTGTAGCGCCTTTGTTCGAGATCCTTTTGATGTGTGTTATGTGAAAAGCCCCCGGGCTAGCGTCTTTGTTGTCTAATTCTTTGATGTGTTGATTAAGTCTCTTTGAAGCTGTATTGTAGGCCCCCCTCAGAGCCCTTTTGTTGTCTAATCTAATTATGAAGTCTAATCTAATTATGATGTCTAATCTAATTAGCCTTTGGTGTTTGCCCTTTGATGTGAAGTGTTATAACAGGCCGGTGTGACTTCACACTGGTGTGCTATAAACCTTTGATGTTAATCTAGGTGTCTCTTTGAAGTTATGTGTGAGACTGTCTACCCAGCCCCCCTCCCAGCCTCTCCCCCTTTTCTACCCCTTCCGGGGCTATGACGCAACAAATAGTGGGGGGTGGAATTAGGTAGAAATACGCTCAAACGAAATAACAAGACAGCAATTCCATTTAGCCAGTCACCTTTTACAAAAAAGAAAAATGGCAAGGGACGCCTCGAATTGGGGTTAATCAGCCTGTGACAATTTACAGCCATCCGTCCGTAGCGTCAGTCAAGAAACGAATGCAGCAGCAGTGCAGGGGTCAGACGCCTACAGTCTGTGCACAAATTTATCTCGTGCCCTCTTTTGGTCATGCGCGCGTTCATGTGTGTTGGAGGAGGGGCTCTGTGAGGAAGTGGCAGATTTTCCCCCGGTTTGACTGCAAAAGACTCCACTCAACATAACAAGCCCCCGCCTTTCCTCACCAGATCATTTAAAAATGAGAACACCTCAAGGACATTTTGTGAGCAGCAACCATGGATCGGGGAGAAAACAACTCTCTCACCGCGAGCTGCAGCCTGGAGAAAACGCCTGTAGGACCTCCATCCTCTCCAACAATCTGGACACCAGATCTCGACAGCTATATGGCTGATATTGATATTTCGGGGTGGCTGGATATGCACCAACCTCCATCTACTCCATCCGAGTCTCCAGGGGAATCAACAGCAGTAGGCATTGATGCGCCATGCTTTCCTTGTGCTCCCGAGGGTGATGCTAAAGAACGTGCTCGGACATCGTCATTCCTGAATACGGTAAAAGCAGTTGTAGTTCATCTGTTGGACAGGGTCGTGTACCTTTTACAGAAAGGAAAAATGTTACGGATGTCAAGTCGATCACCCAAGTCAGAGGCGGCACGAGTGTTTATTTCCGACCGAAGAATACTATCTGGATCGAAACTATGATGAAGTGGTAAAGAGACTGTGGACCGTTCGTTTCATTCCAGCCATTCGGGACGCTCTCCACCAGGGCCACCTTCATGTGTCGGAGAGGAGAGTCTTTGGAGCCACCGAGGCGATTCTGCACAATCTCAGAAACACCAGACTCTTTGAGGCTAAAATGAAGAAGCTTTACGAACAGCTTATGGAGAACGACGAGACCCATCTGAAGACTATAAGAGCAGCTTGGGCCTTTTGGCAGCAATAGGAAGAGTTTTTTTGATTTTATTTTATCTGTTTTTATTTTTTATTTTAGGCTACTTGATCTAGTGTGTCCTTCCTAAAAAATTATGTTTATTATTCTCTGCTTAGAGAAAATGTTTTTTATACATGTGTGACATATCAATAAAATGCGTTGTAAGAAAAACTGTTGTACTCATTACCTCATCGGGCTGTAACAGGGAACATGTCTGAGAAACGTGTCATGCAAAAGGTGTATTACACTCCTTCTAATCCAGGGAGTTTAGGAGGTGTGGATAAACTCCATAGAGCTGTACAGAAGGAAATGGGTAAACAAGTAAATGTAGAGAAAGTCATAGAATATTTATCTGAGCAGGATGCATATACTTTACATAAGCCGGCTCGGGTGGATTTTGTAAGAAACAGAGTTTTCGTACTCAGACCGCTACAACAATTTCAAGCAGATCTCTGCGATATGCAGTCGCTGTCCGAATATAATGATGGTTTTAATTATTTGTTAACAGTCGTAGATGTATTTTCGAAAAAAGCCTATGCTCAAGCATTAAAGAAGAAGACGGGTATTGAGGTTACCAAAGCCTTTGATACAATTTTAACACACAGTGAGATTCCTAAAAAGATACAAACAGACGCGGGGAAAGAATTCTTTAACAAAGTTTTTCAAAACTTATTGAAGAAACGAGGTATAGCACATTATGCAACCGCCAGTGATATGAAGGCATGTGTGATAGAGAGATTTAACCGTACGCTGAAAACTAAAATGTGGAGGTATTTTACAGCTAAAAACACTCATAGATATATAGACGTCTTACCTGAACTAATTGAAAGTTACAATAATAGTTATCACCGAAGTATTAAGATGACACCATTGCAAGTGACTAAGGAAAATGCGGCTCAAGTGTTCCGGAACCTGTATAACCCTTCAAGCCTTCGTAAAAAAGCTGTTGCCAAAATGAACTTTAAGGAGGGGGAGCTTGTAAGGATATCCAAATTGAGAGGGGTATTTGATAAAAAATATGAGCAGAGTTATACGGACAAGTTATTTACGGTGTCTGAAGGCATACCTCGACAGCCACCTGTTTACAAACTCAAAGATTATGATGGAGAAGAGATCAAGGGGACTTTTTATGAGAAAGAGTTACAAAAAGTGAAGATATCCAAGGACAAGGCTTTTCAAGTCGAGAAAATTCTAAAAAGGCGGGTGGTGAGAGGGAAAAAACAAATGTTTGTATCTTGGCATAATTGGCCCGAAAAATTCAACAGCTGGGTTGATGCAGGCGAAATCAAAGATGTATAAAAGCAAACAGAATCAATGCTCAGTCCTTCATTACAGCCATGGAGATAAATGAAGGGTTCTACATTACGCTGCCATCCAATGCCAGCCTTGATGTATTTCAAAACAATACAAGCTCTAGTTATCAGGTGAACCTGGCCCAGCCTTTACACTTGGATGGTTCGTGGCAAGTCGCCATGACAGAAATGTCATACCCGCACACCTGGTACAATATACCTTTGGAAGTAGCCTACTTTGAATGGATAAAGAAACCAAAACTCCCCGACATATCTAATAAGTTAAAACTTCATATGTTTAGAGCTGGTTACTATAGTAGCATAACTCAGCTCATGGAGGAACTAGAGTCCTGCTTCATAAAAATTGACTCTGATGTCAGTTTGTACTATAGTCCAATTCACAGGAAAATTGAATTTCTAGGAGGGGGCCAATATCGTTTCCGCTTTCCAAAACCCGTCGCTTATATGCTTGGAATAAAACCAGACCAGTGGCTCAAATTTGACGATAAATCAGCAGTCTACCCAGCGGATATAAATGCAGGCTCAACTCATCTATACTGTTATAGTAATGTGGTCAGTCACCAGCGGGTAGGTGACGCTTTTGCTCCTCTCTTGAGAACTGTAGATATAAGAGGAACATTCGGCGATACCGTAACTCAGTATTTTAATCCTGCGTATTACTTACCGGTAACAAAAACGCACATCGAGAATATACAGATAGAGATAAAAAACGATCAGAACAAACCAGTAAAGTTCACCTACGGGAAGAGTGTAGTGAAACTTCATTTCAGACCTTCAAAAGCAGGGCAATCTTTTACAAAACGATGATTCATCACGACCCCCAACGTTTTGTGAGTTACTATGAAAATCAAGCGGGAGGATCCCTGCCGGGTTTTTATGGTGCCCAGTGATGTACGGGCGAGGCATTGGCTCTATATTTTCGAGATTATTTCGTTTTGTCGCACCCCTGGTGAGAAAAGGGTTCGCCATAGCTAAACCTCATCTGAAATCGGCTGCCAAAAATATTGCATCAGATGTTATCAGTAAGGCTGTCCGTAAATTTGGCCGCCAGTCAGACCCCGGATCTCAAGAAGGAGCAGGTGGTCTGATGGTTCTGGCAAGAAGGGCCAGGAAGAGACCTCCAGGCAAACGGGTTCCGGTAGGTGTTAAAAAAGGAAAGCACTCAGTCAAAAGAAAATCATTAGGGAAAAAACACCCTCGGAGAAGGAACGTATTGGGGAGAGATATATTTTAGAGTGTTAAATATGGCTCTTTTACATCACAAATCTGCTGAATGCAGCATGGCAGAGCTGGATTTATTTTCTGCCCCCATGACGCAGCTTTCTATCGATGAAAAACACTACACAGAGGTCCTTCCATTGTCTGCCATTACGGAGGACGGACCCATTGAATTTTTTATTCCCGGGGACGGGGATAAATACCTAGATATGAATGACACCTTGATGCATCTCAGGATCAAAATAACCAACGCCGATGGGACTAATCTGGTAGCTGATGCCCCTGTGGCCCTGGTTAATTATCCTCTGAATACCATTTTTAGTCAATGCGACGTTATTCTAGGGGACAGGCTAATTTCTCAATCCAGTTCGACTCATCCTTACAGAGCTATGATTGAAACGCTATTGAATTACTTTAAAAACTCAGTTCACTGCCGGCTTATTTTATAAAGACACTGCGGGTGCTATGGACTCTGTAGTGATCGCCAATGGACCAAACAAGGGTCTAGTAAAGAGATCTATATTCACGGCAGAATCTCGAGAGCTTCATCTGATGGGGGCCCTACACACAGATATATTTTTCAGCGAGAGGCTTCTCCTGAACGCTGTAGATGTGAGAATCAAACTCACCAGATCTAACGATGCCTTTACGCTCATGTGTGCAAATGACTCTACATACCGTATAAAGATACTGGAGGCTTCACTTTTTATCAAGAAGGCCACCATCTCACCTGCCGTGCGTTTAGGTCATGCTGCGGCTCTGATGAGAGGTAATGCCCTCTACCCTTTATCTCGGGTGAATATCAAAACCTATAGTATCCCTGTGAATTCCAGAATATGCAACCAAGAAAATCTCTTTCTGGGTAATATGCCTAAATACATAGTATTGGGTATGGTAAATCACGAAGCCTTCACCGGAAGGAGAGAGCTTTTACCTTTTAATTTCCTTCATAATGATATGGAATATCTGGCTCTATGTCAGGACGGCAGACAAGTACCAGCCAAAGCATTCCAACCTCAATTTAACCGAGGGTCGTCAATCAGAGAGTTTTACAACATTTTCACTGCTACAGGGAGACACATGAAAGACTTACCTCTGAGTATTGACAGAGATGATTTCGAACAAGGATACTCACTATTTGTGTTTAATCTAACTGCTGCTGAAGATGCGGACGCACTGTCTCCCATTACAAGCGGTAGTTTAAGACTGGAAATGAGGTTCAGAGTACCATTACCCCAAACGACCACTTTAATTGTGTATTCTTGTTTTGATTCGATTCTGGAGATTAATTCAAAACATCAAGTGTTGGTAGATTATTACTAAGAAGACTACAACATGAATAATCACCAATTGGCCAGTCTCCTGCGTCACATGGTGACTCTTTCGGGGGGGTGTGGGCCTCAGATCAGCTACCCCGAGTAAAACAATTATTTAGATGCCCTGTATACATGATTGTAAACACCCACCCCTCCCACATGCCCGGAGAACACTGGCTAGCAGTGACTTTAGAGGAAGAGGAAGGGGTTGGAACTTTTTTTGATTCTTTCGGATTTCCCCCCGATTTTAGTCATTACCCGAAAAGCATCCTACATTTTCTAGAAAAACAATGTAAAACTATTTTATACCATAACCGGCAACTTCAGAATGTCATGTCTACAGCCTGTGGTCAACACTGTGTTTTTTATCTATGCAAAAGAGCGTCCGGGTTGTCTTACGAAAATGTGTTATCTCTGTATCAAGATGATGTGGTAAAAAATGATGCTGCTGTAACGAATTTTGTGAAAAAATACCAACGGTGTGAGAGACGTCATAAAGACACTCATTTTAACCACAGTGTTTGTTCTCTACAAATGTTTAAAGATTGTTATAAAATGTAGACATAAAAAAGGTCTGAAGACAAAATTAATTCAGGTGACTCTGTCTTTATTAGGAAAATAAAATATATAATACAACTTTAGGGGGTAAAATGTAACCAGCTAGGACTTAATATTCTGTCCTTCCTTATCCTTTTCTTCTTAAGCAGGGCACTCGGAGGTTCTCCCCCCTCTGCGGTGTCTGGGTCCCTGCCACCCCCCATCGGGGGGTCGTAGGAGATGATTTACTATTCCTTCTTCTTTTTTTGGGTATATTTTCTCCATTTGGCTCGCCCTCTTTGATTATACGATATTGTTCACGAGCGTGCAGGTTTTGAAAAGCTGATAAAGGAATGTTGAGCTCATTCAGACTATTTAAAAAAACCCCGCCAGCCTTTAGGTTCCCGGGCATTTGTTTTATACGAACAGGATAAATGTTTAAATAAATCTAACATGTGTGAACCTTTTACAGCTGCCCCCTTTTCTACAAATTCCCCCGCTGGTGTCTATCCAGCTGTACTCGTGATTAATTTACTCATAATGTACTCGGCATTCTTACGGCTGCGTGTAGGAATGTTATGAAGTACCTCGTTCTTTATTTTATCATCGGACGTGCCATCCTTTTCTTCTCCTTTTACCAACCCTGTGTCTTCGGGTAGAGTTAAAGTAATATGTCGTTCCTCATTCCCGTCTTGTTTGAGTAAGGTGAGATATCTCTGTAGCAAGGTATTGTATTTTCTTATTTTTTCATAAGGGGTTAATCCTGTTTCGTTTAACACTGCTCTCATTTTTTCATCCAGAACATCTTCGGCAGTGCGTCTCATTGTTTCCTTACTATGGTGGTTAGTTACACCAGTCTGATTGAGCTGATTAAACTGGTGAGGTGATAACAAAAACATCTTTTGACTCATGATCGAGTGAGCCCTCCTAAAAGTTGTCCTAAAATGGGGATCACAGCACCAAGCAGCGGCAAAAGAAAACCTCCAGATTGTTTTCTTAAGGCCGTCAATTTAGTTTTTAAGTTGGTCTTTTTATCGGCCAAGAGTTTGAAAATTTTCTTTTGTTTCTTGAGCTTCTTATACTGAGCGCCTGATAGTGGAATGTTACCCTTTAAAAGATTTAGAGACAGCTCACAGAGTGATTGAAGAAAATCCGTGGAGCAGTTCTTGAGAATATCCTTGCGCCTCGATGCCTTTGCGTTACACAAAGCCTTCAGCAGAGGCATTTTTCTTTTTAAACGGGCCGACATACTGTTTCAAGTTTTCGTTTTTGGTACATAAACAACTGGCCACTGATTAGGTAGTGCTCCCGATCTAAGTCTGTAGATGTCTGGACAGCTGGGGGTCATGTCTACGATTAAATAACCGTGAGGTTCCGTTGTAGCGTCTTCAAAACTTTGTAGGAAAAATGATTTATTACCCGGGTGTATCTGTTGAGCAAGTATGTTCATCTGTAATCTGTCTCTGGGGTTTTTAAACAAGACCATGTAATTAGTATTCAAACTAATGGTACGACTGTTTTTCCCCTGATGAAAAATTTGTTTAAAAAAAAAAAAAAGAAAAGATCACTAACTCATGGTGGGGGTGTTACGTGCTTGTGTTGCTTTTCTCTGTCTCTCTGCTGCGCAGGTACACCTGGTCCGCCCCTGGCTCCACCTCCCCATGTGTCCTAATTGTGAGGAAAACTTCTGTGTAGCAATGTTGAGGTGAAATGATGGAGTCTGGGTCGTCGTTAGCCAAAGCACTGAGAGTTTATTAAAGAGTACGAAAATACAGCCGGAGAGATTACATGGTTTCACACTGCCCGTGCAGCCACCAAGTCATCTCTGAACACAAAGGGGAGACACAGCCCACATGAGAAGAGGCGGAACCACAGAAACCCGCGCTTTACCTAATCAATGCCAGATGTCGGGACAAAGGTCTGTTTGTCTCGCAAATGCATGGGGACAGGAAACCCTCCCCCACAGGAAAAGCAGAGAAGCTTCTGACCTGTGACCTCAACTTACAGAGAGGATCATATGACTAACGAAAAGCATGTTTGCAATAAGACAGATTCTAAGAAAAGCTGAGAAACTCTATACAATCAAGATCGGATTAAAATATTCTCTCACAGCTCATTCTTTTTATCAATTTATGATAACCAAATTAACATTAGTCTAAGAATATTTCAGTCACTACTTAAATCAATAAGCGTCTTCAGAGTTGGGTGGGCTCACATACATCAATTACATCAAAAGTAAACAAGATTGAAAACACTTCAATCACCATGATTGAATACAGTCAATCATAATAGAAAAATCATCTCTCTTCAGTGTTTGGCATCATTTGTCAAAAAGCACAATAATGAACACATGAAATACAAAAATATAATAGCAAAATATATGTTTAAAAAATAAGATCTTTTATCATTTATCACTCAGTTAATCTCATTCATCAAACACAAATTCTAAATCAGCTTACATCTCAAAGATTTACTTCAAGGAAATTACTTAATAAAAACACAATTAGAATTTAGGATTATAAGAAATCCAATTGAGGTATAAAATCAGAATCATGAGAGATCCAGCTAAAATTCCCAGTTAAGGTATAAATTCACAGTGATGAATCGATCAATCTGTAAAGTTACAGTGTCCTCAATCTTTAACATTAATTACGTTTACTTCATTACGCTTTATTCAAGAGTAAGGCACTTAGTAATACATATATTTCATTCAAATACATTTGTTCAAAATCTGAAAAGGAAGAATCAGACATTTTATTGTATAACAACCTGAAAAGGAAAAATCAGACATTTGTTCTTTAATTCAGAGTATCAACTGTAATCAATTTATCAAAACATCTGTTCTTTATTCAGAGTATCAACTGTAATCAATTTCTCAATCGCTGAACGGGGGTACCCATGGTACAGAAACCGCAATGGAGACCCATGGATCTGGAAGCTCTGTGTCATACATCAACATTGTGTCATCTACAGTTGATTACCCCACTATCCTCTGTGGGGCCTGGAGGGCGGTCTTGGCAACCCTTCGTATGGCTAATTTAACTACAGTGATCAAACAGATCACTAGGATTAGCACAACCAAGATAAACACTGAAACAGTAACAACAAATGTAACCAACCCCGCTCCCCAGGATCCAAAGGTTCCACTTAACTCCCCAAATGTAAACCCATGAGTTTCATGCAATTCTTTTATTCCCCTAGCCGTATCATGAGCCATATCCATAACTTCAGGTGAAGCATCAGAAATGAAAGAACAGCACTCACTTCCAATCACCTTGCATGTGCCCCCCTGGGCAGCTAAGAGGAGATCCAGCGCCATGCGATTCTGTAGTGCTACTGTCCTAACTTCCTGCAATTCTTTGTGTTCAGCTAACATCGCTGTGTTGGATACATTTAAATGATGTTCTACCACTTTAGACAATGCCACAATTTCCTGCTGAGTAACATAAATACCGTACCAAGGCAAAAATAGGCTAGCTATCTGTTGTCCTTGTGTAATTGACCTGCTGTTCCTGTGTAGAGAGGGAAGTATCGCTGCAATCTCATTAGCCTCTACTTTACGGATTAAAGGGATTAGGTAGGCTAGATAACAGGTGCCATAAAAAACGTCATATGGCACACAGCCGTACGCGCGATCCCCACAAACTAAGTAAACTCTCTGTGGGAGGGGAATTCTGGCTAAGTTTACCCTCACTATGGTATTACAGTCGCTGTGTCCCACATCTGGAGAGGTGTGAGATCCTACTTCATTCTGGAAACAGATGGACACATTCTTCCATTCATGCACCACAATTGGGGGAACATATACTGAGCAGTCACGTGTAGGGGGCTTGCCTAAGGGTATTGGCTGCGTACAGTCATGTATTTTAACCTCAACGGAGTCCACTGTTCTAGAGCCAAACCAGGGCACAATTGTTACCAAAGCTTCAACCAACAAAGATGGTGTGTGTGGTTGCATTATACATGTTGGACTTGTAAAGTTAGCCGAACAATTAGTCTGAGCTAGAGCTAACTGGAATCTGTATTCAAAAGCTAGGTTAACGTATTTCTTCATATATATTAGTTTTAAAAACATCAACCGTTTGAAACCGTCAGGCAGGTAATTTGTATTTACTGTATCAACAATGAGAGAGACTAAGCCCTTGTACTGTAAAGGTTGCTCAGAGTCTATGGGGTAGGAAGGAGTGTAACAATCCTCCGCCTCATCGCTAATTCTGGATGCTATGTCATTTCAGCTCACTAGACCGTAGTCAGCTTTCGTGAAAGGAATTGGGCTAAACATGGGAGAATGCATGGATTCTGGCATATTTTGGCACAGCCAACAGTTGCTAACATTACGTTCATGCGCGTAGTCTAACATTAAACTTACTGCAGAATTAGTTTTAGTTCGTTTAAAAGGAGTGATTAAGGCCTTTTTTGAAGAATCTACATCACCTCCTGATTGTTTAAGTGGAGTGGATAGAACATTTGTTTTGCTATCTGGTCCAGTAAATGTGCATGCAGTATCACCTGGATTGGGAACCTGGTAATCTGGTTTCCTCATTGTACATTTTACCTTATCCCTTATCAGTGTCTTGAACTGTTCTACAGTGCTACACCACAGTTCTGGGGGCATTTCTTCAATGGTGTTGAGAGCCATTCTTACCACCTCTGATGAGACCCCGAACCAATGGTACTGGTTCTTTGGATACATCTCCCACGTTGGGTAAACTAAGGACACAGGAAACACAATAATACAGTTAGATGAGTCACATATTGAAGTTGGGCAGTTAAAAGAAATAGTCTCTGACTTATGATCAGGGAGGGAGACAATCCTCCTGATTCTCCCTCCTTTCCTCTCTCTTTGTGTCTCTCGCACCATACTGAATGTCTGTGTGGTGATTGGATACAACCTGTCCTTGTCGCTAGGCACTGCTTTGCCCGTTGGTGTTGTTTTGCCCTCAGGGTCTGGGCCCTGAGTGGTCAAGTCGTCTGCGCTCTTAGATAAGAGCACCTTATTTTCTCCCTCAGAGGGGCGAGAGCCCCCGCCACCTGTCGTTGGGATTTTCACAGCTTCATCTAGCAGGGCGTCCTTGGCCAGGTATAGTAAACCCAGAATGACGATGATGATGACTGCCTTCACACGCCAGCATCCGGTAGAGGAGAGAGACGACATCTGGAAGCGTGAATCCACTCCGCTCTACCTTGTACTCTCAGGGCTGTTCTGGTCACTATTAATACCTGGAAAGGACCTTTCCACCTGGGAGACAAAGCATCTTTTTCAAGCGATTTGATTAGTACATTATCACCAATCCGAAAAGGGTGGGTGGGCCCCGGGTGGGTGGGCCCCGGGTGGGTGGGCCCCTCTCCAGGCTGAGGGAGCCTGTCAGCCACCTGCCTGTGAAACTTTCTCAACATGTCAGTTAGATATTTGACATAGTTAGTCATGTAATCATCTGTCCACAAAAGAGTGAGTCTGTGGGGTGTTACTGGGGGGCTAGACCCTGTGAACATTACCCTTCCCATCAATACTTCGTGTGGGCTAAGCCCTGTCGTTGCATTTGGTGCGCTTCTGATGGAGCACAGAACTAGCGGCAGCGCGTCTACCCATTTTAGTCCTGTGGTCAACATTGTTTTAGTGAGTTTCTCCTTTATAGTCAAGTTCATTCTCTCAACCTGACCTGAGCTCTGTGGATGATAGGGAACGTGCAATTGCCATTTGAACCCTAACACTGTAGCTAGACTCTGGGTTATCTTAGAAATGAATGCTGGACCTCTGTCACTGTTAATCCCTGCTGGAACACCAAATCTAGGGATAACATCTTTGAGAAGACACTTTACAACTGTTCTAGCGTCTTCTTTTCTGGTAGGGTAGGCCTCTACCCATTTGGAGAACTGGCACACTATTACCAAAATATATTTGAATCCTTGGCATGGTGGCATGTGCGAAAAGTCAATTTGCATATTTACAAAGGGCCCCGAGGGGGGCGGTAAGTGTTCATGCTGAACTGGACCACTTCTTCTTCTTGTCTGCTGGCATATCATGCATCTATCTACAAGGGTCTGTGTAGCTAGGGTGATGCCTGGAGCAAACCATTGTGACTTTATAATCCCATTCATCCCTCCTTTTCCTACATGTGATTTGCCATGTGCAACATGTGCCAAAACATGGAGGAACGAACGGGGACAAACCATCCGGCCGTCTGGGTGGAGCCACAAGCTGGACTCAGCGTCAAGTGTACAACCTCGTCTTAGCCATAAATCTTTCTCCCTAACATCAGCGGGGGCTTGCATGTCCGCGACATCATTAAAGGAAGGCAAACAAATGGGTTCTGCAGGTTTTGTTGAGGGAAATTGGAGCACCATAGAAGAGCAGGAAACTGCTGCTTGTTTAGCCGCGGTGTCGGCTAACGCATTTCCACGCGAAATAGGATCATCAGAATTTGTGTGAGCAGCACATTTAACTACTGCTAGCTGTGCAGGGAGCAGGATAGCGTCTAATAGCTCAGCTACTAACGCATGATGTTGAATAGGCTTACCAGCCGATGTTAAGAAACTGCGCATTTTCCACAAGACACCAAAATCATGGCACACACCAAATGCATACCTGGAGTCTGTGAAAATGGTTGCAACTTTACCTTTAGCCAAAATACACGCCCTAAGCAGAGCATACAACTCTGCAGCCTGAGCTGACGTGCCATTTGGCAAGGCTCGGCTTTCTAAAACTTCCCAGTCATTCACAACAGCATAGCCTGCTAAGTGTACTGTGTCAGACGGCCTGCTCGCAGACCCGTCTGTGTATAGAATCATATCTGAATTAGGGATAGGAGTTTGCAACATATCAGCTCTGGGGGAAGAAGACATGTCAATTGTTGTGACGCAGTCATGTGTTATTTCAAAATCTGGAATTGGCACCAGCGTAGCTGGGTTTAGGGGGGGGGGAACGTTTAAGAGTGATGTGTGGGCTTGAAAGAATTACCGCTTCATAACCAGATCGCCTTGCTGCCGTCATATGCTGAGTAGCAGAGGTGTTCAGAATATGCAAAACTGCATGTGGGACATGTACTATACAGTCACTGGCCAGTACAATAGGAGAGGATTGTTTGATAACAATGGCCACTGAGGCTACTGCACGCAGGCATGAAGGCATACCAAGTACCACAGGGGAGAGTCGAGATGAATAGTATGCCACAGGCCAAAAATTAGAGCCATGCTTCTGTACCAAAATGCCCGTTGCAAAGCCCCCCTTCTCATGGACGTGCAGGTGGAACGGCTGATGATAGTCAGGTAAACCCAGGGCAGGAGCCGATGTGAGGGCTCGCTTTAAGTCCTGAAAAGCAGTGTGCATGTCCTCAGACCATTAAACAATGTTAGGGGCAGCCTGCAGAGTGGCAGCACGCAGGACATAATCCATCGCAGCGTACTCAAAAATCCAGTGTCTGCAATAATTTGCCATGCCCAAGAAGGAAAGCATGTCCTTCTTTGTGCGAGGTGGTGGTACTTTGTTCAACAGGCAAATCCTTGCTGGCGAGAGGAGACGTTGTCCATCCCTCAGAATGTGACCCAAATACGTGACCTCAGTCTGGCAGTATTGCAACTTGGCCAGGGATGCTCTGTGTCCGCATTCAGAAAGTCTTTTCATGAGCAGAATGGAGTCGATGCGACAGGCGTCTTTGTTGGGAGAAGCTAACAACAGGTCATCTGCGTACTGAAGCAAGGTACTACCTCCTGTCAGGACCAAAGTGTCCAGATCTCTCTTAACAGCTGCTGCGTACACAGTAGGCGACTCAACAAACCCCTGTGGGAGGCGCGTCTATGTGATTTGTTTACCTTTAAAAGTAAATGCAAACAGATACTGGCTGTCTGGATGCAGAGGAACAGAGAAAAACGCTGAACACAAGTCAATCACTGTGTAGTACTTAGAGTCTGGGGGCAGAGAAGCAAGGATCGAATTAGTGTCCGGCACTATTGGAGCTGTCGGAATGACAATAGCGTTAATAGCTTGCAAATCTTGGACAAAGCGCCACTCATCAGGGTGATTGTGCTTAGGTATGGGTAGAATTGGAGTATTACACGGGCTGGTTGTATAGATATAGATATGCCCTGATCGAGCAGAGATTGGATGACTCCTTCAATTCCCAAAATGGCTCTATGGGGTAAATTGTACTGTCTGATAGCTGGCAATCTGGCATTGGCTTTAAGTGTTACTTTGTGTGGAGGTGCTGAGCTGACAAACCCAACATGGTTCTTGTGTTTGGCCCATAAAGTGGCCGGGACTTCTGAAAAATCTGAGGGGGGGCCATACTCTGTGGGGGGGTTTGGTTGTAAGTGGAGGAATGTGCTTTGAGGAAGAGCAATTGGCTCAGCGAGACGCAGCAAAAAATGCTCCTCTCCAAAGTTAATTACTTTAGGTGTGTGTGTGTGTGTGGGGGGGAGGGGAAACTTTTGCAGCTTCGAGCCGAGCCTGGCAGCGGGCTGCCATAGCCCCCACCTCCTTTGGATTACTGCCTGGAGTGACAGCCAGTGTGACGTAGGGGATCGTTTCTTCAACATGAAAGCCCTGTTGGGTGGGTGTTAGCCTGAGGGGTAATGCGCACCCCTGTGGGCCAATAAACCTGCTCGCATTCCAACGGATCTGAGCTGTTGCAAAAACCTCTTACTGATCGCGCGTAGTCATCTGACGGGTTAAAAGCAGCTGTGCAGTGACAATTCAACACAGGCCGCATGAGGGACATCGAAGAAAACACACAGGGGAAAGGCTATCAATTTTCTGAATCCCTGTTGTGGAGAAAACAGAAATCATGTTGAAATCTGGAAATGACCAACAATAAAAGTTGTCTTGAGATGATTGAATGAATTGGACAGCTTGATAGATTTTATTGTCAGGAATTGTCAAAAACAATCCATCTGGAGTGCAATGTATTGTTGCCTGTAACTTACAAAGCAAATCTCTGCCCATTAGATTAATAGGACTTCCATCTGAAATAATGAAAGAGTGTTGCACATTTGACCCTTCGATTGAAACATTCGTGCTCTCTGAAATGGGCTCGGACATAGAAATGCCAGTAACTCCCATTGTTGTAACAAAATTATTAGTAGCTTCACAGACTCTCTCCTTAGTACCTACTGCAGACAATGTGGCTCCGCTGTCAATCAAAATATCTACAGCCGTACCACTAAAATCAACGGGCATAATCGGATCTTCACGCGGGTTATTGGAAAGGCGAATTGTTGCTGCTTGAATGGGGAAATGCTGTGAATCTGATCCTATTTCTCATGGCACCCCTATCTTCTATTAAATCCACTTTGCTGACCATTTTGCTCCTGTTGAGCCTGTCTGTCATAGTGTGGGGGCGGCATTAATGCAGGATGCCGGGGGGCATGGGGGAGAACAGGCAAGGATTGTGTGTTCTGCTGAGCCCCCCATCGCTTTTCGCACTGCCCCGCCCAGTGGTCTGTTGCGCCGCAAACATGACATGGCATCAACTTTTTGGACTTTTTATTCTGCTGCTGTTTGCTCTTGTTTTGATAATCCTGTGATCTTCCCTGATTTTGATATTGCTGTGTGCGGTTTTGTCCCTGAAACTGCTGGGAGTTATCCGCACCCTGATAAGCCTGTGTATTTTGAGGCAATTGTTGCATTAGCTGGGCAATTCTGGGGGTCAGAAATATCTGGCTCCTATGCAGGGCACGCATTGTGGCGATCGTGAGTTTCCAGGTTTTAACTTGCCAGTCAGGAGTCGCCATCATGTAGGCTTGAGTTGTCTCTGGGATTAAATAATGTAACAAGGTTTGTATGGCAAACAAATCATTGCCCTCCCTTTTAATGCCCGCATTATTATCCCACACTGTCATGAAACGCTGGATAAATTCTGGGACATTTTCTGTTGGGTTCTGTACGCAAGCCATCACTTGGGAAAAATCTATGTGAGTCTTAGCGCATGCTCTAATAGCCAAAGCAGCGATGTTTTGAATCCACATGTCGCGCGTCTGTGTCGGAGGCCAATCACCTGCAGGCGTACACTTGTCTCTGCACGTGGGCCAATCTGCCTTGTATGTTAAGATTATCAGCTGTTTAACATCATGAACCAAACAGTTATAAACCGAGCAAACATTAGTCAACCACGACAGATACTCATCTGGGCTTTTAGTGGGACTGGGAGTGTGATTAGTGACATCAATGACCTCAGCGGGTGTCCATGGCTTAAAAACTGGAACCTCTCCTATCAGAATTTTCGGGGCGGTCACAGTTTCAGCAGAATTATTATTCTGAGATGTTTGCATTCTCGTGATAATTTTACGCTGGACATTTTTTGGAAAACTGCTGCCGTGCGGCGATCCTGGGTAATCGTGTAAACGGAGTGGCGGAATACGAGGAGGGGGGTTTCGCAACGGGCTGTCGTCTGAAAAATCCCCCTCACCCTCCGCTGCACTCTGCTCCGGCTGTCCTAAATCTAATTCTCTATAATGTCCTGGCTGATATCTCAACCCATTTTCATTCATGATAGATGCAGCTGTCATTAACAAATCATCATCGGAGTTTCTCGCAACGGGATTTGAGAGTTCTGTCGCGGGAATCATTTTTGTACAGAGAGACACAGCCTGCTTTCCTTCCAGCAGCCCAGCGTCTGTTAAAATGCAAATGAGCTGAGACGGGCTGGGAGACTTCCCTTGTCTTTTCAACCAATCGTACATCACTGATTTAGCAATGGCTGCAACATATTTTCCGTGTCTTTCCTTAATTCTGGACATGTTCTCTGATTTAACATCAAAAGCAGCCTCTAGGCTAAGCAAATGACAACTCGCCGCACATTTAGAAACCCTATCAATCAAAGCTTTGAGCTCAATGGCGCCTCGCTCGGTGCCAACAGATTTTGTATTCTTCCGCTCATCATATCCTCTTTTCTCTGCAATAGACATCCATGCTTTAACACATTCTTTCATGTATCCCATATCCCATGAGCAATTTGAATTATTTTCAACCAGTTTAAATGCCTGCCACAACACGGCCATGTCAAAAGTACCTGTTAAAGGCCAATCGAATTGAATCTTCCCTTTCTGATTAATCTGTTGTGAGTGTTCGCAAAGTAACGATGTAAACGGCATAACTTTAGACCAATCCAAGCTTCTTCCAACAATTCCGGACGGCATGTTAGGAGAAAACATGTGCGTGTAATGGCTGTCTGTAATTGGATCTTTAGAAGGTGTCTTGGCACGTGAATTCGTTTTCCTCTTACCAACTGAATCGTTTGTGGAGGCAGTATTACCCATGTTTAACGGTTAGTACAATAAAACAAACACTGCAATTAGACAAACAAACATGTACTCGCAACAAAAATCAGCGCGATAGCCAGAGTTCATCCAATTTAATTTAATCCGAATTAGGGAGATTCCAGTGGGTAGGGAAATATCTGTTTAATATGAGCGCCTTCTTACTCATATACTTGTACAAGTGCTAAGAACGGAATCTGTTGAAGAGCAATAACTAATTTATTCTCAATCAAACAACCACCATGCCAATTTAGTAGTGCTCCGCTCCCTCCGTATCCGGAGAGCGGAGGCTTTTTTATTTATTTACCCTGTCTTCCAACAACAGCCAAATTTTAACAACTCATCAGTTATGAAACACAGCTCTAATGCCACACTCCTGCATACCACCCTTCCCATTTATGATCGTTTTGTTTAGTTCCAAATCGACAAATGGTGTGAGGAAAAGAATATGTGGCACTCTGTGCTTATTTTGTTTTTTCTTTGCCTGCGGCTCCCCGCAGGGGGGGGGGAGAAATCACACACACTCCCTGCAGCAGCAGCATGCAGGCAAATTCGAGACGAGTTGATTTAACCAGTTTACCGCTGAAATCTCCAGAATTCGGCGATTCGTTTCAATACAAATATTTACATTGCTTTTGAACAGAAGTTCCACCTTACTGATGCTCTCCTTAAGGTCTCCGAATATTTGCCGTGTGTAATTGTCTGGTAATTTAATTCCAGGAAACACAAACAGAGGAAATCGGTAAAAATCGATATCCCTAGGTTATTATTACCACCAAATATTCTTATTGTATTTTACATGAGCTGTGCTTGCTCTTGTAGGCACTTGCCTCCAGTAGCAATCACAGGGAAAATCGGCCAGGACAGAATCCCCATTTGACACCGATTCCCCAGGTTATCATTATTCCTCCAAATGTAAAGAGTAGAGAAACCAAAACGAAATGCTGATAGAGGTGTTATGATTCTATGTTCCTGCCTGTTGACGTCAGCTGATAGAGGTGTTATGATTTTATCTTGTTATGCAGCAGTTTGATGATGTTCTGGGGACTAGTTAAATACATGGGTCTGAGGCATAGACTGTATATATAAATGGACGTAGGGTCCGTGACGTCACCCATAGGATTCTGCAGTTGCCGTGAAG
This sequence comes from Gymnodraco acuticeps, assembly GCF_902827175.1. Taxonomy (NCBI): domain Eukaryota; kingdom Metazoa; phylum Chordata; class Actinopteri; order Perciformes; family Bathydraconidae; genus Gymnodraco; species Gymnodraco acuticeps. Next base: position 2,005,398 of record NW_022990772.1, read on the forward strand.
CCCTTAGTAGGCGGAGTCGGCCACTAACGGCTCGACAGTGACGCCAGAGTTCAACTCCCGCCTTCTCCAGCCTGCTCCAAATAAGGGCAAAGAGGCGGAGCCGAGGCGGGACCTGCTGCCACCGAGCTGGAAGTTCCAGAGCTAGCTGAAGCTACCAAGCTAAGCTAACATGCTCCCCATCTGCACGCTGCCTTCGCATTTTACGTTTCTAAGGTAAGCGGACATGAAACTATTCAGTAAAACTATAAATAATAATCTAAGTTATTGAGCTTTTAGCATAATACTTCAGAATCTTAAAACCCCTTAACGTTTGTATGCAATTGTGCTAAATTCAACACTGGAATCAAGCAAATATTAATATGTTTGCATGACATTAGTTATTTATATTTTGATATCACTTAACTATACGTTTAATACATTTAAGTCAAGCTAAGGTACATGTGATGGTAGCTAGTTAGCGCTCTTACCTGTGAGGCCTCCTCCAAACAGCATAATAACCAGACTGTATCATTAAAACTAAGTACCAGTTATAGATCCTTGACTTTAGACAAACAATTCAAAAGACAAAATGTATTTAAAGACCAATCTTTATTTGAATGTGCCTCTTAACCTGAGGTATTAGTTATACAGTAATAGTATTGACAATCTAAAAAAACTGAGCAACTCAACAGTCAACTTTATGTTTCTTATTGTCTAAAGCATTTATTATTTTCATTTTCCCAATCTCATATTCAGTGTGGACGGATTGAGACAGTCTGGTGTCCAGAGAGCTGCAGAGACTTCAGGGAGAAACCTCCGTGTGATGGACGTCCTGTCTGTTGGTTTGGAGAGGACTGAGGGTCTTTCCTCTGCGAGGAGGACCAGGGCTGATGAAGGAGCCCATGCTGGGCAAAGCTGATACCAACTGCACAGGCCTAGTCGGTCACTTTATTTGACTAAATGTGTTTAATACATTTAATAGGTTTACACCTTCTGTCCATATGTGCTTTTTATTTAAAACATGTGATTAACTTTTGGTTCACATTTCAATAAATTGTATTGTATTTGCACTCCTTTTGTCCATTATTCTTACTGAAAATGTTAGATTACACATTCACATCTGACTGAAGATTGGCCCCATTTATTTGTGACGTTGCAAAACAAGGTACATGTTGTGAAGCTCATAAAGTGAGGCAAATATAAATAATCAGCTGATGGAGTGTAGATGTGGAAATAGCTGCATTCGATCAGCTGACTGTTTTTACAATAAAAGTAGTTTCTTAGTGAATGTCCTGTACTGGTCTTAAAATCTCATAACATCAGCTTTTAATGTTCCTCTTAGATGTTCTTCTTGACCCTCAGAGAAGGAGACAATGTCGTGTCTTTCAGGCATGTCCTTTCCTAACAAAAATGACAGGAAACATAAAACATATTATTGCAGAACAAGTGTGTTATTTATGAAAGCGGTGTGTTTGTGTGTTTAGGGGCTGTAGATATAATTATTTTGTAATTGTAATGTTTTTTTTTTATTTCAACAATGAGCTACAAAGACAATCAGATTATGAATGAACAGTATGAAGTTTATCAACATTAAAATATATGTTATTATCAAAATAATATTTAACTGTTATCAAAATGTAGTGCAACTGTAGAAGCTTGCTCTGTTGTCTCACTGAAATAATAACTTTTACCACGTTTTTTACAGACAATATTGAGAGATAAATAGTAGCAGTTCTCACTATGTGTTAAATATCTTTGCCTTCAATACATTAAATTAGAAAGCTGACAAAGTCATATTGCTTGTTAACATCTAAATGTAACTTTTTGCATGGAAAAAACCCTCAACTTAACTGATGTGTAGGTGATCTAGTATTTAGTATTGTTTAATGGAATGTGTATCAGTGTATTCAAGTCAATACTTCATTTATTTAAACCAATATCTTTCTTGATTCTTTGTACAGTATGAAAAAAGAGTCTTTGTACCTGTGCTGAAGTTCACTGCTGTGAGGAGTCCAGTTCTGTCTCTCACTCTCTGGTCCAGCCTGTGTGCATCACCTGGACACCTTAAACAAACAGATATATATACACATATATGTATATATATACAGTGTTTCCCACAGATATGAAATATACTTGGGCGGGTGGTGGCAAGGGGGGGGGGGGGGGGGGGCGGGGCGCGCAAAAAAAAAAAAAAGTTTTAACAACATTATTTATTGACTTTTCATTCCGGTATAATCATTTTGCACAAAGATGGCACTGTTTGTCAGAGCACTTCATCCTTCTGGGATTTCATGAAGAACAGCTCCAACGCCTGTGTGTATGGGAATGCCTCTGGTGCTGGTCCATTAACTGCCAGTATTTCCCACAGATCTGAAATATACTTTGGGGGGTGGTGGTAGCGGGGGGGGTTGAGGTGACGTGCAACAACATTAACCTTTCTGTTGGTCGCTTGTTAGCAGACCCTTCACGCGATGGCAGAGCGAACAGGTACAGGCAGGGTCCATAATGATAGCCCTATAGTTTAAATCTACTACCCACACATGAACATATGGAAATAGATTACTATTTTAAAAAATAAATGTATTTATTAATGTATTTAGGAACCTATCCATGTGATTTTTAGTGGGGGTCGACCTCAAATCCTCTAGGGGGGTCCAGGGGCATGCCCCCCCGGTAAGATTTTATTTTTATTTTGGAGTTAAATGCATCAATCTGGTGCATTTTGAGGGGAAAATAAAGAGACTAGATCTATGGAAACACCTATATTAAACAGAACTGTATACATTTCAATAATCATAAAATCAAGGCCATAACCAATAACATACCATTTCCAATATGAAAAAAACACTGAAACTTGTTTATTAATTTAGTTTTGGTTCATTTATAGTTGTGAGTGTGTCTGTGCTCCTGAATCAGCCTCTCCTGTCTCCCTCCTCTCCCCCCTCTCCATCCTCTCCCCCTGCTCCTCTTTGAGGCAGCAGCAAAGACTAGTTTTCTCTCAACAAGTTTTAAAAGTGTATCTTACCTTTTTTCACCTAGTTAACTTTTTATTTATTTATTCATGCATATTTTACTAATCACATTACATTTCATTTAGCTGACGCTTTTATCCAAAGCGACTTATAATGACCGATTACAGGGACATTCTCCCTGGAGTAACTAAGGGCTAAGTGCCTTACTCAAGGGCACACTAGTGGTGGTGTTCCTGTCGGGATTTGAACTCACAGCCTTCCGATCTTCAGCCCACTTCACTCCATTAGACCAATCACTACCCTCTCAAATGGAAATATGTGTTTACATAAATGGTGACCACACCGTTTGAGACCCACTGAGAACTTAGACTAAGTTAACTATCTAAACACTCAGAGAGTCCTTTACCTCACCTGAGCTGAGGTTATCCCGAGCTTGAATGACACACAGAGACCAATCAAGGGCTTTGATTTATGATCTGTATGACAGTGGCCATGTCGGCAGGCCACATCATGTGGACAGCCAGTCACCCTGTGTGAGGCAGGCCACTTAACAGGCCAGAAGGAGGCGAGATCAGAGCAAGGGAGCGAGGGATCATTGTCTACAAGTTAATCGATCGCAGATGGCGTCGTGGTCACGGACGAATAAAAAAAATATATATAAAAAAAAAAATTATTAAAAAAAAAAGAAAAAACTAAATGGGTCGCGAAATATACTTGGGCGGCCGTTAATATACCTGGGCGGCCCGCCCAAGTATAGTCTATGTGTGGGAAACCCTGATATATATATATATATACACATACATATATATATGTATATGTATGTATATATATATATATGTATATGTATGTATATATATATATACATTTAAATTAACCATTAACTGCATACAGTTCTACCTACATAATAAAATATCTCTAAGTTACAAGGATGTAACCTTATTTTATCAACCTCAAACAGAAGCCGTTTGTTCAACAGTATTATCCCACTTAACACTTGTCTATTTCGTTGTAACCTTTATATATACAGTCTATGATTTTAACTTGGAGGCTACGATTACAATCGTTAGCACCGATGTAGCTACCACTAGCTTACATGCTAACCCAAGCCTTACCATTCATTACGTAGCTGATTAAAATCATTAACACATAAATAAAGCACTAGAATTTCACATACCGCAAAACCGCATTCATGCACCGTCTGTTTTAACCGCAGAGCGAGTCACAATAGTCCGATATATAAGCATGAAGAACAAACAACCACGGCCGGCTACAAGTTGTGTTTCCTGGATGAGCTGAGCAGGCAGAGTCCCTGTAGCTAGCTTCACGGAGCAGCTAGCAGAGAGACAAGAAGCTAACAGCGGCAGGCACTTGACAGAGCCGTCACTCAATGTGACCACGCCCTAATTTATGCACAAACTTTAAGACCTAATATAAATAAAAGGGTCGCGTTAGAAAACAATTCACTCACAGATCCATAATCATGAAGGTGGAATCTAACTATATCGATAATAAAATGTATGGAGCCAGGGGTAGAAACATGTTTTTTTCTGCTGTAAAGTTGGGCATTTTAACATGGGGGTCTATGGAAATTGCTCCTTTCTGCAGCCATCGCCTATCGGCCAATATATGAACTGCAGTGTGTGGCACTTACGTATTGGCTTCCCGGCTCTACCCCACAGTTTGCCGCTTGGTCTGAGGTAGAGTTCTTTAGAATTGACGTGGCAACCCACCCGTGCAGTCTCACCGGGACTGCTGTGATTTGTGATGTGAATGCTCCGGCCGAAACTCCAATAAATCATCAGTGTTTTGACATCAAAGCTACTGCTCCTACCGTGTCTCCTTCCTGAGTCGGTGACTCCCACTGCATTGCTACACAGAAGTTTCCCTTACAATTTGGCGTTGTCGGCAGGATGCCAACAGATCTTCAGAGCTGGTAAGTGTGATTTTCAAATCTACATTTGGACATTGCCTTGCCAGAATCTGTGATTGACGGTATCCTAAAATTACCTGTGAAACTGAGCGGCTGCGTTTTGTTTTGGTTAATGAACATTTGGGGATAATAAACCCAGGGAATCAGTGGCTGGGGACTCAGTCCTGGCTGATTTTCTCTGTGTGCTGCCAGGGACGGAAGTGCCATACAAGCATACACATCTCATGTTTAGAGAGACCTTAAAGAAAGGCATCAGTGAAGTGGAGCTTCTGTGTGATGAAGATTTGTATTGGACAAATCGCCGAATTTTGAGGGTTTCAGTGGCCAAAACAGCAGTTAAAAATAAGCAGCCAGAGATATTTTCCCCCATCGCCTCTGTGAGCACGGCTCCAACAGCAGCCACGGGTGTATGTGTAAACATCCCCCCTGTCTGGGTGGCTGCGGCCGTGCAGCTGAGAGGAAGAAAGTCACAGCTTTTTGTCTATATCTTTAACTCACACCACCGCCGTCTCTATTAAAAACGGGATGGTCTAAAAGCACTCGTGGTTGTGACCGTCTTCTGCATTGCTGGCAAGGCGTGCATCGCCCGATGCGCCACAGCTCTCTACTCTGCTGGAACATTTCCTACGTTGCTTGGAAAGTGTTGCCTACGTTGCTGGACCAGCTGGTGGCGGTCCGGGGTGCATACATAAAATTATAGGCTAATTGATCACAGGTGGGCAGTGGCAAGCAAGTGTAGAACAAAACTGTGTTTCATCGTTGTGATGAACTCGATGGCGGGTGTATCTGGTCGAGTAGGACTACAGTTAACTGGGCTGTTTTTGGAGAGAAAGGGTAGAGAAAAAAGTCTATGTTCTCCTGGTCGGGGGTTCATATCGCCACTAGAATATAGTAGTGGTTGTCGCAAGAGGATAAGCTAATTATTTCTTTTGGACGGTCTTCAGGCACGATCTTAGCACTTGTACAAGGGTGGATGCGCGAGTAGGTACTCCATTTCTATAATTCTCTACCCCCTCTCAAAACCTCCTAATTCGGACTAAATTGAGCTGGATGAGCTTTGCTGTCGCGCTGGTGTTTATTACGAGTTCATGTTTTGTTTGTCTGATTGTTTGTATGGGGGGTCTATATTGGTTTGTCCCGCCGTCTTGTGTATGTTTTGTAACAACTAATAATGAATCAGTCCATAGACAGGGTAAAATGAAATAAACTTTATTTATCTCACCAAAAGTAAATGACTTGAGAAAAATAAATAATATAAAGATGTAAAGCAAAATTCTGGTCGTATAAATGTGCTGCAAAATGAAAATAAATAGCAAAAGAGTGTTTTTATGTCCTGCCTCTGAATGTGCAGGGGAAAATGTAAACAAGAAGCCCACTTTTCAGGGTGAGCGCTAGGTGTAAGAAGAAAAGAAGATTATATTGCTTTAAGAATCCATTCTTAAATGGTATTGCTGGTATGTTAAGATATCTTTGTGACCTTGTATAAACCCTATGCCCGTCCTGCGCCCCGAGACCCTCAGAGACCTGCCTGAGGAGATCAGGGTTGCAAAATCTGTTTTTGTAGGTCAATGTTGTATTATTTGTTTCATTTATTCTTAATCTATGTATTGTATAGTAATAATGAATAAAAACGTAATGTATTGAACACATTCCGAAACAAATCAGATAAGACAGAACTAGACTCAGACATAATACTAATTGTTGTTGAAACCTTTTGCGCTGTTGCTGCAAAATGGAAACTTTGTTGATTGTCTATTCCAGGGGTGCCCAACCAGTCGATCGCGATCGACCGGTCGATCGCGAGGAGATTCCCAGTCGATCGCGAGATGTGTCTAAAAATAGAACAACAACATTCTGTTTTATCGTTAATGTCCTGTAACATAATGTTCCTGTGCCAGAATAATGCACTTGAACGCATCAAAGCTTTGTGATTGGCCGGCGTGACCCCATGTGTCGGGGCGTGGCTGGTGGGCAGTGGGCACTATTTCGCTGACGTTGTTGTCCGACCTTGTTGTCCGACCTTGTCAACAGGAGTGACAGTCCGCACACACACAAGATCGCAATTATGGCAGAAGCAAAAAAGCCCAAAATATATAATGTTCACTCCGAGTGGGAGAATGATTATTTGTGTATCTATTCCAATTCAAAGTCCATCTGTCTCATCTGCAATGCGAGCGTGGCTTTATCGAAGAAGGGTAATTTAGGAGCGGCATTTCAAAACAGTCCACAAACGCTACGAGACGGAACTCCCTCCTAATTCTGCCCTACGCTCCAAAAGGGGAGGGGCCTGAGAGCACAGCTAAATGCACAGCAGTCCATTTTCACCAGGCCCAACAACAAGAGCAAGGCTGCTACCAGAGCATCTTATCGTGTCAGTCACGTTCTTGCGAAACACATGAAGTCTTTAAAAGACGGCGAAGTTGTGAAAGAAGCATTCCTGGAGGCTGCGACGCGCTTTTTGGAGACAGTAAAAATAACAGTAGCATTTCAACAGGTTTTTGATAAAAACTCAAGTTAGATACCGTTATTAATCAGCTGTACGTTTTAGTTTGTTTGAACTTATTCATTATAATTATTGTACAAAATGGTATAAGAATGCAAACATTAAGATCTGTTCTGTTTAAATTGATTATAGTCTATTATCAATTCAGGTTAAGAAACTAGTGTTGCTTGCATCCTATTTTAAAGGCATTTATTTTTATATTCTACTAAAATGCAACAAAAAAATTGTTTGATTCTATTAATTTTGTCTTATTTATTGCACTTTGGCAGCAGATTCCTGTGTAGCTTCAGATCTGAGTTGTCTTATTAGTAAGCCTCATTTATACTTTTGTAGCAACACTATTTTTATATAATGGCAAAGAAAGGGTTCAGAGTCTTTTTTTTTTTTCCTGTGTCATATGTGGCAGCACTGTTCAATGTTTCTTGAAAACGTAAAAGTAATCCTAAAATTGAGGACACTGCACTTTTGCAGATTACAGATTGATCAAATCACCATTGAGAATTATATACTCTAACTGTGAATTTTTAGCTGGATCTCTTACAGTCCTGAGTTTTAAAATGCTTTTGACTAGTGATTGCCTTGAAGTAAATCTTTAAAGCGGCAAGCTGGTTTTGATTTTATAGTTTGATGAATGAAATTAACTAATGGTAAATGATAAAAGATATAAGTTTAAAACAAATATTTTTGCTATTGTGCACCTGTGTTTTATGTGTGTTCATTATTAGGCTTTTGACAAAGGATGATCAAACACTGATGAGAGATGATTTTTCTATTATGATTGGCTGTATCAATCATTGTGATTGAATGTTTCAATCTTAATGTGATTGTTATTGATGTAATTGATGTTGTGTAAGTCCACACTCAAATCTGAAAATTCCCATTGATTTAAGTATTGAACTAAATAAGGGTTAAGGGTTTTAGATTATCAAAATTGATAAAAAGAAAGGAATTTAAGATTATCAAAATTGATAAAAAGGAAGAAACTGTTGTGGAAATATTTTCCAAGGCCCATAACTTTGACCTGGTTTATCAGTTCAAACTGTCCTGACTGAGCACACGCACCTCGTAACCTTGGCTGCTGTGCTCTCAGTGTTCTGTCTCCCTGTTCCTGCCTATTGGTGTCAGCTGATAGAGGTGTTATGATTTTATCTTGTTATGCAGCAGTTTGATGATGTTCTGGGGACTAGTTAAATACATGGGTCTGAGGTAGAGTTCTTTAGAATTGACGTGGCAACCCACCCGTGCAGTCTCACCGGGACTGCTGTGATTTGTGATGTGAATGCTCCGGCCGAAACTCCAATAAATCATCAGTGTTTTGACATCAAAGCTACTGCTCCTACCGTGTCTCCTTCCTGAGTCGATGACTCCCACTGCATAGCTACACAGAAGTTTCCCTTACACTTACTGTAAGAGAATATTTTCATCTGATCTGTTTATAGAGTCTTTTATGGTTCCTTAGAGTCTGTGATACTGCAAACATCTGCTTGTAGTCACTCAAAGACCCCTCTGTAGGTTGAGGTCACAGGTCAAACGCTTCTCCGATATCCGTGGGGGGTTTGAGACCTGGCAGCAACTCTTTGAGACAAGCAGATCATTGTCTTGCATCGGCTATTGATTATACGCGGGCTTTCTGGAAGCCCGCCTCTCCTCGTGTTGGTTAGATGTTTTGTGTCTTTTGGTTCAGAGATCGCTGGTGGAGCACTGGACATGTGTGAAACTAAGATGATCTCCCGGCCGTTATTGTCTGTACTTTCTCCAATAAAACTCTTCAGTGCTTTTGGCTAACAACGGTTCCAGACTCCTTCATTCTACCTCAACATTGCAACAACAGAAGTTTACCTTCACATTTTGGCGTCTACGAACAGCATACCGAGATTTCTTCAGAAGGCTGGTAAGTGCTTTTTTTCAAATCTATTTGAACAACTGCCTTACCAGACTCTGTGATTGACGGTATCAAAATTATCTGTGAAACTGCGCGAGTGCAATTTGTTTTGGTCTCTCCACTGTACATTTGAAGGCTTAATTATAACCTGAGGAATCGGTGTCTAGGGGATTTCTATCTTGGCCGGTTCTTCCTGTGAATGCTGCTGGGGCAAGTGCCAACAAAAGCAAGCACAGCTCATGTATAAACAATAAGAATATTTGGGGCTAATAAATAACCTCGGAACATCGACTTTTAACGATTTCCGCTGTGTGTGGTTTCTAGAATTAAATTACTGGACAATCACACACTGCAAATATTCGGAGAGACCTTAAGGAAAGCATCAGCAAGGTGGAACCTCTGTTTAAAAAAAAAGAAGCAATGTGAGGATTTGTAATTGAAACAAATTGCCGAATTCTGGAGATTTCAACGGGTTTAAATCAGACCAATCCGTTTTCGGGTGTCTGCTCAGGCTGCACGAGGGAGGGCGAATTCCCCTCCCCCCCTGTGGTGAGCGGCACACGAGTAATGTTTAAGAACACAGACTTGTATTTTCTGTTAATCACACCATAAACTCAATAACTAAATTGAGCTATTAAATGGGAAGGGTCGTGGCAGAATATTACGTTCACACTGTGTTTAATAAACTAACGGATTATTGAATTGGCTGTTGTTTAAAAAAAAAAAAATAATAAAAAAAAAAAAAGCACTGAATTAATTAAAACAATCGCTGCTCTCGGTCGGTTGAGCAGTTTTACCACTACATTTGCATAGTGGTTTTGATTGAGAATAAGGTAGTTTATTGCTCATCAATAGATTGAATATGGCTGAGAAGAGCCCATATTAAACAGATATTTCAGTGCTCCCGTTGACGTTTTCCGTAATTCTCGGACTAAATTAAACTGGATGATTTTTTTGGCCAGGGCACTGATTTTGTTGCGAGTACATGTTTGTTTGTCTAATTGCAGTGTTTGTTTTATTGTACTAACCGTTAAACATGGGTAATACTGCCTCCACAAACGATTCAGTTGGTAAGAGGAAAGCCATTTCACGCACAAAGACACTTAAAAAAAAACCGATTGCAGAAAACCACTACACGCATTTGTTTTCTCCTAACATGCCGTCTGGAATTGTCGGAAGAACTTTGGATTGGTCTAAAGTTATGCCGTTTACATCGTTACTTTGCGAACACTCACAACAGATTAATCAGAAAGGATTGATTCGATTTGATTGGCCTCTGACAGGTAGTTTTGATATGGCCGTGTTGTGGCAAGCATTTAAACTGGTGGAAGATAATTCAAATTGTTCATGGGATCAAGGATACATGACAGAATGTGTGAAAGCCTGGATGGCTTTGGCAGAAAAGCGGGGTTATGAAGAAAGGAAAAATGCAAAATCTGTTGGCAGCGAGCGAGGCTCCATTGAGCTCAAGGCGCTTATTGATAAAGTGGCTCAATGTGCAAAACGTTTTCATTTGCTTAGCCTAGAGGCTGCTTTTGATGTGAGATCAGAAAACATGTCCAGATTCAGGGAAAGACACGGTGAGAATGTTCCAGACATTGCAAAATCCATAATTTATGATTGGATTAAAAGACAAGGTAAAACTCCAACCCCATCTCAGCTCATTTGTATTTTGACAGACGCAGGGCTGTTGGACGGAAAGCAGGCTGTATCTCTCTGTACGAAAATAATTCCCGCGACAGAACTCTCAAATCCCGTTGCGAGAAACTCCGATGATGATCTGTTAATAACAGCTGCAGCTATCATGAATGAAAATAAATTGAGATATCAGATAGAACAACATAGGAAATTAGAATCGGCACAAGCCGAGCAGAGGGCAGCAGCGGGGGAGGGGAATGTTTCACATGGCAGTCCGCGATTGACCCCCACTCCTCGCACTCAGCCACTCCTTTTACGAGATTACCCAGGTTCACCGTACGGCAGCAGTTTTCCAAATAATGTCCAGCGTAAAATGTACACGACAAAGCAAACATCTCAGGATAATAATTCTGAAGAAAGTGTGACCGCCCCGAAAATTCTGATAGGAGATGTTCCAGTTTGCAAACCCTGGACACCCGCTGAGGTCATTGATGTCACTAACCACGCTCCCAGTCCCACTAAAAGTCCAGATGAGTATCTGTCATGGTTGACTAATATTTGTTCAGTTTATAACTGTTTGGTTCATGATGTTAAACAGCTGATAATCTTAACATACAAAGCAGATTGGCCCACGTGCAGAGACGAGTTTAAATTTCCTGAGTGTACAGCCGCAGGGGACTGGCCCACGACACAGACGCGAGACATGTGGATACAAAACGTCGCCGCATTGGCTATCAGAGCATGCGCTAAAACTCACACAGATTTCTCACAAGTGACGGCATGTGTACAAGACCCAGCGGAAAATGTCCCAGAATTTATCCAGCGTTTCATGACAGTGTGGGATAATAATGCGGGAATTAAAAGAGACGGTAATGATTTGTTTGCCATACAGACCTTGTTACATAATTTAATCCCAGAAACGGCTCAGGCCTACATGATGTCGACTCCCGAATGGCAAATTAAATCTTGGAAAGCGACTATCGCCACAATGCGTGCGTTGCATAGGAGCCAAATATTTCTTACTCCCAGAATTTCACAACTGCTTCAACAATTTCCTCAAAACACCCAGGCTTATCAAACGCAGGGACAAAACCACACACAGCAGTATCAAAATCAGGGGAGATCACAGGATTATCATAATAAGAGCAGACAGCAGCAGAACAAAAATCCCAAAAAGTTGATGCCATGTCATGTTTGCGGAGAAACCGATCACTGGGCAGGACAATGTGGTAAGCGGTGGGGGGTCCAGCAGCACACACAGCCCCCCCCTCACCCAGCCCCCCTTCTCCCAGCCCGCACTTCCCCCCAACCTTCCCCAGCAGCAGGGGCGGATCTACCGGGGTGGCATGGGGTGGCAACTGCCACCCTAAACAATAGCCTTGCCACCCAGCTGCCACCCCAGTTGGCATCTTTGTTTTGAAAGAAAAGTTGTTGCTCATCGGACATTTATGAGAGAAAGTCTCTAATGTCCGAGTGCAAGTGAATGCAGCACAAGATTCACGTCATGTAACCCCTCCCCCGGTCCTGGCGCGAGAGTGGAAATATGATTGGTGGCGAATTCATTTGAACGGGACGGCGCAAAACGAGAAGCCTTTCGGACTCAAGTAGACTGAAGGAATGAGGTATTTGCGGTCTACACTGACAGAGAAGAGAATGTCAAGTTTGGCTGTACTCAGCATTGAATCAAAACGCACTAAAGCTGTTGATCTTAATACATTTGTGAGGCGTTTTGCTGAACAAGATAGGAATCGCCGCATTCAGCTGTAATAGACATGCCAACTTGATGCTCTGCTCACGGATGACTCGATGAGAATAACAAACTGTTAAGATGATGACCTTGTATGCGTGTATATATTTTTTTCTTTGAGGGGGTCTGCCCCCAAAAAACAATTTTAAGTCCTGAAAAAGTAAAATAAGACGGTGTGTGAAACTACACTGCCCAGCCAACAGAAAGTAACCACTTTGATTGAACTAGGCCAGTAGGTAAGGACCTTCCACTGGATAATAACTGCAGCGATGTTTTATCTGAATACACGTTTTTTAACCCTAACTGATGCAGTTAGTCACTTCTTTAATGTTTGTTCTTTCTGATGTAAAGTCAAGGTTGTAACTGTATATCAATAATGATATAATTACTTGTTTTTCAAATTTGAAGGAGGGTGAGCAAGCATTTTGATGAACATTCATCATTAACTCCTCCAAAAAATAAATATAGTTTATTCAATAATAAATGAATATGTGAATCATAACAGTTCTTCACTATATCTGTAAAGCGTCTTTGAGCACCTGTAAAAGCGCTAACAAATTAAATATATTATTATTATTATTTATTATTTATTTATACAGCTGATAGGAATAATATGATTGTTAATAGTATCATATTCATTCAGACAAACATCGATGAGACAGTTAATTAATGTACTTATTGCAGCAGTCTGCATATATTTGGTACCCCTGCTGGTCTAAGAGTGAGACAAACTCATTCAGTTATTGTTCAGTTAAAATTCATTAAATTACATCTGCCACCTTATATGTAAGGCTTTACTGATGTGCCACAATAATATCACCTATGTGATTGAGTTAAAATATTAATATTGTGGCTTTCCAAGTTAACATTGATTGTAGGGGTGTAACGGTTCACAAACATTTCGGTTCGGTACGTACCTCGTTTGTAGGTCACGGTTCGGTTCGGTACAGCAGAAAAAATGATCACAAAACATTAAAAACATTTTTTTATTATTATTAAACTGTGACTAATGTATTCAAATAAATACAACATATAGTAAAATAAACATTAAGGTGCAGCATTTCGATGAACTGAAATAATCTGTATTTGAACTGTACTAGTACCTAAGCAGCCAGCTTGACATTAGGACTTGCTTGTCATTGTATTTTCATGTTGTTTAAAGAAAGATTAACTTATCCACATTGCTTGCTGAAATGGCAGATCTGCTGGCACTAACAATGTCTCCTGCTGTGGAGAACACCCTCTCTAGGGACAGAGGTAGCACAGCCAGGTAGCGCTTTGCTAGCATGGCAACATAAGGATATTTGGCGTTTGTAATAGCTTTGGCTCGGTCTGAACTCTTTGCGAGTGGTGGAGGCTTACATGCTTGTGGGAGTTGGGTTTGCACTTCAGTCTTTTTTCTTTTGGTACCGGTGATATTCACATTCGGGTGATGCCTTTTCAAATGAGTGTGATGTATTGCCAGCCGCGTAACCAATGTTAGTTGAACAATACCGACAAACAGCTTTGGTTCGGTCCACCTGTCTTTGTCCGTCATCCTTGTACGTAACTGTGAAACCAAAATGTTCCCAAACCGGAGACTTCAATGATGCTGGAGGATTTTCAGCTCAACTTTATCTGCGTTCGCCATTTCCTCAAATTACTGACTACATTTGAACGCATCCCTGTGACCAGCTCTCATAGTATGCCTCTCGTCCAATGAAATTACTTGGTCGCTCTATGATATATACCTGAGATTACTTCCAGAAAGTTGTTCATGTTCTCAATATTTTTACGTTTAACGCTATATTCGTTCGGTACACACGTGTACCGAACCGAAGGGCCCGTACCGAATAATTTCAGTACGGGTACCGTTACACCCCTAATTGATTGATATGATTGCGATTTAAATCAGCATATACTTCTGTCAGGGGATGCCACCCCTCAAAATCTCCTGCCACCCTCTTGCCACCCCATGAATATTTGTCTAGATCCGCCCCTGCCCAGCAGTCCGGACATCTGGCATTAATGCAGTCTCCACGTTATGACAGACAGAACCAGGAGCAGAACGCTCAACAAAGTGGATTTAATAGAAGATAGTGGGGCCAAGAAGATATAGGGTCAGAATCACAGCATTTACCCATTCAAGCAACAACAATTCGCCTTTCCAATAACCCGCGTGAAGATCCAATTATGCCCGTTGATTTTAGTGGTACGGCTGTAGATATTTTGATTGACAGCGGAGCCACCTTGTCTGCCGTGCGTACTAAGGAGAAAGTGTGTGAAGCAACCAATACATTTGTCACAACCATCGGTGTTGCTGGAATTTCTATGTCCGAACCCATTTCAGAGAACACTAATGTTTCAATTAATGGATCAAACGTGGAACACTCTTTCATTATTTCAGATGGAAGTCCTATTAATTTAATGGGCAGGGACTTACTATGTAAATTACAGGCAACAATACATTGCACTTCAGACGGATTGTTTTTGACAATTCCTGACAGTAAGGTCTATCAGGCTGTCCAATTCATTCAATCATCGCGAGACAACCTGTATTGTTGGTCATTTCCAGATTTCAATATGATTTCTGTTTTCTCCACAACAGGGATTCAGAAGATTGCTAGCATTTCTCCGGTTTGTGCGTCTTTAATGTCTCTTATGCGACCTGTGTTGAATTGTCATTGCACAGCAGCCTTTAATCCGTCAGATGACTACGCGCAATCAGTAAGAGGTTTTTGCAACAAATCAGATCGGTTGACAAGTGAACAATATTTGTTCATTTCCCGACAAGGATGTGTTTTACCCATCAGACTCACAACACCCCAGCAGGTTCTCCAAGTTGAAGAAAGCCTCCCCTACATAACGGTGGCTGTTACGCCAGGCAGTAACCCAAAAGAGGTGGGGGCCATGGCAGCCCGCTGCCAGGCCCAGCTGGAAGCCTCATTTTCCCCTTTTTCACACACACACACACACACACACACACACACACACACACACACACACACACACACACACACACCTAACGTAATTAACTTTGGAGGGGAGCATTTCCTGCTGCGTCTCGCGGAGCCAATTGCTCTTCCACAATGCACTTTCCTTCATTTACAACCAAACCCCCCCACAGAGTATGGCCCCCCCTCAGATTTTTCAGAAGTACCGGCTGCATTATGGGCAAAACACAAGAACCATGTTGGTTTTGTTGCCTCAGCGCCTCCACATCGAGTAACACTTAAAGCCAATGCCAGATTGCCAGCTATCAGACAGTACAATTTGCCCCATAGAGCCATTTTGGGGATTGAAGGAGTCATCCAATCTTTGCTTGATCAGGGCGTGTTAATTTACACAACTAGTCCCTGTAATACTCCAATTCTACCCATACCTAAACACAATCGCCCTGATGAGTGGCGCTTTGTCCAAGATTTGCAAGCTATTAATGCTATTGTCATTCCGACAGCTCCAATTGTGCCGGACACCAATTCGATTTTAGCTTCTCTGCCCCCGGACTCTAAGTACTACACAGTGATTGATTTATGTTCAGCATTTTTCTCTGTTCCTCTGCATCCAGACAGCCAGTATCTGTTTGCATTTACTTTTAAAGGTAAACAAATCACATACACGCGCCTCCCACAGGGGTTTGTTGAATCCCCTACAGTGTATGCAGCAGCTGTGAGGAGAGATCTGGACACTTTGGTCCTGACAGGAGGTAGTACCTTGCTTCAGTACGCAGATGACCTGTTGTTAGCTTCTCCCAATAAAGACGCCTGTCGCATCGACTCCATTCTGCTCATGAAAAGACTTTCTGAATGCGGACACAGAGCATCCCTGGCCAAGTTGCAATACTGCCAGACTGAGGTCACGTATTTGGGTCACATTCTGAGGGATGGACACCGTCTCCTCTCGCCAGCAAGGATTTGTCTGTTGAACAAAGTACCACCACCTCGCACAAAGATGGACATGCTTTCCTTCTTGGGCATGGCAAATTATTGCAGACACTGGATTTTTGAGTATGCTGCGATGGATTCTGTCCTGCGTGCTGCCACTCTGCAGGCTGCCCCTAACATTGTTCAGTGGTCTGAGGACATGCACACTGCCTTTCAGGACTTAAAGCAGGCCCTCACATCTGCTCCTGCCCTGGGGCTCCCTGACTACCATCAACCTTTTCATCTACACGTCCATGAGAAGGGGGGCTTTGCAACGGGCATCTTGGTGCAGAAGCATGGCTCTAATTTCCGGCCTGTTGCATACTACTCATCTCGACTCTCCCCTGTGGTGCTTGGTATGCCTTCATGCCTGCGGGCTGTGGCCGCAGTGGTGATAGTGGTAAAACAATCCTCTCCCATTGTACTGGCCAGTGACTGTGTAGTACATGTCCCACATGCAGTTTTGCATATTCTGAACACCTCTGCTACTCAGCATATGACGGCAGCAAGGCGATCTGGTTATGAAGCTGTAATTCTTTCAAGTCCACACATCACTCTTAAACGTTCCCCCCCCCTAAACCCAGCTACACTGGTGCCAATTCCAGATTTTGAAATAACACATGACTGCGTCACAACGATTGACATGTCTTCCTCCCCCAGAGCTGATATGTTGCAAACCCCTATCCCTAATTCAGATATGATTCTGTACACAGACGGGTCTGCGAGCAGGCCGTCTGACACAGTACACTTAGCAGGCTACGCTGTTGTGAATGACTGGGAAGTTTTAGAAAGCCGAGCCTTGCCAAATGGCACGTCAGCTCAGGCTGCAGAGTTGTATGCTCTGCTCAGGGCGTGTATTTTGGCTGAAGGTAGAGTTGCAACCATTTTCACAGACAGGGCTTAGCCCACACGAAGTATTGATGGGAAGGCCAATGTTCACAGGATCTAGTCCTCCAGTAATGCCCCACAGACTCACTCTTTTGTGGACAGAGGATTACATGACTAACTATGTCAAATATCTAACTGACATGTTGAGAAAGTTTCACAGGCAGGTGGCTGACAGGCTCCCCCAGCCTGGTGAGGAGCCCACCCACCCTTTTCAGATTGGTGATAATGTACTAATCAAATCGCTTGAAAAAGATTCTTTGTCTCCCAGGTGGAAAGGTCCTTTCCAGGTATTAATAGTGACCAGAACAGCCCTGAGAGTACAAGGTAGAGCGGAGTGGATTCACGCTTCAAGATGTCGTCTCTCTCCTCTACCGGATGCTGGCGTGTGAAGGCAGTCACCATCATCGTCATTCTGGGTTTACTGTACCTGGCCAAGAACGCCCTGCTAGATGAAGCTGTGACAATCCCAACGACAGGTGGCGAGGGACCTCGCCCATCTGAGGGAGAAAATAAGGTGCTCTTATCTAAGAGCGCAGACGACTTGACCACTCAGGGTCCAGACCCTGAGGGCAAAACAACACCAACGGGCAAAGAAGTGCCTAGCGACAAGGACAGGTTGTATCCAAACACCACACAGACACTCAGTATGGTGCAGGAGACACAAAGAGAAAGAAAAGGAGGGAGAATAAGGAGGATTGTCTCCCTCCCTGATCATAAGTCGGAGACTATTGCCGTTAACTGCCCAAGTTCAATATGTGACTCATCTAACTGTATTATTGTGTTTCCTGTGTTCTCAGTCTACTCAACATGGGAGTTATATCCAGAAAACCAGTACTCTCGGTTCAGGGTCGCACCAGAGGGGGTAAGGATGGTTCTTAACACCATCGAAGAAATGCCCCCAGAACTGTGGTGTAGCACGATAGAACAGTTCGAGGCACTGATAAGGAAGGAGGTAAAATGTACAGTGCGGAAGCCAGATTACCGCATTCCCAATCTAGGTGATACTGCATGCACAGTTACTGGACCAAATAGCAAAACAAATGTTCCATCTACTCCACTTAAACAATCAGGAGGCGAGGTAGATTCTTCAAAAAAGGCCTTAATTACTCCTTTTAAACAAACTAAAACTAATTCTGCAGTAAGTTTAATGTTAGATTATGCACATGAACGTAATGTTAGCAACTGTTGGTTGTGCCAAAATATGCCAGAATCAATGCATTCTCCTATGTTTAGCCCAATTCCTTTCACAAAAGCTGATTACGGTTTAGTAAACTGGAATGACATAGCATCTAGAATTAGCGATGAGGCTGAGGACTGTTACACTCCTTCCTACCCAATAGACTCTGAAAAACCTTTACAGTACAAGGGCTTAGTCTCTCTCATTGTTGATACAGTAAATAAAGATTACCTGCCTGACGGTTTCAAACGTTTGATGTTTTTAAAACTAATATATGTGAAGAAATACGTTAACCTAGCTTTTGAATATAGATTCCAGTTAGCTCTAGCTCAGACTAATTGTTCAGCTAACTTTACAAGTCCAACATGTACAATGCAACCACACACACCCGCTTTGTTAGTGGAAGCGTTGGTAACAGTGGTGCCCTGGTTCGGCTCTAGGACAGTGGACTCCGTTGAGGTTAAAATACATGACTGTACGCAGCCAATACCCTTAGGCAAGCCCCCTACACGTGACTGCTCAGTATATGTTCCCCCAATTGTTGTGCATGAATGGAAGAATGTGTCCATCTGTTTCCAGAATGAAGTAGGATCTCACACCTCTCCTGATGTGGGACACAGCGACTGTAATGCCATAGTGAGAGTACATATAGCCAGAATTCCCCTCCCACAGAAAGTTTACTTAGTTTGTGGGGACCGGGCCTATGGATGTGTGCCATATGATGTTTTTTATGGTACCTGTTATCTAGCCTACTTAATCCCTTTAATCCGTAAAGTAGAGGCTACTGAGATTGCAGCAATACTTCCCTCTCTACACAGGAACAGCAGGTCAATTACACAAGGACAACAGATAGCTAGCCTATTCTTGCCTTGGTACGGTATTTATGTTACTCAGCAGGAAATTGTCGCATTGTCTAAAGTGGTAGAACATCATTTAAATGTATTCAACACAGCGATGTTAGCTGAACACAAAGAATTGCAGGAAGTTAGGACAGTAGCACTACAGAATCGTATGGCGCTTGACCTCCTCTTAGCGGCCCAAGGAGGAACATGCAAGGTGATAGGAAGTGAGTGCTGTTCTTTCATATCTGATGCCACACCTGAAGTTATGGACATGGCTCATGATACTGCCAGGGGAATAAAAGAATTGCATGAAACTCATGGGTTTACATTTGGGGAATTAAGTGGAACTTTTGGATCTTGGGGAGCGGGGCTGGTTAAATTTGTTGTTACTGTTTCAGTGTTTATCTTGGTTGTGCTAATCCTAGTGATCTGTTTGATCACTGTAGTTAAATTAGCCATACGAAGGGTTGCCAAGACTGCCCTCCAGGCCCCACAAAGGCTGGTTGGACATTCAACTGTACAGGACACAATATTAATGTACAATGCCGAGCTTCCGGACCCCTGGGTCTCCATCGTGATCTCCGACCCGTGGGTACCTCCATTCAACGATTGAGATGTTGTTTAAAGTTGATATTCTGAATAAAGAACAGATGTTTTGATAATTGATTACAGTTGATACACTGGATTAAAGGACAAATGTCTGATTTTTCCTTTGCAGGTTGTGATACAAATAAAATGTCTGATTTTCCTTTTCAGATTTTGAACAAGTGTATTTGAATGAAATAAATGTATTACTAAGTGCCTTACTCTTGAATAAAGCATAATGAAGTAAACGTAAAGTAATGTTAAAGATTGAGGACACTGTAACTTTACAGTTTACAGATTGATCGATTCATCACTATGAATTTATACCTTAAACTAGGAACCTTAGCTGGATCTCTCATGATTCTGATTTATACCTCAATTGGATTTCTCATAATCCTAAATTATACCTCAATTGATTTCTTATAATCCTAATTGTGTTTTTTAATAAGTAATTGCCTTAAAGTAAATCTTTAAGATGTAAGCTGATTTAGAATCTGTGTTTGATGAATGAGATTAACTGAGTGATAAATGATAAAAGATCTTATTTTTGAAACATATATTTTGCTATAATATTTTGTACCCCATGTGTTTATTATTGTACCTTTTGACAAAAATGCCAAGCACTGAAGAGAGATGATTTTTATTATGATTGACTGTGTTCAATCATGGTGATTGAAGTGTTTTTCAATCTTGTTCCATTTTTAATGTAATGAATGTATCTGAGCCCATCCAACTCTGAGGACGCCTATTGATTTTAAGTATTGACTGAAATATTCTTAGACTAATGTTAATTGGTTATCAATAGATTGATAAAAAGAGTGAATCTGTAAGAGAATATTTTCATCTGATCTGTTTATAGAGTCTTTTATGGTTCCTTAGAGTCTGTGATACTGCAAACATCTGCTTGTAGTCACTCAAAGACCCCTCTGTAGGTTGAGGTCACAGGTCAAACGCTTCTCCGATATCCGTGGGGGGTTTGAGACCTGGCAGCAACTCTTTGAGACAAGCAGATCATTGTCTTGCATCGGCTATTGATTATACGCGGGCTTTCTGGAAGCCCGCCTCTCCTCGTGTTGGTTAGATGTTTTGTGTCTTTTGGTTCAGAGATCGCTGGTGGAGCACTGGACATGTGTGAAACTAAGATGATCTCCCGGCCGTTATTGTCTGTACTTTCTCCAATAAAACTCTTCAGTGCTTTTGGCTAACAACGGTTCCAGACTCCTTCATTCTACCTCAACATTGCAACAACAGAAGTTTACCTTCACACTTACCAGTTCTGAAGATCTTTTGGTATACTGTTCGTGACGCTAATCTGTGAGGAAAACTTCTGTGTAGCAATGTTGAGGTGAAATTATGGAGTCTGGGTCGTCGTTAACCAAAGCACTGAGAGTTTATTAAAGAGTACGGAAATACAGCCGGAGAGATTACATGGTTTCACACTGCCCGTGCAGCCACCAAGTCATCTCTGAACACAAAGGGGAGACACAGCTAACCAACATGAGAAGAGGCGGAACCACAGAAACCCGCGCTTTACCTAATCAATGCCAGATGTCGGGACAAAGGTCTGTTTGTCTCGCAAATGCATGGGGACAGGAAACCCTCCCCCACAGGAAAAGCAGCGAAGCTTCTGACCTGTGACCTCAACTTACAGAGAGGATCATATGACTAACGAAAAGCATGTTTGCAATAAGACAGATTCTAAGAAAAGCTGAGAAACTCTATACAATCAAGATCGGATTAAAATATTCTCTCACACTAATGACATTCAGCTGGGGACTTTAAAAGGAGACGCTGGAGGAGAAGAGGCTCTCTTTTCCTGCCCTGATGCCGAGGGATTATATCCGTGGATTTCCTCTCACCCCACGTGTGGATCCATTATTCTTTTGCTGTCTTATACTGTGTGAACTCTGGAGGATGTTAGTGTAGGATTTTTCGCGGCTTTGTTTTTTTCCCAGTAGGTTGTGTTAGATCTCTGGGTAGAGGAGGGAAGTCTGGGTCCTACGGCCCATGGTGTGGCTGGCCCAGGCCCCCTTCTTCCTTTTTGTTTGTTTATTGCCGTCCTCCAGATTTGGTTCCTTTTTGCCAGTAGGCATGTAAGTTACGGCTGTGCTGACAATAAATGCCCGTCCTTAACAATATTCTGTGTTTGGCGTGGTTTGTTTTTAAGTTACGGGTCTTCCCACGAGCCACTACCGCTTGGTAGGGGGACGGGTCGTAACAGAAAGGTATGCTGTAATTACTGGCAGTTGTATTTTCTTGGTTTGTAGCCTTTTCTTTTTTTTCTGTAGGCAAAAGCACATGTGAGACTTTTTGTATTTGACTGGCTTAATAAATCTATTCTAAATGTCTTCTAGCATCTTACCCTATACTTATTCATGTTGATACTTTCCCCGTTTTTTTTTTATTGCATTTTAGAAATGTCGTTGCCACAAGTGTGCTACATGTTCACCTTTCTATAACAGGACACCCACATAATATCAGCTTCTTGTTGAGAAAATACTTCACAAATCGGTGTGATTTCCATGATTTATTCAAAGTAATTAAAGTGTATGATGTAATGGCTAACAGGTCCTGGGATGAGAAATGGACATAAAGCTGTGGGGTAGCAGGGCGGCTCGAATGCACTGAAGAGCCGTCCTGAACCCCAGACTCCGAAGAGGCACCACAGATTTACTGTTTTCAAGCCTCATCTTCATTAAACATGCCATTTTCATAGATCAGAATCTGTTGACATTACTATTTTTTACATTCAACATAAGCTCTACTTATCCTGGTACTTCATAAGTTGGACAATACTGTATGAGGCGATCTAATTTAACCTCTGCTGTGGGTATAGTTGCAGGAGCAGATATTTGCGGATGTCTGCTCGGACCTGAGGAATGGAGATACTTGGGTGCCACCTCATCACTGGCTTCCCGTCTGGGCCCACCAGAAACTTTTCAAAGTTCCACTTGATGTCGCTGAGCTTTATGGGCCCCCAGAACAACCTGCTGGGGTCGCCCAACAGCTCTCCAACAGGAGGGCATGATTTCTGCGTGGCACAAAGGACAAGATGTCACACAATGCAGGAAGAACTATTCAGATCTCTGACTTAATACAATAATGCAGATAACACTCTGTTACAAGTCCTGCATTAAAACTGTGCATAAAGTACAAGAGTATTAGCATTAAAATATACTTAAAGCAGGGAGACCCATTTCAGAATCTTATACTTTATATTACTGGATTATAATTATGTCTGCATCAATGCAATCATCACCCTACCATTGCAGCTAAAAATAGAGCTCTCTTTAATGCCTTTATTTACTGCTGGTATAGTTTAATCCACAAGGATATATTATTATTTGATTTGTATTCTGTATTTATAATTTAGACATTTGCAAAGTAAATAGTAACTAAAGTATAAATAAAGTAAAGTGGCAATCAAAAAACCAGAAGGCATTTCCGAGTGGGTGCGCAAATCATCCATTTTGCTTAGTAAACTAAACCTTTAAATTATGCTGGAATAACTCAGAGTTGATGTATATCAGGTATTTAAGAAAGTAATCACACAGAGACGTACCTTAAGGAATGTGAAAACCTCTTGCTCGTCTTTTCCATTGACATCACCTTTCTCAAACAGCAGGAAGTTTGGAACAAATCCGTTTCCTGGTCTAACATGCCTGGAATTCAGGAAGAGGGCAGATTATCAGTGGACAGAACTGTGAGCACTTTGGGCTTGGCAGCTGCCACTACATTCACTACAAGCTGAGGAAAAACACATCTCTTGCAGTGGCTTTGCTATGGCTCGCTGATGGAACCTGAGACATAAGATATATGTGTGTAACAGAGGCCACTAACAGAAACTGATCGTATTGCCAAAGGATGTTTTCCCTGATTAAATGAAGCTTTGGTGATTGAAGAGGATTTACCATTATTGCAAATTCCTCTCTGCATCCAGCTTTGTAGGTTCTTAAGTTACAGAACCGTACAATGTATAGGGTATTGTGACTGAGGCTTTGAGACTTAAATTCTCATGTTTTCATGTCTTAAAGCAATACAAAAAATCAAGTATTAAGGACTTCAAACTTTCCAAAAAGCTTTCATTTAGGAGGAAAAGGGAACGTTACTTTATTTATTTGGATTGGGTTCAATGTGTTGTTTTTTTTACTGAGTTGTGGCTGTCCTAATACTGATTTGCATTAAAGAGAAACATTTCTCACATTAGACCTGGCAGAATTTCATGTTTTTGCCCTGGTTCCTGCTTCCCAAACTGGTTGCAGGGAAAGCCGAGAATGGTGAGTCCAAGAGGTTTCATCTCTTCGTGCAGTGCATTCAGTTCTGATAACAAAAATAAATTAGAGAGCGCTGATTTGTTCTAATACTGTTACATACAAAATATGGCTTTTGTGGTGTTTCTTACCAGCATACTGGAAGGTGTATCCTCAGTAGGTGGCCACGTTGATGAAGAGGACACTCTTGCCCCTGTAGTCGCTGAAGTTCACAGTGCGTTCGTCGTTTAGAATGTTTGCATGGTATCTGTAAATGTCACCATCTATTGGTTCACACAGCTGGGAGTACAAATGCAGGTCACAGCAGATTAGCTTCGTTTTCACAGGCCAACAGCCAATACAATGCTTGTGTTTTTCTTAGTGTAGTACGTGTTGCTTAAAAAAGATGCTTGCTGGACATGTATGCAAAAAAGCCTTCGACTTTACCATATCTGGCTAGACAGGATAAGTTTTTGCTTTAGATTTACATTTTCTACAACGGCCATCTTCTGCCTGTTAGGCTTTGGCATGGAATTTACATATATTTGATCATGTTGGTTTGTAGCCTAACATTTCACCCACTAGTATCAATCAGGCCCGGACTGGCCATCGGGAGCACCGGGAGGTTTCCCGATGGCCTGGCCTGCTAAGTGGCCTGCTGGCCTGAAGATTTTTTTTATGTATGTATTGTGAACGCAACGCTGCGCAAATGTGGGTCTGACTCACAGAGGGTGACTGGCTGTCTACATGATATGGCCTGCCGACATGGCCACTTTCATACAGACCACATGCCCTCGATTGGTCTCTGTGTGTCATTCAAGCTCGGGAGGGTGTGTGTGTATGTGTGGCGCGAGCGAGAGAGAGAAAGCGCGTGCACCGGTTACGTGTAGGCTATTGTTGTTGTTAGCATCTGGTGCTAGCTAGCTGCGCTAACGGATATAAGGAGCTGTTTCCACAACAAGGTGGAGGAGAGTCCTCTCCTGTCAGACTGAGAGACTGATAACTACAGCTCAGGTGAGGTAAAGGACTCTGCTGAGTGTTTAGATACTTAACTTAGTTCACAGTGGGTCTCACGGTTTGGTCACCATTCATGTAAACACATATTTCCATTTGAAGGGGGAGTGATTAGTAAAATATGCATGAATAATAATAAAAAAACGTTAACTAGGTGAAAAAATGTAAGATAAACTTTAAAACTTGTTGAGAGCTAAAACTAGTCTTTGCTGCTGCCTCAAAGAGGAGAAGGGGGAGAGAGGGGAGACAGGAGAGGCTGATTCAGGAGCACAGACACACTCACAACTATAAATGAACCAAAAACAAATAAATAAACAAGTTTCAATGTTTTTTCATATTGGATATGGTATGCTATTGGTTATGGCCATGTTATTATGATTTTATGATTATTTAAATGTATACAGTTCTGTTTCATGTGGGTGTAGTCTCTCTCTTTATGTCCCCCTCAAAGTGCACCAGATTGATGCATTTAAGTCCATCCATCCATCCATCCATCTTCTCCCGCTTATCCGTGGTCGGGTCGCGGGGGTAGCAGTTCCAGCAGAGAGCCCCAAACTTTCTTTTCCCTGGCGACATCAACCAGCTCTGACTGGGGGATCCCAAGGCGCTCCCAGGCCAGCGAAGAGATATAATCCCTCCACCTGGTCCTAGGTCTACCCCTTGGTCTCTTCCCAGCTGGACGTGCCTGGAACACCTCCCTAGGGAGGCGCCCAGGTGGCATCCTAACTAGGTGCCCGAACCACCTCAACTGGCTCCTTTCGACGCGAAGGAGGAGCGGCTCAACTCCGAGTCCCTCCCTGATGACCGAACTTCTCACCTTATCCCTAAGGGAGACACCAGCCACCCTGCGGAGAAAACCCATCTCGGCCGCTTGTATCTTGCATTTAAGTCCAACATTGAAAAAAAAATCTTACCGGGGGAGAATGCCCCCGGACCCTCCTATAGGATTTGAGGTCCACCCCCACTTAAAATATGTTCACATGTATAGGTTCCTAAATAGATTTGCACATTTGTTTAAATAGTAACCCATCTCCATATGTTTATTTTTGGGTAGTAGATTTAAACTATCACTATGGGCAGCAACGCTGTAAATATTGACAAATAAATCCAGCAAAATGGCACAAAAAACTGGTAGTGGCCTGGCTGGGTGTATAATTCCCGGCCTGATTTATTGTCCCAGTCCGGCCCTGGTATCAATGATTTGTTTTCATCCACGTCACTTTCCCTGAAATTAACAACAACAAAAAACACTTTAATTACAATATGTGTATTGCAGCAGCCCTATGAGTCCCAAATCTATTTGAATATCATAGTCATTGAAAAAAACCGATATCTTTAATACACAGACCTGTTAGACATTTCATATCATTAAATCAATCATAAATTTAACAAAATAGCCAGTTCGCCTTGTGCAGTTTAATCAGGGTGAACCTACCAGCTGTGAAGTGCATCATTAGAAAATAGACTGATGTCATCTGTATATCTATCTGGAGTGATTAGATGCAGGTGTTGTGGCGGATATCAACAGGTGGCCTACCTGTGTGAGTGCCAGTGGGCATCCAGCGGTGAATGGTCGCAGCAGACCGAGCAGCAGCAGCAGCGGGAAGAGGGGTCGCATCATGTCGTCCTCTCACGACACGTTCGTTGCTCTGAGTGTCTCTCCGCTTCTCCCTGGGGATTAATAAAGTCTTCTGGCGGGGGGCGGAGGCGCGGAGGGCCGTACAGCTGCTCAACGACGCCTAGTGGCTAGAAATGTACACAGTGAGATAGGCCCATGCATGGATAAACGCTGTCTGTAATTGAACATAAAGTGCTTGTCTTTTACTTTACAATGACTATTTCAAACTCTGGAAACCTAGAATTGGTGAGAACACTTGCTCCGATGGACTTTTATGAAATCCTTAAACGTTTTATGATTCAGAATTGTGACCTACACCCAGGGCCGTTTCTAGCTTTTGTATGCAAGATGCTGTTTGGGGGCCCTAGTTTTGACAGTTTTTTTTAACTACAATGGGGGGGATTCCAAAGCCTTTAAGATGATCTGTGGAGATGCATCAATCTGTTACACTTTAATAGGAAAACAGGCTAATTTCACGAAAACCAAGCAATTGAAAATTACAAAAAAATGATATTAAAAAGGTAAACAATAAGGCTCCTCTATGTCAATAAATGCAAGAGATGCAGCATTTTCTCAGCTGTCAGCCCAACAATGATTTGGACTTTATTACCCCAAAAACCCAAGCCACAGCTTTGCTATCATTGCAGTTTAGTCGTGTTTATATCCTACATTGGATTTGTAAGCATATAATGCTTCACCGAACAACACAGGAGGGGGCTTGGCTGTCTACAAATAAAGACGGCTCATTTTAATTCTGCCCAAATATATTGAGGCTGAACCTGAACTTTGAATTCTCTGCTCCCATCATAATCTTGGCGATCTTGTTAAAATTGTTAATGCAGAATTAAAAATACTATGTAACTGGTTTGCAGTTAATAAATTATCCCTTAATGTGGCCAAAACAAATTACATGTTATTCAATACAAAGTCTGAGAGTAGAAATGACTGCATTATACGGATTTGCAATACAGAGATAGAACAAGTTGGTGCATGTACATTTTTAGGACTGCTTGTTGACGAAAAACTCAATTGGAAGCACTATATAAATTATGTACAGACTAAACTGTCAAAAACAATAGGTATTTTGTATCATACTAAGAACATTCTTGAAGAAAATATACTCTTTATAACAGTCTATTTCTCCCTTACCTTTAATACTGCTCCGAAATATGGGGAAACACTTACTCAACAAATCTACAAAAA
Source organism: Gymnodraco acuticeps (assembly GCF_902827175.1). Classification (NCBI taxonomy): domain Eukaryota; kingdom Metazoa; phylum Chordata; class Actinopteri; order Perciformes; family Bathydraconidae; genus Gymnodraco; species Gymnodraco acuticeps. Next base: position 2,033,528 of record NW_022990772.1, read on the forward strand.
ATAATAACATCCCAACAAAAAGTATTACGAATAGTCTGTGGTGTTGGTAAATATGAACACACAACTCTCATATTTAAAAAAACTCAATCTATTAAAATGTGTTGAGCTTAAAACAGTACTGATTATGCACAACATTTTCCAAACAAAATGCCTAATAACATTCAAAAGCAGTTCCAACCCACAGCGTGAACATATGAATGTAAAAATAGTCACTTGAAAATAAGTGTTCACAATGTTTATATGCAATTATGCATATATTATTATTATTATTCATTTTCCAAGTGCATGTGTACCTATGTATATATTTATATATAGTATTTTAATTTCCAAAAAAAGATAGTTGAAACTGCTATTGACATGTGCAGAAAATGACCCTATATCTAGTTTTCGTATATATATATCCATTTATTGTTTACCTGCCCTAACTTTTATTTAATTTGTTCTCCTGTTTTCTTTATTTTTTTGTACTCCTTCATTTCTATTCGTTTTTGACGCAATAATGCCGCTGTATTAGGATGATGCACGGGAGGGCTACTTTCCACAAGCTACGCTTCTACTAATTTTGTTCATCTTTGTGTGTATGAATTAAACTTTTTTTGTTTTTCGGATGAATAAAAAAATAAAAAATAAATAAAATACTTTCAGCTTGGGGGCCCCCTAGTAGCCACGGGGGCCCTATGCCCCCGCATAGTCCGCATATAGGAAGAAACGGCCCTGCCTACACCCAAATGTCTGTTTTTACAGTAATATTTGAATTTGAATTGACAAACATTATGATCCAACGGATATGTGTTCAGTAAGCCTACTTAACTTTAAGCCTCTACCCCAGGGGTGCCCAACCTTTTTTGAACTGAGAGCTACTTTTAAAGTTGCCAGTCTGCTGAGATCTACCAGTCCAAATAGAGAGGCGTAGCCATTACTACCAGGTAAATACACACTTCTACTTGAATAAAACTATAGGTTACTTACGTAACCCCAGTTCTCAGAGTAACATGTAGTGAGATGTCTCACTATGGGATGCGCCTCATCGCGGAGCAAACAGAAGCATCAATCTCATTACGCCAATCCTGATTGGCTGGTGATCTTGACGTCAGCGTCAGGGAATCCACCCCCTATAAGTAGCTTGCGCTACGTCGCATGCGTCATTCAAAATAAGCACCTCTTCTCGCTTCACCATAGCAAGGAGGGCCGTCTGGTGAGACATCTCACTACATGTTACTCTGATAACTGGGGTTACGTAAGTAACCTATACAGTAGTTCTCATTCATAACACTCCGTTCGATGTCTCACTATGGGATATTGTAGCTCCCGTATTGCCAGACGAGCTTATCTCGAAATTCACCAAACCAACCAGAACTTAACAGGTAGAGCTCTGACTCAACAAGGTGCCCAGCACTGTCGGGCCACACTAGGTGCAGAGACGTCTAGCCTGTAAAAGCGGACAAAAGTGAGCGGCGAGGACCAGCTCGCTGCTGCACAAATGTCTTGGATGGAAACACCCTTGAACAAAGCCCAGGATGTAGCCAGACCACGAGTCGAATGAGCACGCAGACCCGAAGGTGCCTGCAAACCCTGACTCGTATAGGCCAAAGCAATTGCCTCCACAATCCAGTGGGAGAGCCGTTGCTTAGTAACGGGCTTGCCCTTCTGAGGGTTAGCCCAGGACACAAAGAGTTGGTCATTATGACGAAACTCTTTTGATCTGTCCATATAGGTGCGTAAAGCACGGACTAGACACAGCAAATCCGGCTGCTGTTCCCCGGAGGAACACAGCGGCGGAGGAAATGCCTCAATGTCAATTGGGGTAGCCTACATGAACCAACCACCTTAGGTATAAAGGCAGGGTTGGGCTTCAACAACATTCTCGTTTGCCCTGGGGCGAACTGAGTGCATGAAGGATGTACAGATAGCGCATGAATGTCACTGACTCGCTTGGCGGATGCCAGGGCCAGTAACAGCACTGTCTTGAGTTGCAAGTGCTTCATGTCAGCTTCTTCAAGGGGTTCAAATGGGGTTAGAGTGAGCCCATCTAAAACCACTGCCAAGTCCCATAGGGCACCAGTGACCTGGAAACAGGGAGGAGCCTGTGAGCCCCTTTCATAAAACGGCAGACCAAAGGATGTTGGCTAGCGGTCTTTCCCTCAAAACCCACATGGCATGCAGCAATAGCAGCCAGGTACACTTTGATCGTAGAGAAAGCTCTGTGTTTATCAATTAAGTCCTAGAAATGATAAAATCACCCAGTGAATCACCCAGCAGTGTCTGTGTCATCAGACACAGACACTGCTGATTGACACACCGGCACCCAGTGAAAATCAGCGATCTCATTCGCCAGTTGCCAAATCCACTCCCCCATAAATACGCCGACTACCTGCTAGACGGCAGCTATTCTTCTCTTGACAGTTGCTGCCTCACCTTGTCGCAGATCGGACCGGATCCCTCATAGATATATATAAACACTAGATGGCTCATGGGAGATTTTCCAGCGTAGCTCACCGGCCGCCATCTTGCTACAGTCAACAGCTACTCTGGTACGCGCTATGGTAGCTGTTGTAAGGTGAGTGATCTGCACAAAAATACTCTGAAATCGCTGAAATCTTGACTGATTTACAAACGGTTTTGTTTATTATAAACGTTATTAGCATGGCCATGACACAGGATGCTTGGACATGTTGAAATTGCAGCTTTTCTTTGTGTATGACGTGGTTGTATTTATTAGCTGGCTAATAACAAGAGGCTGTGAGTGAGACCCAGGCGCGCCGGATTCATTTTAGAAGTGGGGGGGCCAAAAAAAGTGCGTGTGTATGGCCCAATCCCAAACCACGCCCTACACCCTACCCCTACACACTCCCCCTCCGTGACGGAGTGAACTCCGTGGAGTGACACATGAAGCTCCCTCCTGTCAGATGGAGGGAGTAAATACAGCGGCAAGCTTTGGGACAAACTCCCCTCTCTCCGGCAGAAACAAGAAATACCGTAACTGTATGTAGGCCTAAAAACGGTTTCAAATCAGCATCTCTTTGACAAAAAATGTAAATGAATAACTCAAATAAAACTCCAAACATCTTTAATTGTGTTACTTTTTTGTAAAGCTCTTTTAGTTTTAAACCTGATGTTTATAAGCTTCTTAGTTTTTGCAATAGTCTGTACATATACATAACTTTATAATAAAATGCACACATTTACCTTTTTCTAGACTAATCACAGGTTTGATCCTAAGTTAAAAACATATGAGGTTATCATGAGGTTGTTAACATCGCAATTTATCACTATCGTTTAGTGGTTTTGCAAAGAATGAACCACTCTCTGTTTTTGTACCATTCTGCGTTGAAGTACCTTCTCTTTGCTCAAATAATCTACTAGCGGTCTCCTTTTTTCCGATAGTTAGCTGTACAGCTTTACCCGCCTCAATGTCCCGACAACAAACCTCCATGCAGTCGGAACCAGCCTGTTTCGGTTCAACGACGGCGGCGGTGGGGGTGGGGCCGGCGGCGGTTTTGACAGTTTCTGCGGCCGCAGAGGTGCTGCTTTTGGGTTCATCTGGCTTCGCTGTTTCTATGATTGATGAAGGTCCAGGCTCCGGAGATGTGGATGTCAGGGATGTGACCTTCCAGTTGTTACATTTAAGTTTAGATTGACTGTATTTAGTTTTCTTCTGCGCTGGTTCTTCTGACATGTTGCTTTGCAAGTGTATATATTCTTTCTATCTGGTTAACGGCTGACACACACAGAACAACGTAACAAAAAAGTAAACAAGGTCACAAATAAACAAATCTAAGCTTTTTTTATTGGTTGCAATTTACATGGATACATTTGAATGGTGTGACAATGTCCTATTTGATTGGGTTAAAATGTACATATTCTTCCTGTTATGTCTGCCTGCTTTATTTTACCTAATGCAAAGTGACCTGCTCCATCGAAATCAGTCGCATTAACCCGAAGACACATTTTGATTCCTAGCTTTCTAATGATATCAGGATTGTTTTTGTACTCCAAATATTAAGCAAAATATGTCACATTATATAATGACTGTCACCGAGTCATCATTTTGAGAAAAAGGCCTTTAAAGTTTTCTCTTCTCTGGAATCCATCATTTCTCATCATCAATCATCATGATTGATTATTAGCGGAGCAAATGATCAAAATACTACGGAGGTAAGATATTTTTGTTTGGATTACTGCACTCACGAGAAACACCGGCTGTGTATGCCTGCTGTGACGTCAAGTTACTCCGTTCTCCGCTTGTAATTATGCCGAAGCTTCAAAGTTGTATTTATCATCTGAATTTGCCGAAACAAGTTTAATATTCTGAAAGCCAAGACTTTGCTTATTTGAAATCAGATAAAAACAAACTGTAACGGACCCTGTCGTGTTATCTATGATTACTATACGCCTTACATTCATAATTTCAGCGGGAGGTAGGGGGGGCGGCGCTGAGGAACAGCAGAGTGGCGAGAGCTGTCATCTTCCCTTTACAAGCTTCAAACATGCCTGTAGCTAATGAGATTCAATATAACAATCAAAAATAACAAAATATACACAGCGAGATCAGATCACGTTGTAGATGCGACTTTAGAGTAGAGGGGAATTATTGAAACGGGATTTGTACAGTTTTCCGCGGCACAGTTTCATGGAAACACATCAGCTTTTGGACGACAGTCAATATGGATTCAGGAAAGATAGATCAACATCTATGGCACTAATGGAATTAAGTGAGGAAATAGCAAACTGCATGGACAATAAAAAACAAGCAGTGGGAATATTTATAGATTTACAAAAAGCATTTGACACCATAGATCACAATATTTTACTGATAAAACTGGAACGGTATGGCATCAGAGGGGTGGGATTAAACTGGGTGAGAGATTATTTAAACAACAGACAACAATTTGTTGAAATTGGTGAACATAAATCAGAATACATGAACATAACTTGTGGAGTACCTCAGGGGTCCATGTTGGGTCCAAAGCTGTTCATAATATACATCAACGACATTTGCAGAGTATCAAATATATTGAAATGTATTTTATTTGCTGATGACACTAATATTTTTTGTTCCGGTGAACATTTGAATGAGCTAATGGAAGTGATAACAGCAGAAATGATTAAAGTAAAACATTGGTTTGACACAAACAAATTATCATTAAATATAAGCAAAACAAAGATTATGTTATTTAGAAAACATATAACAAATCCACAGATACAATTAATACTAGATAACATACACATAGAAAGAGTATATGAAATTAAGTTCCTTGGTGTGGTTTTAGACCACAAAATCAGCTGGAAACCTCATATCGCTCATGTAAAAGCAATATTCGCAATATTGGGAAAAGCCAGATACATTCTGGACTATAACTCATTGTATACTCTATATAACACACTAATATTGCCATATCTGATTTACTGTGTGGAGATTTGGGGAAACATACAAAACCAACCTACAGCCGTTATGCACATTACAAAAAAGGGCTATAAGAGTTATCAATAATGTTGGATATCTTGAACACACTAATGTATTATTTTTGAAGTCACACATATTGAAGTTCATTGATCTGGTTAAATTTAAAACGGCACAAATCATGTACAGAGCAAGACATAATCTACTTTCTAGGAAATTAAAAACATTGTTCGTAGACAGAGAGGGTGGGTATAATTTGAGAGGAAATCTACATTTGAAACAACTCAAGGTCAGAACAACTCTGAGAAGTATGAGTTTAACAATCTGTGGGGTGATTTTATGGAATGGTTTGGAGCAGGAGTTAAAACAAAGCATAAGCATAATTCAGTTTAAAAGGATGTACAGAAACACTTTTTTGGAAAAATATGAGAATGAAGAAAGGTGATTGAAGATGAGAAATTATTGTGTATGTATACATGTAAATGTATGTAGGAATAACTTGCATAATGATTTAAAGGACAATCATTGATCAAGTAAGGGGTGGGAATGAATAAGCATTTGCTTCCTCCTGCTCCCTTTCGGACACATTATTATTATTAATATGAAGACTTTTTTTTTCTTTTTTTTGTTGAATATACAAATATTACCATGAATGTGGATAAATACTGTATTATAACAATACGGTATTCTGTTTTTCACATTTGTTATTTTTTATTTGTTATTTTTTAATCTGTTCGAAATAAAGACTGAAAAAAGAAAAAAGAAAAAAAGATCTGCTGCTACGAAAATGTGGGGCAGGGCTGAAAAGTGGGGGGGCCAATGGCCCCCTGGACCCCCCACTTCCGGCGCCCTTGGTGAGACCTAGTATTACAAAGTTGACCCAGCAACTTTACACCAGTGGGAGAGGCATAACTGCTCTTTCTTTTCAACATAATTCAAGTTACACATGATTTCTTCCAAGTGGTTGGGCTTGTTAAAAACATCTTACATTTTAGATACATTATGATACAGGAAATTGCTGGCTTTGTGTTTACAGAAGTACCTGACTATGCCTGACTTTTGTGCAGCCTACGGCTGCTCTAATCGCCGCAGTCTGCAAACAAGAACCCGTGGAATCACCTTTCACGTGTAAGATATGACAATATTATGACTATAATTAGGATAATCGTTAATTACTTAGTGGATGTATGTACATTACAAGTCCTGCTACACAGGATCAGTGGGGCTATGTGAGATAATAGTATTGCAAGATTGATGTTGACCCAGCCTCTTTAGAATATGTTGCTACCATTTCTTTACACAATTATGTAATGTTTCTTTTGGACACCTTTTTTATTACTCTTAGTGTGGTTGTCTTATTCTTAAAGTATACATACATACATTACATACATACATACATACATATATACATACAATTACCCCAAAAATATGATAATTTCGGTGTGTATTTTTGTCCTTACCCTTAATGTTAAAGGAAAGAAGGGCGGACAATGTTGACAATAATTTATATATCTGGCTACCTTTCTCATGTTTTTAAGGTTTCCCAAAACCGGAGAGAGGAGGAGGCAGTGGGAAGTTGCCCTAAGAAGGGACGGTTTTGTTTCCTCTGGCAGGACGCTGCTCTGCAGTGAGCACTTCAGGAGTGAGGACTTTGACAGGACGGGGCAGACTGTCCGGCTTAAAGAAGGTGTTGTGCCAACAGTATTCAATTTCCCAGCTCATCTTCAAAGGGTATGTGTATCATTGGCCAACAAGAATTCAAGGTGTATAAGATTGATTGATAAATATGTGATTAAATGTCACCCTTTAGTTTTTCTTTCTGCAAGTTTAGGAATAAATAATGTGTTGTGTATTACAGCACATTTTAAACACTCAAAATGTCTTTAATTATGTTTATTTTAGCCAGAAGCAACAAGAAGCACAACCACTTCAAGAAGAGCGGAAGATGAACCTCAGCCTAATGTTGTGAGTATTCTGAATGTGGCCAAGACTAGAGAGATGGTCATTGATTTCAGGACGGGTGAGGACGTCTCTTCTACCCCTGTGCATTCTGGATGTGGCTGTTGTGGAGGACTACAAATACCTGGGAGTGCACTTAGACAACGGACTGAACTGGAGGATCAACACTGATGCTGTGCAGAAGAAGGGGATGAGCAGACTCTATTTTCTGAGGAAGCTGAGATACTTCCACGTGTGCAGCAAGATGCTGGAGATCTTCTACCGGTCTGTTGTGGCCAGTGCACTCTTCTTTGCTCCGGTCTGCTGGGGGGGCAGCATCAGAGCCGGTGACACCAGCAGGATCAATAAACTGATCAGGAAAGCTGGGTCTGTCATCGGCATCAAGCTGGACCCCTTTGAAGCTGTGGTGGAGAGGAGGACACTGAACAGGCTGTTGTCCATCATGGATAACCCCACCCATCCTCTCCACCTGCAGCTGGACAGTCAACGGAGCTCCTTCTCCAACAGACTGCTGCAGCTCCGCAGTGCCATAACTCAACAAATCACCTCTGGCTGGAAGATAACTCTCTGCTCCATAGTTTCTCTTGAATATAACCACGTTGTACATTTTACACATATATAATCTATTTAATATTTAACATTAATATTCCATATGCCTTATATTTATGTATATTATATATATAATATCCTGCCAAACTCAACATGTATATTTTCCTCTTTTTTTATTTTCTTTATTTTTCTTGCTTATTTCTAATTCATTGTAAAATGCTTTGTCCCTTATGCTGCTGTAACTAAAAATGTTTTCCCACATAGGGATCAATAAAGTACCATCTTATCTTGTTTTATTTGCATGTGGAATGTCACTAACAAATGAGAGCATCATATGGCTTGTCATGTTAAATCCTTTATCTCGGTGGTACCCAGGAAGGTATATGATGGTGTTACTAGGAGAGCCCAATATAATTTGAGGTGGTACTCTGTGTAAAAGGTTTGAGAACCACTGGCCATCTCACTTGCTCTATGTCACTCATACACTTGAATAAACATGTGCAAACATTGAAACTACACCCAGGGATTGGCAACCTTTACAATCAAAATAGCCATTTTTGTCCAGAGCCTCAAAACATATGTTTGCCTTATAAGGGGAAAAGCCTATTAAGATCAATTTCTTAAAAGTACGCTGAGTTGTGTTTTCTGTTGGAGAATGTAAAAAAAAATCAGGCTCACAGTATTGATAAGTGAACATTGAATTGTTAAAAAAGTAACTTATTAATTTCCATATTACTATTATTTATATATTCGTATAATTGTGATAAATGAGACAGAACTGGCCTGTCTGTGAGCTCATTTTATGTTGGTTTGGTTCTTCTGATAAAGGTGTGAATATCTAAATAATATACCACCATATGCTATTGTCATTAGTTGTGTCCCTATTCTTCAAGCTAAGGCATTGCTAAATTAACAACTCTTGGCTTACAGAGTGATAACATGAGACCGATTTTTATATATATATATATAAATATATTTTAATTTTATAATTTATTTTAAATATTAACAATATAATAAAAATAAATGGAAATATATACACCGGCAAATATTTAATATAAATACCTTGTGTGTGTGTGTATAGCTATTGCTTTATCTGCTTAATGTTATTTTCATAAGAAAGTCCATGACTATAAGTATACAGTATCATAACTACATCTTTGATGTTTATAAAAAACCAAACCGTTTGAAAATTGAGCAAGCTATGGTTATTTAAATAGTAAACCATAATGTTATGAATGAGAGTACTACCTGTAGCAAGGTGGCAACGTCGGTCTCCATTGGCCAGCAGCGCGGGTGAGTCATCTAGTGTTTATATATATCTATGGGATCCCTCCTCCTGCTCCTCCTAACCTCGCAGCAAATCGAACCGGATCGGATCCCTCCTGCTCCTCCTCACCTCGCAGCAAATCGGACCGGATCGGATCCCACCTGCTCCTCCTTACCTCGCCGCAGATCGGACCGGACCCTCCTCTAACCATCGGATTCAACGCTGAAACAAACTCCAGATAAAGGGAAGTGGCTATTTCTCCTGCTTTTGGGCGTCTAGTTTTACGCAGTGCTTGAATTGGAATGAAAAAGGTGCCAGTACTCTAAAATCAGCAACTTTTTCAAGTCAATTTTATATATACAGCCCACAAACAAGAATTTGGCTACTATAATGCTGGTGGGTTTGTCTCTTTACTACTGTTTTTTTTTTCAAAAGGTTCACTGTACTTAACATTTTTTATGATAGGCAGCGGATATGGCTAAAGCTCAGTAAGGTCAATATTAACTGAAAATATAGCAATCAAAGTCTAGATCTTCTGCTGAAGACACATGAAGCAGAGACCTTTCAGGTGAGAGCCCCTCTGGTGGTGTTCAACATTAATGAATCTGGGTGTGACCCTAGATAACAACCTGTCCTTCACTGCAAACATCGCTGCTACAACCCGCTGCTGCAGATACACGCTTTACAACATCAGGAAGATACGTCCCCAGCTGACTCAGAAAGCGACTCAGGTTCTGGTCCAGGCTCTCGTCATCTCACGCCTAGACTACTGCAACTCCCTCCTGGCTGGTCTACCTGCATGTGCCATCCGACCTCTGCAGCTCATCCAGAATGCAGCGGCTCGTCTGGTTTTCAACCTTCCTAAATTCTCCCACACCACTCCGCTCCTCCGCTCCCTTCACTGGCTTCCGGTAACTGCTAGAATCCACTTCAAGACACTGGTACTTGCTTACCGTGCTGCGAATGGATCTGGCCCTTCCTACATCCAGGACATGGTTAAACCGTACACCCCAGCGCGCGCACTACGCTCTGCATCAGCCAAACGACTCGTTGCGCCCTCGCTGCGAGGGGGACCCAAGTTCCCATCGGCGAAAACACGTGGGTTTGCTATCCTGGCTCCAAGATGGTGGAATGAGCTCCCCATTGACATCAGGACGGCAGATAGCTTGCACATCTTCCGGCGCAAACTGAAAACTCATCTCTTTCGACTCCACTTCGAGCGTTAGAACGATTAACGAAGCACTTTTATACTAATAAAGGACTGGATTACCTAAAGCCAGTTGAGTAGCACTTGAAATGTTTGGCTCTATGAAACCTGATATACTTATATGATTCTGTTTTCTTCAAGGTTGTGTCTTCCTGGTCGAATGTACTTATTGTAAGTCGCTTTGGACAAAAGCGTCAGCTAAATGCAATGTAATGTAATGTAATGACAAGGAAACAAAGCTCTGGTCAGAAGCATTTTTTATAAAAAGCTTTAACAAAATTAAGTATTTCTGTACATTTTGAATGCAATCTAACTATCCAACTCAGAAAACGAAAAACGAAAAAGTGCCAAAAGTCTTCTCACATGGCTGAGCTGCTTTGCAATATACTTCACCACTGAAGAATACAAATATGTATAAAGTAAACTATGATGCAATCTAACTTTCCAACTCAGAAAAATGATAAAGAGCATGAACAAAGAACATGTAAAAACAAATGCAAAATTTGCACAATCTAAAATGAGAAACTGTAACTGCAAGTAACAAAGTCTGAGCCATGGTAAAGAGTTACATTGAACACCAAGCTGATCAGATAACTCCCTGGTTGGTCTGAAGTCCTTCTATCTCCAGGATCTGTACAAATCGGCACATTATGCCAAAAGTCTTCTCACTGGGTGAGCTGCTTTGCAATATACTTCACATTGTTAGAAAAGGCTCCAGAAGGCCTTGGGGACATCAGTATCAGGGGCTGGAGCTGGACAGGCTCTTTCATCAGCACTTCTCCTTCCCTTTGCCAGCCAGGACCTCACATACTGTTCCGGATTGAACTGTCCTAGTGATGGTCCATTACATTTAATGAAAACCAGGCTGGACAGTCGGCTGACAGAGAGAGAATTCCTTTTTGCAGTAAGGATATCGTTCATGCAGCTGAATGCCCGCTCACACTCACTAGTGGAGACAGCGATGGTTCGGACTGCTTTCAGTAGAGGCTCCATGACAGCAGGTGTACGGGATGCCCTGGTTTCCTTGTATTCGCGAAAGCCCTGAACAGTCTCTCTTCTGTCCACTTTCAGCACTTCGCACAAACGTAGCACCTCTACGTCCCCATACTGTACGTCTAACTCCTCTTCAGGCCAACTTCCAGGATGGATAACTTTCATGTCCTGGATTAGCTGATTGTCCCGGGCCTCCCGGCCAAGTAATGGGATTTCTCTTGTGCTGACATGAGAGGAGGTTGTGGAAGTCATTCTGTGTCTCAGATTCTCTACCATACTGCGGAAAAACTGACCTGCATGAATCTGTACAAGCCTGCCATTCTCACGCAGGGCAACACCCTTGAAGGACTTCTCAGCTAGAGCTGTATGAACTGTAGTCATGTGTGGGCCAGGCATGGTGACCATGGATTCAAAAACTCGTATTTCTCGAGTTAAGAGCCTATCTGCTGTAGGCAGTGTCATCTCTCTTTTTTGGAGTTGCCGAGAGAGGTCGCTGAGCTCTGTGAGCGCATCGTACATCAGTCCCAGATTGCTGACAAACGTTGCAGATGTGAGCACATCATCCAGGCCCTTGTACTTTGCTCTGTCTCTGGAATCCCTGCTCGTGTCGTTTGCAGCATTTGTGAAGTGATCATGAAGCACTCGGTAGTTTTCCCAGACTGCTCTGACGCTCCTTTCACTTGAAGCCACCCAGCGGATGGACAAAACACACCCTATCACCAGGAGACGCTGTCCGACTGCTTGCGCACACTGCGCTAACTGCCTCTGATTTTTGGGGGAGGCATGGAACAAGGAATAGAGTTTGTCAAAAAAGATCTGGAAATGATTGAGCCCTGAGACCTCCTTGACCACATCCCCAACTGCCAGCTCTAGACGATGATTGGAGCAGTGCCACACAAACAGGCTTGGGAATTTACTACGGGTAGCAACGCCTGTTCTCTTCCCTAGCATGACTGAAGCCCCATCACATGCAAAAGAAACGAAACACTGACCTAAAAAGTCCTCGTTAAAATCTCTTCCAAGACACTCCATTAACGCCTTTGTGATGTCATCAGCCGTTGTTCCATCCAACTCGATCAGCTCCCAAAAAAACGTTTCGGGCTCAGCATCAGCTAATGCTGAGCGTAGACACACACAAGCACCGTTTTACCACTAATAGTGGTAGATTCATCGACCAAAACACAGAGTTTTCTTTGGTTTTCTGTAATGTCTTTTGCCATTTTTTTCTTCAGCTCATGAGCTATGTGGTCGATGATTTCGCCACAGGTTTTATTGGAGTGCAAAACCCTGCCCACGTTCAGCCCATTCAGTTTCTGTACATTCAAATCAATTGGCATGTCTGTGAATGGCCGGCTATGTTTGCCAATTTTATATGCCGTTCGAAAAACTCTGATAGTGGTGTCTAATTCAGATTTATGCATAGACTGCACTTGATGTTGAATAGTTTCACGTGAAGCAGATGTAAGGATGTCAGCAGCTTTTACATGGGCTTGTGATTCTTTATGTTCTTTGATTTTTTTTCTCAGGCTAGCTTGTTGTTTGCCCTTGTCAACACCGAAATGAGACACTGCACACTCACCTCATTCAGTTGACAGTTTCAGTCCTTGTCCAGTGTGTATTCCCAAAGATTTGACATCTCTGCATAGCATATCCGACATCCTAGCTTCTTATCTTTAAGAAGGAGCCATGCATTGGTCTTGCAAAAATATTGCACCTGGTCCGTTGTCCAGCAGTCAGGTGCATCGCTTTGCCCGGTGTTGGTGGTGGCAGTTGAGCCAGCAGCAGCTAACGTTAGAGGCTCTGGAGGAGGCGGCGGAGCTAGTGCTAATGCTAATGCACTAGAACTTGGAGCAGGAGGATCAACCAAAGAAAGCTCCCCATCAGACACAATTTCCAACACAGGCACAGCATTCTCTGTATTTGAAGTTTCTTCCGGCGACAACCGCTGTCTTTTTGCACTTTTATTAATCCACGCTAACATTTTAGAAATGCTAATTTGTGACGTGACTTGCTTTCCTTCTCTCGGGGGCGTGCCTGCTCTGTTCTATCACTCTACATATAGCCACCCACTGGGTGGGAGTTGCACTGCATAAACACAACACACGTGCATCTAGGTATGTAAATTGTAAAGCATTAAAACATGGTTTTACTAACAGTTTTCAGTATGTTGTTACTTCGGCATTATTATTATTATTATTATTTTGAAACGTGTATTACTATTAAATCACGGTCAAATAGGTTAATTTTGACATAGTCGTTTCCACCACAGTATTTACATGGAGAAGATAAGCCCCGCCCCCTCTCCAGCACGTTCTGTTTGAATGACAGGAGTAAACAGCTGACAGCCGCTGTGAAACTCCAGCGGTTAGAGCGATGAGAATGTCCGTTCGGCACCTCATGACGCATCTACTGAGTACCGGGCGGCTGTATATATATATATGGATGTATAATAAGAACGGCGGGAGAGTATTGAGTACTGGCACGGTGCATGAGTACCGGAGTACCGCCAGCATGCCGGTACTGAGCAAGAAGTGCCGGTACTCCATGGGTCAGAACCAGAAGTGCCGGTACTGCGTACCGGTGAGTACCGGCCCAATTCCAGCACTGGTTTTACGTCACGAAAGTTACATTGTTGTCTCCTCCCTTGAGTCTCCTTTTGTTGTTTACCGAGGGCTCCGCGACCAGAGGCTGACGGACAGAGTGCGGCGGGCCGGCAACGTGGAAATCCTGGCACTGGATTTCCTGGAAGGGACTTGAACCTTGCACTTCTGCCTGGCAAAAACCCGGAGTTGAGTTCGCTTCCAAGCGGACAGGACTTTCAGGATTTTATCAGCCCCTGCTAGAACTGTAATTCTTAAGTAACTGGTTTATATTTATTGAACATTATTTTAACCTTACGTTATTTTAAGTATTTATCAAAGGAGTGTTTTTAAAGTAACTTTGTACAAATAAACCATTTTACACCTATTGTGCTGTCCTTCTCGCTGTATTGGTGTGGCCGGGAATCCGAATCTTTTAATATCAATTTGATGTTAACAGGCCTCACTAGGCTGTTACAGTTACACAACAGTGTTGTTGATACGGAGTTGGAGTTTATTCACACGTCACATACTACAAGAGGTGGGTAATGTGTTCAAGAAACATTGAACAGTGCTGCCACATATGACACAGGAAAAAAAGAAAATACTCTGAATCCTTTCTTTGCCATGATATAAAAATAGTGTTGCTACAAAAGTATAAATTAGGCTTACTAATAACAAGACAACTCAGATCTGAAGCTACACAGGAATCTGCTGCCGAAGTGCAATAAAAAAGACAAAATTAATAGAATCAAACCCTTTTTTTGTTGCATTTTAGTAGAGTATACAAATAAATGCCTTTAAAATAGGATGCAAGCAACACTAGTTACTTAACCTGAATTGATAATAGACTATAATCAATTTAAGTTTGCATTCTTATACCATTTTGTACAATAATTATAATGAATGAGTTCGTTCAAACAAACTAAAACTTACAGCTGATTAATAACGTATCCAACTTGAGTTTTTATTATATCAAAAACCTGTTGAAATGCTACTGTTTTTTTTTACTGTTCCCAAAAGCGCGTCGGCAGCCTCCAGGAAAGCTTCTTTCACAACTTCGCCGTCTTTGAAAGACTTCATGTGTTTCCAGTGGCGTTTTTATATGTACAAAAGTGGTGGGGCACAAAAAACGTAGATGTCTATAGCTTCTGCAGTGAGGTTCATGGCTGGTGAGGCACTGGCACTGACTCTTCAGGTTTACAAATATTATATTTTGACCTAAATCAAAATATAATATTATTTTCAAAAGTTTTTTTTGTCTGATGCTTCAATTAATTTTAAACAGACATGGCAGTTCAACAAAAGGATACCCAAAAAATGTAATTTTATCATTTAAATATTGAATTGTTCTCTCTTAGTAAGATCCCATTTTCAATAAAATTGCACTCTTACCTTGACTTGAAGATTAAGTCCATTTGCCTATCCTTCTGGACAAAAATCTCTATTACTTTTTTGTAAAAGTCCTCCTTTTCTTGTAGTTTCAAAAGTCTATCATAAATCTAATCTAATCAATAGATTTATGATTCGAAAATTATAAAAGTAGGGTAGACATGTGGATATTATCCGGCTGAACAAAACGTGCATTTATCTAACAGCTACGTTTTCCACAGACCTTATTTGGAGCTATTTTCTAAAATCCTATGGAGAAATCTCATTGCTTTTTTGTCGATGCGCAGCTTACTTCCGGGTTTTAGGACGCCTCACTGCAGGGTTGCATTCCAATAGTCCATTTCGCTTAGGAACCTTCCTAACGGAGTGAAATGACCCGGAAGTACGTCACTGGCAGCCATGATAAGTGCCGTTCCAATTCTCCAAATGAAAGGAAAGGAGGTTTCAAACTTCCTTTATAACCTCCTTTAGCTTAGGAACCACTGGACCTCCCTAACCGAAAGGAGAGGAGAAAATGCTGCCCCACAATGCATTGCAGCCGCAGCATTTGCCATCACAACAGTCGGCCGTTCACGGAAACAACCGATTATGACCGAGAAATTATATCATGAAAGTTACGGTGCTTATTAAGCATTTTAAAACTTATGTGGTAAGTTGCCAAAGTGCTTTTTTCTGAACGTTCATCAGTATTATAAACAAAAAGAGAAATATGAACGTTAGTTTTTACTGAAATGATCAAATAAAGTCAACATCTCACAGCCTTTACTGAGCTGTGTGGGGTTTGTTCAACTTTTAAAAGATGTTTGAATGGTGATATACACAGTGATAGATGTTAAGGACTAACGTTTATAATAAATACATCTGTATTGATTTTAAGATATTTTCATACAATCATACGTATTGGGATCATTTGTATTAATGTGGACCGGAGGGAGAGGGTGACGAGCATAAGTTTCACTTTCCTTTTTTATTTCAATTCCAACTTTGATCATGAAGAATATATTTCTCTGTTGTCCACGTTCATAAAGCATAAAGCAACAGCATCAGAGCACGGTGCAGAGTCTCTAGATGAGTTTACTGTAGTCCCTCGTTCTTATTAACCATCCATGTTGTAGTCCGCTATAGAAAACTGTAGATTCCATAGTTTCCCCACAGCAGCAGACGCACATTCATGACGTCCGCTGGCGCATCATAAACACGTCGGATAGTGAAAGTGCATTCGGATTCTCTAAAGTACCGCGGTCTCTTCTCCTAAGTCCTTTTGAATTCTCCTATCCACTATCCCTTAACCCCGTGACGTTTCACTCAGAGGTCAAGGAATAGGAGATAGGGTTAGAATTTAGGAGCTGATTTTTGGATTATCGGAACGCAACCCAGCTCTCTCGTCTCCTCTTCACACACCACACTTTTTGCGGCACACGTACTTACAGCCAATCAGCTCGGAATGATGTGAGATGACGTATGGTGGGGATGGCATCTCTATGCCCCTATGGTCATTATTTTTTTGCCACACACATTAAATAGGAACATATTCTGAGCATGCGCAGTGTAGTTTGTACAGTCACCGTTCACTTAGACAGAGAGAGGGAGGGGCAGGATCGGGTTTTGTCCCACATGGCTCTAAACAGCTCAATAGACACACACTGTAGACACTAATTAGAAGAACACAGACTAAAACAGCAATGTACAGACGAATCAGATGATTAAACACCCCAGCGCGTGCACTACGCTCTGCATCAGCCAAACGACTCGCTGCGCCCTCGCTGCGAGGGGGACCCAAGTTCCCATCGGCGAAAACACGTGGGTTTGCTGTCCTGGCTCCAGGATGGTGGAATGAGCTCCCCATTGACATCAGGATGGCAGATAGCTTGCACATCTTCCGGCGCAAACTGAAAACTCATCTCTTTCGACTCCACTTCGAGCGATAGAACTATTAACGAAGCACTTTTATACTAATAAAGGACTGGCTTATCTTTAAAGCCAGTTGAGTAGCACTTGAAATGTTTTTGCTCTATGAAGCATGATGTACTTATATGATTCTGTTTTCTTCAAGTTGTATTTTGTTGGTCGAACGCACTTATTGTAAGTCGCTTTGGATAAAAGCGTCAGCTAAATGCAATGTAATGTAATGTAAACATGATCTTAAAATATATATTATATATTTTTTAATTTATTTTTTACATTTTGTTGTAATCATTATTTGTAATACTTTCTGCTGACACTAGGTGGGGCTGTGCCCCACCTGCCCCTAATGACCAGTCGCCACTGTGTGTTTCGCTAGAACGTGACTGAGACGATAAGATGCTATGGTAGCAGCCTTGCTCTTGTTGTTGGGCCTGGTGAAAATGGACTGCTGTGCATTTAGCTGTCCTTTCAGGTCCCTCCCCTTTTGGGAGCGTAGGGCAGAATTAGGAGGGAATTCCGTCTCGTAGCTTTTGTGCACTGTTTTGAAATGCCGCTCCTAAATTACCCTTCTTCGATAAAGCCACGCTCGCATTGCAGATGAGAGAGATGGACTTTGAATTGGAATAGATACAAAAATAATCATCCTCCCACTCGGAGTGAAAATTATATATTTTGGGCTTCTTTGCTTCTGCCATAATTGCGGTCTTGTGTGTGTGACACGGACAACATCAGCGAAATAGTGCCCACTGCCCAACAGCCACGCCCAGACACATGGGGTCACGCCGGCCAATCACAAAGCTTTGATGCGTTCAAGTACATTATTCTGGCACAGGAAGATTATGTTATAGGACATTAACGATAAAACAGAATATTGTTGTTCTATTTTTAGACACATCTCGCGATCGACTGGGAATCTCCCCGACCGGTCGATCGCGATCGACTGGTTGGGCACCCCTGCTCTACCCCATGCTCTACCCCCACTGCCTCAACTAGAGTTTGCCACTTGCATTGTAGGTCCTGGATAACTTCTGTGGCAGTTTTAATGTTGACCACATGAGGTCTCCAGCGTTGTGTTTCCTCTCAGCCAGACAACTAGCGGTGACATCAGTCCTAGCAGTGCAGGCAGTCAGCCCACAGACTCGTCTGCGCTGCTCAGAGATGGCGTCCCTTCTGCAGCCAGATAGAGTTGTCTATCTGGTTCGTGGAGAAAAAAGAATCAGAGCCCCTTTATCTCAACTTTATTTCTGTCGTTACTGTAGTGAGCTACGGTCTCTGGAATGTGTGTCTCACGAGGTACGTAAACCGTTTGCCCTGCTATCATCAAGCTAGCTGTTGTTAGCTTAATTTAGCTATTGTGATGTTAGCCGGCTTGCTAGTAGTTTGACAGGTAGGCGGGATTAGTCCAACCATCTGGCCCATTGAATGGCTACGCTGCTTGTCAATCACGAGTTCTCCGCATCTCATTGGCTGCGAGCGACGGTTGAACTTCCATTTATGTTAGCATATGTCGAGCACAGCAGAATTGGGCTAACAAGCTAGCTAGATAGTTAGCTCTTTCTATTATTTGAGCTTAACGTTAAATCATTCGTCTTCCCACATTTAAGGAATATTTCCGACTAGTAAATTCTATTTTATACAACATTAGTCCACCCTATTCATGTCTTCACTGTCAAAATCCATCTTGTAAACGTGTCTCACAGACACCACACCCTTGTGCTTTAGACTTTTCACGTATTTCAACTACAAATGACCTGATGTTTCTTTGTAAACACGTGATTAAGCTGCTTAAAACCACCACTAAGCCCTCCTCCTGAAACAATTACTTCTCCCATCTTCGCCACCACATAAATGCTGTGATATTTAAGAATAATCCCATTTGTATTTGTATCACCAACACACTCAAGAACCGAACAAGTGTAACATAAGCTTTAAAATGTGGATGACTGACTCCTCTCCTGAACCCCTTTCTTGGTTATCAGGTGGACTCTCACTATTGTCCAAGCTGTCTGGAGAACATGCCATCTGCAGAGGCCAAGCTTAAAAAGAATAGGTGAGAATGACATGTACACACTAAAACTATTTGCACAACACCCTGCAGTTCATTGCTTACTTCTTAATGTTTATTTCATTAATGACCTGTCATTCATTATGGATTATCTGTGCTCTGCTGTAGGTGTGCAAACTGTTTTGACTGCCCGTGTTGCATGCACACACTGTCTACCCGAGCCACCAACATCCCAGCTCCTCTGCCTGATGACCCCACCAAGACGGCCATGAAGAAGGCCTACTACCTGGCCTGTGGCTTCTGTCGCTGGACCTCCAGGGACGTGGGGATGGCCGACAAATCAGTTGGTTAGTGCTATTATAATATATTGACATTATATTCTCACTTTAAATATTTTTCTAAGCTCACAACAACCCAAAGTCCTGATGTATATCTAGAGTTGCTCATTCATTCAGCTCATGAAGACAGCTGTCCTCCGCTGTTTGAGTTACTTATCGTTATATAAAGTCTCATGTTTTGGTGATTGTTTTTGTTCTGTACAGCCAGTGGTGGATGGCAGGAGCCAGAGAACCCTCATACTCAGCGGGTATGTTTTCCCCTGTGGTCATTTGAAATCCTCACAAGTTGCTCACATGCTTCCTGATCATAACTTGTTTTTAAATAAATGTGTCTCTGAATAAGTGAGACCCATACAAAACCAGCCAGAGGCAAAGGCAATAATAACTGTTTGTATTACTTGTGGGACCACAAATGTGCCAGCAAATCATAAAATTACCCCCTTTTACGTGTTATGTACGTTTTTTTTATAAACAGCCAATGTAGGAGGCATAATGTTTTTTGGTTTTCCTTCTAGTGAGTGCAATATATGTTGAAAGCCTAGAGGTCAAAAGACACCGCTTGGATTGTGTTACTTCAAAGTAACTGCTGTATTTTACCACATTCCTTTTAAAATTATGTTTACTAACCTCAAACCCCCCAATTCTTCATCACTCTTATTTAATAACAAAAAGCTGTTTCTGGATAATATTTTGTTCCCTACAGATCAACAAGCTGATCGAGTATTACCAGCAGCTGGCTCACAGAGAGAAGCAGGATAGAGATCGTAAGAAGCTGGCCCGGAGACGACAGTGCATGCCTCTGGCCTTCTCGGTACTTATTACTCATTCTGAGCCCTCTTTAGCCTTTTCAAAAACTCCAAACCTTCTTCTTTTACTTTTTAAAAGTCTGAAAGCTGTTGTCTCGCTGCAAGCTGTTAGAAAATGTGCAATTCTTGTTGAAGCAGAAATTACAAAAAAATAAATAAACGGAGGTTCAATAACTACCAAAGTATGCGCAATAGTATAATAGTATGATAATATACAATTAGCACACCTTTGAACCAAAGCAAGAGAGAATAATAAGCTGCCAAGTGTTTGGTTGGAGTACACAATTAACACCACGTCTATGATTTGGGAGGATAAATGAGAAATGCTGTATTCTTGTGCATTAACGTTTTTCAAGTTGCTTTCATTAATCTGCCCTGATGTGGACATGGTCTTCATGCTAATTGAGCTTGTTGGCACATGGTGTTACACCTCTGCATTCTGCTTTTACAATAACTAACATTCAATACTGCAAACTAGCCTTTCCTATTGTGTAGTAATGGAAACATTTGAAACACTTAAGCTGTGATGTCCTGCAGTTGATTTCCATTACTGATGCATTTCTGTTGCTGTTGCATGCCACGAATGTTTGCTAAATTGCTTTGGTTTCAACTGGTTCTTTATTCTCTCCTTTTTTCTTTGCTTATGCACTCTGATATTTTGGTTTTGCCTCCCAGCAACACACTATTCATGTGGTGGTGAGTTGTATTTTTCACAACTTGGATAGTCTCATTTTTGCTGTAGCACTGTCTTCTCTGCATGTCTGTTCCTGTCTAATCTGTTTCCGAGTGACCTCACAGATCACATGAATGTCTCCTTGGCTAAATGACACTGGGATGGGCACAATGGGAGCCTTTATGTTGGATAGAGGGAGAGAAGAAATAGAAGACTTTGTTGAAGTTTATGTAACCAGGTCATACTAATGAAGTCCTGAACCCTCAGTTTATCAGAGTTGATTCCCTCCCACTATCCTCGTCAGAAATGCTCCTGTTATTGTCTCTTACCACAAGATAAATGGAATTGTGTATTGGCTTGCTTATTTTTTTTTTTAAATAGCCTTATTTGCTTTTCAAAGTTGTCATAAATTCCTCTTCAATTCC
This sequence comes from Gymnodraco acuticeps, assembly GCF_902827175.1. NCBI lineage: Eukaryota > Metazoa > Chordata > Actinopteri > Perciformes > Bathydraconidae > Gymnodraco > Gymnodraco acuticeps. The sequence goes on from NW_022990772.1 coordinate 2,055,027, forward strand.
AAGACATTTTGTTAAAAGTACTAGTAGTAGTGTGTAAATTGGTTTTAGATTGTGTCATTCCATAAATTGTCGTGAGTTAAGTTCTATTTTCATTATGCAGAATGCTTGATCTTGCTTTCCCCCCTAAATTCACTCAGGAAAAATATGGTCTTGGAACCAGACTGCAGAGGCAGAGGTCTGGAGCCCCCATCTCAGGCCTGTCCGGCCTTACGTGAGTGCTTCTTTGTCACACAAAGCGCATTACATCTGCTTATTACCTCAATACTACATGCATATTATTGGTGACTTAGATAAATTGATTTCTTACTATCCAGCAGCCATTGTTTCATTAATTTCAGTGTGCCATGAAAATCAATTTGTAAAGCCTTGAAACTTGGCTTGAGACACAAAGGTAATCCATCACAGTGAACGCTTCGTCACCCTTATTGTTTCTCAAAGTTCCACCATCGCCTTGTAGTAATACATTTATGAGGGGTAACCCTTTTCATATTACACAACCAGGAAACATTCAAGGACCCTGCTTAAAGATGAAAGTTAATAATTGGCTGACAAAAGGCACTTGTTTGACAAAGTGCGCTGTCAGATCCAGGAAATGCATGAAAAAAAAAAAGGACCATGAAAAGAATTGTGTGAAGTTAGTCTCTTGTCTCAAAAAGGTTGCCGTTCTTCTAGTCATCTAGAATCTTGGACCTTGAAGTTGCCACCACTGAGTTCTTAAAAGTAATTTGTTTCTTAAGTGTATCTCTAGGCAACTTAAACGTCCTGAAATACAGCTGCTGGAGTGTTAACTGGATAACTTTCCTCTGGTGTTGTTTCAATTCGTCACCATTTTGAAAACCAGTGGCTCCCTAGATTGTACTAACTAATCCTAAAGCCTTACTTTATGCCGGGTAAATGCCCAGTAGCTATGTAAGATACATATTTGCAGGTCTTTAGTAGTTGAAGGATTACTTTACCCAAAATATTACCATTTGCATAGGAAATACTCACATTGAATGAAGACACAATGCATGTTGCTAAAACTTTACTATTGAAAGTACATTTGCATAAATAGTCTCTGAGTACTGATTATGTGCAATTGTTTGTAAAGTACTGAGCAAACAACTGTATAAATGGTCCTTTGATTGTACTGCGCAAGTTGTCGACAGTTTCTAAACAGATCTTTTTAAATAGTTTTCCTGTTGTGGTCCCCATTTACTTTAGTTTTAGGATTTCTTTTTTTTGTTGATCAAAAATCTTTGTATTGCCCTCGACAATGCATAACCAGTGTTTGTCATTTAGAAATGGAAAGCAAAAATATATGCATACAACTGAGACGGTGGTTGTACTGATTGTATGTACAAAGAGAGACACAATTACAAAGAACACAAACAAACAATAACAACGACTAAAGTAATGCCCTGCATTCACTGCCAGTGAGCCTCATACACACGATTATTTACCAGGAACATTGTTAAATGAATATATATGCATGTAATACATATGCTTATAGATACATAATAATAATAATGATAATATATTACATTTATATAGTGCTTTTCCTGGTGCTCAAAGCGCTTTAACATGCAGCAAATACATATACTCATGCACATCTACTGTATACATACACACATACATATATATGCTGCAGATAAGCTATACCAATAGCAGATTGGATTTATTTTACTGTCAAAGTTATAACAGATTGTTGATGGGAGTATTTGTGTATATCTATTCCAGCCTTAAAGAGGGTGAAGACCAGAAGGAGATCACCATTGAACCTGCACAGGCTCTGGATGAAGTGGAGCCCCTGCCTGAGGACTGTTATACCAGACCCATCAGCCTACCAGAGGGTAAGACTTAGTTTGGAGCGTGGTAAAGAAATCTGATCATGTGTGTTTCTCTAGTTGAGTTGAATCTGAGATGTGTTGTGTCCTCTCAGTGACCACGCTGCGCCAGCGTCTCCTGCAGCCGGACTTCCAGCCTGCCGGGGCGTCTCAGCTGCACCCCCGACACAAGCACCTGCTGATGAAGCGCTCACTGCGCTGCAGGGTCAGTACCTCTCCAGGGTCTTACTCCACTGTATCTGTCGAAGGCTGTTGTTTTTATGAAGATTATATTGAGATAATAATCTTCTTTCTTAATTTCCTCCTCCAGAAATGTGAGCACAACTTGAGCAAGCCAGAGTTTAATCCTACTTCAATCAAGTTCAAAATCCAGCTGGTGGCTGTGTGAGTATTAGATCCTTAACATGTGTCTTCATAATGATGCTGATCCTTTTTTAAATGATATAAAAATACAAACCAGCCTGAAGCCTGATGTAGTTTAATAAGATGAAGTTCCTAAAGTTACAGTGTGGCCAAATGTAACTGTAAACACATGTCCAGGAAATGATCCATGCAAAGTTATCTTTGTAAAGTAAAATAACCAAACTATACCTGATCTATGCCATAATGTCCTGGATAATAAATCTGTCATGTGTTTTCCTTATGGTTCGCTCCATTCTGTGCAAAAAACGTGTGTATGTTTTCAGTAGGTCATGCTTTGTGAGTGGTTGACATGTAACTCTTACTATTACAGATCCACTCTCAACTCTTAGTGAGAGTGGTTGTGTTAAAATGAAAAAACAATCTGTGTGTTTGGGTGTAACTGTAATTGATTGGCATTTGCCTGTTTGTTCCACAGGAGCTACATCCCTGAAGTGAGAATTATGTCCATTCCAAACCTCCGGACCATGAAGGTCAGTGTGCACACTGCTTGGGACATCTTGTGTATATCTTTGACATGTTTTATTAATCCGTTTGTATTTCAAACCTTGAAAGGCTGAGACTATAACATACTATTCATACCAACTATTCAACTTTGTACTGTTTTCACTGACGCTGCACTGAAACACAGCTTTCTCATCAGTAACTCAGCTTTTGGGTTTTAGTCAGTCTCTTCCTTTATTGGCCTACATTGCTTTCCAGTCCAGCTATTGAACGGTTACTCAGATATATAACAAAATGCATAATTCATGAAAAAAAGACAAGATAAAAAAGGAAATGTTCACCTAGTACAAAGGCTAGAAGTGAATTGTTGACGAGGTTTAAACGCTAAGCAAACCTTGCTTTTCTTAGTAAATGTCAGCCTGATGTCCAGTGTTGATTAGGAAGCACCAGCATCCCTGATCAGCTTTGTTCCTCTACATTTAATACATGGTCTATTTTAATGATCAACTCAGCTTGAAAGGTCATTTGTCTTGTTCCCCATCCTGTCTATCTAGGAGAGTCAAGTGCTGCTGACCTTGACCAACCCTGTGGAGAACATCACACACGTCACTCTGTCCGCTTGTGAGGACGAGGATCCCGATGATATCAACAGCACTGCTAAGGTAGGAAAGTACTTTGGTATGATCCTGATTCTTAAGATGTTGTTAAATCTAAAAAGGGGTTTCTCATGACAAACCTGTGGAGCACTATCACCCAGCTCTGCTGTCTAACAGCCAAAACACTAAAGGTATTTTAAAAGCTATAACTGGATTGTCTGCAAAATGCTCTCACCTCTAATGTCACAACCACACATGAAGATGGCTGAGCCCAAATGGCTACACCTAGCATTGCTAACAGTGCTGACAGAGCAAACAGGGATAACCAGGTGGGGATCCAGAGCTTCAGTGTTACATTTGAATAACGTACCCGCTGATTGGGCTTCATGCAGGGAGGTGACCATTAGTGAGTCAGTGGGACATGAAGGCAGAGACTCACATGCTGTAAGTGAGTGAGGGTTATGGGTGCTTATAAAAAGAGGGAAGAAGAGAACCAAATTGGAACAAAAACTGGTGCATGCTGGGAAGGGGGGTGACATTGTTAGTAGAAGCCAGGGCTCTATAGACAGTAATGCCTCCTTGCCACCAGGTATCTGGAAAACAAGACAAACGACAGATCGGCAGGGAAAGGCTGGGGTCGTCGCAGGTGATCATTTGGTTCCATGTTGACTGCTGGGTACACAGTAGTTTACTAAAACCACTTTATGAGGCAATAATAATTCAGGGCGGTTTGTTTATTCGCTTGTTTAGAAGCACTTCTGCCCCACATGGTGCACATGGAGCTTTAACTGCTGGAAAGAGCGTCATGGCTGGATTAGAGAATATAAGAAATGTGGCATATGTTCACCACCTGCTGCCTGCTCTTAAATCTTGCTTATTATATAAAGCAGTTCCTGCTACGTTACCAGCCAGCCTCAGCGAGCACAGGGCCTTCTGCTGCTTCACCCGCCCGTTCCTTCTGGAGGAGCTAGCCTGGTCATTCTCTCATATGCAGAGCAGTTGGGTCCCGTTTCCACCTCCATCTGTCAGCTGTCACACGCACAGCTAAGAGAGCCGTGTTCCTGCGGTAAATGGTCTGCTGAGCTGCCAGTTGCTGCGAGGCTCTCTGTGACTACAGGCTGTTTGTGTTGGCCTCTTTAGCGATGAAGTCATCGGCCAGCCTGGGTAAGAAAGAGCTCCTGGCCAAAACAGAGCATCTTCATGACCCATTTCCATTCACATCCAGGCCGAACTCGGTGTGCAGTCATGCCATTCTGCTTGATCAGATATTCAAACACCTGTGGCATGAACCACAGCGAGCCATGCTCGGTTGGTTTTTATCGACCAGCTCTTTCCAAAGCCTACTTCGATGTCCCCTAACATGCATAATTAATACGACAAAACATTATGTAATGTTTGCTGATGACTACAGGGGAACAGTTTATTTATTTTACAGGTAAATGCAATCCAAAGCACTTCTCTTCCCCCACAAATAGCACTAATATGACAGGTTTGTTGTCTAGGCAGTGCGCACAGAAATCCCTTTTGGGACACTTTCACAAGAAGTCTGAGAGTAGCAGCAAAACCCAAAGAGCTGTAAGTGGAGCTTGTAGAAACGGAAAGGTGAACATGAAAGTGGTCATTCATTGAGCCCCAAGCTTATGTCAAATGTTCTGAGGAGATAGGATCACAGCCAACATTTTGTAAAGTGATTATTTGGGTCTTTATTATAGCTATAACCTCATCTTTTATTTCCTGTTTTTGCAAATTGCTATGCGTCTGTTAATTTAATAATAAAGTTGTCCTTTCTACAACCTTAAGTCATACAATGATACTTAAACTCAGATTTAAGCTATTTAACTTTCCCCCCCTCACCAGAGGAACTTTTTTAAACAGCCTTCGAGTGACACATTCTACGCATCCATCACTCTGCACAGTGAAAGTCAAGCTTTCAAGTGAAGCAACGAGTAAATCACATTTTTGAGTCGAGGGGGATTTTTACAAAACACACACTTTGACATTGGTATGTTTCAAAACAGAGAAGCTTTATGATGTTTTAAATCTAGGTTTGAAAGTCACTGAATGGTGAAACTTTTGGGTTTATTTCAGGTTATGGTACCCAGCAAAGAACTGGTGTTGGCGGGGAAGGATGCTGCCGCTGAATACGATGAGCTGGCTGAACCTCAGGACTTCCAGGACGACCCAGAGTAAGTTAACACACACACTCACAAAGAATTAGAAGTGTGTGTGTGTGAGGTAACTCTTAACCTGAACCCTCTGTTTATTCCGCAGTGTCGTTGCCTTCAGGAAATCCAACAAGATTGGTTTCTTCATCAAAGTGATCCCCCAGAAAGAGGAGGATGGGGACGTCACCGTTTCATTTAAGATCCGACACGACTTCCGCAACCTCGCGGCCCCCGTCAAGCCAAGCGAAGAGGGGCCCGAGACCCCCGCAGAGGCAATTTGGCTGACACATCACGTGGAGCTGAGCCTGGGACCGCTCGCTCTCTGAACACAAATAATTCTATCACACAGTGCTAGTGTTGGGTGCTTTGAACTAATTTCTGTAAACTGTGCGATGCGTTTAGTTTTTAAATGAATTCTGATTCTGCTTATTGTCATTTAAGAGCTATTTGTGATCTGTTTGGCGTACAGTGGGCGTTACCTCAAGGTGCGCCACCAAAAACATTGTGGTACATTTAGTCATTGTACAATAGCTGAGTTTATAAAACTACATGAAACCATGACTGACTGCAGACTGATAATTGCTTAAGATTTAACTTTATCTGATTTGCTGATATCTTGTTGGTTTTTGTTTCAAAAAAGCAAATGATATTTTTTTACAACCTGATTGTCCTCAGCTTAAACAATATCATTTCATTAAATAGCCCCTTTCAGTAATCTACAAGATGCACAACCTAATACATAGTTAAAATAAAAAATGTGTTGTATACATACAATATTTTCTTGAATTGGAAAGCAACTATGTATGCTTTGTCTTATTCAATGTAATTGCTCTGGATTTCTTTCTTTAGTGCTATGGTTGAGGTTATTAATGTATGTGGGAAACAGGAGTTTGCACAAAGAGGAGTGATTGGTTCTACATTATTATTATTATTATTACAATTATTATTATAACACCATAGAGATTACAGAAACAGAAATTGGGTGATGAGCAGAATCAGAAATCCTAACTGAGAACAATCTGAACATTTCCCGCCTGAGCAGCAATCTCTTCTGCGCTTTCAGCTTATGTATCCTCATCAAAATCCCTTTACGCAGACTGTAATATCGTATTAACTCGCATGCTTCAACTCTAGTGAATATCGCACATGTAAAACAATATCATCACAGTTACTTTTTTCTCATTTGAAAGGTTTTTATTTTTAAGGTGATACCTGCTCATACAGTAACCCCCACTGGCACTTTGGAGAGGATGAAGCTCTGTAAATGACATTAAATGCAAAGTGTTTATTATTTAAATGTACTCAGACACTATCTTTTTTTTTCTGATTAAAAAAAAGTATCCTTCTGGTTTGCAGAAGTATAAGTAAACAAGCTGCTTTCATATTTGGTCTCCAGTGTGTTAGTAGAACAGAGCCTTACAACACAGTTAATCTTCTGTACTGGCTAATAAAATAATGTGATACTGTAACACACCTTGTGACTTTTTTGTTGTTGAGCTATGATGATTTGAAGTAGGTGAACGTTTGTATTATGAATTAGGACTGAGACCCATCATGACTTGAAACTCTTTTTGTGGTGTTATTTTCACTCTGACCACAGGATGGCGCTGCAGGCAAACAGTTTTTAGCTGCATGGAAGAAAGCTTTGACAGGACGAGAGCATACAGGGACATGATTGTGTGATCTTGAGTTACCCTACACGCTGAAACTGTATGTCTGATTGACTGAGGAGACATTTGGATCCAGGCAGAAACATTTGGATAACAATCCAAGCAATGTTGGATGTTTCTCCTTCAGGATGTGAGTCATGGGGATACAATGTCAACATTAGGAGTAGATAATAATGGAATGTGTGTTCCAACAGGAACCATTTGTATTTACCAGATATCAGTACCTCTCAGTGATGCCTCGCACACACTGGGACAGTTTATCCTCTAAAAGGCAGATCAGATGTGTGGGATGGAAGCTCTCCAATGAAACCCGTCTGCTGGGTAAACAGACCCACTCCCTCTGGGTAATAAAGCTATGATTTTATTTTATCTTTCGGCAGATATAAACAGCTCAGAAGAGTGGCCTGTGAAAGTGCCATAAATCACCACAGAAGATGAGGTAATAAAGCACACATGGGGCGAGTCCGTACCACTGAAACAGCCAAGACCCCCCCCCCCTTCAGGCCCAGCTGATGAGAGCAGTAGCTGACTCAGTGCACAGCAGCCAAGTGTTGTACCTGCACCTGCTGGAGGTTCCTTTCAGTCATGCTGGGAATATCATAGTTTTGTTAAACTTGTATACTGACGGCCAGAGGTGTGAGATATACTCAGATCTTGTACTTGAGTAAAAGTAGAAGTACCAGAGTGTAGGTATGTTGAAAGTAAAAGTCCTGCATTCCAAAGGTTACTAAAGTAAAAGTACAAAAGTATTAGCATCAAAATATACTTAAAGTACCAAAAGTAAAAGTAGTCACTGTGCAGATCTGTCCATTTCAGAATAATATATAGTATATGTTTTGATTATAATTATTTATGCATTAAAGTGTTTATCAAAGCTAGTAAAGGTGCAGCAAGTTTTAAAGACTTTGTATACTGCAGGGTAGCTTGTGAATTCACTCCAGGTGTAATTAAAGTCTTATTTAAGGGTTGATTATATTACACATCATTATTGCAAATCTAAAAAGTAACTAAAGGTATTAAATAAATGTAGGGGAGTGAAAGTACATGATTTACCTCTGAATTGTAGTGGAGTACACGTACAAAGTAATAAATTAGTGTACTAAAGTACAGCACTTGAGTAAATGTACTTAGTTACCTCCCACCTCTTTTGACGGCTATAACTGAAGTAACATTTGGAATTGAATTGCATATGGCAGTGGAGATTGTTTGCAGTAACCTTCCAACTCATGAACAGACCTTGAATGATTCCCAAAAAGCACCGTCTGGAAGATAAGTTCTGGATTCCTCTGGTCAGGATAATATTTTCCTAGATCAAGACTGCAGTTATTTCATGCTCAGCAACACTGGGCTCTTATTTGTAGAACCTCACACTGTAAACAGCACAGAAAGCTGACCTGTGACCATGTTATGGAGATTAGAAATGAGTATGAAGGTTCTCCGGCAGTGTTGAGTAGGTGAGTGAAAGGGCTTTCATGTCTATCCTTTCCTCTTCCTCTGTTTTTCACTCTTCTGAAGACTCACATCTTTATTTATAAAGACAGACCCGGCCAGCCTTGACCAGATGAGAAATTCCTCACTGAAATACAAGTTTGACTGCACCCGGGACCTTTCCACAATTACGTCATCCGCCCAAACCGCAGTAACTCACCCACAGAATAAGCATGACACAAACGAGCAAAAGAGAAGAAAAACTACACCTTAACAGAGGCAGTAAATTCCCTCCATCTCATAAAAAGAGGGCAATTTGAAGACCGCACTGCTGTCATTTCTATGTATTACAGTAGCCTACATGCATGAGTTAAGGTGTGCTTCATTACATCTACATAGATTTAGCTCATATGATGGTCAGATGAGTCTTTTTTCTCCTGTGTGGGCAAGAATAGTTTGGTCTAGTCCTTTTTCTTACCATGAGGAGGAAAAGCACAAAAAGTCCCAAGAGAACGTTCAGCGTCCACTTGCCCCTTTTATATTTAGGTTGAACAGTCTGCCTGGAGGTGCTTTGAGTGATTAATCGCCTCCTTCATTTTCTGCTCACCAGACCATCATCTGGTTAATTAGAGGTAATGGATTATGTCTACCCAGATGAATAACTGTAACCATGTCAGCTTCCAAAGCTGGGAAAGCCAAACCTGTGAAACATTAGCTCTTTAGGAGAAAGTATTTTGTCCTTTTCTCTCCTTCTCCCTCTATTTCCTCTCACTTTCTTACAGTCTGTATTCTGATGTAGGTTAGCTGGAATGTTGACTTTGGACTGCTGGTTGAAAAAGATCGCTCTGAGAATGCAGCTGACCCTCGACACCCCCTCTGAGCCCCTTCAGACTGCAGGCTGAGGGTCCGCTTTTTGCTTTCATTTATTATTTGCTCAATTGCTCACCGGGCGCATTACGTCTGCTTGGGGCACATGGTGTCAGCACACAGGCCTCGGCAGTGACACAGGTTGGGGGGCCCGGGGTCTGAAAGTCTGCTATTTGCTCTGAATCTTCCCATCCAATGGAGAGAGCAGTGTAGAAGTAGAATAAGACAATAATTGTTAGTCTTGTTTTGTAAAAGATGATGGATAGCCCCAAATGTCACACAGCTGTCTTCTCTCTACCCGAAGAGATAACATTTTTCACAAAGCAAAAAGTTTAAACATCATATTACAGCAAATAATTAGTCATTTGACCTTAAACTAAGGTTGTGCGCTGGCAGTCAATTAGCCTAGCTTAGCACAAATACTGGAAAAAGCAAAACAACTTTATCACCGGATTAATCAATGTGATATTAGTACGTTTAAGATGTGCAGGCAGTTGAATTTCCTTTTTATGTTAGGACAGTCAGCTGAGTCCCCATGTTTCCAGACTTTATGCTAAGCTAAGCTAACAGGCTGCTTGCGGGGTCTCCAGGGTTTTGTTTTTTCCTAGCTCAATATCCTCTCAATAGGAAATATTAAGGATACTTTTCAAACTATTTTATGTTTTCATCAAGTTTTTAACAGAGGTCAAAGGTGCAATGTATGTTTCGCTGGGTAAAAATGTTTACTTCGCCCACAGCTTATAGCTTAGCCTACTGGTTATTCTCCTCAAATTTGAAGGCAAGACAGTTTCCTTTACCTTTGACATTTATATCTCCAGATTGGCCACAGATTTTGACCATCCCCGCTGCAGTTACAACATGCATTTCTCCGTTTTGCACTATGAACGACACACTTTTTGCATCACTATATTCATGTTCTAAGATCATACTGGATCAATCTTCCAATGCATCTATTCGTATGAAAGCTTATTAGTGTATTTTCCAAATAAAATAGCATATACAGTACACTTTTGTGCTGAGTTGTCTTGACCCCTTTAAGATTAGCTTGAGTTTGCTGGCATAGACACGGCGAGGCCCCACTTTCCCAAAAGGCTTACGGTCTCTTTGCACAGACGTATAATTCCAGTCACAGGACATTTCACCCTGGAGCACAAATTACACACATTTATTTGCTTATATCAGCAAACAGAGCAGAGCTTGAGATCATCTGACATTGAAAGAAAGATTAGAAAAAGAGTCATGCATCTCTGCACCTGCCACACTAAGATCTTAATGCACAAGATAATCCTCTGTGGTCTACTACAAGTATCCCCCCAAACAAGGTTCATTAATTGCCAAAATGAATTACATGCCCCAAAGAAACTCAGCCACACGCCAGCAATAATGTAAGTTCAATAAATAGAGGATTTCAATTAGGGCAGCACTTGTAATAGAAGCACTATTGTTGTCTCATCTGGGACGGTATAGCCGGGGGCTTCTTGGGCAGCTAAGCCCCATTAGGTCTCACTGAGAGTGCGCTGGCAGCGGAGGACTTGTGGATAGATGCTGAAGACAGAGGCGACTGGTTTCCTCTGTGCAGCCAGCCCTGGGGCATGTTGCCCAACCCACAGAAGCCCAGCCCAAAATGACCCAGCATTGCACCACAAATACTGTATATCCACATCCAGTATACACACAAGTTCCCATCACTGAGCAGTGCTGTATTTCACCTCAGAGAGGCTGAGTTAAATCAATGTAGGGAATCAATGAGAGCTTCATTGGATTTACCGTGCAGGAATATGAAATGTCAAACTGTCTCTGTGGATTTGTTGTAGACTCTATCAGTGACACATTTTTCAGACTGAAGAGGCCCCACTGTAGATAGACTTGAGGAGTCGACAGCAAGATGTTTTAAAGCCTTTAAATCCACATACTGTGTTAATGTGTTTGTTCTTGCAGGATTACAGCTTAACACATGATTATACTTTTTCTTTTATTGCACATGAGAGATATTTATTATTGTAAATGTCTCCGCTGTGGGACTAATAAAGGATTTCTGATTATATATAAGATGTATGGGGAAGTTCCCAACCCGGGGCATCCCAAGATAACTCTTTCTTGTGGATTATTGGATGCTTTCAGTTTCACCTCTTCAGGGGTTAGACAATTCACCAAATTAGACACATCCATAAAGGAAAAACATCACTTCTCCCATCCCATGAGTAGAGTTCACACGTTGGTCACCAAATCCTCCTCCTTCATTGCTGTTTTGTGATTGTTGATTTGTGTTTTGTTTATATATTGATATCTAGATCATCCGTATTACATTTTTAAAATGTTTAATTAAAATTTGCATTTAAATTAAAGCCATCACATATTAAAACAAGTTTTCTGTATGTGTCCCTTATTTTGTGTAAAATTGCAATGTTGACACACCCAGTTTGTTTTCTACTTTCTCATGCCATACCATTTACCCCCTATAAAAATAATGGATCAGTCCCTGACATCAGCAACCAGGAAGTGATTCCACATGTCTTTGGAACAACATGCTGCTAAGAAAGGCAAGTGTCAGCCTCTTCTCCTCATCATAGTTTGCTGTTTTTATTATGAGAATCTGATTTCAAGCTCAACATTTAAACTGCTAAATATCAAGCTCCATGTGGTGTTATTGTCTTATCTAAATATGGAGTGATGGCTACCAGCCAAAAGCTTAAACTCTGTCCCAACATAAAACGTAATCATAAAATAAATGCTTAATAATGATTGGGATTTCTGAGGTGTCTGAGGTGGGAAAATGTATTTCCTGAGCCTGTTTTTCAGGTCTCAGGCTCGAAAATGACATTCCCAGAACAAATGACCATATCTTCCCTTCTAAAAAGGGTTACATTAATAATCTTTTTTCTCAAAGTAATGATAAACCTGTGAGTTGGATGTAGAAAAGTCAGAATCAATATAGATGTTTTTTATTTTAAAGAAAATTCAGATTGAACATAGTAAAAAAACTGTAAATTATAGTGTCCGTCCAAAAATTCTTTTTTACAAATAGTGAAAACTTGGATGATGGGTTAGTAGACTAAAAGCTTTAGGAATCCAAAGTACAACATATAATAAGTACCCTGTATCAAGATTGATGCAAAACAAGTGACAATTGACCTTTTTTAGAGAGGTTTAGCAAAAAAAAAACACTTCTGGGGTCATTTGGGTGGATTTTCCATGGCTGCTTCTCAGGTCGACTATTTTCATTTCCTCGCTCCTCGGTCTCACCGGAAGTTGATTTGCCTGCGCCATCTTGAGTACCGTCCCATGGCTCTTATTTCTGCCGGAGGACCGAGGATCGAGGAGCGAGGAGCGATCATGGAGGAGCGATAACCGAGGAACCACCAGACCATCCTCAGATGAAATCCTCAGATACTCACCCCGCCCCCTTACTGTGTATCGCTCACTGATTGGACGAGGCAGTGCATGCACTGATCTGATGCTTCTTGACATGAGAGCAGAGTGAAGAAAATACATGAACCTCACGGGAGTCACTCCTCAGTTTATACCGTGTTTTGTTTCAATTCATGTTTCATTTAGTTACAAATATGTGATATATCTGAACAACAAAGTGGTCAAAAATCATTTAATTCATTTTTTGGAAACATTTTCATGATCGCTTTTTTCGTTTTACATTTTCATTTATTGTCATTTCCATTCAGTCAGTCATTAAGTGCTGTTGCAATATTAATTTACTACATATCCAAACAAACAAACAAAGTGTGCAATCCAATGAATGTTAATCTAACTGGGTTTTGATAGATTACATTACATTGCATTTAGCTGACGCTTTTATCCAAAGCGACTTACAATAAGTACATTCGACCAGGAAGACACAACCTTGAAGAAAACAGAATCATATAAGTAGATAACATATCTCTTTTTCTTCTCTCAATTATTTTATTTCTATTGTGCACTCTAATCAATATTAATCAAACTATTGTTCGTTTATACATTTTAAGAATGGCGTTTATCTTTTTTGAGAATTAGTTCTTATTTTATTTTATTTATTGGGGTCTACAACAGATGATACAAATGTTTGTGTCAGTAAATGTGTGCTAACAGAGGCGGGGGTGTGTGTGAAAATAACGGGGACAGAGCTGCTGTCAGACGATCAGCTGTGCAGCGTCATCACAAACGGACGTCGCTTCACGTGACGCTCCGGAGGAAAGGACGTCCCATTGCTCTTAAAACTCATTTCCCTGCTTCTCGTGGTTTCCTTGCGTCCCTCCATGCTTCCCTGGCGGGAGGGACTAAACGCAGGGAAACGACGCAAGTGAGGGAAGCAAGGATTTCATTTAATCGACCTGAGAAGCAGCCCATGTCTCTGGCCCCCCGTGGTCGATTTCGCTGATTGACATCTCTTTCTAACCGTCAGAGCCAATGGAATCGAGGGAAAGTTCCCCATACACACACAGCATACTAAATAAGGAGTGAGAGAGACGCGTAGAAAAACCGGAAGCTGCGCTAACCTCTGGTGGCTACCATTAGCAGCAAATCTTTCTTCTCCGATTTTTGCATAAAAATGGAATTATGGATTATCAATAATTTTTTCAAAGTGACAGACACATTGCTATAACCTATGGATTAACCTTCAGCCGCGTTTTTTCTCGTTGTAATGCCATTGAACACGACTTTTGATCAGAATAACAGCTAAGGTGAGCATATCTCCGTGTTTTGCTACCTAAAGCTACTCGTGTTGTCTGTATTTGCTTCCCCTGTCACGAGTTCTGATCGCTCAGTGATGATCCTTATATTTCTATAATCTATGGACTCTCGGGATGTTATCTAAGGTTGTTTGTGCAGATCCAATAAATATATCGATCAGTGTAGCTAGAGTTCTGTGCTAACGGCCATAAGATTGTTTCGCTCGTAGCTAATTCAGAGGCTCGGCGCTAGCTTTGTGGGTTTAAAAAAAAGAAAAAAAAAGATCAGTTAGCTGAGTTCCCGTTACATGGATATAAAACATTCATAGTGTATTGAATATTAAGAAGCCCTCAGACGCTGTTTCCTGCAGATGACGCTTTTTTTTCACGCGTAGAAGAGGTTTATCAAGTCAACCAATCTCAGAGAATCATACATCTGAGTTTATGGTTGTTTATTCTAAATAACTGTTGATTTACTTCTAACTCTAACTCACTCTTGATGACTACACATGCATAGGCTACATATTAGATTAATGACTGCTTCTTGCTTTCTGTGAGAACTTCATATGTGTTATTGTCTGGCATGACAATGCAACTAATATACAACAACTTTTGTCACCTTTTGTCTATGTTATGTCTGCTTTCTCTGACTTTCAATCATTTATTTGCTGTCAGTGAACACTTAGATATCATCTTTGGCCTGCTGCCTTTTTTGTGGGAGGAGTGTTTAGATGATTAAATATATGTTGCTACATGCATCATATGGTATTATTCTTCTAGATTTCGTTTGCCAAACTTTTTCGAGTGTGAGCTGTCATTAATTTCCCTGCTTATTGTATTGTCTAACAGCTGATGCCACAGATGCAGGGGATGCATTTGTATTCAGTATTCATTGTGTTTAAGGCCAAAGTAATCTCCTCTTCCACCTGTGCACATACTTAACAAACTCTAGACCTTCGCCCACTGAATTAATGAGAGCATGATCTGTAAAATAGTTTTATAGATGCTAAAGCTCAACTGTGGAAACAGAGTTAGAGTTAAGATCCCAAAGCGACTGTCGGCAGAGAACTGAGGGATAACTTACACATTTCTGTCATGCCTTAGGAATTTAAAACAGATTACACTTTGCTATCTCTGCTCAAACAACAACAAATAGGAACATATAATGTGATCATCATAACATAGTCTGTGTTAAAGCTAATTGTAAGCGGAGAGAATGATTGTGAAGCAGAAAAAAACTAAACTTAGGCTTGAAAAACAGAAAACCAAGATATAAGTGAAATGAGTGCAGATAAGACTGATGAGAGGATGGAGATTGTATCTACGAGTGTTTGAGACATTTCCAAAATATTTGTTATTTACATAAGGATATCTGCTGTCGGAGGACTAGTGATGTTTATCTGCAGACAGGGCAGAGGAGTCTTTCACTGTCAGGACGTCCTAAGCATTGCCAGGCCTGGTTATGGTAGAAGTGGCTGCTGAGAGGGTCTGGGTAGACAGGGGTTTGTTGGGCTCTTGTCTAAACCACCTTTAATTTCCTGTTGATGGGTCTCACAGATCTGATTTCCTGCCTACGCATGAAAGATAATCTTGCTGCCAGCCCGCTGACTTCGGTGGGGGAGTATTTCACTTCAATGTGCCACAGCGACTTTAGCTAAACCCCAAAAAATCCCTCCACCCCCATCATTGTTGGAAGAAGGACCTCGCATTACGAGTTCATTATTTAGTTTTTATAAAGGTCGATGGGAGAGTGTGCATTGGAGAGAAACAGAATAGGAGTTAGTGTAGGCAGAAGTATATAATACATTTGACTACTGAGGTAACAATATAATCCAGTTTTTCCAACTAACACTGGCAGCAACAACCTTAATAAAAAAGCTGGTTTCATACACTACGTCTGACATTGGCCAGTAATGATATTGCAGTGCAGGAGAAGTGGCTTGGCCTGGTCGCAGGGTGGAAGAATGTAAAAAAAATGAAGAGGAATAATGAAGATCAAGGACGCAGAGGGAGAGAGAGGAGTCCTGAGGGAAGAAAATATGTCTTCAAAGGAGGGGAACATTTAGGTCTGGGACCAATCTGAAGCATCTGTCACTCCTTTCCTGTACGTCCTCTGATATTGGTGGAGACTAAGCAACAAGGACTCTTCATAGGAATTCACATTTTCTGCAATTACATGCATCTTCTTCCCATGTGTGTCTGTAAACTATTTGTGTACAAACAAGATGCTAGTGGGCAACATTCATCTACCATCTCATTAGCATTAGCAGGGGTGCACAATGGTGTATGCACACAGCAGCTGACCCACAGCGGCAGGTATGGGACATGACTCTAGGCCGTGCAGTAGTAATACATCCCTGACATCTTTCCATTTGCTGGAGGATGGATGAGCTTGACCCCTGAGTACTTGACCTTGTTCACCCTCTAGCAAGAGCAACGCATTCCCCACTGTAACAACATCACTCTGTTCAGCATTAGAAAACGTTCCGCTTGCTGGATGTTGAAAGAGGAGACCACCTCTGAGGTGTAGTTTCATACAGATTGGAGTCACATGTAGACGTTTGAGTTTCTGTTCAGATATTCCTCTAAATGAGTAAAACAACATGTGGGTGTAAGCCTTAGGATTGCAGTGACTTTGTGTTTCGGGTGTAGCTTGCACAACATTGTTAGCAGGAACTTGTGTTCAACATGATGTGTTATCAACGTTTTTTTCCCCCTCCTTTACTTCACTCAGTTCATAAGTATTTTCATACTGAGGGTTATCATAACATGACCTCATGAAAAGCTAAACAAAGCATTCCTTCTGCACAGAAAGAAACATCTTTCCCCTCATATTTTCATTTTTCTCCTCTTATTCAAAGCTTTTATTGTCGTTTTTACTTTCTTCTCCTTTTCTATAATTCTGTAGCCCTCTTTCCATTTGTCCATCCCTCCTTTTTTCTCTCCTCCTGGTCCACCCTAATTAGAGGGAAGTTAAAATAGGAATGCCGTGCTAAGCATTGGCAGACCAAAAGTCCGGCAAAATCGGGTTTGCTGCCAGACGAGAAACCTTTTGGGAACGTTTGCCAGCACAATGCCTTTAAGTGGGTCACGAAAACTAAAACCCAGACATGACTTTTTAGTGCTTAAAACAACCCTCTGGAGGCAGAGAGCTCCAACCAGAAGGTCAAACATCCCCTCAATCAGGACTCCTAAATCCCAGACACCTCCGGGGCCGTGGAGCTGAATTTATTAGCGAGCTTTACTCTGGCTTGATCACCTGTGGGCTGGAACAGGAGAAGGCGGTTTTTCTTGAGTCAGCCTGAACAGGAACTTGGTACCGCTACTAGCTATTTATTTTTCAAATGTTCTTATTCAGCACTGTAACTAGAGAGGCCCAGATGGCTGCCGCTGGCTCGATTGGCAGGCGTGTATGTCAGGCTGTTTATATTTGGGTCTGTGTCTCCAGGGATACTCTCATAACTTACACGGCTCTTACACCACAACCCGATCCGATTACAAAAACAGTACATTGCCAAAGATGTTATTGTTGGTTTTTTTCATTCATTTTCATAATTATGTGATGGTTTTTCCTGTTTAACTTTAATCGATAAGGACATTTTTTCAGAGTTCTTGTTTATCGTGTTTTCTTGGGATGTTAAACATTGTATCCTTGCATGCTAGTGAGAAATAAAACACAGTACTTTTTTAGTGGCAATCCCTTGTTTTGTGACAATATGATTTTAAGTTAAAAACCTGAGCTGAACCCATTTCTGTGTTCATCAACCTCTATGTGCAGTTTTTGAAAACGGAGGCAGTTGTCACATACTTGTTTTAATGGGTTGTGTGGTGCTGCATTACATTACTAAAGGTTTATGAGGGGAAATTTGGTAAAGCCCAAACTGACAGTTAACCTTGGCTGCAACCAGTAATTAGACTTCCCATTGGAAAGCACACACAATGGTGACTGACTCAGATTTAGGAGGCAGAATGCTGGTTTGGATATCCTCCCAGAAGAAATAGTCCTCTCTTTGATTCTACAGACAATAACATTGTGTCGCTCTAGTGTGGGCTTTCAGTCTTGTGTCGACTTAATTGGTCACATCCTGCATTTAGTACGGTTAGGGCTTTGTAGTGTGATGCTCTCAAGCTCCTTGCACAGAGGAACAGCCAACATATTGTAAACGAATAGCAGGAGATTTTGGGAATCAAGCTCTTTTGCTTTTTTGTTGAAGGTTAAATGAGAAGATCGATATCCTTTTCAGGATTTTACGCTAAATAATGCTTGGTGTAGTATAAACATAGAAACAGGGGGAAACAGATAGCCTGGCTCTGTCCTAGGGGAACAAAGTCTACCTACCAGCATCTTTTAGAGGTCATTAATCAATACTTTATAAGGTGATTGTTTCATCCGTACAAAACAACATTGTAGATTCACTGCAGATGTTACTATAGGAAGGGTGAAATGTTATCATACTTACCCTTTAAATTATGGCTGAAAGTTATGCATCATTTAAACGCATTGTGTGCTGTCACAGGTTGGTAGTGGCTTGCTCTCAGCTACGCAGCGGCACTGCCTCAGCCCCACCAACAATTGGCCTCTTTGCCAATTTTCGGATAAGCCGAAGTAAGTCGACTTGGAAAGGAAGCCACAGACTTTAATACAGACTATACTAAAGCTTCATACTCAACAGAAACACGTGAGAGTGAAAATACCAATCTTTTCATCTAACTCTCTGCAATGAAGCAACCAAGCACATTTCCCAAAATGTAAAACTATTTCAAAGAGGACAGCTGAATTAGATTTTTCTTTCAACATCTAGCTGTAATTGTTTCATCTGCGTCTGAACTTCTGATTGACTTCTACTCCTCTTCTTGTAACTTCCTGAAAGATTCATTCTCTAACTATTTATTGTTTACAGAATAAATATGAGGGTTATGAGACATGTTGCACTCAGCCGAGAGTCTGAAAATGCAGCCCACACAACATTCAAACTTTGCTCCCTTTCTCAGGCAATGCTTGGCGGAAACATGGTGAGTTACTCTTTTCCTTAAATGGAGTCTGACCTAACTTGTGCTAGAATGCTCGAGGAGGAGGAGGAGGAGGAGGAGGAGGAGGAGGAGGAGGAGGAGGAGGAGGAGGAGGAGGAGGAGGAGGAGGAGGAGGAGGAGGAGGAGGAGGAGGAGGAGGAGGAGGAGGAGGAGGAGGAGGAGGAGGAGGAGGAGGAGGAGGAGGAGGAGGAGGAGGAGGAGGAGGAGGAGGAGGAGGGTGTCTTTCAGGGGAGGCTTCTTAGAGAAGCACAGTACCTTTGTATTCATTCTCGCTGGCAAACAGGTGGCCAGGAAGTGACACATGGAAGGTGCTGCTATCACACCAAACACAAACCTATTTATTTCAGCAAATCTCCACATCCTCAGTCATCTCTCAACACACACACCCACAGCCTATCATCAGGGTTTGAGACACACACTCACACCCTCTCTATCCTGTCCAAACCGTGTGTAATATACGCTGTCACATATAACTAACATCACATTGTTGTAGGTGTGTATCTTGGCTCATGGTCGCAGCTTTGAGTGAAATAATAAAGATTTGCTGCTCTAGCTCATGTACTGTATGTCTGATCAGCAATATTGCACAGTAGTACACTAGAGGATGCTGTTTTAATTTGTTATTCCTTCACCTGTTAATAGATTCATGATGTGGGTTGTCTGTATGAATCTGTATTTTGGCCTTGATCAGAGAAAAAGAAAATGTATTCAAAGAGTATGTTTTCGGGGGCAAAGAGAAGCTGGATGTGGATTTCACCATGACGGTTCCCTAACTTAAATACTTTAGTGGAAAATGAAACCAAGGTGTATTCAGATGGCATAGTACGTCACTGACATCTGTTTCAGCATCATGTTGAATAAATCTTTTTTGTACTCATCTGCCATGACATAATCTAGATGTACTGCCCATAATCAATCAAGTCTGTCTGCTTTGATGTTCTCTGTATCACTTTTGGCGAACAGTAATGCCGGCTATGTCTTGTCTGATCATAGAGATGTTACACTTTTCCAGATTTTTCGGTGGTTTTCATAATGGCTACAGTCTGTCAATCTCTCACAAGTAATCTTAGGGAAAATTTGAGTGGAAATAAATGACATTCCTCATTGAACCCCTCCTCTCCTTCTGTAGAGCATTAGGATAGAAACCAAGAAAGACAACATCATGGCTGATAAGATGCTTGGCTGCCTGCCCTGCACAAAACAACAAAGCATAAAGCATCCTAATTCTACCATATCAGTTTTGGAAATACCCGCCAGGCCTTGGATGTCTGAGTTCTTTGTGTGTTGGTTTGCTTCAAGCTTGTCCTGCAAAGAGAGGGCTAGCAGACGAAGGATTCATCCGGCTGTTGTTGAAAGGCAGATTTAGCACCCCGCGTCCAGTTAGTCAGCCATCCCAGCCTGGGCCTGCTCCATGCCTACTTTCTCCACACATCTGTAAAAGCTTAAAACTCATTGGGCTGGATCGCACAGACAGAGCTGGGCTTTGTCAGACCTCAGATTCTCTGCCAGGACTCGACCTAAATGGATTAGACTCTGTCAGAGAGCACCAGGGGAGGACCGAGTTCACTGCCCCCGACCAGCAGCCCCAGACCCTTTTTAGTTCATCAGAGCACTGGTCTGCACAGTGCCAGCGACTGGGGGACTGCTCTCCATCCAACTGAAGGGGTTTTTCTTTGAGAGCAATAGAGAGTGAGGCAATGCAGCCAACAGAGTCATGGGCATAAGAACACAACAAAAGACTGAACAAAGGCATAGAGGGTGGTCTAAATAGACTACACAAATGCCTCTCTTCATTTGATGACTTTGGCTTTTAAGCAGTAGCAGCTTACCCTGGTATTTCTGTCTAAATACCTCCTCGTCTCTTTCCTCATTCTGTCACCTTCCCTCTCCTTCTCCTAAGTTTTGTTTTCATCTCCAGGCCTCTCACTCGGGTGCCATATAATGGCATGTGTTTTGATTGGTGCAGCACGGGGAAGCCGGGCATTGTCTGGACAGGATCTAGGCTGAGATCAGCAGATAGATCGGATGGTGGTTTAGGGCAGTGCTCGAGCTACCAACGTCATCTTTGTTTTACTTGGACCTCGCGAACACTTAGCTAATCCTAGAAAAGGGCCAGACATGCAGGAAATACGAACTTATGAAAACAAGCGACCAGTCGGGCATTATTATTATGTCGAACTGATTCATTAGAAATATGTTACTGTTAGTTATGTGTCCAGATCTTATCAGACATCTTGTTTTCATTTTTGGTATACTGAAATGAAATCTAATCAAAATGATTGATAACTGGAGAAAATAATATCAAGATTGGTCATTTATTCTTGCTACTTCCCATCTGTACATGTTTTGTTTTGATGGTTTTGGACTTCACCTTTGCTTTACCCTTTATAATATTAGTTGTCTGAGCGTCCTAAATGGCTGATTTCATGGTTGGTTATGGCCCACCCTAGTGTTACAATAGTCAGAAGCTCACAGGCCGGTCTGCCTCTGGTTTTGCACAAGGGGGCTGACACTGAAAGGAAGCAGACAACTGATTTATGTTTTCTGGCAAAAAAGTTGACAATTAATTCCTGGCTTCGGGATCAAATTACAACACGCTTGGGCTGTTGTGGCAGGGGTGGCTGACCTGAAATAGCTGGTCTGTCAGTGCCATGAATCTGCTGTGATATAGAGGGGTTGGTAGCCAATATGAAACAGAGCGTGAATGGTAATATATCGTATATGGTGTTCCACACTTTGATCAGTGAAGAGAGAAGTCAACATGTTTCAAGACTTCTGTTCAGATATATCAAATAGGCTTGCAAGATGCATATTCATTGTTTACAGTAAATGTATGCAATAAAGCCCCAGGCCGCTTCAGAAAATGCTGTCCAGACACCAAAAAAGTCATGTTTTATCTTTCTGTCAACATTTTCTAATATTTTCAGTAAACTTTATTTTGCTACATGTTGTCTTACAGCCTTTCCCACATTGCCTAATAAATGTGTTGCCAGTTGTAAATAATACTGGAATCAGCATGTAATACACATTTGTAAGTTTAAAGTTTATATCAGTTGTTCGGTAGAACTTCATGCTCACTTCATAATATGCTATTGTACTGATATTAACAATGCTAACATACTATTGTTTAGCTTGTGTAATGTTAACCATGTTCACCATGTAGCAGTTTAGCATACAAACATAGCTAATTTATGCTTAGCCCATAGTGCAGCTGAGGCTGATGGGAATTTAGTAGTTGTTGATGGTTTTTGATTATAAACTGAAATACTGGACGGACTGAAATGTTGACCTGATAACGGGGGTGAATGAAAAGTTAAGGATTCACCAAAATAATTCAATTCATGAACATTTGCACTAAATGCAAATTACTTGGAACCACCAAGGCCAATAGGATACATCACCTGGGAACCATGGTTGCAAATTGCATGGCGATCCACAGGGGTTGATAGAAGTCAGTGTGAAACCAAAGTGGAGGACTGGCCAACGAATAGACCAACATGATAGAGTCAAACTCATGCACTCGTACTTTATAAGTTTACAGTGGTTTTGTTTTTCCCAAAAAGTGTAGGCTGGAACGTAAACGTTCGTTCTGGCCAAACCGTCAAATTACAACTTCTGTGTCAGTTACGGGATGCTATTGGACCAAAAAATACTTCTCCATCCTCATTGATTTACATTGGGGAAGTTGTTTCAGTTAAACAGCATATCATTTTTTGAGGTAAATTTGAATAGCCCTTATACAAATCTTTGAGCGCTAATAGTTGTGAAATAGCCAACGATTTATTTTCCTTCTTCTATTCACATTCGTTGATGCAGAAGATTGCTGGAAGGTTTAGGAGAGATCTGGGTATTTCTGTACTGCAAGTCGAGCCATTTTTTCTTCATGCAGCACTAATCAGCCCTGGTAAGAATGAATTGGCTGCCGCCTTACATGCTGTATGCAGTTCTGTTAATAATACCATGGGCAACGAAATACAGAAACATCTGAAAATCCTTAGCGTAGTTTTGCAGTCTGCCAATTCTCCAAAATAGCCGTACTGAATTTAAAATGGCAAGTCTATTCAGGTTATCCCGTGACATGCTAGTGATAATTCTCTCTGACCAATCGGTGGTCTGCAGTGTTTTAACTCCGGCTCAGCCTTGTCTGTTTTTAAGTAAAGACCTGCCATACCATCCATCCATCCATCTTCTCCCGCTTATCTGTGGTCGGGTCGCGGGGGTAGCAGTTCCAGCAGAGAGCCCCAAACTTTCCTTTCCCTGGCGACATCAACCAGCTCTGACTGGGGGATCCCAAGGCGCTCCCATGCCAGCGAAGAGATATAATCCCTCCACCTAGTCCTAGGTCTACCCCTTGGTCTCTTCCCAGCTGGACGTGCCTGGAACACCTCCCTAGGGAGGCGCCAAGGTGGCATCCTTACTAGGTGCCCGAACCACCTCAACTAGCTCCTTTCGACGCGAAGGAGGAGCGGTTCAACTCCGAGTCCCTCCCGGATGACCGAACTTCTCACCTTATACCTAAGGGAGACACCAGCCACCCTGCGGAGAAAACCCATCTCGGCCGATTGTATCCGCAATCTCGTTCTTTCGGTCATGACCCATCCTTCATGACCATAGGTGAGGGTAGGAACGAAAATGACCCGGTAGACAGAGAGCTTTGCCTTCGGGCTCAGCTCCCTTTTCGTCACAACGGTGCAGTACCGCTCCGATTCTCCGGCCCATCTCACGCTCCATTGTTCCCTCACTCGAGAACAAGACCCCGAGATACTGGAACTCCTTCACTTGGGGTAAGGACTCATTCCCTACTTGGAGTGGACAGTCCATCGGTTTCCTGCTGAGAACCATGGCCTCAGATTTGGAGGTGCTGATCCTCATCCCAGCCGCTTCACACCCGATCCAGTGAGTAGAGACCCCCTCACTCCATACTCCCGCAGCACCTCCCACAGTAACTCCCTGGGAACTCGGTCATATGCCTTCTACAAGTCTACAAAACACATGTAGACCGGATAAGCGTACTCCCAGGCCCCCTCCAAGATCCTTGCGAGAGTAAAAAGCTGATCCATCGTTCCACGACCAGGACGGAATCCGCATTGTTCCTCCTCAATCTGAGGTTCGACAATCGGCCTGACCCTCCTATCGAGTACCTTAGAGTAAACTTTCCCGGGGAGGCTGAGTAGTGTGATGCCTCTGTAATTGGCACACACCCTCTGATCCCCCTTTTTTGAAAAGGGGAACCACCACCCCGGTCTGCCACTCCTTCGGTACTGTTTCCTACTTCCACGCAACGTTGATGAGACGTGTCAACCATGACAGTCCCTCAACACCCAGAGCCTTCAGCATTTCTGGGCGGATCTCATCCACCCCCGGGGCTTTGCCAATGTGGAGTTGTTTGACGATCTCAGTGACCTCCCCCCGGGAGATTGGTGTTGATCCCCCGTCATACTCCAGCTCTGCCTCTAACATAGAGGGCGGAGTTGTCGGGTTCAGGAGTTCCTCAAAGTGTTCCTTCCAACACCCTAACACTCCATCAGTTGAGGTCAACAACGTCCTATCCTTACTGTACACAGCTTGGATGGTTCCCTGCTTCCCCCTCCTGAGGTGTCGGACAGTTTTCCAGAACAACTTTGGTGCCGCCCGAAAGTCCTTTTCCATGTCTTCTCCGAACTTCTCTCACACCCGCTGCTTTGCCTCGGCCACGTCTGAGGCTGCTGCCCTTCGGGCCTGTCGGTACCTTGCAACTGCCTCGGCAGTCCCCCGGGATAACAAATCCCTGAAGGCCTCCTTCTTCAGTCGGACGACTTCCCTGACCACCGGTGTCCACCAGGAGGTTCGAGGGTTACCGCCCCTTGAGGCACCTAAGACCTTGAGACCACAGCTCCCCGCCGCGGCTTCGGCAATAGAGGCTTTGAACACCGACCACTCTGGTTCAATGTCCCCAACCTCCACAGGAATGCCCGAAAAGCTCCGCCGGAGGTGTGAGTTGAAGGCCTCCTGAACTTGGGCCTCCTCCAGATGTTCCCAGTTCACCCGAACTACACGTTTGGGCTTACCAGGTCTATCCAGAGGCTTCCCCCGCCACTCGATCCAACTCACCACCAGATGGTGATCAGTTGACAACTCCGCCCCTCTCTTTACCCGAGTGTCCAAAACATACGGCCTCAGGTCCGATGATACGATAACGAAATCGATCATGGACCTTCTGCCTAGTGTGCTCTGTCTCTGACCTGCCATACCATACAGCGGAAAAGCTGCTAACAGAGCATAGAGGGATGGAGCAGTGTCACAGAGCTGTCATGATGTGTCGTCTCCTTGTCTTTTCCAGTTAATCAGAATTCATCTCTTGTGTTACACTTAGCACTGCTGTCAGTGACAAACTGGCCAAAGGGACAGTTACACTGAATTCAGAATAAATGCCCAGTTTGTTGAAATAACTTCCTCTCCTTCAGGGGTGGACTCCGCCTGGTATTCTGTGGGATTCAAGGCCTCTGAGGCTTTCCACAGTGTGTCATTTCCTCCCTGGAATCTGTGGATTAGTCATATCACTTCCTAATGTCATTGCCAGGCAGCGGCCCATTCGGCTGCAGCTCTTCTTTATCCCTGGCTGATTTTATGGCCTTTGGTTGTGCCACGGTCAGCATGTCCACTGCTGTCAAAAACATTTCCTTTGCTTTTCTTTTTACTTTCTAATTTAGCAGTTGGAAATGTATATGCAACTGTAATTCATTTAAATCTGATTCCCAGGCTTTGAATGGCATTTGGCGGAGGACTTTATTGTGCGGCCAAAGGCACACAGCACTTATCCAACATCTTTCAAAACCATACCCGTATATGGTGTTGATTAAACTGCTAAAAAAACATTTAGTTGCTCTGCTTTGATGGTAAGTTCAACTCTAAGTAATAAAGGCCTGGAGTGTGTCACAAAAATTGGAGAGTGTTAATGAGGAAACGGTTGCATTGACACTTTATTCCCTAAACTGAAATGCTCTCTGTGAGGCAGATACTGCTCTCTTTCCTGAAGCATGATTTGGCTGCTGGTTGCATGAAAAAAAAAGTAAAGGAAGAAAAAAACCAACTTTCCATCCAGCTCCGAGGCAGCCCCTGGATCTGCTTGTGGAAGTTTTAATGGGAGTCAGATGTGCCCCTAATCAAAGGAATATGGCGGGAAATGTTAGTGAGCAAAGGCAAAGAGAAATGGCACTACAGGAACTGTGATAACATTCTAACGACAGTAACAAATTACACCCCTTGACTTCAGAGCCAACAAACAAGCTCACTGTTTACCTCGAGTTGTTCTTACCTCTTCTGGGAACACGGTCATATGATAGTGTTAAATGAAATGTTACGAGGTGTTGTACATTATGGGGCTAAGGAGAAAATTGCTTTTGAAACATGGATAGGCTTTTTTTTTATAGTGGCTGGAACAACAGTCTTCTCACATATTTATGTTATCAGCCACGAAAATACATTTTCCTAATATAGCTTGGTATTTAAAGCGGCCATAGTTAACAATGAAACAAAAGAATATGTATAATGTGATGTGGTCGCTTGTAGTGACGAGTCCACAGAAAATAATAATCAAGCTTTTCCTTTTAACTCCACAGAACCTTGGAACTTCATTGTTTTATTGCTTACAATTTTACTATTTTAGTTCACTTCCCACACTCATCAGCAATGTTTTTGGCTTCAGTCGATTTCCTTTAGGACAATGTTAAAAATTAATACAATTTAGATAACAAAAGATTAAATTGCATGATGATATATTGTCTGTACTTTAGTAAGCAATAAAGTACAAATATTACTGTCCTTTTAGTTAAGTTTTGACTGATATTAACCAACTGCAGTCACAGCTTATTTTTAACATTCTTTGTCACTCCCAAGAGCGTCTTATATTTTCAATGTAATGATTTTCTCTTCACAAAAGAAACATTCACTGTTGCTCAGCGGTTTTTTAGCGCTGATGCTGCACATGTTCTTAACACTCTGGTAATACCACAGTAGCTTGCTCTATCCTGTCACAATGGCTTAGTGCCTATCTACTCACCCACTGCACCCAACCTCGCTTTGTCTTTCTCTCACTCACCTCTGTTTTCCAATCATGCATCCTACTTATTATACATGTCAGTGCCTGAGCATGCCCAGAGAACGTTTGACCATCAGTTAGGCGACAGCAAGAAAATGGAAGTGATGATGTAATGTGCTGATACGCGTTCACAGGCTCAGCTATTTGTATTTGTCAGACCACAAGCTCCTTTCCTCTGCCTGTAGACTAAACACAGTCACACACAGAATGGCATACACAGGGTGCATGCTCGCTCATGTGCTCAAAATCAAATGTTGCCACAGACATTAAACACATATCATATGCAACATCAGACCGACAGCCTCACAAACTGACGTGCCAAAGTATTGTATATCTAATTTGTCACTCATGTGGCGGTTCATGGGGTAGCTCTCTTCTGTGGTGACTTTAACTGTTTCTGAAGCTTCATTTGCATCCATCTGACTCTCACAGACAGACGAACCGCAGAGCTGTGACGACTTTCACTTTAACTCCCATAAAACTACTCTTTGCAAAAAGAGAGATGGGAAAGCAGCAAAATTACACACTTTTCTCCCAACTCCATTGGTTCATATGAGAACATCTGTGGTTTAAGAGTAATAATTCAAAAGTAAGTAAGTACCTAAGTGAAAATATACTGTTTCAAAAATAAGACACCATGTAGTAAGCCTGTCGAAGCAGGTTTTGTCTATTTACAACACACTCATTGCTGCTGTCTGGAATGCCTGCTTTTGACTGGAAAAGCTATAATCAAGAGAGCTTCAGGCTATGGCATCCACACAGGAGAGGTTATGGGTACTTGACGGTGTGCATGAACTATATGTCTTCCTCAGTCGTGCATTGCAAACGCTTGTGTGGGATGCCTAAAAAAAGAGCGTTTGATGTCTGTTTTTATTTAGCCCGCGGTATCATCATCCAGGTGGGTGGCTTATAACATTGGTCGAGGGGTTTTCTTGAGGCATGGATAGTTTTTCCATAAAAATGGTATCTGCTGAAAAAACACGTCTACTTAATTGGTCTTTGTAAATAGCGAAACATAGTTTCCTACCCGAACCCATATGTTGAGCAGATGGGGTTTAGACTAACCGGCATTCACAGGCAGTTATGGATAAACAACTTGAATGGCCTAAGGTGTAGCCTCCTCTTTACAATAACAAATTAGTTTACTTTAAATTAGAAAAGACACTTCCTCTGCACGCTGTGTGAATAATTTGGCTATTGATTCCACATTGTCCTGCCTTGCTAAGTGCCTGTCAGGGGTCATGTGCAGGAGCGGACATGATGGAGGGTTTGGTATTTATGGGAAGAGTCAATGATGTCAGCGCAGCAGCGTCTTCTCCAGACATCCGGTTGAGACGATGTCTGCTGTCAGTAAGACTCAGCAGGCTGAATACACCTGAGGCGGATTTTTACAGTTCTGGTAAAGGTGTATTCACACACATGTAGAGAGTGTAGAGTGAAGCTCCAGTCACCTAAATCTAACATAGTCTAACAGCTCATAAGGGAATTTTGTCTACCAAGTTAAAAGGGGAAATGTTCCTCCACACCCCCTTTTGTGCTTTGATAGACTGAATCACCCATCTGTGGTATAAAAGAATGTTTTCAGTCCCGTCTGGTTTTCAGTTTCCCAAGTGAGCAATTTCAGGAAATACGTGTCATTAACAGCCCCAATTGATGGACGGGAATTGAGAAAGAGCTTCAGTGGCTTTGTTACTTCTCTTTCTCTTGCTTTGTTAAAAATACAACCGTCCCTGTGAGGATGTAATTGTCATTACGCACCAGAAAACAGAAAAGTTGGAAGGATAAAATACAGAGACTAGTGTTCTTAAATCCTTCTGGGACTGTTTCAGGACAACACTTTAGTGGTTCTTAACTGGAGGCTGTGGCTCAGTGGTGTAGTGCGCTGATCTTCGAATCAGAGGATAGCAAGTTCGAGTCCCACTGCAGTCAGCATGTCGTTGTGTCCCTGAGACACTTCACCCCAAATTCCTCCTGTGGGGATTGCCCACAGTATTGAGTATGTAAGTCGCTTTGGATAAAAGTGTCTAACAAGTGAATGTAATGTAACATATTGGTATGAATTGCTTAATCTACAAAAAAAGTGCAAATTGTCGCCTGCAACAGACAGGGCTTGTTTTTATAGCCTAGCCGGAAATGCCTGTTGCTGTAGCAGTTGTGATTCACACTGGCTTTATCAGTAATGACAACACTGTACAGACCAAGGTAATTGCTGAGATCTGAGGATATAAATGGCTCCAACTGGCGACCAGACAATCTTACAGATGCTCCATTACCTGCTACCCCTGTGATTTCTGACTGTGTTTGTTACCATATTTATTTTTTAGCAATGTTTTCATGTTCTCAATCCTCAGCAATTATTATAGTAGGTACACTACATCAAATGAAGTGAAAAAGTTGTTTTCCTTGGAGGTTTATCCTGTGATACTGAATTGTCAGACTCAACTCAACACTGTCAGACTTGGCTCAAGACTTAGCTGTTGTTTATGGGCTTTAAATCTTTTTACACAACAATGTTCAGAACATTGTTATGTACTCTTTCCAGGAAGTAGTGTAAGACATACTTTGGTTTGCCTTGGCTTTGGTTCTAGAGTGATTTATAAGCGCTATATTGAATGCTGTTGAATACAAGAGAACAACCGTGAATACAGTATGGAAATGGTAAATTCCTAAAAGTCAGTTTTTCGTACATAAGCAAACTTCTTCAAGTGTGTACTAGTGCAGAGTGAAATCAATAAGGATCTGTATCAAATGTACCCTGCCATCAGTGTTTACATGAGCACTGAGCTGTGAATGGCATCAACAGGAGTTCAGAGAGGACACTGAACACCACAGCAGTCCTCTCAGGACGAGCCGACAGTAACATCGCCTCTCAGAACACTGAGGCATATAAAGCTGCCAGCTAATAAAACAGTTTAAGCTGATAATAATTCTGGGATTAAATAATAGACCATAAACCAACAGATAGAAGCCAGAGTAATCACCATGGTTTCAATATATCCCTCCTCTGCAGGGGATGTATAAGTCTGTCCAGCTGCCGGGATACTCTCATTCATACCGTAGTAGCCTCTTTTTCCAATCACATTTAACTGTACACTTTTTCTACCCCTTATAATTAATTTAAAATGTGATTGTGTTTGATTGTAAGATATTAAGGTTGTGAAAAAATCAATTGAACAACATCTCAAAGTTATGTTTAGGTATACACTTCATGTACAGTTCGGACTCAGTTATCTCTACTTTTTCGTTTTTGTTTTACAAAATACAAACCATTGTAGGACGTTTTCTTTAACAACTTAATCATTGAAAAGATAATTTATGACCAATTTGGCCTTTATTATCTTATTTTTTAATTGTCTTTTAACCAAAACAAAAGTCTTGTGAAATATTTCTTCAAGTGATAACATAACTTTCCCAAGAGTCTGTGAAATCTGCTGGGATAATCCAGGTGCTTAACCTAGAGAAAAGTGCACAACTGTATTCCCACAAGGGCAACTGGATTTAACTCAACCAAGTTTTATCCGGACAACTAGCGGAAAACTGAAAATGGGCATTGACTGAGACCAAAGTTACCCATGGCAATATTACTGTGATATCTATTGGCCAGGCTGGGTATGATGCACGCTGACATACAGAAGCCTCTGTGCTCCACTGAAAAAGAAACGCCACCACCTTAATATCAGCATGTTGATAACCAGATCATGTATCGGTCTTATAATTTCCCCTCCCTTCACTCTCCCCTTTTGAGATTCGATTAAAGAGTAGTGCTGGTTAACACTGTTATTACATTCATCTACGGTCACTGCCACCCCAACCAAGTACACTCTGTAACACCAACCTCCCTGATAACGAACACGACAAAAAGAGAGGACAGCTCTCTCTTATCCTGTACTGACGAGACTGATAAGACCAGCAAGGTCCCTAAAATGTTTCCTTATCAGGCTCTTCGTATGGAATTCATGTTCTCATTCGTGTGTACAGTAGAATGTATGAGATGCCCTTAGCTATTTCTGCACATTTAATTAAATATGATATCATATTTGATAAGGCCGGGCTACATTCCAAAATATCTACAGGCCAACTAAATACTTTACACTTTTTTGATGACTTGCCAAACTGCTGTGTAACCTCTACATTGACCTAGACCTGTGGAGCTATTGTTGGTGGTTTTAACTACTGACTAAACTTGTGTGGGGGACCACACAAAATATGGGTGCATTACATCAGATCATCCTTGAAATCCTCGATTTTCCACAGGACCTAAAAAGTGCAGTTATTAAGCCACTCTTTAAAGAACAATCTCACTAATAAACAATTACAAGCACCCAACAAACCCTCTATTTTTAACTGAATCATTTAAAAGACTGTTTACAACAGCCTAAAACACTCTTTGCCCTAAACACATGTGTTGTTTTCCTGTGAGTTTATGTACCAGAACTGCTCTGAGGTCTTGAATCACGTCTTGTTATTATTAGGTGCTGTATTCGATATGGTTGACCACATATATAACCAGACTGGAAAGCTGGGCTTTTTGATACTGTGCTAAACGGTTCTCTGGTCTCCTCTGTTCAACATCAGCATGATCCCACTAATTTACGTCATGGAAAAAAAGTAAATATCTGCTGCTTAGTACTGTATGCTGACAACACAAACATTTATATTGAACACTCGGATTCTTTAAAACAGCATGTTAAAAGGTGCAATACAAATAAAAGTGCCTTGCCTTCAGTAAAATCATTACAACCGTATTTTACTGCCATCACAGAATAATGACCTGTCCAATCAGACCAGTTCATAGAGTGTGGGATGGAAACAGAACATCATTATCATCCTGGGGCACAGGATGAAAGTGAGCATGACTACCCATTTTCACTCTATTATTCACACACGCACGCACACACACACACACTGACTGAAGAGTACATTCTTTCCTGGGATTGAATTGGGGATTTCTAATCTCTTTTACTGACACAAACCACTGTTGAGTAAATCACTGTGGTGAAACAGGCCAATCTCTGAGAGCCATAAAAAGAGTCACCAAGCTCCAACTGCTTGTGGGTAAGTTTCTTGACACTTACTAGATTTTCATCCTGAAATGATATGTCCAGATGTACAATTGTTCATATATTCAAAGCATAATGTAAAATCTTATTAAATAGGCTTAACATGTGTGCTGGTTGTTGCAACACCTCTTGTCAAGCCTTGTGGAATTCACACCTTTTCTGATGGCAGGGCTGAACAAAAACAGTTGTTATTATTCCACACTGTTCATGAAGGAAGTGAGAAGCTTTTGAGAGAGAGAGGTGTGAGATGATGCCGCTCATTATTAGGTATGATTCTTCTAGGATGCAGTCCTCTTTAGATACAGCATGCCGCCTGTGGTCTTTCGAGCCTTTCCAAAGAGGATAAATGACGATCTGCAGCCTCTGATGAAACAGCTTCCCCATGACCCGTCCATTGGCCTCCATGGACTCTTTTACCACTTTCTCCTTAATGGAAAATTCATGTCCTTGCCAGTATCTGCAATGGGCTCAAAGTAATGGGATCCACTGCAGGCCAGTGAAAGACCATTAAACCGCCGAGTGACAGTGATGAGCAGAGCATACCATGGAGATTCTGCTCAGACGTGAACAGCAGGAACACCTATTACAGCCTGACTCACCTTTTGGCAAACCTTTAGTCATTACCTGGCAACTGACATGACACATGAGCGCCTGCTTTTGCTCTTTGGTGACATTCCTCTCTGAATAAGCCCTGTGAATTTTTTTTACATTATGAATAAAAACATTCAAAAGTATATGGCTCACTATAAACAACATAATTTAACATGAATGTTTGTCCAGCTGCATTATTTGTACATTAACTGGGGAAAGCTTGTTACAGTAATTTATTCCCAGGTCATGGTTTGAAACCTTCTCCCGTGGCTTATTTTCCCAGGGAAATGTTGAACGAGACTAACATACAAAGCCTCTAGTGTCTTGAGAATAAATATGAGCCCACAGAATGGAAAAAAAAATCTAACCTAGTTTCTTAATTCAGAGAGTAAAAAAGTGAGAAGGCCATGCAGAGCCCTGATGGTATGATGGATTGAGTTGAATTTCTTCCAGACCAAATGCAGAGGGGGGTACCTGGTACTGTAACCGCACAGATACATCGTGAGATACTTCTGATGGGGATTATTGCTTAGTCAACACGTCTGGAACAGTCGACATGGCTTGTGATAACATTATGATCAGCAGCATCACAGTAATTGTCCACTGACCCATCATCTCCGTTAACAGTCCAAATTGTTCATGTCAGGTTTTGTGACACGTACAGTAGATTCCCTATTAAGTGCTGCTCATGTAGAAAGGCAAAGTCCTTACAGCAGGAACCCAGGAAAAATCGGACAGGTGTCCCTTCGCAGCAAGTCATCCTCTCTGTCTCCTTTTCCTTTCTATCTTCCGCTGTTCTATAATATAAAGGGAACATTCCCAAAAGATCTTACAATAGGAAATCAGTACAGGTCAAAAAAGAGGGAAAACGTAAAAGTTGTTCTATATATTTGCTTAAATGTGTAGCAACATGATGGATGCTACTTACTTCAACATTCATTTAATGTGGCATCAGAAGTTTAATACAATATCAAACAGTAGATTTCATCAAGTTTCAATCCAACTATGTTGACCATATTTCATTGTACCTATTTTACTCTTCATTACAAACAAGAAATAAGCTAACTTTGATAACCCGAAGTCCAGTTAGTACAGTTTCAGAAGTTTGTGTAAAAATGTACAACAACTAATCTCTATGAAAAGCTAGCTTTTGTGGTGCAGCTCATTTTAATTTAGTGATGTGCGAATTTACAATAACATACTTTTTATAATGAACCTATAAAAAGCTGAAGGCAAAAATAGGATCATTAAAGAATGTTTCTCTCACCTTCCCTTTTACTTTGTCTTTTCTTTGACGCTTTCCCTCTCTCTTACTCACACAACCCACAAGCTGAGGCCTCTGATATCCTGGCATTTCACTACATTACACATTCACAATGACTGCTGCAGATATTTTGGGCTCATGCACTAATGTCATTTGCAGGAGGCAAGACGACTAAATATGTTGTCTGGGCCTTGCATTGTGTGACACAGATTAAGTCCTTAGTGTGGCAGTGAACCAGATCAGTGTTTGGCGCTTTGTTTTTGTCTCCTGGTAAATGTTGATTAGATTCTGCACGGCGTTGATCCAAACAAAGAGTGAGCTTCTTGTTAGGAGAATAATTCCTGCCTTGTTCCTGTCCCAGAGAGGCCCGGCTGCTAAGCAGAAAGGCATTTAGATGGAAACGGGCAGAACCAAACAGAATCAGACGGGATGTATTTATCCATATGCTGCATATCAAAGACTGACATTATTTGGCTGCTTTAACCGAATTAACTGGAAATATGCAGCGTAGATAAGATAAAGCCTGGCTGCAGCAAAGTGATAGGTTACATGTGTGTATAGGTTCCCACCCATTTCCCCTTATTCTCCAACACTTAACATTTCAATCTGATGAATGAGGAGTTAATATGTTGCTTGACGTTCCATTGAATTAAGTAATGTCCTGTACAGATTACAGCCTGAACTGTATGTGAAAGGCGTTATGTTGTGTACCGTGCTCACACCTAAATCACTGATCTGTGATGACCTTTTATATTAATGTATTTTCACTCAGCAGACCCTAATTTAGCTTTTAGAATGAGACATAAATGTTTTTTAGCAGTACATTTTACATAATTGGATCAAAGAATAACAAGGGCAGTTAGGTCTTCCACTAACAAACTTAGACATAATCAACCAAACTCCCTTTTTTTGCAACATCCTGTGTTTGTTTGTTTGATTTGGCTGCCGGAGCCATGTGAACATTGATGAGTGTGATTTTAAAGTGAATCAGAACCAGGAATTTATTACATTAAAACATTACAAATCAGAACCAGATGCGCTGGCAGTGAAGGAAACAGTGATTGTGTCCAGTGCAAGCCTGGGAGGTTCATTGTTGGTTCTAATTTCCTCACGTCTGAGCAGCATTGTTACCAGGAACATTATTAGGAGAGTGGTGATGCTGCCATTTAGCTGATTTAGATGTTTTGTTATGTGTAAATAGCACTCTTGGCTAGTGTTTCAACATTACCCAGACAGACGGACTGCAGAGCCAGCTGATTGTGGTTTGGGCTCTGTCTCAGTCTGTGTATTAGTGCATAGGAGCTCCCACCATGCTTATGCTGCTGTGGGTACTGGCACGAGCATACAGTTCATAAATGAACGCACTCACACATATAGATGCACACAAACAACAACAAAAAGGACTCCAGGGTCCACAAGCATCTCAGATGCCCTGCCCAGTCTGTGGAAGCAATTTAGACCACTAAACTATGTCGTAGTGGGACTTCTGCCATGAAGTATATTTAGTGTATATTGGATTTGGGGAGTTTGAATATATTAGCAGGCGCCAGTCTGGCATCCAAGCCAGAAACTAACAGAGGTGGCTGACACCCTCAGATGTTGTACTTAAGTTAAGGCAGTAAAAGTCATGCAATAACAACATTACAAAAGTTTTAGCATAAAAATATTCCTAAATACTTCAAGTAAAAGTACTTAAAATGTATTATTGTGTACTCGACTTTAATGTTAAAGCTGGTGGTTATATTTGTTTTTAGTAATATGAATCGACAAGGTTAATATTATTATTATTATTGTTATAGTAGTTGTTGTTATTATTATTATTATAAGTGTAGAAGTATAAAATATCATAACAGACATCGAACTCAACTCAAAACTGTATTAAAGTACAGTACTTGAGTAAATGTACCAGTTACTTTCCAGCAGTGGGAATTAGTCAGTTGTACTTCTCTTTCTAATGAAGCCTCACAGTAGTATTCATCATCAAACCACAAGCGGCCACACCCTCATTCTGCCAGGCTTTATTCATCGTTGTTTCAGACCACAACACTCTCTGAGGTAGTTTATGAGAAACACAGATGTCTGGATGAAAATAAACAGAGGCTGAAACATGAGTGTGCCTTTAAGTGAATTAGTTCTCCACACAAACCGTATCCCAGAATATTGGAAATCAACCCATTCGGTGCAGTAGTGCACAATATGAGACGTGATCTTGACTGAGTTGCGCCAATAGAAATCGGCTCATTATCATTGAGGAACATCTACCCATCAAAACATCCGCAAGCATGGTGAATGTGTGTTCTTTTTCTCTCTGCCTTCCTCTGTGTTTATACTAAAGCTGTGCCTTTGAACAGCCCCATGGCTGTATCCCATTACATCCACAGGGATGAGCTGAGGGGTGGTATGGTGAGCATGAAGCAGAGAGGGGCTGTGTGTGTGTGATTCTAATCAATTCAGGCCTCGGCCCATAGCAAACCCGCTCTAATAACTTCTGTAGATGGATTCGACTTGAGAGGGAATGCAAACCAGATCACTTAGGAAATTCCACGACGCTCTCTTGCAGCAAAAGCCCCTCTTCTTCTGTAGGAATGTGAGCTAACATTTCCCCTCAGCTCCCTGCTCTCCCACACACACAGCTGCCCCTCAGAGAGTCACGCCAGAAGAGTGCAGGCCGCTAGAAAAGGCAGAGAAAGAGAAGAAAGAAAGATAGACGCAGCGGCTAATGGCTGCTCTCCCAGCTGCATGGGGTCTTACACATATAAACATGTCAGGGGCAAAGGAGAGAGCACACAGGAATTGTGAGGGAGATTGAAGGGGTAAATAGGAATAAGTAGCCTAAAGTGGGACTATAAAGAAAGAAAATATGGAGATAAGGAGAAGGAAAATCGATCTGGTCTGACAGATTTGTGAGGAAAGAGGAGAAAATGATAAAAAAAAGAGGGGGAGTGCGAGCAAGGAGAAAGGAGTGTTGAAGGAGGAGAAGAGGCAGGGCTGAACATTACTTAAAGATCAAATGCAAAGATTTTTTTATAATTGCCAGTAAAATCGAAATCATATAGCTACAACACTATCGAAGATATTGCAGTATTAAAATCGGAGATAATATGCGTCTGGCAATGCGCAATATTTATTTTGTTCAACCCCCAACACCAAGTCCGACGATTTATTTCTCGGCCGCTCGTCTCCGCAAGATGGCGTCGTGTGACGTCAGAGTGGCCAAACATATTTCCACCTGGCTTATCGCTCACAGCTGCTTCCGCCGATAGTACAACTTAGTTTCGTTATCATGTCTGATTCTGAGTAGACTATAGACTAAAAGCTTTAGGAATCCAAACTATAACATATAATAAGTACCCTGTATCAAGATGAATGTAAAACAAGTGAAATTTGACCTTTTTAGAGAGGTTTAGAAAAATAAAGTCCAGGCGACCTCTGGGTAATTTGGGAACCATCAGTTCCATTTGAACTTTTTCACTGTAAAAATCATTTTATTACTTTGAATTATCACTATAGGTATTCATTCCATCCAAATACAACTGTTGTGAAAAAAAAATAAAACATACTCTGTTATCCTCTTGGCCCCACGGACCCGAAATCGCGTCATTTACAGGAAACGACGTCTAAGGAACCTTAATATGTAATATCCATACGGGAAAAAACTCATTTAACTGATCTTTTTCATTTATTTAAAAAAACAAAACACAATGCTAACAGTGAGTCTCTGAATTAGCCCCGAGCGAAAAATGCTAACCTATTACTGCACCGAAAATCACTCCTAGCTCCCTTATTACTTATCCTAGCTCCACATCCAACACATTGTTTATGATCGTAAAGACACAGAATCTAACGGTGCCCACCTCAACACTGAAAGATACAAACTCGCGAGGTTATCAACAAAAACGTACATCAAAACAAGTGGCGCTAGGTACTAACATGAGCTAGGCTTACCTTCCTCTTTGTCTGGTCTAAAATGGCATTAAAACGATGATGTAGTTAATCCATAGGTTAATATCCAATGGGGCTGTGTCCCCTTTGAAATGTTCTGATAATCTATAAACAATAAAACTGCAATTCCGTTATCTGCTGTCCGCTCTGTGCGCTTTGAAATCAAATCAAAATCTGTTTACCTCAATTCTTTGGCGTTTCTGCATTGCCCGGCTCTTTCGGTTGTTTTTTGTGCTCAAATATGGAGGGGACGGCTCCGGGTTTCAGCCTCCGATGTACTTTAAATGCTTCTCCACCAACAGACTTGACGATGGCAGGATCAACATCGTATGCATCAGACGCGAAGTGGTCAGAGCACAACTTGCTCCATTTTGTC
Source organism: Gymnodraco acuticeps (assembly GCF_902827175.1). Taxonomy (NCBI): domain Eukaryota; kingdom Metazoa; phylum Chordata; class Actinopteri; order Perciformes; family Bathydraconidae; genus Gymnodraco; species Gymnodraco acuticeps. Next base: position 2,093,445 of record NW_022990772.1, read on the forward strand.
GGCTGCCAGCCAACACGATTCACTAAAATAATCCAGTTTCGGCGGATGATTTTGTCTTGGGGAAATTAATGAAAAATTCTCCCAGATCCCGCACCGTTCGAACATCCGAAAGCACAACAATAACCCATGTTTTGCGTGATTTCGCGGATATAATTCAGAGTTTTCTGCACCAGTCATGAGCGAAAAACACCGCTGACATGTGAACAGCGCACGAGACTGCCGAGTCGGGATATTTGGCCCAGAGACTGTTTGACCACAATGACGTCACGCGCGCGGAGGCTGCTGGGAATGACATGTCAGAAATTCAGACGGCTTTGGGTCGAGTTTTGTATCAATAAAAAGCTTTTTTTCGGGTGTATTATCTCGATTTAAATTAAATAAAAAATACAGGCAGTCTTAAAAACAACATTTCTATAAAAATGTAGCATATTTGGAAGCTTTGCATGTGAACATCTGTTTGAAAAGTGGTGAACCACAAGAAGAGTAACTGCACCATTAAATAAAGTAAGCTTATCCTATGTCTTAAAGAAGATTAAGATGTTACTCTTCAATCTTGGCAGCCATTCAAGATGGATTTTATTTTCCACCATATGACTCAACTGCAGATCTACTACCCAGTGCCAGTCTTCATCCCGCCTTCAGTATTCAAAAGGATAGATTTTCACAAGTTTTTTTAAAGCTTCTCTGCAGAAAACTGCAGTTACACACACTTAAAGATCGAATGATTTAAACCCTCTGACACTATTACATTGAACCAGATTTTACTGAAATAGTTTTGGACGACGATCTTCTGGAGATCAGGACAGATATCAGCAAGCATTATAATTTCAGGATTAACATCCCTGCATACAAGCCCAAATGTGTGTACACAAATGTGTGTAATGTAACAAATATGAATGCTATGGTCCAAGGGTCGAGTCTTGAGCAACACATGGCGCAAACTCTCTATTTTATGTTTCAAGTCTCGACTTCTATCATTTCAAAGCAACCATCGACAGCATCAACACACTCTGTGGGTTTAGCAGGAATTTTTTCTCGCATAGTTTTCACTCTTTATTTGGATTTCTCTGCCCGGTGTGCATGGCGGGAAAAATGGGTCAAGAAAGGAAAAGAAAGGGGTGGGGGGGCGAGAGGGGCTCACTGGTCCCTCAACATCCCTGTGTTGAATATGAAAATATATTATAGCATAATGTGTTCAGTATGCAGGCTTGAAGGAAACCATATGGAAAGATCCCAGACAAAGAGCCTTCTGTGTTCCAACTGACCCCCTCCCACCCCCATCCTTCGTCTGCTTCAATTTGGAGAGAGACAGAGAGAGGGAGAGAGAGAGAGGTAAAAGGGGAGGTGTGTGCAGAGTCGTAGGAACTGAAAAGGGGCAGTACACACACTCGATGCCTCACACAGCCAGACCCACCGGAGTACAGGTGAGCAGCATGACTAACACCAACACAAACAAACAGGAAATAGCAGAAAGTCCTGGGATTGTATCTGTCGCTGAGATTGAACCATGATTGCTGCACACTTTGTCACCTGCAGCCCATTATAATTATCTTTAACGGGGTAAGACACTATCTTTGTTTGGAGAGGGAGAGAAATAGTGCAGTGAACTGAAGCAGAAGAGGAGGGAAACTTTGGTTGTCTTTGTTTGAGTAGATGACAAACATCTGTGGCCGCTGTTTTCCCCTCGGTGCGGGCTGCAGGCTTACAGAAGGGGCTCTGCTGCTACATTAGCACTGTGGTCACTGATACCCCCAACCCATTGTGTTGACTGCAAGGAGCCCGCTGTGTCTCCAGGTTATAGACTTGAACTGCACTGTGTAACATTAGATGGTGTATCCAATTTAAAGACCTTGCTGGAGCCGCATTGACTTACTTATATAAGTAATTGCTTCCTGTTAACACAACAGGCGAGGCCCATTTTCTGCTTTACAGGAGGTCAACTGTAGGTTTTCTTCAGCCATATGTTACCATACATATTTTAACTAATGATACCCTTTAGTTAGCTTTGACAGGAGAGGCTTTGAAACTGTAGAAAACTCCTTTTGCAAATGTCGTGCTTTGAAGAGAATAATGATGCTAAAACCACTTCACTAATAATCCATGCAGCATTATTTGCACACATTCACATTTTTTAAAAGTGCTTGTACTTTCTGCCTTTGATGTCTAATAGCTATCAGATTGTGACTGATTGTTTTAGAAGGTTCCCCCCTCCTGGCACTGGATCATACACACCTACTCCAAGTATTTTTCTGTGCCTCTTGAAGTTCTCCACCTGTGACTCTGAGAGTAGGATGAGCACCACATGAAGCAGACACTTTATTACAAGGTTTTCCTCTGCCTTATTTATGATAGCACTTACACGATTCTTGAAAGGGCAAACAGAGAGAAAGAGATATTTGTGACTTTTATTGGAGTCGCTGATTCCCAGTGTGTGTTAGATGTCACTCACCAACCTGCACAAGCTGTGGCATGTTGAATATCACAGCCTCCTGAGGAATTATGACCCAGGAATGCCAATTTTGGAGCACTACCCAAAATGATTTCTTGGTGCTGCGAGGGCCCTTGAATGGTTCTTTGTCTGAGCGAGAGAGAGCAAAGGGCCCAGCTAGGCTTTTAGCTTTTACAGCTGAATGATTTTTCTTGCCAAACTGTAAAGGATCCAGGCAAAAGGAAAGAGATAACAGACACATAGCAGCTCTGCCCCTCAGGCATTCCATCATAAAGGCTTGCCAGCCAATGTCCTGACCAGATGCCTCATAAGCTCAGTAACTGATGCACCTTTAAATCTTACAGTAGGTAGAATGCACACTTACTGTACCTGACATCCACACATCTCACATACTGCAATGTGCACCCAGAGCAACTGATGATGTACAGATGTCATACCTGAGGTGGCATGCAGTGTTTGAGCTATTAGGTGGCTGACATGCTGTCTACAAGTTGGCTATTGATGCAGATGTGTAATAAATGTACAAGACAACGGCCATGAGGGACAAATGAATGATTACAGTTGGTACGGCTGCCAAAGCCATTTTTTGTCTGCGTCATTACTAAGCGAGGTAGAGAGCTGTGGGATAGATTTGCTGTCTGAGTATGGATCAATCACATGTTGACGATGTACAGGAATTCTGTGATTACACACTAAATCGGCCTACGGGCCTGACTGTAAATGATATCCAGCTTCCACCCCACACAGGACAACTGTGCGGGGTGGAAGCTGAGTGGGACAGGTGGGCACTTTGAAATACCTTTTGAACTTCAAGATAATTGGAGGGTAGAGAGAAGAGAAGAGATGACATCAGATCTTGGGTATGACATGTACTGGAGGCCTGCAACAAAAGGCTTGTACAGCGGTTTACCAAAAAGTTATCACTCTTTTTTTGTGAGTTGTCATTAAATTAGGATTAATGCAATCAATTCTAGGTTTACATTTGACATGAATAACTGTCTCCTGGATGAAAGTCCAATTGTATTACCTCCTACCTATGTGGCATTTCATATCTTGTATAGGCCTACTTCCTGATTTACAGAGACATGAATGACTTTTTTGGGATGTATACGGAAAAAGGTGGGATCCGTTTGATTGGAGATAGAACACTCAAGCTGGATAATAATAAGCTGGGACCAATGAATAATAAAACCAAAAAAAAGATTGTGGCAGATGAGGATTTTTAAGAGTCCATGTGTTGGCCTTTTATATTATGAGCTAAATCTGCATCTGTGCTCACATCAATTTTGAGTATCCAAAATCTGTTATTTGTCTAGTAGATAATAAATATTTGAAAGACAAGTAATCAAACCACATTTAAATCAACCCGCGACAGCAGTGTAGGACACGCCCTCAACATGTGTTCACCTCTGTTACCATGATTACAGAAAACATGAAGACTTGGAACAAAACTGACTGTGAAAAAAAGGAAATGTAGCAAGATGGGGTGCTAATCTAAAAAGACATTGAGATTCAGATAGAACCAAACACATCTGGAGTAATGAAAGGGCTGTTGTCAGAGTGTCGAAACAATAGCCCGCCTTCATCTCTTCTCACGTGACACAATCACGCCAGTAAGCGAGAAGGATTTGTGTGTCTTTCTGCAGGGATTGTTTGGGTTGATTGTGTTCAGGGGCCAATGAGCAGTCCTCCTCCACACTGTCATGACTCAGCTGTCATGTCAGAGGGAGAGCGTCTCCACAAAAACACTTTTTCAAGAGATGTCAATCAATCAACAACTTGATTAATCCCGCAAGGGGCAATTGGTTATGAGCAGCAGCTTATGTCATGTACACAGGCAGGAACATACAGGAAGAAAACATACAGATACACCCGGGAGCACAGATGTGGATCATTCCAATTTACACTATAAATAGTTCAAAGCATCACAATAATAAATAAATAAATAATCAAGTTAAAAGCCTTTCCAGAATTTAAAAGTTTGAATGCAGAAGGGATGAATGATTTTGAAAAGCGATTAGTCTTTAGAGCAGGTAGAGCATATCTTCGCCCTGATGGCAACAGACGAAATTCATGTGAAAGAACATGACCTGGAGAGGCCCGAATGCTCTCTGCTTTCCACAGAATCTGTTGGTTGCAGAAGGAATTTAAGTCTCTCTGTTTCATGTAAACAACTTTAGGCTTGCACACCTTCGCATGAGATGAATGTGAGCGTGGTTGCTATGCCTCTGAGGAATTAAAAAATAATGATTATGTCTCTGCACAGCCCTCCCACTCCTGAGTGTTACAGTGGTGAATCACACCAGAAAACAAATTCAACCGTGAGCTTCTCGCAGAGGCAAGTCTGATCAGGGAAAAGGATGTGTAAACACATCATTATCATCACAAATGTTGTCAGTGGGTATTAGCTTTGAAGAGAGAACATGACACTGTGGATCTAATTAAATGCTCCATCAGATAAGAGGGAAGGGTGCCATAGATGTCAATGTAAGACATTCAAATCCTTGTCTCTTTACTTGTTGCTACTAATCTTTAATACACATTTACTTTCTCAGCATTCTGTTTCATATCACAGACCCAAAGGCAGGGATAAAGTTCATTTTTTGGCAGGTTTAATGCATACATAAATACATTTCCAAACGTATCGCCTATTTATTCTGACATTCTTTATTACACTGAGTAAATGTGGCGCAAAGTTTTATAATGGTGTCTTTTCATTTCCGTTTCCACATTCTTAACCTGATTGCAGATTAGACTGAGAAGGCTGATCTTTATCTTTAAAGGCAGGAAAATGCACTTTCATTGTCTCATAAATGAACAAAGCATTAGATTAATGCTTTTATTGGAAGCCAACCAATGTTCATTAAGCTCTACTGAAGAGCACATGTGTTTTTAAAAAGCAGGAAATAAAAAAAGAACTCACCTTGTGATAAACCCGCAAGAAAAAAAGTATTTGAGCTCCATACTGTTTCAGAAATAATCGTTGATGTGGTTTAGAACAGGATGGCGTTTTATCACAGCCGAATTTAACTTTATCTCCGGTAGAATTCTGATCAGGCATTAGCTCCGCCTCTCTTTTTTTTTTTTTATAAGCTAAGGACCCAAAATCCGCGTTTCTCTAACAGGGCTTCAAAAGAGGGGTTTGAGCAGTATGAGGGATGGCTACAATGGGTGAACTGTTTGGTATTTTGAAAAAAACACTTCACAGACATGTTTTGTATAGGTATGGCCCTACAATATGTGTTTCAAATATAGCATGATAGGTCCACTTTAAGTGAGGTTTTTTGGACTGCTTTCTAGAAACTATCGTTTCAAATCCTGTACAAAGCAGTTGGTTTAAACCTTTATATATACAGTCTATGGTTTAAACCTATAATGCCCTTTCACAAACAGCGAGAATGGAAAATGATGTAGGATTCTTGTCCAGCTGATTGCCAAACCTGCACTTTGCCATGCCAAAGTTGTGGGTAGATGTAACATCTAGCCTTTGTCTTCACAAATTTCACATTTAAATCATAAAGCTGAAGAAAAGTTTGCATAACTTAGTTTTAACCTGCATATTTTTCTTTTTTTGCAGATGGTTTTGCACACAACATGGACATGGAGAGGAATTAGATTAAACACACCAGCCTTTCATCCTTTTGTGTACAGCTGAAGCTTGGTCCACCACCAAAAAAACTGTTTGAATAATCAGAACACAGATGTTTTCTACAAGGAGCCAAATAAACCAACAACAAATCTGAATGGTGGAGCTGCTAACCGCAGAATTACTGTTTTCTTGACAATTTCTTAGTTTTAGTGTGCTGAGGCATTTCAGTATTAATCGAAACTACCCTCAGAAGAAATAAGAACCTTCCTTCTCACTTGTGGTTTTGTGAATAAACAAAAGAACAACATTGATTATCCTGCCCTCAGAGGCTGTGTCTGGCTTTCATGTGTAATAGATAACACAGAACACCAGAATAGAGCCACTTTAGTTGAATACATTGGAGCTCTGAATACAAACGCGTTTCTGGACTGACCTTTCCTGAATTAAATGTTATTCCTCACCTAACAGCAGGAAGCTGCCATATACACAGTTCCCCTTCACGTCACTGTAGAGTTATGAACTCCAAGATAAAGGGCAGATCCTTTTCTCCGAAAGAAAAATAATCTGCGGGCTGGAGATTGCGATGCAGACGAAAAGCATGTTTTGGTGACCAAAATAGCAGAGGAGGAAGAGCGACGTCTGAGAGAGAGAAAAAAGGACTATTAGGGAGATGCAAATAGAGAAAGTGAACTGTTTCTCAGCCCTCTCTGCCAGATTTTCAACAGAGCACAACAAACTTGAGCAATTCTCGCAGCAGTTGTCCATGGGAACTTATCCAAGGCACATCGGAGTGGACCCTCCTAGGAAGTTCTGTTAGATTGAGAATAGTACTTTATGAAGACCAAAGTAATAGAGCACTTTCATCCAAATTTCAGCAAACTACAAGAAAACTTTGGGATTATAGCTGAAAAAGGACCGGAAGCAGCCACTTGGAAAGTAGAGCTACTCCTTTCCTTGTCCTTTTTTTCTGTGTTTTCCTCATGTAATGTATTCACTGCCTGCCAGCAAGCACTAAACTTCCATCTTCCAACTGGACCACAGTTTCATCTTATCAGGAGAGGGGATTGAGCTGACTGGAACGAAACTCTCACATACTCCCCTGCCAAAGGGTTTTGTTTCGCTGCCGCTGATAATTTTACCGTGTGTAACATGGAGATGGAAAAGGGACATACGTCTATCCGGAGAGGAGTGAGCTGGAGTCCAGGAGGATTGAGGAAACCTCTCCAGGCAACCCAAAACACTCCTGGGACGGAATGCAATGCATCATGGGAGACAACAGGATTCAACAAAGAACAGATGAGCCGGAAAACAAGTAAGTGTTGTTTATCTGGCATTTGCCGTCCTTTTCTGGGACGCTCAAGCAGCAGCCAGAATGTGTATTGTTACCAGTGGTGGAAGAAGTACTCAGATCTTTCAATTGGAGTGTAACGATAGTTTTTACAAGTTAAAGTCCTGCATTTAAATCCTTTACCAAGTTAAATTGCATAAGTCAAAGATATTTAAACTTCCAAAATAGCATGTATTCATAATGCAAAATATCTTAATTTAGAATAGTTACAATTATACTTCATCACTTAATGTAAAACAGCTGGTAAAGCTAAAGCTTGTGGGGCTATGATAATTACTTTATGAACTACTGGGTAGCTTGTCAATTCACTCCCTGGGGATCAATAAAGTCATCATAAGTTATTCAGCGAATATATTTTGTATTTTTAATCTTAGCTGTGAAAATAAGTAAAGCTGACAAATGGAGTAAAAGTACATACATTTCTAGATGAGGTGTAATGGAGTAAAAGTATAACATTGCATATAATGGAACCACTCAAGTGAAAGTACACTTACTTCAAAATCATACCTACATGTAAGTACAGCATTTGAATGTATTTATTTAGTTACTTTCCACTCCTGATTGTTGCTTTTTTTTACTTCATAGGAAATGTAGTTGTGAACACATTTCCGGTGGTTGTTTGTAGTGCTGCCTTAATGCTACAGTGTGGCTTGAACTGCAATATATCATCATATCAGATAACCTATAACTGAGGGGAGTAGACAGCAAATAGACAATACAGACAGCCCTGCCTCCTCAGTGCAACTTGACACAGTGAAGCTCTCTATGAAACATCTGTTTCCATGCTGTAAAAATACAGGCAGCCCCAACAGCAATGGAAATGCAATCATGCATCACTGCTAAAGGGCAGTCTGAATATACAACACAGCCACTGAAAATAATGGGCTAACCTGTGGCAAAGCCGTTTGGAAACTTCTTCAGAAACCTCTTTTTACATTCACAGACGGCAAAAGGATTTCACACTGCATAATAACACCAACAACATTTTGTTGGTAAATGGAAAATGGAAAAACAATGAAACAATCCTTATCTGGAAAGGTAATTAACTGGGCTGGAACATCTGTCAGGCATTATTCAAAGAGTGAAATGCATTGTGCATTGAGGAAGTATTACAGAAAGGTCATGGCCATCAGATAACTGTCCCTGATATAGATCTAAGTATAGCCTCTGTACCTTCAAAACTGCTCCCTTCACTCATTACTCACTAATTAGTTTCCTCAAAGCGAACACAGATCACCGATAATAACACTAAAGACAGTAATTAGTCGACTACACCTTTGCAGAAACCTTTCATAATAACACACAGTTGTTACAATACGAGCGGCAGAGCTCAGTCTTTTATTTCTCCCATGGGATCCAGTGGGAGTTTGAGTCACATTCAGCAGGGTAAGATCCCAGGACCCCTGTTAATCCGTGCCTTTCCATACCGCTTCACACATCACCCACGGGGGCTAGTGCTGTCATCCCGCTCACCCCACAGCCATCGCCCGGATAAAGATAACATCCGACAGGGTAATCTAACCTTTGATACACAAATGCAGAGTTGGCCCCCCTGACTTAAATCCTCCCGCTGTGGGGGCAGTTAGCCGTCTGCTGTCACCCACGCAGGGATGAGGGGATGGGACAGAGGGCAGGGGGGTGAGGTAGAGAAAGTTAGAGGTAGGGAAATGAGATTCTTGCATCAGTGTCGAGGTCTGACTTTTGTCTCTGCTGGAGGACAGGACATTCCTATCCTGCCCTTGCAGGCTGGAGCTTAGGGCCCAGAGGGTTCAGAAAGGGCAGACCCTCGGTTGGAGAGAGTGCACCATAAACACACACACTAACATGGTGATTTCCAGACAGACACAGAGGGCAGCAAAGGTCACAAGCTGAATCTCTAGAGTCTTAGTGGTCTGACTCTAATCCATAAGCTGCACATTTACTGGAGTATCTCTGCTCTCCCCTTCCCCTTCAAAGACTGCAACAAGGGATCACACACTTCCCTGCCATCACAGGACATTAGACGGAGATAAGCCGCTCATTACTTGCCATTGATTGGACAACTCTCCAGAACTGTCAAAACAACGTGCAGTCTGTGTGTGCATCAATACTCGAGCTACTAAAGCCCCTGGGCTCTTTTCTCTGAGGCATATATCTCCGTATTTATAATTAATGGAAACCCTGGAGGTGGTGGTGCAGATTTGAAAAAGGGAAACAGAGCTGGAGGCTGAATGACAGACAGCACAGCCTCCAGCTACAGACCACCTCCCTCCCTGCCTGTCTGCCTGTCTGTGTGCTGGGCTGCGGAGAAAGAGAAATCCGATCCTGTGTCCCGCTACAGAAAGGGGGTGTGAAGCTATCAGACGCAGTTACATTGAAAAAACTCTTGTGGAAGTACAACAAAAAAGCGGAGCTCTGAATTTGAACATAAAAAGGTAAGGGAATAGGCTCTAAATTGAATCCAGCCATGCCATTTAAACTTCCAGTTAACTTTCGGATCTTTATAACCTTGAATTAAAACTTCTTCTTTACTTTTTGGGGGAGAAATATGACATGACTTAGTAGCATCCTGTTGTTTTTGGAACTTGTGTGATTTCCCAATCTTAAAACTTGGAGGTTATTTGTTTTAATTCATAAATGAAAAACTTTTAAACAAAGTCCAAATAACTTTTCAGATTTTCTGTGATCCGTTCATTCAGATCTGTATGCCCTGTAGCTTTAAGAAAATGAATTCATTTCTGTAACATATTTATTAACATTTATTGGTTGTTATTATGATTTTTATTAGTTTACAGTTTATATATTTGCTGGGAATTAAATGACTTAGTGGTTGGTGTCATTTTATCTGATAATAAAACGTTTTCTACGCATTTTCATTTAATCGTTTATTTGGCAGGGACAATGCACAGTAATGAACACTTAAAACATTCAAATGTGTCAAGCGTAACAGTGCCAGATTTAGCTTTGAGCTAATTTCCATCCGCAGTCCCTCACATAAAACATTTAAGAAAATTACATTTTACAAGCATTCTACGCATTACTATCAATTCTGCTGAGAGAAATATGTAAATCATGATGGGATTTGCACCTGTGTGTTACTTGATAACCACTCTGGCACCCACTAGAGGTAACTAGATGTGTACAGCTGGAGGACATTTGATTTCTAGCCTTACTGCTCTGGTTCTGGTATATCCAAGTAGTCTGATTTATCAAATTAAATAGCTAATAAAAATGTCAAGACCTGTGCTGGTGTTCGCAGCTATATTAATAAATAATATGGTAGGTTCTCTCCGGCAGTCTATAAAGGAAAGAGATTTATGCTCATGTCAACAGGACTGCTTGTTTAAAAGGGTTGTGTGAAAGTGCTTTCATCCCTCTTATATTGTTGTCACCAATATGTGAGATGGTTGATATATCCCCTTCTAATAGCGTCCCGTTCTTTCTTTCCTCTCTCACTGTCAGGTTGAGTGATTTATCATAGTTGACACTGACATTGATGTATTTCCAGACATAAGCATTGTCAAGCGGTAAACTTTTTTGCATCTAAATGCACTGTTTATAATCCAGAAGGGCCTATAGTTCCCATTTTATATATTACATTAATGAGATGATAAAGGCATGCTATTGAACTTTAGATAGGTCCTTGTTAAAGGAACTCATGGGTGACCTACAAAGAGTTAATTCAATTACTGCTGAGGGTAGACTGAAAGTCTGTAAAATCAATGACAGATGCATATTATTCCCTTTCACTGGGGGAATGATCATGTTAGCTTTATACTCTGTGCCAGGAAAAAATACATGCAGAATTAGCTTTATATAGGAAAGCTTTACAAATGATTGATTTACGCATAATTGTTGTGATTGGCACATGATAAGGTCAAGTAATGTAGCTCCCTGGATACATCACCTTATTAAATAAAGAAGGAGTCATGGCTGTGCGAGTGAGACGTTGTCTTTCACAGGTCAGAGTTACATAAATAACATGAATAATCTACCAGATGTTATTCTCCAATAAAATACTCATCAGAGTTTCTTCTTAAAGGTTTTTATTATGTTTAAGGAATATGCAGCTTTGATTTTCCTCTTGTAAACTTAAAGTATGATGTATTCACTATATTTAAGATGGGAACACTTGATTGTATATATGTTTATAGACAGCAGTCGAAATATGTCATTTTTGGAAGCCAATTAAAAAAAGATCGTCTATTAAGGGTTTGAGCTGCAGCACAAATTAACTACAGAGAGAAACCAAAGGCACGTTGGAAGCTCACGCGGGGAGTTTTCTCAGCGGTGGAGGAATGCTCAGGGAGGAACTGCTGCAGATGGCAGAGGAAATAGCTCCGCTGTCTGGAATGGAGCTCTTAAGCTCCAAAAACAAACTTGTCAATTTTAACATAGGTAACAGGTAATCAGCATAACTGCCGTATCGGTTAAAGACCATGATTGACAACAATTTCTCTCGGTACTGTCGGAAAAATGACCCAGATCTTTTATGAACTTAAGTCAACACGCTTATTAAAATGTTTTTCCTCCTACGTCTGTTAGTTCTTTGTCTCAAGCTCCAGTCAGCTGAGTCAAGTGTCCACAAAGCTCTATTTTTCTCACTGGATTGGTTGTAATCAAAAGCAAAGCAGAATCAGAACCAGATGGTGCAGAAACAATTATGTGGGTTTTTAAAGAGAATATTTAGTCCCTGACTTGTTAAAAATGTGTCCTTGCTGGTTCTCTCTATTTGTACTGTACATAAAAGTGGTTTGGTGAGCTTTAATTAGATGTTGAGGGAGTTGTCTTTGTTTAAGGAGTAGATGTAGCCCATTACTAAGTCGGCCAAAGTTAGGGGTCCCTTTCATCACAAAAAAGACAAAATCCCTTGTTTCTCTCATTAATCAGATTTCCAACTTTCTCTCCCTTTCTCTTTTACTCCAGATCTGACGAGGAGTGCCAGTCTGTCAGAGAAGGAGCTAAAGGAGGCCCGTGTCAGGAGTCAGATCATCGCTGCTCAGCTCACAGTCCCTTCAAACTCCAGCTCCAGAGGTGTGCAGCTTTTCAACCGGCGCAAGCAAAGGGTCAGCGCCTTTACACTCGAAAGCTGTGGAGAGGGGTCAAGGGGTGACGGACCTGAGAATGTGAAGACAGACCCCTCTAGTAACAAAATAACATGGGCAGAGAAGAGCACTGAAGAAAAGGATAGACACCTGAACTTTAAGAACAGTAAGCCACTCTTGTCACCACCTGGCAGGGCACATTCAGTAGGTGATATCATGGAGGAACCAGCTAAAGATTTCGACAAGGTAGTCGAAATGGAAGACAGTGTTATCCAAGAGAGACATTTCCTACCTGTCAAGGAAGAACAGGAGGAAGAGGAAGAGGCAAGAGATAAACTCTCAGTGGAGCTTGAGGACAAAGTCAAGGATGAGATTCCCCCTGGAAGTAATAATACTGATCCGGTTGTGATGAGACAGGCTGAGTGTGAGGCAGAGATAAATGAGGGCCACACAGGGCCAATTCGCCCTGGAAAGCTTCATAATGGCTGCCACAGTACCTCTGGGCCTGAGAGGGTTCTTGTTCCAACAACCAAGCAGACTAACACCATCATCAATCGAACGGCCAGGCCTTTTTTCTCGCCATTGACAGTGCAGTCACCAGAGTCCTCCAGCCCTGTCATGGATGTTCCCCCTCCTCCTTCTTACGACACTCCTCCCCTCCCTGTTTACACTGCTCCTCAACCTTCGGCGTTCTCACCACTGCCTCCGCCTCCGTCATATCCCACACCTCCTCTGCCGGCTTTTACAAACCAGCCGCCGCAGAACTTCTACTCCAGTCCACCTCTGATGTCTCCCGTCTTGTCTCCTCCACCCCCCCAGTTCCCTGTGTCTTCTGTCTCTCAGTTCCCACCCATGCCCCATTATGGCCCTCCCAACGTCCCAAAGCCCTCCACCTTTGTTCCTCAGCCTGCTCAAGAGAGGAAGTCTATGACACCAATCAAAACGGGAATACTTGAGGAGGGTGCTGCTAGAAGAGGGAATAGGAAGTCAATGTTCACCTTCAAAGAGAAGACGGTGGTAGCTCCGAACCCTGAGCTTCTCTCTCTGGTGCAGGGGGTGGATGAAAGGAAGAAACATGGACATATATCTGTGCCTGAGCCAGTATCCGAGGAAGAGTTGCTGGCACTGGGTGCTGAGGCCTCCAACTTCCTCGCCAAGGAGGAGGACAGGGCAGAAGAGGAAAGAGCTCCAGAGTGGGCTTCCAGCCTCAAGGCCTCCAGGACCCGTCCCAGGGCAGAGCATGTGCCAGATCATAGCCTCACCAATGTATCAGGAAAAGGGGCTGAGCTGTTCGCAAAGCGACAGTCCAGGATGGAGAAATATGTGATTGAGAAGCAAAATTCGGGACAAATGAGGTCTCCTTCTCCCACTATGTCTCTGCCACCATCTTGGGTGTACCCAGCAAACATGCCTGGCAGGGTGAAAGCCATTGCAAAAGATTCTGACATGGGGGCTCAGCTTTCAGAAAAACTAAAGGCCCAACAAGCTGTCCAGCAAAAACCAAGACAAAAAGCCCCAGAGCCAGAGCCAATCGCAGAGCCTCCGTTAGAAAATGGTTGCTCCAAGTTAGAGATGGACTTGTCAAGGCACCGGCCTTACCAGCTTTCCTCTTCCCTCTTCATCCTCAACCCAGTCAAGGACCCCCTTAGTACCTTACCCAAAGGAGCACCACAGTCCAAGAACCTGATATCAAACCAGCCTTTCTCTAGACAGACTTCCTTACCTCATAACCCTCCTTCTCACTTCCGTACCCAGAGTATGTCACCACAGCTGCCCCTCAGCCCCACAAGAAGAGAAGCTGAATATCCACCAAATCCAGCTTATGGGCAGCCAAGGATCAGCTCTCCTATGTCGGCCTTCTCTCCAGAGCGAGTGTCCTCTCCACGGTCAGGGGTCCAGGCACCAAGGCCTATGTTTTCTGCAAAGAAGGCAGGGATTGCACCACAGGTGTGGAGACCCTCTCTCCACTATTTCTAGAAAATGTGTTTACATCTGAAGGATAGTTGGAAAACTGAAACTGAATTTAGTATATAGGGCAGTTTGATGCACTTTTCTGTTTAACCTGTGCCTTCTAGAACTATTTATTGTATTATAGGTAAATAACAGAGCGGAATATTTGATATGTGAAAAGTCACATGATTCAGTAAGCAATTGATTGTATAAGAAATGATTAATAATAGATGCAATTAGGGCCGTACCGTGCCTGCTTCTTCCAGGATTATCTAAGTGACAACAACTAAATTGTTCACTGAATCTATAATTGTACTTTCCCGCAGTAATTACCTGCAGTTAAAATTAAAATGTGCCAAGCGCGTCAGCACTAAAATACTTACATTTTTTGTATAATTTGAAATATGATCAGAAACAACCTCACACTTTTTCCACTTTTCTCTCCCAGTCCTGTGGGCACCAGGGTGATGCTGCTTCATAAAGCACTTTAACAGATGGTCTGGCATCTGCTTTATGATCTATGGTTTGCAATTTAATTCTGCTCACTGACATGAAAGTTGCAGGGAGAGAACTCCTTTTATGTCTTTATGTCTTAGGGGTAATTTACTCTGCTTTCCAGCTTTTCCTACATAAATATATAGTGTGTACTTTGATTCTTTGATGTTTCAATTCTACAGGCTGCATACTAATTTGTATCATGGACATATATATTGTTTTCATGACTTAAAGTTGTAATTCCAGAAGTATTTTCTCACATAACATCATCAATCACTGTTGTTATAGACTACAGGGTTTGTGTTTGTTTCATTTCATAAACTTTGATTCACTGCTCTCTTCTGCTTTTTTCCTGTCTGTAATGATTGATTTCTTTGTGTGAGTGAGTCTTTCCTTCTCTGATTAAAACTTTGTGTGACCTCTTTCTCCTTTTCTCAGTTCCTGACTTCACTTACTTCTTTCAACCATTAGTTTGACTGACTACTGTTTGTTATTTCACTTTCCTTTCTTTCTTGCAATCACTGCAAACACTTGAACATGCAAATAAACGTTATGTTTCCGTTTAGCGCAAAGATAATATGCAGCAGGAGACTTGTTCTATTTTGGAACACAGCATGTGACTTTGAAATCAAAATATGTATTCCATCTTGCCATTGCAAGATATTTGAGCCATAATAATAATTTGAGTTATGTGTGTTCATGTTAAGATCTGATCCTTGTTGAAGTGGGGGGGGGGGGGGGGTCGGGGGTCTAACATTCAGACACATGGAATAACCTTTTACCTGGGTCTGTTTATTTCACAGATGCGCTGAACCTTAGTAATGTGATCAGTGACATTCATCTTAAAGACCATACATTTACAGGATACTAAGCCGAGCAGTTCAGTCTATAACACAGTGTTTTTGCTTACAGAGTGGAGATTGTTTGCTCTTAATTAGTATGTGCATTAGAAGGAATGCTGTCCTTGCTTCAGTCGAGTAACTTCATATCCCCGTAAAGGTTAACCATCTAGGCTAAATGACAGTAACCTGAGAGAGACACTAAAGACTGTGCATGTGTCCTAGCAGTGTCCTAGCCAGGCTTAATGAAGAAGACGAAGGGAGTACACAGAGATAGGCTGGATGCCACTGGGGGTCAGACTTAACACTTACAAAATATTTGACACAAAATGCACCTAGTCGCGAATAGACTTAAGGCCTGTTTCACTGTAACATGTTGGGCTTTTGCAAGTTTAAGCAAAACAAAAAATCTCGACATGGTCAAATCAAAACCTTAGCATTAACATAACTAAGACATTTATTTATTCCAAATGATTGTATAACCATTTGTTATTTGCATGTTTGTGTGATGTATTTTTGAATGTAAGTCTAAGATATATCATTTGTCCTGGTCCAACAGACACCAACGGATTCCTCCCCAGTTGAATCCCGCAGTCAGGCTCCAACACCAACCAGGACGCCCAGCCTGACCAGACGTTTCAGCAGCCCAGAGGGCCCGGCACCTGGGACCTGGGCTCCCAGCCTCCAAGCTAACCGGCCCTCCACCGCCATCTCTAGCGGCTCAGTAACTTCCCCTGTATCCTCTACCAGAGGTACCAGATGCCAATCCCCTGTGGCCAGTCAGAATATCCAATTGTCCATGGTGACCTCCAGTACAGCATCCAGAACCTCTCAAACATTTACAGCCACTTCTTCACGCTCTTCTCCTTGGGGTTCAAGATGTCAGTCGCCAATGGTTAGCCAGAATACCCAGTCTTCCACCAACACCTCTATTCCTGGTTATAGACCATCCCAAACACCTACAACTACTACCCCTTTTTCTCCTCCTTGGGGTTCAAGATGCCAGTCCCCGTTGGTGAACCAGTGTACACAATCTTCCACTGTATCCTCTACATCCAAACCAACCCCAACATCTACAGCTGCATCACCACGCTCTCCTCCTTTGGGGTCAAGGTGCCAGTCCCCTAAGGTGAGCCAAAAAAGCCATTCTTCCACAATTACCTTTGTTCCTACATCCAGACCAACCCAAACATTGACAGCCACCTCTCCTGTGTCTCCTCCTTGGAGCTCACGTCCCCAGTCTCCTGCACTCTCCCAGACTAGTTTATCCTTCTCCGCCACTAAACCTCTGCACATATTTTCTGCAACCTCTCCTGTTCCCCCACCCAAAGACAGTCGCTGCATGTCCCCCATTGTTGATAACCAAGACTCTAAAGCCAACCACCGCCTCCTGGCCAAGAACATCATCAATGCAGCCAAACGCAAAAACAGCCCCTCCCCTGGAGCACTAAGCGGCCACAGCCTCCCCATCTCCCCACTGGGAAATTCTCACCATGGCTACGACTGTAACAAACCACCCATGAGTCCTTTCCAGTCGCGGGCATTTGGGGCCCAGTCCCCTACCTTCACCAGCCCTCCTCCAACCCCAACACAGAGGATCTGTTCACCTGTGAGGCTCTACAACACTCGCTCCCTCACCGACTCTGATGCCTCTGTTGAGTCTGAAGACTCAGGCCTGCGATCGCCCGGCCTGCACTCCTACAACACCTGTCCCCGTGGCTGGGGCGGCAGCCTGAGAGTGAAGAGAAGCACTGTCTCCACGGACCTTTGAGGGTATTAATGGCAGGCAATCAAAGCATGATTTAGGTTCATAGACATTTTGGGCATTGGGTTAATCAGAAAAAGAGTTTCTGATGGCGCATTATTATACTTTTCCTTTGAAGATACCTTTCTATAACTTTGAATACCAATCCTTGACAATGGTAAATATTTTATTAAGGTAGTATTAGTACTTTATATGACTCACATTCAAAGTATGTACTGACAAGAACAAGCTTTTTACATAACCCAGTTGCTGTGGCTTGTACGCTTCTTAAATGCCAAAAAGACAAAAAATAGAGTAACCAAAGATATTTGAATCCGCTTCAATATGATTCCTTTTACACAAAACATACATTCACACTGTTCTAGTTCAATTGTGTATGATTACATAGTTTTTAATGTTATAAATGAAATATCAATATGTTTGCTGGTGTGACGCAAGTCAAAATGGGAAGAGACTTGAAGAATTGTAAGACATAGAAGGGACACATTAAGTAAATAATGTATACATATTTAGCTGACAAAAGCACAGTGGTAAGTGGTACAATGCTAATCACATTATCATACAGTATTCACCATAGTTTATTATCCATTTTAATCAATGGGAAATAACTCATATGCATAATTATCGCAGTGCAATAATCAATTTAACACAGCGAATGTTATGTATGTTATATGTTGATTTATGTACTGCATTTTCTAAAATGAAGGTAAGCTTTACAGAGAGATTGAGGGGGAATGACAAGGAGATGAAGAGACGAAGAGTTATGTAGAGGTTGGGGCATTTACGCACATGTTCAATCAAGCACCTGATTCAGGACAAAGAAATATTCCAAAGACTTATTCCCCTATGTAAAACCATTGATGGTGAATAATTCAATAAACAATATTAGCTGTCAAAATGCAAATGTAATGGCATATTGATTGTAATAGTCGCATTGGAGATTGATGGTTGTTGATATCTGTCATGAGGAACCTTTTAATATGTTCTGTGCCTGTGCTTATTGTACAAAGTGCCTGTTTGGATGAGAAAATGCGTATGTCAGAAAAGGTATAACAAATGTTGTTAAAAAAGGTTAGAAGAATGTTGTATGTTGTGAAATAATAATCTAAGTGTTTGTGAGAAAATTATAAGAGGAATGGATTGTATTTTAAATACATACATATCTGAAATGTACATTCTCTTTTACTTCTAAAGTTTCTTTTTATACTTGATTTGCACTTCTGTTCATTCCATTTCAATGGCTCAATTGGCATTATGAAAACATGATTTCCTTAAACAAACAGGTGTCATTCACAACAGAAATAGCAAATACATTTTATTTTGTGAAAATGAAAATATTCCTGCACAAAAATATATGTTGACAAGATGGTAACATTTAGCTGTAAACTTGACTGCTGCCTTCAAACCACATCTGGCTTTTTGTTTACACCATTCGCACATTGCCCAATCCCATACCATCACACACACAACAGATCAGTCTTCACTCTGACGTGAAGGCCAAAAGCATCAGCACATTTATAAATATTTACTTCTGTGTGTGTTTTTGAGTGGCAGGGACACCTGCTTCACATTGACCTGGCTCCTTCAGCAGGATTAAGCCTATTACTGTCATGGATAGGTTTCAACTTGGGTCACCTTTGGACAAACCAAACACCGCCGGCATCCTCAGACACAGAGTAAATAATCACAACATGTTTTTTCTTTAAATGTAGCTCATATTTCTTTCATTTTATAACAGTATGATGTCTGAAAATAAATGCAAATAAAAAGTGATGACACATTAATTCAAATAATGTATACTTTGTCTTTTGTGTCCTTAATGCACTTCAACAGCATCTCCATTACAATTGTAGTTGATAAAGTATATTTTATTGTGGTTTAATAGTTTGATTGATATGTTTTAAATTGCCTATTTTCAGTCCCAAAAAAAGTGATTAACAACCTCTTCTTGTATTAAATTCCTGTAACATTATAATAAATAGGCTTCGAATAAGCTTACAAATTCTGGCATACAGTATGTGCAGGATAACCCTCCGTATTTGTAGACTAACTAACTAATTTTGTTTTACAGAGGCTTGCATCATGCTTCACAGTGCAACATACTACATATTTAAGGGGATAGTTAGGCGAAATAAATGTCCCTTGCAGCATCTCCTTGGCGTGAAAAGAAAACCAAAGCCAAATGTATCATAGGTTCAAAGACTGCCATCTGTAGGACCCCAGACAGAAGTTCAAATGAGGCGACGCGGTTTGAACTTAAGTTATGTTATGTGGCCTGGATGGCACTGTATCAAAAATAAATTGTATTTTTCATACGTACTCTCAGGGTTTTTCTTTTTTTTTCAAGAATTCCTCATAGTATTAAAATGAGGCAAGAAAATAATATAAAGAAAAACAGTATTACTATACTTGTTCTTCTACGCACAAATTCTTTATTCTTATTCCGCCGGTTATTCCGCCACATTCCACATCGCAGAAACTCCGTTCAAACATCAAAACGTTCATCTCGGTAGGGAATCGATGGCTATTACTTTTCTCATTCATAACTTTCATAATTACCGAGATATATCCCATAATCCATCACATTTTTAACATGAAAGTCAATGGAGAAACTCTTCAGACTTGAAAAATCTTCATGCGACTTCAGCTGCTAACTGTTCCTTCATACTTTCACTCAGAAACCTCATTCTAACTTTAAGATGTTACACATCTTTCTGACATTATTCATATTAAACAACTTTTAAATCAGATTCATACTTTTAGAGATATTAAACATTGTTCAGACCTTGGTAAAGAGGCCTTTTTCAGATTTTAACATTAGTGCGTATTGCGCAGTTCGTTAAGGCTAGAGTGCGTGATATCACAGGTAGAGTGGAGGAGAGCTTGACATTTGCCTTCATATTTCTTTTTAAACCTGCCATAATTCCCAAACCCTACACTCCTGAGACATCATTTTGCATGAGAAACGTAGGAAAACATCTCGTAGCTTGAAAAATTAAAATTAATTAAGCAAAATAATAGAAGTGACAAAGACTTTCAACATGTCTCCATTAAAGCCCATTGTACATTCAGGCTGGTCTTACTTCACAGCAGCCGCCGCACACCTTTAGTTAATCTGCAAAAGTACACAAAAAGCACACTTCAGATGCTCAGGGTCCTTAAGATGCTTCACGCGTTGCCATTTCACCAATATCTGTTACGGTTCTTCAACAAAACGTTCACATGTAAGAGGTTTATCTCTCATTCAGAACAATGGAAAGGCTCTCCTCTTACTGATTACTGCATATCACCATGGAATCCTTTGATCTCTGGGCTCAAGCGCAGGTGTTTCATAACGTCGTTAGCTCAAACACAAACACCTGTGTGATGGAACACGATAATGTCATAACTCCAACTGACATGCTCAGAACGCCACCAAACATCACATGATGGTTAACAGTGGCCCTGAACAGCTCTACATCAAATCTGATGGTACGTAATGTTGCCATAAAACACGATGTCGCTGTAACTCCAATGGACACGGTCCAATCGTCCCCCAATCTTCACTTGTATATCACCGGTCCATGCCTCACCAGCTCTACGCCAAATCTGAGATCTCACCATATGCCGTTTCCATGGAAACGCATCCCTCGTCATAAAATACGATGTTGTTGTGATACCTATGCAAATGGCCTAAAACAGCACCAGACTTCAGATAATGGTTAATGGTCCGGCCCTCAACAGCTCTATGTCAATCATGGGGTGTCATCATATGCCGTTTCCATGGAAACGCATCCCTCGCCAAAAAACACGATGTTGTCGTAACTGATAGGAAAATGGTCAAAACACCACCAGACTTCAGATGACGGTTAATGGTCCAGCCCTCAACATGTCTATGTGCCATTAGTGAGTTTTCCTCAAAAGCTGTTGCCATGGCAACGCATCCCTTGCAATATTCCACAATATTGCTATAACTCCAATGAAAATTGTCAAAAAGTGCTAAACCTTCAAATGTGTGCTAACAGTCCAGCCGTGAAGACATCTACATGTACGTGACATCTACGTGCCATGAAACACGGTTTTCTCATAACTTCAGTGAAAATGCTACAAACAACACAAAACTTCACAGGTTTGGTAACGATGCAGCCATCAACATATCTAAGCGTATTGTGGGGTGTCATCAAATACCGTTGCCATGGCGACAGATCATTCGCCATCAAGTTAGTTCCATAGTTTGCAGTTCAAATATTCTGATGCTTTGCAAAGCCTTTTTACTTCCTTACACATTCAGTCACTACTACTTACATTTAATATCTAACTCCTTCAGCCTACTTTCAGCTATAGAAACCATTCAACTATTACATTATTCAGCTATTTCAGGACATTGAGGCAATACATGTTGTTGTTATACCTTTTTTAAACCTTTTCTTTTAAATATTAAGCTTCTTCACTATTTTTCGTGCTCTCCCAGTTTAACATTTCACTTTCGAGTTTTCACATATAATCCTCAATGCATTCTTAATGGGACTCAGTGCTGCAGTTGGTTACCATGGTGTTGCTGGGCAGATTTGGGCCACACACCTGAGTGACATCATCTAATCAGAGCAGACACGCCCACAGACAGACTGGATGTCTATACCACGCACGCACGCACACACACACACACACACACACACACACACACACACACACACACACACACACACACACACACACACAGGATGTCTCTAATACCTATGTAAAGACACACACACACACACACACACACACACACACACACACACACACACACACACACACACACACACACACACACACACAATACCTGGGAAGACAGAAGGATGGAGTATTAATCCCCTCTGGGGTGGGGGGGGGGGGAGTGGGCACACCCCTTTTTATAGGCGAACCTCCCAGTTATTGATGTCAGACATCTCATTTTGTTTTTCTACACCTCATACTCCCCAAAACCACACACCCCTTCAAAATAAAAGCCCTATAGATGTAATGCTACTTGAAATCACACTACTACGTACATCTGATATTTAACTCCTTCAGCCTACTTTCAGCTACAGAAACCACTCAATTATTAACTTATTCAGCTATTTCAGGACATTGAGGCTATACATTTTTTGTGTATACCTTTTTAAAACCTTTTCTTTTAAATATTAAGCTTCTTCACTATTTTTCCTACTCTTCCAGTTTCACATTTAACTTTCAAGTTTTCAACAAAGTCATTGCAATGCATTTGAGCTGTAACAATTTTGATTCAAATCATTTCACTTTTCTGCATTTCTCCGCAAAGTTCAGCAAAACACTTACTTGGTTTTTGTAGCTAAAAGCAGCTACAGAGACCATTCAACTAATAACATATTCAGCTTTTTCTGCATTTTCAGCTAAATTCAGCAACAAATGTACACAGTTTACAGCATTCACACGCATTTTCAGCAGAAAATGCATTTTCTAGTTAACATCTGCTTTTCCTGACAAGCCCACATATCTGTAAGTTCTGAACTCTGCAGTGTCCACATTAGTCATACTTGCATCATCTTTTTACTTTCAGTCACAATATGTTGAGCAGTGTAGGCCTACGCATTTCTAGTAACCTGGATGCTCACTTATTCAATTAAAATGTCATGATGAATATAACTTGTGCGATTCTGGCTCAGCTTTGTTGAGGGATAAAAACGTGAGATCTCTGTGTTAAATATCACAGGTTTAATTTAGCTCAAAAAGTGAAGAGAACTGTCAAGAGAACTGCAAATAAGATGGCATGTCATCAGCTGTATAGGTTTGGGGGCTCATATTCACATTAACCCTACAGCAACATTTAAACAAGTTTTATATTTCATCTTGTCCTTTAACCCCTTAATGCATTCCACAGCCCGTCCAATACTATTGGACGGGCTGTGGAATATATCTATTGGCAATACACTTATGTGAAAGTTAAGTTAGTTTAACTTCCTAAACTCTCTTTTCTTTACCATACAAAGAGGAACAGGCTACATATTCTTAAATATAACTATTGGGATGGGGCATTTAACAACGTGGTCTGTATATCATGTAGTCAAAACTGCTGAACATACATTTTTCAACACAAGCTAACCTTTGCAATCCCTGCCGCTGCTACACAAGTGCACCTATTAACCTACAAATATAGCTGTTTTCTTTGGTTTGCTCAATTTCGGCGTATACAATTAGATATATTGTTGGTATAGCTGCCTATGCTGTTCACCCAGTAAAGTGAAAACCTGTATTGAGACAGTAGATGCCGCTCTTGAGGTGAAAAGGACGAACGCCAGCGCAGTGGTTTCCTCGTTTGACAGCAGGGGCTTGTTTTACTGCACAAAACAACAAGGATGAAGATTTCAAGGGACGATGCGGCAACAGAGATAATCGAGGAGGCGTTTAGCTGAAAGGCCAGCAGCGTTATCTCCATTTCCCGGTGTGATTTACGCTACGAAAGTAACGCCAGGCAACTTGAATATCGACTGAACTGCAGATGAATGCCTGTGCCTTAAAGTGTCCCTGCATTTGTTGTTATTAGCTGCTAATGCTAACCATAGAAGTTGCGAGCTAGCTGGGCTAGCAAGCTAATTGCTAAAGCGAGGAAAAGATCATTAGCCTCCTATGTTTGATTTACTTATCGCTGTCCGGGGCGAGTAATCTCGGCGTCGTGTAGCCTACTGTAGCTGATGGAGCCAGCTAACCTTGGCTTCAGTAGTTCAAGAACTGAAGCTTTGGTTAAGCTTTTAAAGTACCAGCCATAGTAGTTAACGTCATCTAGTTAGCTTGCCAGTTAGCCACCACTATACTTGGAAGAATGAATAGAAAACACCATCATTATAAAGGGGCAGAAGTCAGCTGCTGCGTGAAATACTTCTTATTTGGATTCAACATTTTATTCTGGGTAAGTAAATACACTTTTTAAATGTCCTGTCGGTGCCACAAGCAAAGAATAACGCTAATGTTGCTAACTTAAAGTCTCATTAAGTACTTGGGTAAGTTAGCTTTACGTTAGCACCTTTTTAGAGTTAGCCAACTTGGATTTAGATTAATCCTTAAGTTTTAGTTTCACGATCTTTTAAGTTACTTGAAAAGTATTAAATGAGTTCTTGCTCATGCCATGTGTTGTTGTTGTTGTGCTGGTTTTGTGTTGTTGTTAAGCTTTGTATAGTAACTCATTGTATACGTATAACAGATTAGCTTGTTTACTTTACTGTCCTACAGGAAGTCACTAATTACTTACTAGTGTAGGATAGTAGTTATATGTGCTAGAGGTCTTTAGAGCATTATTGACATGACCTTTTAAAATGTTATTTTTGTCAACTTTTTTAGCAGATGTCCATTTATTGTACTTTTTTTTCTCACTTTTTGGTCAGCTGCATCTTTTACCCTTCACAAAACTCATATACTAATATTGTGGCTAAATCACTGATGTACATATATTAACATTTAATTGGCTAACTACAATAGTAAAGGGACCACTATTAATGATTAAGAGTTGGTGGCTGGTGGAGATACAAACTAACTTAAACAAAAGCTGGACTAATGTTAGTTTCTCTCCCAGCTCTGACTTGGCTGTAAAGACGGTACCATTGTGTTTGAGTTTGAGAAATTACATGTGTCTGTATTGTTAGATCAGTGGCACATCTCCTTCACAATGCCTCTCCATATGTATCCCTTCTAAGTCTGAAAAGTTCTTCTGTTCAGTCTCTTTCACCCCACCCTCCTTGCCCGTCTGCATTGCGTCTGTGCGGCTGGTGTATAATAATGTCTATGGGTGAAGGAATGGCGTGTCTCTGTGACCCACAGGGTCTTCCCACACATTGTTGGAGCTGGAGGAAAAAGCCACACAGGCCTGAATACCATCCAGCCCTCCTCTTTTCAAGCACCCCTTTTCACTCCCTCCATTACTATAGTGCCCGGGCTCTGTGGGATTGCATTGTTTCTCTCACTCACACACCCACAAACGCACAAAGAGGGCTGGTGATAACAAAGACTTGGGGGGGAGGACAGGGTGTGATTCTGTGTTTTCTCCCTTCCATATGCTTGTTCTGACGGACTCAACAGGCACATGGGGTCCACATGCAACTGGATATCTTCCTTTTCCTCCTTCGTCACCACCTCTTCGTTGCTCAACACTCCCCTTCAAGATGTAGGAGTTTCACAAACTGCTACTTTATCTCTGTCTTTTTCTTCTGAAACTGAGGTGCTATGAACTGACAAACATGCCTCAGACTGGAGCAATGCACATAATAATTTTACAATTGGCCTCACAAATGAAAAGTGCTCTGTAATTCAATCTTCCAGGAAATATTGAGTCATAGGGCCATAGTGTTGTCTGACTCATATTGTGTTTCACCTAACTATCCCCTTAACTGTATTGACACTCAGGCCAAGCCAACAGTCCTATGTCTGAGCTGCAACAAGTTCCAGCTCGCTAGCTGTTTCCGTTAATAATCGCTAGAAGTTGTTCTCCCCTTGTCTGTGTGCTGCTAAACACGATTTGACAGACAAGCTAGTGCATTGCCGAAATAGAGAGAGATGGGGTTTATTCTCTCCAAATCAACCCATTTGTCTTTCCTATAGTGATCTTGTCAGGCTTGAAAATGCTGTCTAAATTGAGACAGAATGCTTGTGAGACCTTACATTTTGTGAACAAAACAGAGTGCTAAAACCTAGTTTGGATTCTTCCATTGCTCATGCTCGCTGTTGACAGCCAGACATTTTCACCCAACAACATACCTTCTCACGTCCTCACAAAAGACACAATCCTCACAAACATCCCCTTAATTAATCATATTTTCTGCCTGAGCCGCAGAACTGTTTTTAGAAGCTCTATTTGCTGTAATTAAGGGCTTGTTACCAACTGGCTGAGTTGGTTGAAGGCAGGCTGTGTGTTATTATAAGTGCGACTGTCCACATTAGGGGATACATGCAGAATGGGCTACATTCAAGTGGACAGCTCAATGCACATAATGAAGTAAACATCAGTTCATGTTTTCACATGTTGCATATGCAGCATGTATCAGTGCATTGGAAGAAAGCCTTGTATTTCATGCTTTTATCTGCGCGTATAGTAGGACAGGAATAATTTGTTATCTAAGCAATTAGTCAATTGACAAAATAATTGGAAAAAAGTGGAGCTGATTGCAGCTTCTCCAATAAAAAAGGGGTTATCGGAATATAAATTGTGCTTTTTAGACAGATTATCAGACAAAACAAAAACGTGTAATATGTCATCTTGGGCTCTGGAAAATTCAAATAAGACAGAGACTTTAATCAACAGGTTAGTCAATAATACAAGTAATAGTTGCACTATAGTGTTCAGCCATGGCTTTAAATGTGTATCAAAGAAAAGGCCTCACAAAACAAAATTGTTCCTCTCCTCTAGTCTTATGTCTGAGGACGAATGCTAATTTGTTCTGTTTTGTAATATTTGCCATTTTCCACAGATAAAATCAGATGTGGACAGGAAGGCAACGTTCACTCACAAGGGTTTTTTCTTTTCTGATTCATTTTTATTTCAAAATGTTTTATATCTAATTTAGGTCAACACAATATCTAACTAGGTGGGGCTATCTCTAGAATCTATTCCACTTAGATATCATTTGGCTCTGAAACCTGTTTTATTTAAATGCTGTTGTAATTAATCAGGCACATGTCAATAGATTTTTCAGTGTCAAGTGTTGTGAAGTTTTAATTCATAATGTCTGAAAGTGATTTCTTCCTGTGAAATCGGAAGAGCTTCTCATTTAATCCACTGCGCTGGCAGTGACGCTGATATCATATCATATCATTAAGAATGGCTGCGTTCACACGGCCAGCCGCATTAGATATTCAGCTTTTTAGATAGTCAGCGAAAGGGCAGTCACACTTGAGTAAGTCTATACCCTGTGTATTTGTGTGTGTCTAGGCAGCGTGGAGCTTGGTGTGTCTGCTAGTTAGTTGAGGTTAATGGGATCAGCTGGCTCATGGAGCATCTTGTCAAGTGGTGATAATCTCTATTTCCACACGGAGAGTAAACCCTCACACTGGGACACACACATTGCAGGGGTACTTGATAACAATTCAAAATAAACTTGAAAGGTCTGATTTTAACAAACAAAGCGCATACAGGAACATCTAGTTCCAGACTTTGTGTATTTGCTCAGGGATATAAGCACATAGATTAGGTTAAATGTTCAAACATTGTACAGAAGAAAGAAATAAAGTATCTCGTTAGAGCCGTTGTGATTAAAGAAACTTTCAAACACCTTGTTTACGAATAAACAAAGCAAGAATAAGAATGTGCTATTCTTGGTTTTATTGCCTAATGGATAAAAGGGGATTAATGTGGATCTCTATGTTTAGCATCTATATTTTAAATGCTTTGTTTTGTATCTTCTTCTGGCTAAAAATCACTGATTATCAGGAGGTTATTTTACTCTTAGGAAGCATTGACAGAGTTTTCGCAGATAGTGTGCTTCAATGCCACCAACTGACCTGAATATGACTCTGGCTGCTCGGCCTGTGGGAAAAGTTAGATAAAAGAAAACACAGCGAGCACTGCACAAAGGCATGTTCAGTTCCAATGTACTCATTCAGTCAATTTCACTTCAGTCCAAACCATATTTTCCCATGAGGGATGTTTTGCTGCAGATAGGTCTTTAAAATAGGAACATAATAC
The DNA here is from genome assembly GCF_902827175.1 of Gymnodraco acuticeps. Lineage (NCBI taxonomy): Eukaryota > Metazoa > Chordata > Actinopteri > Perciformes > Bathydraconidae > Gymnodraco > Gymnodraco acuticeps. The sequence continues at coordinate 2,121,552 of NW_022990772.1, forward strand.
GGGTACAACATTTGCTGAAAAATAATGTGTGAGGCTTATATAGTGACAGACACTGCCTAGAAATACTTTGAGGTAACAGTTGGATTTCCTGCTTAAATTGGCTACATTTTAGTTTAATTTTAAGTATGACTCAACTTGCTGACCTATCCAAAAGGAGACTCAATGATTATCCATTTTATAAATAAAGACAATCGAGCTCAAATAACTAGTTGGGAAAGAAATTGAGACATAGTTGAAGAAATAGAAATCCAAAATGACAGGGCCTTAGGTTTGGACACCTTCATAGCTGTCTCACTTACAGCTGCCTTCAAGAACACCTCAATTAATCTGGGACATGGGGGAAATGCAACATGATATGCATTATAATACTATTGAATATAAATATTACTTACAATATAAATTAAATGGAATATTGTATGGTACACTGTATGTCAAATCACAGTGAGTATTTCTGTGCTGTTTTTCTTCAACATGCAGCTCTGGTATCACCAAAAATGTCGTTCCAAATTACGGGATGGACACTTTTTGAAGCATTTGAAGGCAGCACCAAATTATAATAATAATAATAATCCCAGTCATGTGCAATCTGTTCCTAAGTATTTCTGGTTAATTATAAACATTTTAAATGTCTCCTAAGTGAAGCAGTGGTATCATTTTAAACTTTAAGAAGGAAATTAAGTCCTTATGTGTGCCAGATATCACCCAACCGTGTTTCATCAACTCTTCCTGGTGCACTGTTGAGGACAAAGTAGTGCAAATAATACAGGAAGAACCGTTAAATGGTTGGCAGGCATTTACTAGAAAAGCTCCTCCCTTTACAACATACGCAATTATATATATTTACTGTGAACTGAACTTAACTTCCCTCAGTCAAAGTTGTCTTCCCCTTTTGAATGCTGAAATAAGCAACATTGATGCTACATTTTTTGTGGGAGTGCTACAGTTCCTTATTTTAGCATTTATACCCGATGTAGGGAATGATAATGTTTATGCACTTCCCTTAACAGTCATGTTGGCTGATAACTCTGCACAGGGTGATAACAATTCAAGCTTCATTGAGGGCAAAGTTCTAAAGTTGCTCCTTCTATGAAACTTTGGTTTTGGGCTTTGTGCCTCATTTGAAAGTAAAGCGAAGGTTCAGTTTATCCTTCAGGTTCTCTCAAGGACAAACCTTTGCGGTCTGCCTCTTTTTTTCTGGAATACTAAGTAGTTTGGTAGGATGGGTTTTGGAGCGCACAGTTGTTGTTTAACAAATGCAGGTGTTTTGTTGTTTTACAATGGTGGGCAAGGCTTGTTGCAATGACATCCAGACGCTATTTAGTTTTCATTTGAAAATGAGGTGCGTGTGCTGCCTTATATTTTCATATAATGGTGGAATTATTTAACTGTTGTTTTGAATGTAAATCACAGTGTTCTAGAAGCTAATCTTCATAGCATATGTAAATAATATCCCACTTTGAATTTTCACTAAATTACCTATATTATCTAAAGAACAATTCCATATCATTACACTTTAGATACCTTTGTGTAACAGTAGCTTCCATGCTGTAAGGTAAGAGTTGTTTTCTCTGTCTCAGTCTTTAATCTAGGTGGATTACCTAGAGTCGGACGCTAATTGGTTTAATACTCCCACTGACTGTCGGTCTAATTTCTTCTACCTGATCTCCAGGAGCTTACACTCTTCCTGCATGTCTCTTTCCAGTTAAATCCACCACACCCTTTACTAAAACCCCACAGTATGTGAATGCCCTGCGGCAAGTCTTGTTAAGTGTGTTGATGGATTGCCATGAGTTTACTTGCTTCCCGATTTAATCAGCTTCCCAACAATATGATTTAATCCAATTTCACTGGAGCTATTATATTTCAGACTTTGCCATTACGGTGTTCCTTAGTTAAGTTAATTACCATCACAAATCTCTTAGGAATGTCAATTTGGCTGGAGCTAAGCAGTTAATTTGACAATAACGTTATATGTGTAAAGCCCCACTACCAAGAAATGGGTGATTTTTACTGAATTGCTGTCTGATTAGTGAGTATGTACAAAATGGAATTCCTTTGACCTTTAGGTTTTCCAGCTATGAAAGTCTGTCGTCATATTTTATGATGCCGTAAAGAGATGAAAAAAATAGTTGATCATATTAAATGAAAAGTTGGTATTTTTCAGGTCACTTTTCTTTTAGGACTTTAACTCATCAGTTGGTCCTTTTTTCTGTGGCAACTGGGAGATTATACCGTTTTCTTCACGCAGCAAAAAAACTGCATTATAAAAGATCTTGTGATTTTTGGAAATTATGACATTCATCTGTTTCCAGTAAATGTTGACTTTTGGAGTTATTTGAAATGTTTGGAGCAGAAACAATAGTTCTAGGAATAGTATAATACAAATGTTATGAGCCTAAGGCCACGTTTACACGGAGACGGAACGGGTTGTATCCGCTACAGTTTTCTATCGTTCACACAAGGCCGTAACGGATCCGCTGAAACGGAGTCCTCAAACAAGGTGGATAAATCTGCGGACGGAACGCTCTTGGGGGCCAAACGGCTCCGTGTGTACACCCTATACGCCATAGCTCTGCCTCTCCCCACCTCTCCTGCTCACCCCGCGTCATTGCTGATGTGTTTCGCCAACAACAGTGTTCCGTGTGTTTCGAGCCAGGTCCCGGTATCTCTCAGGACAGTGCACCCAGCAGGAGTCTCCAGCTGAGGTGGGTGTTTTTCATGTGCTGGTGGACTATCGGGGAGAACGTCCAGCTCGGGAGCCAGGCTCAGAGTTAGTGGCAGCGGGTACGGTGCACCTGCCTTTTACAGCAGGAGCACACGCTCTCCTCGGGGAGGGAGAAAAAGAGAAACAGAGGCCGCCAAAACAGCCAGAGGTCGGCCTCTCCCCACCTCTGCTGCTCACCCCGCGTCATATCTACAGCTCCTCTACCACAACCATCAGCAACAAGTGGACATGGAGAACTACATGAACTACAAGCTGCTAAATCCACCGCGGAGAATAAACAGAAAGGCAACCATGGCAACCATGCCCGGGAGGTGCCATGGTTGCCTGGTTGCCCTTCTGTTTATTCTCCGCGGTGGCGCCACTTACAGGCCCGGCATATGTACTACAGCGGGTCGAGCGGTCTCGTTTGGATGGACACGTTTATTGAGCCGATTCCGTGAAGACTTTTTTTTATATCGAATTCTGTTCGTTTTAGTTTTTGTCTCCGTGTAAACGGAGCTTAATCTTTGTCTGCAAATGTGCAGTAATACTGTCCTCCAACAGAATCAAAAGACATGAAATAATGTCAGCTAATGTCAATGTTATGAAATAGGGCTTTGAACGATTCTGTACATATTCCTATAATCCTTGTACTGTTCTTTTTCTTTCAAAAAGTAGTAAGTTGGCTCTCTCAAGCCACAACCCCAGTGCTTTTTGGCATCTTTTAAACTGTGAGCCCTACATTCACTGGGACAGGAGGCTAATGCCGAAGGGATTTCCCTTAACTCTCAGGATATCAGATCCTCCAGCCTATTAAGCGGAGCAGTGCAATGACTCTAACCTGCAATAACCTGCAGAGTTAGTGATTTACCCTTTCCACGGAAAGTTAAGGAATCTACTCAGCTGTCCGTTTTGCTTCAAGGCTCTAAAAGCCATTTGTTTCAATTGAACGCACTATTATCTGCTCGTTTTACAAAATACTAGTTATTGTCACAGAGATTTGTCTGTGCTCTTATCACTTGATGTGATGTGGGTGAGGCTATTGGAAAAAGGTGATGTCATGGATAACTGTGGATCAATCGCAGTTGAGTTTAACAACAGAAAGTTGTTGGTTTGTTTGAGTTTGTTGCATTGGAGACATCACTGTGATCAAACCACACCTACAGTCCTGATTCTGTTCATTTGTCAAGAAAGGCATTTTTTATTAATTTCATTAACTTGATCTAACCTGATCCTTATTTAGTGTCAAATATTGATTTTCTTCATTACTTGGCTGTTGCGTTCCACCCTACAGTGAAGTCTCTTCTGTGTGCTTTATTTTACAGTTACTAGGAGCCACATTCTTGGCTGTTGGCCTGTGGGCATGGGCGGAGAAGGTGAGTTCAAACCATAGGTTCAAACACACACTGTTGAAATACATGATTGCCTCAACAGCATAGCTCAAATTCTTCTCCACATTCCGGCAGAAATAAGCTGGAAGTAAAATTTGCACGAACATTTAGATAGAAATAGGGCTTAAGAGAGAAGTGGTGTGGAAAATAAGGGCAATGTTCCTGTAATGCTTTGTAGCACTAAAAGGCATATTACCGGAAAGAAGTCCTGGTAAACAAGTCAGGGTTGTCTCAGGCAATAAATTCAAATTTTGTTGGGCCAATACGTTTTTCCAATTGTCGGCAGTTAACCATAATCTAGTGATAAGCATAGTTACAAATAAGGACACATTAGTTCAAATTTCCAAACTCCTTTGACTTATATTCACCAAGATTACAATGCCTTTTCCAGGTAAAAAACAAATACCCTACATTTGCATTGAACATTTTTCCTGTTTATTTCTTCAGTATACCAACTACAAAAGCCAGGTGCTACCATTAACCTCATGTGCAGTGGATCATGACCACATTTAAAACTCCCTCCAATTGAGTTAACAGTCAATTTGTTCATTAATTAGCTAGAAATTGTACCGGTCTGTTCAGTAAATGCTGTGGAAGCGTGTACTGATTAGAAACGTCTGGTCGTGAACTCTGTACAAATAGGCCTGCATATACCTTGGTGGAAGAGCGTGAATAATTTAAAGGGATTAGGCCCAATGATGAATAGCGGGTACTGGAAAGGCACAGTGGTGGTGAGTTTGGGTCTCAGTGACTAAGACCCCGTTTACACGGGAGCGCAAACGGACCGAATTCATTATCAAAAAAGTCTTCCGTTTACACCATAGACTGTATATATAAATGGACGTAGGGTCCCTGACGTCACCCATAGGATTCTGCAGAGTTGCAGAGAAGCCCTTAGTAGGCGGAGACGACCACTAACGGCTCGACAGTGACGTCAGAGTTCAACTCCCGCCTGCTCCAATTCAGGGCAAAGAGGCGGAGCCGAGGCAGGACCTCCTGCCACCGAGCTGGAAGTTCCAGAGCTACCTGAAGCTACCAAGCTAAGCTAACATGCTCCCCGTCTGCACACTGCCGTCGCATTTTACGTTTCTAAGGTAAGCGGACATGAAATTATTCAGCAAAACTATAAATAATAATCTAAGTTATTGAGTTTTTAGCATAATACTTCAGAATCTTAAAAACCCTTAACGTTTGTATGCAATTGTGCTAAATTCAACACTGGAATCAAGCAAATATTAATGTTTGCATGACATTAGTTATTTATATTTTGATATCACTTAATTATACATTTTTAATACATTTAAGTCAAGCTAAGGTACATGTGATGGTAGCTAGTTAGTGCTCTTACCTGTGAGGCCTCCTCCAAACAGCATAATAACCAGACTGTATCATTAAAACTAAGTACCAGTTTTAGATCCTTGACTTTAGACAAACAATTCAAAAGACAAAATGTATTTAAAGACCAATCTTTATTTGAATGTACCTCTTAACCTGAGATATTAGTTATACAGTAATAGTATTGACAATCTAAAAAAACTGAGCAACTCAACAGTCAACTTTATATTTCTTATTGTCTAAAGCATTTATTATTTTCATTTTCCCCCTCTCATATTCAGTGTGGACGGATTGAGACAGTCTGGTGTCCAGAGAGCAGGAGAGACTTCAGGGAGAAACCTCCGTGTGATGGACGTCCTGTCTGTTGGTTTGGAGAGGACTGAGGGTCTTTCCTCAGCGAGGAGGACCAGGCCTGATGGAGGAGCCCATGCTGGGCATAGCTGATACCAACTGCACAGGCCTAGTCTGTCACTTTATTTGACTAAATGTGTTTACTTATACATTTAATTGGTTTACACTTTCTGTCCATATGTGCTTTTTATTTAAAACATGTTTGATTAATTTTTGGTTCATATTTCAATAAATTGTATTTGTATTTGCACTCCTTTTGTCCATTATTCTTACTGAAAATAGTTAGATTACACATTCACATCTGACTGAAGATTGGCCCCATTTATTTGTGATGTTGCAAACTCTGCGGTACAAGGCACAAGTGATGTGAAGCTCATAAAGTGAGGCAAATAGAAATAATCAGCGGATGGAATGTAGATGTGGAAATAGATGCTGACTATGTTTTCACAATAAAAGTAGTTTCTTAGTGTACTGGTCTTAAAATCTCATAACATCAGCATTTAATGTTCCTCTTGGACCTCTTCTTGACCCTCAGAGAAGGAGAAAATGTTGTGTCTTTCAGGCATGTCCTTTTGTAACAAAAATTACAGGAAACATAAAACATATTATTGCAGAACAAGTGTGTTATTTATGAAAGCGGTGTGTTTGTGTGTTTAGGGGCTGTAGATATCATTATTTTGTAATTGTAATGTTTTTTTGTTTTTTTTCAACTGAGCTACAAAGACAATCAGAATATGAATGAACAGTATGAAGTTAATCAACATTGAAATATATGTTATCAAAATAATATTTAACTGTTATCAAAACGTAGTGCAACTGTAGAAGCTTGCTCTGTTGTCTCACTGAAAGAATAACTTTTACCACGTTTTTACAGACAATATTGAGAGATAAATAGTAGCAGTTCTCACTATGTGTTAAATATCTTTGCCTTCAATACATTAAATTAGAAAGCTGACAAAATCATAGTGCTTGTTAACATCTAAATGTAACTTTTTGCATGGAAAAAACCCTCAACTTAACTGATGTGTAGGTGATCTAGTATTTAGTATTATTTAATGGAATGTATATCAGTGTATTCAAGTCAATACTTCATTTATTTAAACCAATATCTTTCTTGATTCTTTGTACAGTATGAAAAAAAGAGTCTTTGTACCCGTGCTGAAGTTCACTGCTGTGAGGAGTCCAGTTATGTCTCTCACTCTCTGGTCCAGCCTGTCTGCATCACCTGGACACCTTAAATAAACAGATATATATATATATATATATATTAGGGCTGTCAAACGATTAAACATTTTAATCAGATTAATCACAGTTTAAACATTAATTAATCATGATTAATCACCATTCGAACTATGTCCAAAATATGCCATTTATTTATGTATATTGTTGTGGGAATGGAAAGATAAATGAAAGAAGGCAGATATATCCATTTAACATACAGTATCTATGTTTATTATAACATTTGTCTGTGTGTCAAAATGAAAGACAACCCACACACCTATCCAGTGGCGTTTTTATATGTACAAAAGTGGTGGGGCACACAAAACTTAGATGTCTATATATAAGCTTCTGAGGTTCATGGCTGGTGAGGCTCTGACTCTTCAGGTTTACAAATATTATATTTTGACCTAAATCAAAATATAATATTATTTTCAAAAGCTTTTTTTGTCTGATGCTTCAATTAATTTTAAACAGACAGTTCAACAAAAGGTTACCCAAAAAATGTAATTGTATCATTTAAATATTGAATTGTTCTCTCTTAGTAAGATCCCATTTTCAATAAAATTGCAGTCTTACCTTGACATGAAGATGAAGTCCATTTGCCTATCCTTCTGGACAAAAATCTCTATTACTTTTTTGTAAAAGTCCTCCTTATGTTCTTGTAGTTTCAAAAGTCTATCATAAATCTGATCTAATCAATAGATTTATGATTCGAAAATTATAAAAGTAGGGTAGACATGTGGATATTATCCGGCTGAACAAAACGTGCATTTATCTAACACGTTTGTTTCCCACAGATCTTATTTGGAGCTATTTTCTAAAATCCTATGGAGAAATATCATTGCTTTTTTGTGGAGGGAAGCCATGCGCAGTTTATTTCCGGGTTTTAGGACGCGTCACTGCAACTCTCTCGTCTCCTCTTCACACACCACACTTTTCGCGGCACACGTACTTACAGCCAATCAGCTCTGAATTATGTGAGATGACGTATGGTGGGGATGGCAGCACTATGCCCCTATGGTCATTATTTTTTTGCCACACACATTAAATAGGACGTGGTATCGGGGTAGGTAGTCTCCCTCCGCAGCCGGTTGGCGTAGTTTTGGCACAATTCCGTTGTACAGACCGACGTTAACAGCAGCCCTGTCTGTGCACACGGAGACCGACTCTGTCGTCCGGTGATCTAACCGCCTTCTGGAAAAGCTTCACAAGTACGTCGGTACGCAAATGCGCTTTGTGACACAAGTGACGGTACGCATTTCAGATTACGCATTTCAGATTACGCACATAACCTGCGTACCAGTTATGTGCACCCCTGTAGCCTACTACAGCAAAAGTATTCTCCGTCGGGACTTCCTGCAACAACACCACGCCGTTATCAAAGATGTTCTATTGAGAAGACGATCACTACGTGACAAAAGTTTTCAAAACCGTGGCTACTGAAATCAATCTTACTAACTGCTGTCTGTGCAATTTACTCCGCGCGAGTTGGCAGACTTTATTTTGCATCATTTTTCATGGTGGGGCTAAGCCATTTCTTGGTATGGGTGTAGCCTACCCCAGCCATACCCTGTCGCTGCCACTGGTGGCACGTATGGGGCGGGCCATTCTGCACATGCATTAAATGCGTTAAATATTTTAACGCAATTAATTCAAAAAATTAATTACCACCGTTAACGCGATAATTAAGAACCATGTGTACAAACAATATAACTGATTATCTTCTGTTCAACATGTTGGATTGTGTATTGTCCGAGTCAGGGTCCTTTTTATTTTACTGTAACTTTGTAAGTTGTGTTACCAATGCTTACTGTTTATTTGATACCAATTTGGTAATGCAATTAATAAAAACAATAAGGTTTGGGTTTGTTCTTCAGATGACTGTGACGTTAACGTGTAAGCTCAATAATGAACTCCAGCTCAACGAACCATATTGTAATATCTAACTAATCATCTTGAAATATGACATTAATAATTGTAATATACACACATCTTATTGTGAGGTTGATTTCACATACACTACTTCAGTGGTTCTCACAGTGTGGGGCGCGCCCCCCCCTGGGGGTGCAGAGGCATGCCAGGGAAAGGCATGCCAGGGCGAGAGACCAGGAGGAAAAATGGTTATAAAATAAATAAATAAAAAAGACACACTCCGTGTGTGTGTGGAACGAGCCATTTTGTGTGCGCGAGAGAGAGCGCACCGGTACCGGAGATCGTTGTCAGCTTCTGGTGCTAGCGAGCTACGCTAACGGATATAAGGAGTTTTTTCAACAACAAAGTGGAGGAGAGTCCTCTCCTGTCAGACTGAGAGACTCAGTGAGCTAAAGGACTCTCTCAGTGTTATCTCAGTGGGTCTCAAACGTTTTGGTCACCATTAATTGAAACAATTATTTCCGAGGCACACATTTATATGATCATTATAGTTATAAAAAAAATAAGAGAATAAATGAAAAACAGCTATGAAATACAGTAAAACAAGAATAAAGACAGTAAAACAAGAATAAAGTTTAAAAGGGTGATTTGTAAAATATCCATAAAGAAAAAGTAAATCTGTTTACAGTTCTGTTTCAAATGGGTGTTGATTGATGTATCCATATCTCTTCATTTTGCTCTCAAAGTGCACCAGATTGATGCATTTAACTTCAATATTTAAAAATAAATCTTCCCGGGGAAGCTTGCCCCCGGACCCCTCTATGTGAGGTCCACACACCACCTATAAAAATAGCACTTGACCCCTGCTTACACCTATATGCCGTGAGCTGATTATCAAGCATTCATTGTAACAGTCGCGGGTACATTGTGTATTTGCGTGGGGATTGTTGCAGTAGAACATTCCACTGTAGCGCCAGATACATTAATGGGAAACCCTAAATGTTTGAGCACCCTCTATGAAACGTCAAGCTACCCCACAGCACCCCCAAAATAAATCTCTGGTGCCGCCACTGAGCCTGACTATTTGTGTTGGGGGGGCCCGACTTTTTATTTTCTCCAAAGGGGGGGCCTGACAGAAAAAGTTTGAGAACCACTGCACTACTTCGACATTAGCTTGTCTACATACTTGAGCATAGCCAATTTAAATTAACCTTAGCGATGCATACAGTTCCTACCTACATAATAAAATATCTCTCTAAGTTACAAGGATGACCTTATTTTATCAACCTCAAACAAAAGCCGTTTGTTCAACAGTATTATCCCACTTAACGCTTAACACTTGTCTATTTCGTTTTAACCTTTATATATATAGTTTATAATTTTAACATGGAGGCTATGATTAGCATAGTTAGCACCAATGTAGCTACCACTCGCTTACACCCTAACCCAAGCCTTAACATTCATTACGTAGCTGATTCAAATCATAAACACATCAATAAGTACTCAAATTTCACTTACCGCAAAACCGCATTCATGCACCGTCTGTTTTACCGCAGAGCGAGTCACAATAGTCCGATATATAAGCATGAAGAACAAACAACCACGGCCGGCTTCAAGTTGTGTTCCGTAGCTAGCTTCACGGAGCAGCTAGCAGAGAGACAAGAAGCTAACAGCAGCAGTCACTTGACGGAGCTGTCACTCAATGTGACCACGCCGTAATATATGCAAAAACTTTAAGACCTAATATAAATAAAAGGGTCGCGTTAGAAAACAATTCACTCACAGATTCATAATCATGAAGGTGGAATCTAACTATATCCATAATAATATTTATTGCATCCAGGGGTAGAAACATGTTTTTTTCTGCTGTAAAATTGGGCATTTTAACATGGGGGTCTATGGAAATTGCTCCTTTCTGCAGTCATCGCCTATCGGCCAATATATGTACTGCAGTTGGTGGCACTTCCGTATTGGCGTCTCGGCTCTTCCCCAGAGTTTGACGCTTGGTTTACACGCATTCAGATCATTTAACGTGTCCGTTCACACGAAACCACTGGAGAAGCTGTAGTACATATGCCGGGCCTGTAAGTGGCGCTGTACTTCCGCACGAGACCGCTCGTAAGCGCTGGAGACGCTGTAGTACATATGCCGGGCCGTACTTCTGCCACAAAATACACCAAAAGCAGCGAAGAAGACCCCTGAGCATGGTTGCCCTTCTGTTTATGCCCTGCGGTAGATTTAGCAACATGTAGTTCATGTAATTCTCCATGTCCACTTGTTGCTGATGGTTGTGGTAGAGGAGCTGTAGATTTTGCACTAACATCTGTAGCATGGTCGAGCTGTAGATTTTGCACTAACATCTGTAGCATGGTCAGTAGCAGTAGCACTAGCAGTAGCTACTGACCATGCTACAGCAGTGAGCAGCAGAGGTGGGGCTATGGCTTCATCGTTATCAGGAAATGATCGTATAGGGCGTACACACTGAGCCGTTTGGCCCCCCAGAGCGCTCCGTTTGCAGATCTATCCACCTTGGGACCCGTTATCGTTTGCGGGGTCCATTTCCGCGGTTCCGTTACGGCCTCGTGTGAACGAACGGGCTATACGCGAGAGAAAAGTAGCAGATGCAACCCGTTTTGTTCTCGTGTAAACACCGCCTAAGACGATTAGTTTCTAGCCTTCTGCGTTCCAATAGATGACATTGTTTCTGGGCTTCATGCTTTAATTAAAATGAAGGCACTCAATTCTGCACGAGTGCCACAAAAACACAGGAACCCAGTTATGCCTCTGTCATATCGCTGTCCCTTAGCTCAGTGCAGTGGAGCTTACTTTAAGCAGAATGAGATTTCAGCTTCTTGGGCTTTAGCTTCAAGAGTTTGACATGTGCACTGTATGTGACAAGCAAACAGGATATCAGAGTAGAGAGCAGGCGCCTGCAGAGGCCCACATATACATATCCTTCAAGATGGGAAAGAGATATATGAAGAGGTGGTGAGAGATCATGCATGAACCAGAACACAAGTTATGTATGAACAAGCATTTTTTGCACCTCCTTCTAATGTGCTACCCTGGAACATTGACTCAGCGTACCATGAACCCGCTGTTTGGCGTCTGTTTGTGAAATGTGTCAATGCGAGGGATGATGCAGACCAAAAACTGACAGGAAAACATGTCGGAAACACTGTGGCCTGGGGGCTGTGCAGCAGGATATGCAGAGAGGAAGGACCAATGTCTGTTAGTGAATGTTTGATGACTGCTGTGGACTGTGTCTCTCCTGATAAAAGTTATTTTTCCCATAGGTCTGACAGAGATCTGCCAGAGAGGGAAATTGTGTTGTGGTTAAATTGATTACATTGGAAAGCTGTTATTGTGTTTAGAAAGCAATACACTTTGTAGATACCGTTCTAATCAAATAACAGTATTGCCTTTTTATTAGATTTTTCCGCGCGGCTCATGCATCTCTGAACAGTGCAACACCAGTTTGCCTCGTGGTTGTGTCATTACATTACAATCTCTTCTCAAGGTTAACTGTGGTTTGTCTGGATATGACTTCAGTTTGGACCTTGTAAGTAAGGTTTGATTTCGGAAGTATTATTGTCAGAGTTCTAACCTATCTTTTTATCCTTTTATCTTTTGCCTCAGGGCGTGCTGGCCAATCTGTCATCCATCACAGACCTCGGGGGCTTCGACCCGGTGTGGCTCTTCATTGTCGTAGGAGGGGTCATGTTCGTCCTGGGCTTTGCCGGCTGCATCGGAGCGCTCCGAGAGAACACCACCCTGCTTAAATTCGTAAGCCAGCTCCCGACTTTCTGAGCACAGACACCAACTCAAGCACTTCACACCCCCTTAGTCTGCAGTTCACACCAGAGCCGAGGCTGTCTCTGCAGCAGGTGTCACTTTGACTCACCCGAGCCAAATGCTATGGGTGGTTGCATGTCACAAATATGTGTTAGCTCTTCACACAACCAAGTCCTGTTTAATTTGAAATTAATGATCCATGCTATATAATCCACCTAGACATTTTCATGGTGTCGCGTAATGTTTTTCATCATCATTGCTTCTGATCTGTGAAACAAAGAATAATTATTCTAAAGCCCAAAGCCATGATGGTACCATTTTGGGAGGCTTGTTTGTGTTTAGCTGTATTGATAACCGCATGTGACTGACAGAGACAAACTTGCCTTGTTGCTGGCTGCAAGAGTAGCTATTAACTCCAGCCGATGTCCATTAGCAGCAGTAAGTCAGGCGTCTGAGAGAGGAGCTAATGTGGCTTTTGTGCATTTATCATTAGCCCCGTCTCCTGCTACATTTACTGTAAAGGGATGATATAACGGCACTTCTGGGACTGCAGTATTTGTTGCTATAACCTCAGTCGCCAAACAGGACAGGCCCTAGAACCAGACCCGGGACTTTTCATCAGACCTGTTGTCCTTTTAATTATTTTACAGAAAATGCTAGAAATAATGTGATTTAATGTTTTGATCTTTAAGAAAACAGGATCTCTCTGTGGGGCGCCCAGAGTCCCTGATTGAAGTGACAGATTTATTGTTTTCTGCTTGTGTGTTTCATTTGTGTGCGTCAGTTTTCTGTGTTCCTGGGTTTGATCTTCTTCTTGGAGCTGACAGCGGGGATCCTTGCCTTCGTCTTTAAAGACTGGATCAAAGACCAGCTCAACTTTTTCATCAACAACAATGTAAAGGCCTACCGTGATGACATCGACTTGCAGAATCTTATTGACTTTGCCCAGGAATATGTGAGTACACACCTACTGACTGAAAATGATTTGTAACAGAATTTCCACATCAAAATTCCTTTTAACAGCTCAGCTGGAAAAATCCACTCCCTTCTTTAGAAATGATGTTTCATACAAGTTTCAAAGCTTATCTTGAATCAGCTCAGTAGTGAGCAGGGAGGAGACACACACTACAAATGTTCAGCAAATCTCATGATTAATGTGACTGTATTCCTCTCAAATGATTATTCAATTATATGAGCAAGACAGTTAGATAATAGACTCCCATGTGTAATTACTGGGCTCTGTTATGACGCACAGTTAAGGCGATTTAGATTGGCTGTTGTCCCTCCATTTGTGTCTCACTATCTGTTGTTGCTTCCCGCCACAGTAAGCTGGCTACCCACCCAGGCTGACTTGAGCCCAGATATAAAGAGCTGTTTCAAGATCAGAGAAAATATACCTGTCTGTTAACCGGAGGTAGCCGCTTAATCTCTGCCTGTTATTTCTGCAGTGGTCCTGCTGTGGAGCTCACGGGCCCGACGACTGGAACCTGAACATCTACTTCAACTGCACAGAGCCGAACCCCAGCAGGGAGCGCTGTGGAGTCCCCTTCTCCTGCTGTGTCAAAGACCCTGCAGTGAGTCATCCCGCCATAAAGTGCATGATTAATCCATAATGGGCATTTTTTGCTGCTTTCTAAAATGACATTATTTTGGGGCTTTTCAGACAAATAACAAGTCCAATATGTAGCAAATCCTGCAGCCATTTGATTTCAAGCCATCGTTTACCCTTGGTTTATCAATAACGTAGAGTTGTTCTTTAAAGCCCGCGTCACACTGTCCCGAAATCGACACCAGATGGACACACGAATATGGAATTGTGAATTCCGCACGAAGATAGCCCCAAACTTGGCCAACAGCCAAGCAACAGCCGATGCCTACAGAAGGCCAGACGATGGCACCCGAACCACACACGAAAATATGATCGTAGACTTTACTGATGATTTAGAATATATCCAGACTCAACGTAAGAGCTTGTGCCTCTTCCGGGGGTGCTAATATTTAAACATACACTTTATTCTTTACTTTCTCCATCTTTATATGTCATATTTATATGTCCGTCATGTTGTTTCCATAGCAACAACAACTTCCTGTCAACAGCGTAAACTCGCCTTCAAAATAAAAGCATCTAAATAAAACAGGAAGTTAACCTAAATTACAATTAAGACATACAACTGCAACGCAAGTAACAAAAACAATGTAATATCCTTTTCAGTTTCACAGAACACAAATTGGGTTATTTACATAATATGTTTACATGATTTTGTTGTGCAATAAATGCAATCTCGATGTCATCGTATTATAATACGATGGCTACACTACGTCATTGCGAGGGCTTCACATAGTCGTGTTGCCTTCCTAAGGCAATCGGGCAGCTTCTTGTTTCCTTTGTATTGTCTTCGTGAGGCGAAAAATGCCCGATGGCACCGATGATCACACGAAGTAAAGACGAAGATGACACGATTTGACAAGATGCCCTCACGATGGCCTTACGAAGGGCAAAATGGACACACGAATTAAACACGAAAATGAACCTTCGCAAGGTCCTTCAGCAATTTGTTGGCATGCCAAAGATTTTGCCACCGCTCACGAAGTTGCTGCCGGAGCCTGAGAAACTCCACCGGCGGTCATACGATGGCTTAAGATGCCCTCACGAATGGCCCGATGTTGTTACGATCAGAGTCGAATTTGAACATTTCCTTTATCGTGTGTCCATCTGGTGTCAATTTCGGGACAGTGTGACGCGGGCTTAAAGGAAGGTAGTTCTTAATGTAATTCTGCTTTTGTCCCTCAGACTTAAAGTGAGCATTAATAACACTAGTGTGACCAGTAGTTGAAATAAAGATGACGTTTACATGTTTGTGTTCTTACAGGAGGATGTCATCAACACGCAGTGTGGTTACGATGTTCGGCTTAAATTGGTTTGTACACTCTCTTACCATTATATTCTAGTTACAACTCTTCCAGTCTTATCTGGACCCAGCTTTCAAAATTAATAATCATAGTATATTTAAACATGTTAATGAAATGATAGCAGCTAAACCTTTGACAGTTCTGTGAATGCAGAGTGGGGTATGATTGGCAGGCAGTGTGTGATTTCTGCTTAAAATGACTCGAAGCTGCTGAATGGAATTACTCCTGAGGGCGAGTTGATTGACAAGCTGCAATCCTGTTTGATTGAAATGGTCTGAGCATCCGTGGAGGGTGGAGTGGTAATCCGCTTCATTTGTATTGTAACAACATTCAGTGGAACAAATACAAATAAGATTTCTCAACATTTAGACCTCACGTTTATTGATTAAAAGATGTTTTTTTTTTTGTTCTTAATGCACACAGAAAAAGTAAACCCAGAAGCAGTTGGCCAACAGAGCAGACAGAGTGTGTGTACAGGGTTAAGTCACACACAGGCTCCGCTTCGTGCTTCTTGCCTTAATAACAGATTGTTCTTCTAACGGGGATAATTAGGCTCCAGTTATAGCCTTGAGAGCAGCCTTACTACACTCTGTAATTGGCGACTCAGTGGGTTATGCCAGTCCGTTCCCTTTTCCTCTGTGTGTGGGTGTGGTGGTTACAACTCGCTGCACTGCAGTCAGGGAGATTGCTGTTGCTAGGCGCACTGCAATACAGTGAACCACCTGCCACTGAGTTGGTATGAATTAATTTTCTCTGCATGCTCTTCTGCCAACGCCCTGGCCTTTGACATTTTTGCTGGAACTATCAGTGATGTGCAGCAAGTTCCTGTGCTGCCTGTTGTGTGGAGAGCAGGCTGAGGAAGAGCAGGAGACATGGGGAGGACAGGGGAAAAAAGCAGAGGGCTGAAATAGCTTCAGAGGAAGTTCACAGCCAGAATAACATCATGTTTCCTGCTTTTTTATTGGCTGCCAAAGGGCTCCCTTTGCCTCCCATTGGTTGAAAGATATCTTTCAGGTTTTGCAGGAGGACAAAGGGTTTGCCGGGTTGACTTGTGTTAGAGAGTAACAAAGAGAGTATTGTATAGAGTCCTGTTCACATCCATTCTTACCCCCCTGTTTAGAGTCTTTGCGGCTCTAAATAACACCTTTTTATGTCCCATCTCTGGACAGAAGACGTACATCATCATGTGAAAACACAAGCAGACATCTGTCCGGTAACAGGAAGCAGCTTCTGCCTGTTTGCTCAGTCCTGACAGGGGCACTTCCAGAAGCTGAATACACGGCCTTGATATTCTCCATGATGTGAACACACTGACATGTTCTAATCGCAGAGTGACTATCTATCTCTCCTCATGCCATCCTCAGCGGGGAAAGAGACAGTGGGCAAAATGCTATCTGTCTGTTTGCTTTGTCCATCATGAGTCATAGTTCAGAGTTGGTTTTTTAAACCATGACAACAGCCAGTGTCCTCTCTAAGAGCTGATCATTGTTAATGTGGTTTTACGAAACAATTGATTTACTCCTCCTATGAATTTACTTATCTGTTTGTTCTGTTTTTTAAAGGAGCTGGACCGGCAGAAATATATCTATACCAAGGGCTGTGTGGGACAGTTTGAGAAGTGGCTTCAGGACAACCTGATTATTGTAGCTGGAATCTTTGTTGGTGTTGCACTTTTACAGGTAAGAAGTCCATGTTTGATTAAAGGGAACCTACTGCATTTAAAATAAAGTGTGTTCCGAAAACTAAAATGTTTGGCTGTGATTTTGTATAGTGACTGCCATCTAGTGCTGACGGCAGGCACTATTAAGCAAACCACTGCAATACAGCATTATTTTTTCTTTCTAAACAACATCCTGTATTCTGATCAAATTTGATCTAATGTCGTGACTCCTGTGTGTTTTCCTCTTCAGATCTTTGGTATCTGCCTTGCTCAAAACCTGGTGAGCGATGTGAAAGCTGTCAAAGCCAACTGGTGACATGAGAGGTGAAGTGAGGGAGGTCCGCCCCTCACCCCCCAGCCAGGTCAACACCGCACACAATGAGGACGCCGAGAACCTTCAACTCTGTCTACTTTGCCTTTGAGCTAAGCAGCACCCACGCACTCTCACACTAAACGTGCAGACACAAAGAGTTTACTCCCTCTTTATCAGAGACACTTGAATGGGGTGAGGAACATCCCACACAAACCAAACAGTCAACACTTTGTTTACCACTCTGCTGGGATTTTAACCCAAATATACAGAAGACTGTCCTGCCTACTTCATAGTTAGATTCTTACTTTTTTTAATGTTTTTTCTCATTTTGTTCTTTGGACAAGTGTATTTATGGGGCGCAGTTGCACACGGACCCCTTTTCAACTGGGAGTTTGGAAGCCATGGATAAAGCAAACAAAAACATAGGAAAAGGGACAATAGGTCTCCATTTTATGGTCAAGCGACATTGTCACCGAGCCTCAGTGAGGGGCTGAACACCTCATTCTACAAACAGCCTGTTTTAAACGTGCTTGTCACCACTTCCTGCTCTGGGGAATCATGGGCGACTGGCCGACCGTCAAAACAAACGCACGGATTCCCCTGTGTGTCGTTTTTTCTCTCCATCGTGACCTTTTATGACCACTGAAAAAACTCTGAACACTGGCCGGTCAAGTCTGCAACTTCAAATGTTTTCAGGAGACTTAAATTCTAACTCAAAATGTAAAGAAAAGTGCCATTAATTTCCAGTGATATATTTGTCTCTTTCCTATTCTCTTAAATGGAATTTCTGCACCACCCCCACAATACCTCAGGTCTGAAAACATGTGCTTTCTGCCACTGGTAAGAAAGCATATTTATCTGTTTCCATCCATGTCTGTTGAATTGAGAAGACTAACTTAATGCAGAACACTGACAGTTCCTCGAAAGTCACCCTGTTTGCCCTGCAGTGATTGTATTATCTGTAGATTTACTGAAGGATGTTGTATTGTATTACATGAAATGGCCTGGTGTGGTTATGATGGTGGAACTATGCTATACAGGGAAAGGGTTTACAGATAGTGGAGATTGTTGTTATCTCTGAGCATCCCTCAGGCACATGGGATTGCTGGTTTGGGGCCTTTTTTACTTGGCTTACGTCACCGCATATGTCTTATATTTTGTCCTCTGCATTATGAAATAAGAATATTTGTCTGTTTTAAAGATGTCCTTTTATTAATCCTTTATATTCTATCTTTTCATAGACTAATTTTTTTTCTGGGTTCATTATTTGACTTCACCAGGCACCTGCTTTACCTCTGAACCATCAGTCAACTGCAAAAAAGCTTTTGGAGACCAAAATTAAATCATACGGCCACAAGCTAAATGCATATGATTTTGTCTGGCTACATATTGTGATTATATTAGGAATGCCATAATAACAAGTAGCATTTATAGATAGCCCAAATGTGAATTTATTGTCCCTTTTTCTGTGGGAAGTGCCAGTTGAAATGAAAAGTCAAACAAATATTAAAAAAGTTACAGAACCGATGTTATCTTTAATTCAATGTTGTGTCTTTTGTTTGGACTGGTTTTTAAATAGAATAGTAAAACCATGCTGTGAGCTTTTTATATTAGCTACAGCCTCAATATAACATGAATGCTGCTTTAACCTTGCCTCGATAATTGATATGTAGTACAATAACCATGCTAACAAGAATTTTCACATGATGGCATTGAATATTTTGCCATTATTTCCAGACTGAGGCAATATTGAAGTTAATTTTTGAACACTTTGTTCTCAGCTTGTGTTGCTGTTCATTATAAGAAAAAGCAGATTATTAAAGGTGGGGTAGGTAAGAATAGAGAAACCAGCTCGAGTGCGCAAGTATGCAGCCGAAAAAAATCTGCCCCTTCCTTCAGACTTCCTTACAGAGCCCCTCCTCCAACACACACGAACACGCACATGACCAATGAGGGCACGAGATAAGTTTGTGCACAGATGGAAGGCTGACAGGCAGGTAGGCCGTCCAGTTATTTTAGCCGGCCGGCTAAAATGATTGATTGTGCTTTTTACAGTACTACAGCTTCCACGGATGACAGTTTTGTATGTATTTATTGTCAAAGCATTTAATGTATTCATTGCTATCGGGATGTTAAGAGCATTCCATGGAATATAACAAAAAGTGTTTCTGAAGTGAATTACCTACCCCACCTTTAAGTTGCCCTCACAGCTTTTCATCATCGTCCATGATCCTTGCAGAATGTAGTTTCTGATATGACTTGATTTTTGTACATTTCTTTCTACATTTAACAGTTGTTTCCGGCTGCAGCAGCATCATTCAGTCACGTAGCACAGGCATGATTTGGGTGGGTTTCACTGGACCACACACAGCCGCATATACAGACTGGCTGCCAAAAGAAACATGATGAATCGTGATGCATGTAAGGTGAAATGTGAGTCACGTTAATATTCTTTGAACAGCACACGCTCCCTCTTCAAAACTTTATCTGATCCGACTTCGCCTGTCATTTTGATGTATTTTTACACGCAGGGCTCCTTTGGAAAATAACAAAAACAGCCACTCAAGACAAAACAACAACCATAGCATAGATCCAGAGTAGCACACTGCATCTGTTCTGAACTGAATTAATGACTTCTCTCAGTTCAAATGGATGACTTTTCGTTGGAGAGGCTCATTCATTTCAGCGCTTTAGGTGTAATTCAGTGAGTAAGAGCCTCCAGCAATCTGAGAGAACACACATTATTTTCCCCCGTCAGATCTGATGTAGAAACATGTGAAATTCCCACCCAAAGTCGCCACGTTCGCCTGATGTGCCGGGATTTATTTCTGATTCAAAAAATGTGTGTGGGCCTCTTTGATTTCACGAAGCGTTGTAAATCAATCTGTCCCACTGGAGTCGAGCAGATCAGGATGAAAACTGTTTATTTTCCCTCCACACCTTTCTAGTTTAATCTTTTTGAGAAGTGGCTTGAAACTAATAATGTGTCATTAGTTAATTAAAAAAGCTTTGAAGTATTTTTTCCTAAATCACCCTTAGTTGGAAGTGCTTTCTCAGGGTCTCAAGCGCCCCTTTCATGAATAAAAAAAAAACTGTGAGAATATTCTGTTGTACATGATAAAATGGTGGGCTGCTGCCTTTTTGAGTGATGCCGAGGATCTGGCTGAATGCAGATGGAGGCCATGGGTGTCAGTTCTGCTGCAGCTCTTAAACAAAAAGCACTCCGGCTCTCTCTCTCTGCAGCCACTGCCGTGTCTGGATGGATATGCCAATAATCAGACAGTCACCTTGGTAATAAGGACAATAATGCCATAATAAGCCGTTCTAGCAGCGTGGCTTTCATATGCAGACTCAACAAAGGTGACTTTCTGGCGTATGTTTGTTTTAACAGCTTTGGGTAATTCTGGTTTGTATTCCTTTTAATGTAGGGGGGAGGGCGAAAACAATGCTAATTAGGCTTTGTCCTTTATCATAATGGCCTTGCATTATGAAACACCCTGTTAATTTCTCTGCTTTCCCCGTGGGCAGTTAAATCATTCCCAAGGAGGAGCCTTATGCATATGAATGTCTAAGTCTGTATCAGCCTGGACTCCTGCTCCACGCTCCGTTACAAGTTCTGCTTATGCAGCGCAATGCACAAGACAAGTGAAGCTCAGCAATGTGAAATAAAGGCTCGTCTCCTGCGATGTTTTAGATTTGTTTTTTTTTACATTTTTTAATTTGTTTTCGTGAGCATGAAAGCAGATGAGCATTCCATTT
This sequence comes from Gymnodraco acuticeps, assembly GCF_902827175.1. Classification (NCBI taxonomy): domain Eukaryota; kingdom Metazoa; phylum Chordata; class Actinopteri; order Perciformes; family Bathydraconidae; genus Gymnodraco; species Gymnodraco acuticeps. The sequence goes on from NW_022990772.1 coordinate 2,142,863, forward strand.
CCTATGTGTGAAGGCGTGTGTGCAGACCTTATATGCAATCACAAAGAATTTAAATGATTAGAAACGACCGGTTTAACAATATTTTCTCTTCAGTAGCTCGATGCGGACGGTTTCTGAATATCATCAAAATCATCACTCCAGGACTTTATCTTTCTTTATTGCTGTGGAACTTATTTTTGCTACAAATTGATTTATGAATGACTTGATTGACCTCTTTTGTATTTTCCTTTATGCATATGAATACTAAATAACTGTCCTTTTCACCCACTATATGGAAAAGCCTAATTTGATGCATTTTCTTTTGACATTTCCCTTTATAATCAAGCAGCACATCTGACATTCACAAGTTTTACCTCATCATGCGCAGATGCTGATCACAGCACAGAGAAGCAGCATAATTGACTTGTTAGTGAGCACATTAACAGCAATATCACAGTTGTTAGTACATTCATGACATTAGATTAGGACAAGCGTGATGTGACTGGAACGAAAAGCGTTTTAAAGTTGAACGAGTTTACAGTTGAGGAATAAGGATGTTGTACACAGAAACCACTATGAATATCTTTTCTCAGTTTGACCATGTTATCGATCCATTCTCTCGGTTTAGACCTGTCTGCATGTATGGGTAGCCTTGTAAAGAAATGTTGTATATGAAAACTGGGACACGGTCTGTTACACTGTATATTGTGTTAAAATATGCCTCTTTTCTATATTAAAGGATTTATGAAAACAGACGAGTGTTTCTTCTTTTCTTTTACTCATGGTTAACTCAAGGATTGTGTTTACAATGATGCACTTTTCTTTAATATATCCCCTTATTTGTACCTTTTATTTGTATATTTACTGTATTTGATATCTTAAGTTACTGATTATTTTTGCAGATTGAAACCGTACACCAACTCATGAAATGTAATTTGTTATAGAACAGAAACTATTAAACATTGTATACAGTATATTGTTTAATAGTTTCTGCTCTATAAAAAGCATATTAAAGTGCTCTACCAGCTACTCAATCAAAACATGTTAATCTATATGCCGTTGCTGTTAATATATATAATATGTATTATATCAGTCAGTGATTTAACTTTTGTTACATTTTTCTGATAATAGTAGATTGACTTTAACAATGCTATTCTTTCCCCTGTGTTTCTCTGGCTTCTACCGAGTGTCTGAATACTTCTTCCACAGTTCTGTGAGGAACGGGGTCAATCAGCGCTGTGCTCTTTTTCTACTGATAGAAAATGAGGAATGAATGCTAATTGTCCCAGTTACATTGGAAAGTTGTTTTAAGGTTTTCTGTGATTAGGAAATGCTTTTAATTTATCATATGATGGATGAGTCAGCCAATAGAGGGAGACAAATAGGGACATTGAGCTCAGGCTCTGACACACTGATGCTGCGATTTCATCATTTAATCCTGTAAAGCTGCAAAGACGCAATGCAAAAACTGCTGAAAGAAAAAAGGAAATTAGTGTGTGTGTGCAACAATGATGCCATTAGTGCCTTTTTTTTAGACGAGCAGAAAGCAGCTATACAAATCCATTCAGTTACCTGCTATTAAAGCTGTGCCTTGATGTTTAGATCAAAGAGTTACCCTCCATCAACTTCAGAGACTATTGATTTTGAACAAGCAGCTCAAAAACAAAAGACTCCTGGCGTCGGAGCTCATGTCTTTTATTCAACACTTCCTGGCTATGGGGAACGGCAGCGAATTATCTTTTGTGCCTAGCCATTCTTGAAAATGCTTGAATTTAGTGTCGTACCTGTTTACATAAAACATGCCGCTTCATGGCCGCAAGGACAGCGACTGCAGCCAAGATAACTTATTTTTGATTAGATTTAAAGCAGTTGCTACCATGAACAAAGTCTTTCCAATAAATACGACTAGCCTTGTGTTTTTATCTGCAGAGGAAACATCATGTGCAGTGACAATCAAACATCTGCACTGTAGTTCGTCATTCAGAACCAGACTGTTATTATCTAAAAGGATATGGTTAAGTGATATTACTGCTTCATACATCCTCTATTTCCTTTTTATGAGTGAAGTTTAAAACGTAATCACCACAGTGTATCACAGATGTTCTACACCCTTCTCTTTGTATCCTGCTTCAAGTTCTTAGCAGGGCACAAAGCATGAAAATGCATCTGCTCCTCCTAATGTTAGTGTACATTTACAGCATTCTGTTCCATGTTACTGCTATCTTGTAATTTCCAGTTCACTTTAAAGATAGCTCAAGCACCAGCAGAGTCATAATTGAAGCCTGAATCGATGTGCTTGTGGTTTGTAGTTCTGTGAGATTGTGTTAAAGTCAAGACAGATTTGTGTGCAATAAGAAAAGTGTCTTCTCTCTTGAGGGTATAATGTTGGAATCATTATGGCACTTGTTTTGTGGTTGACTTTACACGATGTGCAAACCAAGTGTCGACAGCAATCTTGCTTTAAGCATGTTGGCCTTATAAATAAGATTAGGGCTGTCACAGTTGTCCTCGTAGCCCACAATCATTTCCTAGAAAATGTTCCCAGTACCACAGTACAAATGTTATGATGATGCTAAAAGGCATTACAACTGAATTATTATAAAAATAAGTATGAATCCGATGATAATAATAGCATTTAACTTTAACAGGCTTTACAACTAAAGCATTTCAGCTCACATGTAAGCAGCACTGCTATATTAACTAATAAATGAATGAATGTTAGCTTTTTGATATATTCTGTAAGTGTTCCTTTCTTAACATTCACCTCACTGAAACACTCACTTGTGTTTTTTCTACGATACTATAGATAAGAAAATGTACACTGTACGAGAACATCTTTAATACTGCAGTATAATGTTACAATCCTGACCATTTTCATTACAGTAGAGTAGATCATAGCAATCGTATCCTTTTTAAAAATAAGATAACAATCAATGTTATATAAATGTTATGTTAAAGAAACTAATAATTCATATTTTAACCCATAAGAACCCAGACCCATTTCTACTTTTGGGGAAATTATGGGGAACATAATGTAGACTAAATAGACCACATTTCTGACATTGTTTTCAAAATGACCCCCTCTAGTGTCATAGATCTGAAAAGTGACATACATTTAACTTAATAATTTGAATCGAAATATATCAAATACATTGATTTAATATAATTGAATCAGCTAAATTAATTGAGCAGATCGTACTAATATTTCTTATTGAAACATGTATGTTACTCTAGATTTTCTTAAATATTTTAAGGTTAAGGTCCCAATGTGACATTAATGTCAGAGCGATATTTATCTTACTTGTTTCATATCAATTTGATCAATAAATGTTCTCACAACAGGTTAAATGTAATAAAGGACATGTTATATAAGCATTATAATTCCTAAATGGCTTGAATCTTACCTTTTAGCAACAAAAAACAAGCTTTTGAAATGTAGCATGTAGCTGTGTTGGTCTGGCACAAGGATATCTTGGACTTTTTTTTTTCTTTTGGACATCTTGGACATTTTGTTATGGCAACACAAAATTACATGACCCACCAGACTGTTCAGTGTGTATCACTTAGGGACTTCATGAGTTAACATAAAGGCTAAAGCTGTATAAGGAATCTTTCAGAACATTTAAATGTTACATCTGTGTCACTGTGTTTTGTTATAGGTAAAATGTGAAATATGTTCAAGAATACACATGTATGCAATTGTTTAACAGATATGAACATTACAGTCACATACTAATAGTACATATACAAATCATATAAACATTCTATACAATGTTAAACATATAGCACTAGTATAAAAACAAATATATATAATAGGCCTAAAGTAAACATAGTTAGTGTGTTTGGTACCTTTCATGTCAACTGGAGGTCATTACCTCCAAGGCCTATTCTAGGAACTAAATACTACTCGTGTGCTGTTCACATGAGAGGCTGCTGGACAAGGATTTCTGTCTTCTGTAAGAATTTAAAATGTGAATGAAGTTAAAATCGGAAGCAGCATAGATAGAGGTCATGCATTATTGCTGTATAGCCTCAAACCACATGGCATTTTGTCTAACTGACAGGCGCAATGATCAGACTGCATTTAGTGGTTGGATAGTAAATCATGTCTTTGTTGTTTGTGTTGGTTGAGGTCATCAATTACATAAATAAAGCTAGAATTAGATTAACCAAGGGTTGTTTTTTTTTAGCTGCTACTGCAGGCGAGGTGGTGGTGAATTGTTTAATAATTGTATAAAGCACACAATCATTTATAGAGTCTAGCTCTCGGCTAATATCATATAAACTCAAACTGCGGCGTGATGGCTTTTACCCCAAGTAATGTAATGTACATGTAATGTAATGTAATTTACACACGGCATCTATTGCATGTCTGTCCGTCCTGGGAGAGGGATCCCTCCTTTGTTGCTCTCCCTGAGGTTTCTCCCATGTTCCCTTTAAACTGTGGGTTTTCTCCGGAAGTTTTTCCTTGTACGATGTGAGGGTCTAAGGACAGAGGGTGTCATATTGTCATACTGATATTCTGTACAAACTGTGAAGTCCACTGAGACAAATGTAACATTTGTGATATTGGGCTATATAAATAAACATTGATTGATTGATGTAATGTTGTAGCCAAGTTTATAGGAAAGTGAAGCTGCCTAATACCAACATTTGGTGCTTTTAAAGTCATTTTCGTTTCAGCAAACAGGTGCTACACTTGCAGAAAAACACAAACATAGCAGCTTTATAGAAATACTGTGTAACATTCATTGTTAGGCTGCGCAGTCATCAAATTGCAGCAGAATTGTATTTCTTTGCCTGAATGGGCCACATCTCTTCATCATCTTTTGCAGCTATTAAACTCCTGCTTTTGATTTCCTTATTCTCAGGATGACGTTTAACATCAATTTATAAAATAGGTCTGATTGAAGAGCTTTTTCTAGTGAAGAATCGCCAACCTGTTGACCGTGACTATGTGAAGACCCGATTCCTTGAGGTGCTTGTCAATATTTTAGATTTAATAAATTATTTAATTTCCACCTTAATAGTTTTTGTATTAAGTACCGGTAAATGCACTCTACTATATTTTTAAAACATTAACTGGATTATCTTTGGCTGTTTTTAAACATGTGAGTCTTTTTCTGATCTAAAGCTGCTCTGCCAAGGAGGTCTAAAGGCTGTTTTTTTACCCTGCAGAAATGCAAGTTATATTTCAGTTGGTCGACTATATAAACGATCATGTGAATGACAGCAGGGGCTCGGTTGCACATCTTGGCAGTCATGCTGTGTCCGACTCACCAAAAGTCATTTGTGTTCAGGATTTCACTGAGTTGTTTTATTCCTTTTCTGAGTAGCTAAGTTAGATCCACAGTTTGGAATCAGCCAATTAAAGAGTATGTTGGCGGCTCATTTCGCAACCTTGAAGGAGCTGTGTGGCCTCCATTCAACACCAAGAGAAAAAATGCCTCTTTCTCCCAAAAGTGTGTCACTCTGAGCTCAACCTTATATATTTATCCAAAAAGAAAAGTGTTTGCAATATAAATACAATCCATGCTTTAAAAAATCCCGTTGCAATGTCTAAACTCTTCCACAACAAGTTAAATGGAAAAAACACAAACCTTAATATGGTTACACCATTTAAGCAAGCGTAGCAAATCTTTGGTTCAGACACAAATTAAACCCACAACTTTCGAGTAATAGGTGGACAACCTGCAACAGATTCAAGATTCAAGTGCTGATTGATCTGAAGGAGCATCAATCATCCAGGAACACCAACCCATTATGAGACAGTGGGAAAAGTTCCTATGGTTCTCCACGAGGGAAGGACTATCAGCCTCAAGACAGGGAATGTTTGTCCCGCTGGCATGGACAGCAATTGATTTTATTGATGCGCTCTGCAGAGAAAACTAACCCCACCAAACTGTCAAAGGCGCCCTTTCAGTAGCGGGTGACATCACATGTGCAACAGCTAACTTGGAGAAACAGACATCACATGACAACACTTGCCTTTTCATGTGGTGTGTTAAAGGCACTCTTTGAGAGCATCTAGGGCAGAGATGAAGCGGCATCAGGAAGTTATTGATATTCAGAGGTTGCTAGAAATATTTGGGAAAAAAAACATGAATATGTTAAGTTGTGATCCTTCCTCCTAATCTGTTTTCGTAGTTTGAAAATAATTTAAATGTTTGTCTCTTATCCTTTTAGATTCAACCACTCATAATCTGCAATCAATTTAACAGACGATGGCCTTCAAACCTGACAGGTAGACAGCAATGATGTCATGGTGTCTGAACTCAGTGGCGTTTGCTGTGGTCTACAGGACCTGATCGGTTGATGGTGTAATTGAATGGGTTTCTGGAGTTATCTGAAAAACAGTGATCGAATCAGAGGCCAATTTAATTAATGGCAAGAAGAAGGATTGTGGCCCAAGCACAAAACTCGCAGCAATGCTCTTAATCTGCTGGCACCTCGGTCACAGGAGCGTGCCGTGGGGTTAAGTTGAAGGATAGAGCTTCTCAGGCCAACCATAATTCACCCAAGAGGCTCTGCTTTAAAGACAGAATCACACAGGAGCTAATTGCATGTCAGCCATTTTTAGCTGGAATATTTATCTCTGCTATATATATTTATAGTGCTTTCAAGGCGCTTGACTGTGTGTGTGTGTGTGTGTGTGTGTGTGTGTGTGTGTGTGTGTGTGTGTGTGTGTGTGTGTGTGTGTGTGTGTGTGTGTGTGTGTGTGTGTGTGTGTGTGTGTGTGTGTGTGTGTGTGTGTGTGTGTGTGTGTGTGTGTGGTGTGTGTGTGTGTGTGGGTGTGTGTGTGTGTGTGTGTGTGTGTGTGTGTGTGTGTGTGGTGTGTGTGTGTGTGTGTGGTGTGTGTGTGTGTGTGTGTGTGTGTGTGTGTGTGTGTGTGTGTGTGTGTGTGTGTGTGTGTGTGTGTGTGTGTGTGTGTGTGTGTGTGTGTTTCTGAGCCAGGCCACTTATGGTGACACAGGTTTTACATGTAAACCAGTTGATGGAGGGCTTTTTCGGTCTAAGTGGGGACCAATCGTTTCCACTACAGTTGCATTTGTTACAATAAACACATGCTTGGGAATGGTTGCAGTTGAACATGCATTCGTCATGGTAAAAACCTGTTAAACCCCGAGCCTGTTTTTCAGGTTTCAGGCTCAAAATGACATTCCCAGGACAAATTACCATATCTTCCCTTCTAAAAGGGTTAAATTAATAATCTTTTTTCTCAAAGTAATGATAAACCTGTGAGTTGGATGTAGAAAAGTCAGAATCAATATAGATGCTTTTTATTTTAAAGAAAATTCAGATTGAACATGGTAAAAACCTGTAAATTATAGTGTCCGTCCGTCCAAAAAATATGTTGTATTTATAGTGAAAACTAACCTTGGATGATGGGTTAGTAGACTAAAAGCTTTAGGAATCCAAAGTACAACATATAATAAGTACCCTGTATCAAGATTGATTAAAAACAAGTGATATTTGACCTTTTTAGACAGATTTAGCAAAGAAAACCCTCTTCTGGGGCCATTTGGGTGGATTTTCCATATCTCTGGCCCCCCTTGCTGGATTTTGACATGTGACATATCTTTCTAACCATCAGAGCCAATGGAATCGAGGGGAACTCCCACCTAGTCCTTATTTGGTAATGTGTGTGTGTTAGACTGCCGCATAGCCAAGACCGGAAGCAGCAGCCACTCTGGTGGCTACCATTAGCAGCTAACTTTTGCTCTGCGATTTTTACATAAAAATGGAATTATGGATTATAAATGAAATCATTTTTTTTATACAAAAACGTTAAAAACCTATGGATTAACCGATTCAGCCGCGTTTTTTCTCGTTTTAATGCCATTGAACACGTCTTTTGATCAGATTGACAGCTACGGTGAGACGATCTCCCTAGAAGCTCCGTAAAGGTACGTGTTGTGATGTCTGTGTTTGCTTCCCCTGTCACGAGTTCGGATCACTCAGTGATGATACTATATACCTAAATAATCTGTGGAACCTCAGCTTTAATCGGATATCTTGTATGTGCAGCTACGATAAGTAATAAGGGTACTTTTATCTTGAGTTCTGTGCCAATGTCCGTTAGCATTTTTCGCTAAGGGGTCATTTAGATGCTTCTTATGAGACTTGTGTTTTGTTTTGGTAAAAATGGTTTATATCGTCAATTAGCTGAGATTATTTCCGTTAATCTGGTATAACACATTAATAGGTTCTTAAATATTAAGATCCCCTGAGACCAGTAGCGTGGCGTGGGGATAAAATTAGAGGAAGCCAATAATACGTCCTTTCTTTTGGGTCGGGGGTGTGGTGGTCAATGTAATAACGTAACCAGATGAGTGATTACAGCACCCGGTATCATTTTACACACATTTGTATCAGATGCAGGATTTACACACGCCTGTTATCTAACCGACAGGTCTGCACGCACTCTCCAGCCGAACCTCTAATAAGCATTCATTCACAAACTAAATCAGGAGACCTTTAACGTTTTACGTCCGATTCGCTCCTTTTTTCCTCGCTGTACACAGCTCCAGTTTGGCCATTAGCCTGTCATCAGATTTTATTTGTTGTTGCTGCTGTAGCGGAAGTTTAGTTCAATTATTTTTGATTAAATACTCAAAATCTCCACCCTACATAATTGCACTTGCTTCAGTTGCTTGCTACTTTCTAACGGCGGTGAGTGAGGTGCAGTGGCGCTATCTATCTTCTATCGATTAGATTTATGATTCGAAAATTATAAAAGTAGGGTAGACATGTGGATATTATCCGACTGAACACAACGTGCATGTATCTAACAGGTTCGTTTTCCAATTACCTTATTTCGAGCTATTTTCCAAAATCCTATGGAGAAATTCCATTGCTTTTTTGTCGAGGGAAACCGAGCGCAGCTTACTTCCGGGTTTTAGGATGCGTCACTGCAACACTAAATTGATGCGATTTGATTGGATTGTGAGGCAAGGGAAACCGGAGCCCAGCCGCCTCTGACTTCCCTTGGCATGGCCCTGACCAATCACAGGTTGTCAGGGGCACGACGTGAGCCTCATCTGATTGGTCAATCCCTCCATTGTGTTTCACCAAGGGAAGCCAGATAGCCTCCTCTCGCAACAGAGTGCAATCTACTGTTTCACCATAACATCTAGAGGGGCGCTGTTTCACTCTTTGTAAAATACTCAATGTGAATGGGGGAGAGACGGGCCGGCAGCAACACACAACAAAGAATTTCCGAAACTAAACGAAGTGTTTTTATTTATTTATTAAAATTATAACTACAATCCGAAAAAACAGGGGAAGCCTGGCTTCCCTTGGCCTCCAGGAGAAAACGCCACTGCCTGAGACACAGTGTCGTGAAAAAACAAAACAGGGTTAGCCGGCGGGGACCTTGGGGTTTAACAGGGTCAGCCTTTGCTGAATTAACGTACTTGTAATTCTTCCTAATAAAGTCTTTGAAAGACTTGTTGATACGACTCTCGCTTTCTTATGGGAGTCAGTTGCCTGGCAGGAATTCACTTCATCTGATACAATGTTCTTATTACTAGTTTTTCTGCTTGTAGGCCAACTTTGTTGTTTATTGAAATTATTTCTAGCACCCGTAACTAAAATTGTAAACACAGTCAAACTTCATGCTAATCATCTGCATGTTAGCATTTTCATTATGAGCATATTTGAATGCTTACATTAGCATTTAACCCAAAGCATCACTCTGCCAAAGTTCAACCTCACTGACCGGCTAGCATAGCTGTAGACACAGTGATGTATAACTGAAATGTAACTTTGGACAGACACAGGAATGCAGTTTTTCTTGGCTGGTGACAGTGTGTATGCTAAGCTAGGCTTACCATTCACCAGACTTTTCTTCATATTTCAGTACAGACATGAGATCATTGCATGCCTGTTTTTGTGTGATCTTAGAGCTTGAAGAAGTTGCCCCAAAACACTAAAAAGTAGTGCCTAAAAATAAGTCTTATTTTTCATCATAAATACTGAAGAATTAAAGTGTAAAAGTAAAGCTTTTTAAAGAGCTTGAATCGTGTTAATTAACGAGGCAATGGCTGCCTTTCCAGAATATTAGTCATGTCACACTCCACCATGAAGGGATCAGCTAATGGTATCCTGAAAAAGGCTGAAAGTGAAGTGCAATAAGAGTTCCTTACACACTTCATGTACCAAGCAGTTTAAGCTTTATTTAGCATGAAATATGGATTCCTATCCACACAGCCGCATTATCTGCAGGTCACCCTTGAAAAAGACATCTTTTGATCTCAAGGGGCTTTCACCTGGTTAAATAAAGGCTACAAACAAGGCAAGGTTACATAACACATGCAGCTGCCAACAAGTCCTACTTAATCATATTTGTGAGAAACAGGTTTTTCAATACCTTCGACTTATCCCTTACCATCTTTAGAGCTGCAGATTTGTTTATCTCCTGCCTGAATGTATGTTAAGTTAAAACAAGGCCATTTCAGCACACGTCTCTTATGTTTGTTTTTGAGTGAAGCCACAGACTGATAGCTACTGTAGCTGAGAGCGACATCAACCGAATAACACTTCACAGACAGTCAAATCTTGAGACAACCTTGATGAAAGGGACCTTTGTACTTCTCAGGAATGGATGAGGGAGGTCGAAAAGCACATGTATCACAAATTCACAGAAACACGTGCACAGACACTAAATAATTCATTCAAACAGTCCTGCCATTTTGATCCAATTTATATCATATTTTCAGTCAAATTTAAAGCCCCAACATTAAAGCTTTCACATAATCTTCATCAACAGATTGAGTCTGCCTGGTAGACAAGAAATTCAGAAATTGTTCAGGAGAACAAATGGAAATGTTCTTAATTTCCATGAGAACTGGATAAACTCCATCTGCGGATGAAGATCATGTGATATGATCAAAGGCAGCATAACAGCTAATTAGGCTAAATGGACCCTGTGTTTACTTGCGAATATTTGTGAATGTAACAAATAAAGTTATGAAACTGCAAATCCTTAAAAGTCTGACAACAAAGAATGCACAAAAGACTAAAGTAAAAAAGAATGTCCAGCAATAAACAGTTTTCTAATAGCCCTAATGCTCTTTCATATCTCCACTGTCATTCTGTGAACTTTAAATCACGTGTTTTTTTTGTAGCATAGTAAGCATACACACATTTACTGCAGCCAACACACACACACACACACACACACACACACACACACACACACACACACGCACCGTCAGCATGCCAACACTGTTTGAATGATGTGTGGTTAACGATCTATATAATAAATGATGTACTGTACTCCAAGTGAGCACAGCGGCCTTGGTCTTGTCATTACTGTTGGCGGCCATATTTATATTTTAAACTCCAGAGCAGATTTGTGCACCGAGCGTCTGCACCCACCTATTTAACTGGTCTGCTGGTTTTGGCTGCCAAAACTCTCGTCTTCTGGCCATTTATGGCCCCCTGAGCTCTGAGCCAATACCTTAAACCATATTCTCCCCTTTAAGCTCCACAGCGAGAACAGGACGTTCTCTGGCAAGCCCACTGCAACCACCACCACTGAATGTATTTTTGCAGATTCACAGTTGCCTTAATGCTTCAGAGAACAATATTAAAACTAGAAATGAAAAATGCTAATCACGTAGTTGCTATTGAGGAAAGACAGAAGATGATATTTTCACAACTTTTTTTGCCTGAAATTTATGAATGACTTTCTGTGGTCTCATAGAGTTTGATAAGAAATAGAATATGAACAACAGCAGGAAACTTTGAGCGGCATGTATTTATCGGCAGTAGACGTGGCCGACCAGCATGCACTGTGTAAGGGCTCAGCAGGAGTCCCTCTCAGCAAGACAAACACTACGGCCTCAGGCTGTGCGTATGAAAGCGGAAAAGTGTTTTTCAGCGCTGAAATTGAATGTCGAAATCGATGTTCAGATTTAGTTTTGATATGGCTTAGGGTTGTCATATCACATTAAGATGGATACCCTGTGGTATTGCCAGGAAGTGTGATGAGGAGAATCCTTTCCTCCAGGAGCAGCTAATCAATATGCCTCTCAGACACTCTATTTTTCAGCCTGAGCACCACTTTTTTTAACACTGCTGACACAGTTCAATTAAACTTGTGCTGCAAAAAAAAAAATGGCTGGATTCAGTGGTTGGAACTAATTTCAATTTCAGTACACTCAAGCATTTCCATCACTATTTAATCTAGATCTCACAACTTCCTATAAGTGGATGATCAAAACAATAAAGGTTTGATGCATTTGGATCAGCGCTTGAATGTAACTTAATCTCAGTCTCATAACTGGTTTATGTGTTTGTTTGAATGCATTGAGTTATGACAAATCACACCTCGCGAGTGTGGTTGCATCCTCTGCCATCATTCCATCAGCCACGCTCAGAAGGAGACGGAACAAGTGTGGAAGTGATTATATTGAGGTGCCCCAAGGCTCTACACAGGGTGCCTGATCAATATTCAATATCAGTTATTTCACCCAACATTACCATCCCACACAGGGCTGCTCGATGACTGAGAATCGCTTAATCAGAGGGAGTAACCAAACACCGTGCGTCAATAAGTGCATGTGAGCTTGTGTGTTTAAAGTAGGTGGAGATATCATGTTCAGCTTTTGATGCCCTTTAATACATTTAAAAAGGACACCTTCCATGATGAGAGAAAAATATTTGTTGGTAGATGTGCCAATGTGGGTTCACATGGGTGGATGTGTATATTAGTTAGCTATTAGCTGTTGTTTGTTCTGTGGATAATTGCAAAAGTGGTAGATATAGAAACATTTGCTTGGAAAGAATTTCTGCTGGGATGTGAGAAATGTGGCATTGGTTTGAAAAGATTCTTGAATCACGCAGGTTTACATGCATGAGTCAAAGAAATCTAATTGTCCAAAAGTTTTGTATCTCAATATCCTTGTGAAAAATCTCAGGGCCATTTCCACATCAATTAAACAAACTGATGAAGACTATGAGATGTGACTTGAGATTTTTTTAACACAGATCTTTATTTGATCCCCTTCTTTTGAGCATCAAACCCTCACCACATGTAGGTTTGGAAGATGACTGTCAAAAGTTTGTAGTTTGCTTCTACGTTGAGAGCATGTATTCTTCTATCTAATTTGTCATTTTTAACGTACCCACCAACAGAGGTTATATACACGAGTTTACTTGCTTGAAACGCAGGTACTTACAACATAAACTGTATTTGAGATTTGGTCGATGTATGCATACTGCAACCTACAGTTACCCATTACACCCTACTTGTAACTCCACTTTAAATCCACTGCTTCCGTTTTCCGCACAACCTTGTGCTCGTACGCAGTCACAATTGTTGGTTTGTGTGCTTTTGAGCACCCAGCATTTATTCTCCATTGGTCAGCCCTCTAATTGGTTCACATAAAAACACCTCAGGCCCGTCTGGTAGTCTGTATTACTATTATTTTTGTCTCATTAGAGCTAGGGAAGTGGTATATTTCTGGCATCAATTGGCCAAGAAATTCATCAGAACCTCTTATCTAATTTGTAATTCAATGGGGTACCCCAGGGTGCGCAGTTTTCTGAAAGAGTCAAAATTGGAAATACAGCCGTCAATAGCTTCTAGCTATGGTTAGCAGTGGGCTTAATTATTTACAACATTTACTGAAATTCTACCAATATTAACAGGCTCTCTATTTGACAAGTTTATCTTTCTTTTTTTGTGTTGCCTTGCAGTGAAGGAGCTGTTGCCAATGCTTAAATAGCTACTTTTGCTGCAGGATATTTTGCCATTAAATACGACTTTCTAAAGGGAAGTGCACACACATCTGCATTTGTAGATCAGCCAATATGGACGCCATCTCTCTTAAAAGACCTGTGATAGTCTCCTCTCAAGGGCTAGATCTTCCAAAGCCTGAAAACAAAGCCAAAAGAAGGTGAACATGTCTAGTTGTCTCTCAAAACACTAAAATATATGCTGAAAGGTTACTATTATATCTTCCCATTTAGTTTCTGTCATATTTCTGCTCACTTCCCTTAGTCTTCACTCCATGGGATTAACCTCATATCGAACATCTTCTTGGCCACACTGTGTTTTGTATGAGAGCAGCTTAGGGCAAGTGCTTTACACAAACACTCAGAAGATACAGGTATCTTTGTTGCACTAAATCACCCGGCACACTTAAGTTCTCAGAGAAAATACAAAAAGCTTTATAAAATGATTAATTTAGTTCTTGTGTATTCTCCTTTAGAGACAAACATAATAGCGGTGCCATGTTACATTTTCTCTTTGTTTATGTTGTGGGACCGTGATGTATCCAATAATCTTGTTTACTGGACTTTGCCTGGAAATACTGCTGAGCAGCTTGCTGTTGATTATGGCAAAGAGAGTGGGGACTTTTACTAGAGTATGATTTTCCTAAAAGCCTTCACGAGAACACAGCACACTTTATTGATTCTTAAGTCGTGCAAGAATTACACAAAACAGTCTTTCAACACAGACTTGTCTTAGTTTTCTTCAGAATGCATGAATGCTTGAATGCTGGATATACAGTCTTTGTAACTGCAGATTCATTTTTTAACTTCATCCAGGCCTTCATTTGCAAGGCCTGGAGGAAGGTATTTATGAGAACAAGGCCGGTCATTATGTCTAAATGAAAGGATTGCATGACTTATGCTTTATGAAACTAGCTCAATACACAAACAGTGTTGTGTCTCGGCAGATTTGTTAATATTATTTCTCTGTTTAGTTTAAGTCCGTGTTTGCTACCCTTTTTGTTGTCTGCCATTTCCTGTTTTACTTTGTCATTTCCTTTCTCATTTTCAGGTAGTTCGACTCCTACCTTGTCACTATGCTCACGGACCTGATTACCTGCCCCGCCCTTATTGTTTGCACCTGTAGAGTCCCTTGTTTGTGTATATATTCTGTGTGTTCCCTGTGCCCAGTGCCAGATCGTTTTTGAACCTTGTGTTTGTATTGCCTTGCTTATTACCGCAAGTAAAAACCTTTTTTAAATCATCTTTTGTCTGGAGTCGTGCATTTGGGTCCTATCATCTTTGTGTTTGCCCCAGTCGTAACAAACAGCTTCCAGTGTGGATCATTGATGCACACATTTATCTACATGAAACACTTGTCAAGTATTTTTTCATTTAAGACACCATGAACCGGTTTTATATTGCTTTAAGTCACACTTTATTATTGCAATGAATAGTGGGAAGTATGGCTTCATCTCCAGAGCTACAGTAACTCTAATATTGTGCCGGGTTGCTCTCTATGCCAACCACTTTGGACTTAAGTGAATTATTTTTGATTGATTAAATCAATATTGTTCTATTTTTCTATTTGCTTGTGTTCTGGAACTGGTTGTACTCTTTTGACATATTTAATGCCTAGTGTATCCGTTTTTTATTCAGTGACTTTACTACATAGCCTTTTTTGTGTGTGTACCTCTTAGTATTACATTATAGTGTCAGAAAGCCTTTCATGTTGTCTGACTGGCGACCA
Source organism: Gymnodraco acuticeps (assembly GCF_902827175.1). Taxonomy (NCBI): domain Eukaryota; kingdom Metazoa; phylum Chordata; class Actinopteri; order Perciformes; family Bathydraconidae; genus Gymnodraco; species Gymnodraco acuticeps. The sequence continues at coordinate 2,158,317 of NW_022990772.1, forward strand.
AACTAATTTGACCTCTGAGGATCAATGAAGTTATCCAATGTAATCTAATTGATACTTGCACATAGAAGAACTGAGGAAATTATGTTTGTTTTGTTCACAAACATCCATAGTTGCTCCCCTTCCCTACAGTATGTGTTGCCAAACCGTTTGTGACATTTTCAAAAACATTTAGCTAAGTAAACTCGAGCCTAGTTGTTCTGCAGAGCCAAATTCTACACTTAAGAGGATTTAACGTGACACTCTGTAGTAATGCTTTACCAACCTTTATGAGCTGAAACAAAGGGATACAAAGCCAGCTGACTGAAGAGCTTAAGAGCAGTCAAAAGCTAACAGGATTTAGTGCAATAACAGCATTTTCCTATTCATTGAAAAAGCAATGAAAACAAAACTAAACAGGTCAAATTAACCAAAAAATACTTTCTGTAAGCAGTCACAAGACCTCAGCTCCAATCTTTGGGAAAATTGAGAAGGAGAAGAATTCAAAAAACATCACAAGATAGACTGGGATGCTCTAAAAGAGAGCTGGAATGTGTTTTTTTAAACGTTTCCAGAATTGGTTGAAAAAAAAAGTCTGGCTGCAAACTGTGTGTATAGTATATATGATAAATAGCGGGATTTACAGATTTGTGAACTTTGCTTTGACAGGAGAAATCTAATTTATGACCAACTGAATGTGATCTGGGGTTATGGGCTGCGTCCACATTGATGGAAATTCAACCACAGGCAACTTGTATCCTTTGTGTCAGCCCATACCATTTTTTAAACGCTTGAAAAACAAGCCAACCACCATGGAGGAACTTGTTAACACACCGTCCCTTGTTTCAGTGTAGGCGAGGACAACTGAGTATTTACAACAGATATGATTGGTTGTTAACCTTCACTGTCAAAGTTAGTACTTCTGTGTGGCAGCAACATGAAGAAGCCTTTCATCTCTCTCTTTGATCGTATCTTATTCCTGCTGTTAACTGTGATGGTTATTCTCGTGTCCAGGAAAGAGAAGCTTAAAAAGGAGACTAAATGGAGTCTCTGAGATGTTTTCAAATTGGTACTTTAATTAATAAAAAAGGCGCAGTAAAGTCACAAACAGGATATTTTCTGACAGAAAAGCAGCTGCCTCTGGCTCCCCGCTAGCAGAGAAAAAGAGGCCGAACCCCTCAGGTTTCGTTGTTTATATAGCCTCTCCTGGCTCCTCCAGGCTCTCCGACTATTTAATGTCCGTTGTTACACATATCACAGTATACAGACATTGTACATTCAATATATATCTAAACACTCCTTTTCTCCTCCTTAACTCTTTCATGACTTTCCATTCAACACATTCCAAACGCTGTAATCAACACTCCAAAAAATACAGGAAATCCTTCACAGCAATTCGATTTCCGGTCGCTCCGAATGTTGTGACATGCTACCCACATCTGTAAACGATAACGTACTCAAATAAACTGTACCTTCATTTAATATCCAACAATAATAATATCTCGACGTCTATAGTTGTAGTGTTGAAATCAGTAGGTTTCGGTGTGCAACATCATATCATATCGCTGCTAAATTCACCTCTATAGGAAATGGTATATTAGCCTCATGCTAACCGGAGGTGAAGGATTTTCAGAATAAAAGTCTAACTGGTTGTGCACAAGAACTTCTGTTTTTTCAGTATAAAACAGCATTTAAACTAAAGGTACATTTAAGGTACATTATGCCATTAAAACATTGATTTTAATTTCTAACAGTCCCTCCTTACACACCTAAAAGGTGTGTATAATACTGAAATCAATGAGTTCTTCATCTGAACTCTGCATAGTACATAACTCATATCAAAAACATACAATCAAAATGGAATGGTTCGAATATCCTCAACTTTACAAAAATACAAAAATACTTTGACTGTGTTCAAACATAAAAGTTTTCCCTTGTGCATAACTTTTAGTGTTAACATTCAATATGGTTCTTCAAAATAGCAGCAATGGCTTGGTATCAGAACATTTCTTCCTCCCTCCTTTCACAGAAACCGTTCTCATAATACGCTCAGTGTTAAGGCACTTGTTTTACAAAGTGAAAAGAAACGACCCATTTTAAAATAGCAATGATTTATAAAACATGGGATCCATCATATTAGAACAGTATAGAATAAAATATCTTGTACCAGTGTAATGTAATAATAAAAAATGAAAATACACTATCTTGGAACAGTATAATAATGAATAAAATAAACTATCTTGGAATAGCATAAGTAAATTGAAATGGATTCACTCCATTTCATCATTTAAAGAATCACCTCGGCTGGACATTCATTGAACATTCTCATCTCTGAACATACATATTATTTAAACTCATTCAAACTAACTCATCATTTTCATTCATCTGTATACAGGGGTGGATCGTCCTGTTTTACTAGCATTTGTAACTGTCCCCCATGAGAAATGTACCCTCCCTCCTTTCATATCATTTAAGGTATGAAAGTAATATGTTCTCTAGAAGAGGCCGTTGTAATCAATCGGTATTTTAGGACATGGAATTAATGCAACATCTAGGTCTCCCCTGGGCGCCCCTATGCTATCCTTGTACCCTGGAGCCTAAACTCCCCCTGGGACTGGTCTCTTAGCCCTACTGGCTTTGGGGTGGTCTGTTCTAATACAGTGATAAAGTCCCTGAAATGGTGTGAAAACCGGTGGAATATCAATAACTCATTATACTAATTTATTTTCATTTCTGGTCTACTTAAATAACTATGCTAACCCCCTTTAACAGTGTGTGGAACCTTGGGTGCTTTAACAAGGACTTCAAAAACAGAAGTCATTTCATTAATGGTTTGTAGTTCAATTCAGGAATTTTCACTCATGGCAGATATGTTTCTCCTTTTAAATAACATCTCTAAATGTCAGGTCATCACTGATTAAATGGATGAGCATTAGGAGGTGGTGGCACTTGTCTTTTAAAACTCATACTCTGGTGCCGTGCGCTCCCTCTGAAGCTGTAAGTAAGATTTAAAACATCTGCAGGGTGGGTTGAGCAACCCCTTCTCCCTGAACGATATTTGTTGTCGAAAATATGCACCATTAAAATGAGTGATCCAAGGCCCCGCATGTATTACTCCCAATTATACTAGTTTTTCAAAATTAAAATCTTCAATCGCTCTTTGCCTAGTGTCTTTTTAAAACTCTACATCTTGGACGACAAACAAATGTTATTTCCACCTTAACAGTTCTCCTATGGTAATATCCATGCTACAATGGTGAAATCAATACTCTAGATTGGAATACTTTCTTTGGCTTGGTTCCAGCTCTACCTTTAACATTTTCCATTCAAATAAAGATTTGCCTGCTATCTATATTGTAACAAATTAAATCTTCCCCAAATTCTCACATGAATAAGAATCTCTATAAGAATAATTTGTTTATATTATGAAAAGATTGAATAATATGTTCTACCCTCCGTGTGTTTTTAGGATTATTTTCTAATAAGTGTGTTTATGTGTAAACTCACTCACTCCTGTGTTCCTTCTCTCCCCCTCTGGTCGTCAAGCCACGACCCCCTCAGGTTCTGCTGGCCCATGCCAACTCCTCTGGTTCTGTCTTCTCCTCCGTCCTGTCTTATCTTCCCGCTGTAACCCTTTCCAGTGGCCCAACTGCTTTGCATTTAATCTCCTCCTTTTCAGTCTCTACGCGGTTGCATGGAGTGGTGTATTCCGCTCTTATGTCCCACACTCTGCTATTGTGCCAAATCTGTCAGTTTGGAACTTCATGTCCTATTTGAGGGACCGATGAGAGTTTGCCTCTTTGTCAGCATGCTGGTTTGGTTCTGGATGCCTCAGGTGGAGATGGTTCTGGATGCCTCAGGTGGAGATGGTTCTGGATGCCTCAGGTGGAGATGGTTCTGGATGCCTCAGGTGGAGATGGTTCTGGATGCCTCAGGTGGAGATGGTTCTGGATGCCTCAGGTGGAGATGGTTCTGGATGCCTCAGGTCGTTGTTGGTTCAGCTCGGGTTCTCCCGTCTGTTCGATGGAGGAGGAGGAGTCTCCTGTGGTGAGGTCATTTGTCTGAAGATGGGGTCGTAGCAGTCTGACAGGCAGAGAGAGAGAGAGAGAGATCTCGGGACGCATTACCTATAGCTAATTCTAACACACTGAGGTAAAATATATCCAATCCTTTCCACTCTATTTTCCTAATCTTACTATCTGTCTTAGATGTTAAATGTCATCTAAATCCAATTAATGTCTACTAATGGTTGTGCCATATCCCTAAACATTGTTTCCACCCACTGCAACATGGCTACTCCAAATAACTCTTTCAGGAAACCATTTTCTTCTATAAATTAAAAATACCTACATGTTTCAAGCACCACATATTTCACACACTATAAAAGAACGTCCCCATATTTTCTCCATTACTTTAAATCTCACTGTTATTTAGAACATAAGTAACTTTTGTGACTGAACATATCTGCAATGTCGCCACAATCTGCTGGGGAATTTTGTTCATAGAGTTTGTACGTACAAAGCTGTACTTGTGGGTTAGTAGCCTGTTTCTACTGTAATCATTTTCAATAATTGTGCTCAGGTCACCGGTCGGTTGTCCATAAACTTAACAGGGGTGTTTCTGGCACAGACTAAAACATGGATCCAGTGTATTTTTAGATTCCCCTAATCTGTAAATTCCCATCACCTACATATCCCAATCACTTAAACCCATCTCATCATTTGATACAAGAACTGCATATATGGGGGGTGAATCATCTTGATTGTAATCGCCTCACCTTTGGGACTGAGTATTTCTAACTCCTCCTCTTGTTGCTCAGCTGATCTTTTGGCTCTGGGGATAAGTGAAACTCTCTGAAACACAGCTGGAGTTTTGTTAGTGATGTGGGCATTCTCTATGAGTGGACTAATGGATCCATGTCTTACTTGATATTGTACTCCCCATCCAACCAGAAAGGTGCCAAGTGTAATGAGCACAATCAACAATGCTATTCTGACTCTTATCCCTAGGGGACCCCACAATAGCTTTGGCTTTGTTCTTGACATCATCTCTATTTTCTCCCTTGGTGTCAGTTACAGAATTTAAATAATGAGTACTATAATAACGTATACAAAAATTGGACTCTTTTTCAGATGTAAAACAAAAATAGGTTTTCACTTTAGTGTACTATCTATAAAAATCTATAGACAATTCGTCTTTTGAGCTGTTTCTATCTTTATCTTATTTCTATTTATCGTTTTGTTCCAGCTCTGCCAAATCAGTCCTAACTCCCAATAATGTTCTGGAAGTTGCCAGTGAAGGGTGACAATGTGTGAGGTGGTGTCAATTTGCTCCTTTTTCTTTACCTTTAAACCGGAGCGCGTGTGAAGTTCGTTACAACTTCTCACTGTTCCGTCCACCGGGGATCAGCTCACTGTCTTTTGTGAACTTTCACCCTCACCCAATCACCTAGCAGAACAGGAGTCTCTTCTAGTGTCTCGTCTGGTATCTCTGTAGCTTTCTTAGCCTGTGTAGACAAAACTTAGATAATATTACTCAGAGCTCTGACATATTAATGCACTTCTATTCGTCTAATATCTAAAATTGGACCACTCCCTCCTTGGAGGAGGCCCAAGCTTTGGCATACCTTTTGTCGTTATGAGACCTATTATTAACTCCATGTTATTATTTATTAACTACAACGTCACTGAAATCAATATATCTGTATAATCATGACACTCCCTCCTTTGAGCAGAACATGCTCAATTAATATTGCAATGATTACCCTATTCTGAACAGGACATGTAAAACGCATAACGTTGCATTAAATAAATATAACTTCTCCGTGTACCCATAAGGCGTACAAAATATCGTATGATGTATGTTTTCTGCTGGTATAAAAGCATACACTAAAATCTGCCATTAGCACAAAAAATGGTTTACTTGTTGCAATAATGGCTTTTGTCCTGGTATTATGCATCATTGTTGCTGCGAAAAACAATACCCCTGGTGTCGCTAATGCGTCTCAATAATTCTAGGATTAGAGGATTGTTTGATACTGCTGAACAAAGATATAATAAAATAATATTTCTCTAAACTAGAGGGAAACATACGAACCATTCTCACAGAGGGTGACATGCATGAAGGGCTGGAGGCCCTCGCTCAAAATGAGAGTGCCTTACGCACTACATTATAAATCAGCAAAATTACTCAAGAATAAATAAATAAAAACTGATTCTTGAAACTGTTGTAAAAACCCTACAACTTCTTCATCCAAGCTATCAATCAGTGTTATGTTATTTAATCTGCAGCTCATTGCCTTAAAACAGATACTTCAGACCGATTATAAAATTGTGTTTATGAGAAAAATGTAATCTGACTCCATAAATCACATAATTGTTTGACTAAAAAAAACTACACTTCCACTAACAATAAATGAAGTTCCCCTTTAAACACAGCCCCGGTCTTCTGACGGGGTCTATCTATGTACTGGCTGGAAAATGTTGTGCTAGTCTCTGTCGCTCTGTCACTGTTCTCCCGCTAACAGTCACTCTCTAGTTCTGCTGGGTTCTTGTTGACTTCTTCACTGGTTTGAGACAAGCGACCCTATCGGACACCTCCCTTTGTAGCCAGACTGTCACCACAGCAGAATCGAGTTTCTGTTTTTAGGTCTCAACAGCTCCACGTCAGGTGTATCGCCGCCCCTTGAACTGCAGTCGGCGTAAACAGGAGGATTTGGTATGGATCCTCCGTCTTGGGCGAGTACTAGGTTTCCGTCTTCATATTTTTTGGTGGAAACCCGTCGTCTTGACCTCACTAGCTGTGTGGACACAATCGTTTTCTGTGTGGGGGAACAACATCACTCGTAATCTCTTTCCTTCTCATAATTACAAAAATAGTCTGCTAAATGTTCTATTCTGTGGATGCTTTATGTGTAAATGCAAATGCTACTCTCGATTTTGTTTTTACATTAAACATTAAACCTCTCCCTTCTGTGGTGACAGATATGGCTCAATGTAGCTGGATTTCAAAATACCCTTGTGCTGAAGATGCATCACCTGGTGGTCTGGCCCTCTGAGCTTCCTCATTGTTGTGGTTGATACCAGGGTGTCAGTGGCATTTGGGTCATGTTTGGCAATACTGTTCGTCTTTGACATCTCTTGGACCCCCTGCCTCCGTTGTCATCATGGAAACCTCCTGGTTGTTGGTTCTGCTTCTGATTTTCTGGCACTATCTGAGATTTAACAGTTTGAGGTGTCTGCCCTGCATTCTCTGGTTCTTCCTGAGCTTGAATTGTTGGAGGTGTCTGCCCTGCCTTCTCTGGAAGTTTCCCCTCCCTTCTCCTCGTCTTGTTCCTACAAGTTACGGTGTCTTGTTTTTTCTGCTATGTCTTCCCTCACTGGCGGGTCTGCTACTCGGACCACATTTATGCTGTGTGCCAATAGGCTGGCATATTCCAGATGGAGTATCAGACTTGTAACTCTTATAAATCTTTCTTCATCTTCACTCCACATAGTTCTTTTAATTGGAAAGGTTAAAGCATCTGATCAGATTATTACCCTTTCCTTGATATCTGCGGTTGAGCCTGGCTCTGCGTCTAGTCCCAGCTTAGTTTGTTTTGGTGACATGCTCTCTTCCTATTCGAATGAATATTATTAAGTTATCAAAGATTAAGCACCAATCTTCTGACTAGCACCGTCGTTCCTGATCAGTAATATCCTATGTCATCCGAACTTAACTTTAAATCTGGGTAGGGTTTTTTTTTTTATGATTTAAGTTGTTTTTTTTTGTAAAATATTAATAAATTAAAAGCTAAACAATTATGCAAATTTTAAAATCTGAAATTATAAAATAAAAAATTGTACAGTGTATGGTTTTGACTTTAAAATATGAAAATTAGAAATCTGGTGAAAATCTAAATCTAGTGTGTACAGTGCATACCAAAGTGTATGAAATTATGTAAATGTCATAATTTGTGTTAGCTTTCATCAATTGGTGTTTGAATATTCTACAGCCTAGTTTGAAAGTTTCTCATCTTTTAATTAGAAACCACTTTGTAATTCTGTCCTGGCGATTTGCGCATGTGTTCATTCATAATACTCAAAATCAAGCTTCAAAATGTTATAGTATCTTTGTAATAATTCTGTATTACCAGCAGAGTGCGCTGTTGTAATTTCCAGCTCAATCCACTAGGGATAGCTGTTGCAAAACTGACCTCTTTTTAACAAGAAGAAGCTTATTTCCTTAAAAATGAGAAGAAAATTAGAATATGGTTAAACAACACAGCACATAACCGCCAAAACACATTTGCAAACAAGAATATCTCAAATAAACCGCCAATACGCACTTGCAAACAAGAATATCTCAAATACAGACTCCTACAAATATCAAACTTCCCACGGTAAGATAACCTGTCTATTTTATAGTTCCAACTCTGCCAAGAAATATGATTTGTCCTTCTCAAGATGGAGTGCCTAGGCTCATGTGAGTAGGACTGAGTACTTTCAAATGAGCATTTCACGAAATGGCGACTGCCATTGCTCATTGTAAACACGAGGACAAGACAAGATGGCAACTGATTTTCCAACCTTTGACCTGAAGAACAAAGGGATTTGAAAACACCTCGTGGCTCTCAGAGCGGAGTTGAAATAATGAGGGTGATCTTTTAATTCTCAACACAAAACAACACTGCAGTTTAAAATAACATTTCTATGTAATTTACAATTATAAATGGGCCTTATACCCTTACGTCACAGCCTTCAACCTGTGTACGTAATGTTTTGACTTTAAGAGCCAGTATAGTTATCTCCTCTGTTTAAACACGCTATCATGGGACAAAGTAAGGCGCCAAGCAAACACAATCAGCAGAATATCGTCGTCTAACGCACGAATGTCGCACTCCTTGTCGTAATCCACGCGCAATGTCTGTTAGAAAACAGAAAAAACAACCACTGAAAGCTTCAAACTTCTCAGGCCTTTTCCTCAAAAAGGACCTTTTTTAAATAAGAAAGACCCTTGCTGTAATTAAAACACTCACTCAACTGTGTTCTTGTCTCAACCAGTCTCCACTGATTAATGGCCTAGAACCATTCACGTTTAAATTAGGACGTAACAAGAAACACTTTAAATGATTGCCATCATCACACAAAGAACTTGTAAAAAGTAAAAACAGCCTCACACTGTCCTTAACACAAACACTCACTCCGTGATGTTTTGTCCACTGAAAACTTCAAACTTTTCAGACCTTTTCCTTGAAAAGGACTTTTTTTTTTTTTTTTTTAATAAGAAAATCACAAACACTCACTCCAATATTCTCAGCTTCCACTGTGATTGTGTTCTTTGTCTCAAGCAATCCCGATTGCTAAATAGCCTCAAACCATTCACGTTAACTTAAAACGTAACAAAAAACACTTATTGGAGCAATTAGCCTCGCCGACATGTAATAACAGACAAACAAATAGCATGCAGGGTTAAATATAAGAAAAATAAGTAATTTGAACTCACCCTGCTTGTGAAAATGCAACGCCACGTGTTATGGAATTCTTATTGTTATAAATTTGGTTGTTTTAACATTAAATACACAGCTATTTTCAGGATCCGCTGGCCTCCGTCCAACACAAACCTATTTTGTACTGCATAAACTATGAAGAATTTGATTTAACAGGTTTCCTCTTACCAAGTATTCGAGCTCGTTGTGTCGAACGGAAGCCGCGTCTCCGGAAAACAGCTGGTTGTGTAGTCTCTCCCGTCCAACGAGAATCACGTCACGGGGCACCAATTGTTAACTGTGATGGTTATTCTCGTGTCCAGGAAAGAGAAGCTTAAAAAGGAGACTAAATGGAGTCTCTGAGATGTTTTCAAATTGGTACTTTAATTAATAAAAAAGGCGCGGTAAAGTCACAAACAGGATATTTTCTGACAGAAAAGCAGCTGCCTCTGGCTCCCCGCTAGCAGAGAAAAAGAGGCCGAACCCCTCAGGTTTCGTTGTTTATATAGCCTCTCCTGGCTCCTCCCTGGGGGCCGGCTCTCCGACTATTTAATGTCCGTTGTTACACATATCACAGTATACAGACATTGTACATTCAATATATATCTAAACACTCCTTTTCTCCTCCTTAACTCTTTCATGACTTTCCATTCAACACATTCCAAACGCTGTAATCAACACTCCAAAAAATACAGGAAATCCTTCACAGCAATTCGATTTCCGGTCACTCCGAATGTTGTGACATGCTACCCACATCTGTAAACAATAACGTACTCAAATAAACTGTACCTTCATTTAATATCCAACAATAATAATATCTCGACGTCTATAGTTGTAGTGTTGAAATCAGTAGGTTTCGGTGTGCAACATCATATCATATCGCTGCTAAATTCACCTCTATAGGAAATGGTATATTAGCCTCATGCTAACCGGAGGTGAAGGATTTTCAGAATAAAAGTCTAACTGGTTGTGCACAAGAACTTCTGGTTTTTCAGTATAAAACAGCATTTAAACTAAAGGTACATTTAAGGTACATTATGCCATTAAAACATTGATTTTAATTTCTAACACTGCATAGCTTATCACACAATGGAGGTGTTGACACACTGTATCTTCATATCTTCACAAAAGTCTTCATTAGCAGTGACTTTACTAAAGAGCTCAATGCAGCAGATCTGGTATCACCATCAGCCATGGTGAGGTAGCACTGTTAAGCCTGACAAGTAAACTATCTTTTTTTTTATAACAAGTAAACTATCTTTTTTTTTATAGTCCTCAAACAACAAAATATAACGATGAGTAGACCGAAACGCTCATATTGGATGTGAAAACTGTGATCATAGAAGGGAGAGAAGACTGAATACCTGCTGTGAAAAAGCACAACATGTTCAGACATGTTTTTCAAACGTGTCTATTGATCTGACCCCACTACCTACCAGATGATGGCTGCAATGCACAATGATGTTGTTAGTCAACTCAGGAAGAAGGAAGCAGCTAGGAGACATTTAATCGTTTTTCTTGTTTTATATAGAAAGTTAACTTTTAAGTTTCAATTTGTGGATGATATTTGAGATAGGGAGCATCTTCATCAGTGTTGGCATGGTAGTGTAATTAGATTTTTGGAGTGCATATAAATACTTCATTAGTAATTTGGTCCCCCGTCTGGTCTTGAGAACACCAAGAAAGTTTTTTTCAGTGGTTCATATTCAAGAAGTATTCAGTGCAGTGTGTTGCACCTAACTGCTTAAGGGTTTTGAGTCCACACTCTTAAGGCCTCTGAGTGCCCTTATGTTTAGTTTGTACTTCATTGGTGAAAGTGTCAAACACTACAGGTCCCGTTCACATGTACTTCGCTGGGTTGTGAGTTGAGCTCAGTTGGAGCGCATTAATTCTCATTCATTCACTCAAAATGTGCAAGTACTATACTATATGCCGTCAGTCTTTACACTGTATTTACCATAAAGGTACATCCTATTTTGGGTCAAGTTCTGAATCATTTCATACAAATGTTCATACAATTTATGTAACATGGCCTCATGAAGCCAACAAATATATAAAGAGAACTTTGATTGTGTTGTTTTAAAATGTATCACACCAATGTTTAATTGATATTAATATGATATCTGTGTGTATCATTTTGGTCGAAAAAACAAGTTTTGAGAAAAAATTGTTTGAGTTCAGTGTTTCATCTTTTAAGAGATTAGTGGAATTCGGACAGCGCGGGGAGAGTGCTTGTGAGAAGCCAGACGGAGAACTTGAATGCTGTACATATTGTACATTTTCTGCTTGAGTTAATCAACTGAAATGCAAAATTGTAGTAAGGTTGCTGATTTTGAGCTTACATGAAATCAGCAAGCGTGGAAGAAGTAGCCATATCAACTGTTGGTTGAATTAAAGGATAAAACTGGTGTATTTTCATATTTTTCTGATTATCAACAAATCCTTTTTTTTTGTCTATCACTGTCATTTCTTTAAAAATGGTTCACAAATATATAACTTTACAAACAAAAAAAGGCATAAACATTTCCTAAAAAAAGTGTGGCCTTTGTTCATAGTACTCATAGTACTCATAATACTCAGGAACAGGATTGAATGATGTATTTTTGAGGAACTAACTTAACCTGCGGATGAATACGCATTTGGTGCTTTAATGAATATTAGCTTTAAAGAAGCGGGATGGTTTATTAGAATTGACTACAAATAAACTGCCAATGTTTGATGGAAGTAAGGAGAGTTTCAGCCAATGCACTGGTGTAGCTTATCGATGTGTTTTATTTCATAGTTTGTTTAATGAATCAGTAGAGGAATAGGCTATGTCTGGCTCGAGCTACGCAGACCATGCTTATTAGTAGGATCCTGTGAGTCATTTTGGCAAAACAGTTAACAGATAGAAATAGCAGCGTTGTGTGGGACAGTGTGATATTTTTAGTAAAGATTTAGTATGGACGATGGATGAGCATGAAATGTACTATTCATTTATAGTCAAGCTCCTGGAAAGATACTTGTCCATGTTCCGATTAACCCAGCTTCCCCAAATTTGTTTTCTTCATTATACCCTACTGTCCTAACTAGGGCATTGCGTTCCAAGAATGCAAGGTTGTTGGTTGTTCCTAGAGTCTCTAAAAGTACAATGGGAGCCAGAGCCTTTTCTTATCAAGCTCCACATTTGTGGAATGAGCTTCCAGTTTGTGTTCGGACGGCAGACACCAGTAGTTATACACATGCCACTTTCGTCTCATTAGTATGCATAGAAAAGTGACAGGTCACACATCTAAGCCCCGCCCCTTCCACCGGAAGTCCCGCCCCACTTCCGGTATAAGCCCCGCCCCCCTCCGGCGGATGTCCTGCCCCACTTCCGGTTTTCAAAATAAAATATCGAAATAATTTAAAAATGAGAAAAATAAAATGCTGCCCCTACCGGTTTTACAAAATCAAATAAAAATATATTTTTAAAATGAGAAAAATAAAATGCTGCTTTCAATCACATTAGTATGCATAGGATCAATGTCCCGCCTCCTAACCACTTCCTGTGCCCCCTAATCCTGTATACAGTATTGACAGCAACCATATATTTAAAAAAGTAATGTCAATCTCTCTAACCCTTCTTTGCTCTAAAGAGTTCCGTGAAAAGTTTTGTGAACAGTCTGGACTTGTCCTGAGACAAGTCAGGACAAGTGTGGGAGAAACCATAAAACCCCCTGACATCCTCTACAGTCAAATGGCGGGCGAGGGGAGGGGTAAAACCGGCGCAAACTGAAAACTCATCTCTTTTGACTCCACTTCGAGCGTTAGAACGATTAACGAAGCACTTTTATACTAATAAAGGACTGGATTACCTAAAGCCAGTTGAGTAGCACTTGAAATGTTTGGCTCTATGAAACCTGATATACTTATATGATTCTGTTTTCTTCAAGGTTGTGTCTTCCTGGTCGAATGTACTTATTGTAAGTCGCTTTGGATAAAAGCGTCAGCTAAATGCAATGTAATGTAATGTAATGTAACACACACACACACACACACACACACACACACACACACACACACACACACACACACACACACACACACACACACACACACACACACACACACACACACACACACACACAACCAGATGTGGGGGGTTGAGATAGCCTGGGTGTAAATGCCTATGTTAATTAAGACACTCTCTGTGAGAGAAATGAAGTTAGTTTTAAAAAAAGAAATAAACTCAAATTAAATAAAAACAGCCATTAATTTTCACTGAAATAGCCCTCTCTAGATTTGATTCAGGGTTTGTTTTAAATGGTGTGTGCTGGCTAAGGATGTTTCTTTTCAAGTTTTGGGAAACTGTTAAAGAAGTATCTGTTTTGCAAAGAGGTTATTTTCAAAAGATCTTATTTAGGTTTTAATAGTGATACCTAAGGATATTCTCTTTTAGTTGTATGGATTTGTGAACTAATGTGTAATTACTTGTATTAACTATAATTGCACAGGATCATTCTAAGAAGAGTGAGTGAGAGGGCTAATGAGCCAGCACCATACCTCCTCTATGCATTTTCTTGACCTGTATCTGATCTTGAAAAACTTGACTCTTTTAAAAAAAGTTATTTTTCATCTATCATTTTCAACCATGCAGCAAGAGATCAAATTTAAGAATAAGTAATAGTTTGTCACGATTTTACGGGAAATAGTCAGTGCGCGATGTCACATCTTAAAGACAGCTTGAACTGGATAAATGGTTAGTCTTTTTCAAACATACCGTACGTTCTGCATGTTAGTATATCTGGCCAATCGATTTAGACCCTACTGCCCTAGACGCATGCCCTCAATAGGGAAGTCACGCTTTGGGAAGAGGTGTTTCATTTCACAGATCCACCTTGATTGTTGTGTGAGGGGTGAAGGAAGAGGGACGGGGGGAGGAAAATTCAGAGGATGAAGAAGCAGAAAACATAACTTGTTTTGTAAAACGGACAGCACGTCAGTTTCAAGAAAGACGACACCGTGTTTATGCATGACATGCAAAATATCTTGAAGCCCTGTAAAAAAAAAAGGTACAAGTATATTGTGTTGAAAATATCGCAAAAAGTCGTAATTTGTATAATGTATTAGTTGCATGTTGTATTTTGCTAGAAATCACTATGTAGTTTTTCAAAAAATATAATGGAAAAAGGAGAGAAAGACAAAAAACAAAATATCACAGTATGTTGAAAAAATGTGAAAAAGTAATGTGTTTAAAATAACATGAAGAAATCAAAGTAACGCTTCTAAAAAACATATATTTTAGAAAAGTAATGTGAGTCATGTCAAGGTATCAGGACTGCTGTGTTTCATCGAAACAGTGTTAAAATCACAAACTTGCCTTTTAGAGAGACATAAAGAAAACAAATTCCTTACAAATTAATGAATATTTTACCCGGTTAAAAAGGTTTGCATCCATTAAAGTGTAACTAAAAGTATCTTAGTAACACAAGAAAAGAGAATAAAGCATTTATGTCAACAAAACAGGATTGATCCATTGAAATTGTGTTAAAATCAAAAAGTACCTCTAAAGAAAATGTATTCAGATAAAGTATTTTATTTTCAGAAATGTTTAAGGTTTTGCATACATAAAAAGTGTATCTTACAGTTCCTTTGTGAGAGAATTACACACAAATCTGCAGAGTGTCACTAAAAAATTTTACACAGGGACTGACATTCTGTATGGGGGTTTCACACGGACACAAAGTACTTCATTATCTACTTTTCAGCTTGTATACACAAAAGTGTATCCTTCAGTAACTTTCTCAGAGAATTTAAGCATAAATCTGCCAAATGTTTCAAAAAACAGCCTTGTTTCACTGAAAATGACTCCCCCCATTCAACGCAATAAACCCCACCCTCCACTCAGCAAATCATCTAAAACGAAGGACCCCACTAAGACGACCGTTGTAAACTAGACATGGAGCTGAGAAAAACCAAGACTCCCCCCCGCGAGTTGCAGCCAGGAACAGACTCCTGGACTGCCACCATCATCACTACCATTTTGGACACCCGAATCTTGCAATACTACTGCTGCTGATTTTGCTCCTTGGGGCCAAAACGTCACTTGTTCGATACATTGACTTTTTTCTTTAAAGTAAAATAAAAATGGGCAACTACTATGCAAAACGCTCTGTATATATTGATCAGAATGTAGTCAATACCCTTTTAATAAGTGTGGTGATGAGGACGATTGAAAACAGAATGAGTAGTGACCCCTGTGTAAACAGAATGGCTGAAGTTTGTAAACTGGAAGACATTTTGGATATCGTTCGTTCTGGCAGTACTATTCCGGGTCATTGGGAAACGATTGTAAACGAAACATTTAAAGTGGTCCTGGAATCTTCATTTTCCAAAACATTCTGTAACATTATCTCAGAAATGAAACAAACATCAAAAGTATATCATGTGCTCTCAGTGTATGCTCTGTGTAGAAAGCAGCATACACATGAATATTCTGACTGAAGTGAAAAAACTCCATCACGATATCTCCAGTAATATGGGGAATTCTAAGCTGGAGACGGTCCTGCGGATGTTGCAATCAGTATAACTATTTGATTTTTGTGTGTGAAAAAATAAAAAAGTGTTTTTTTTACATTTAAAAACTGTTGTCTTCATTATAGCAAGGGGGAGCGTGTCTGATACATGTGTATTACAGTCCTTCTTTTTTTTTGTGTTTTTCAGTGTTTTTCTGTGTGTCTGTACACACAAAGCACAAATCATTTAAAACAAACCCTGAATCAAATTTAGAGAGGACCATTAAGTGTCAGATTCTTAATGAAATCTACGGACACAAAGTACTTCATTATCTACTTTTCAGCTTTTATACACAAAAGTGTATCTTTCAGTAACTTTCTCAGAGAATTTAAGCATAAATCTGCCAAATGTTTCAAAAACAGCCTTGTTTCACTGAAATAGCCTCAAAATCAATCTAATCAATCAATCTAATAAAACAGAGTGCTTTCATGGTAGTGGTCAGCTTTTAAACATAAAAGTGTATCTTTCAGTATATTTTGAGAGAATTAAGCGTAAATCTGTCAAATGTTCAAAACTGCCTTGTTTCACTGAAATAGCCTCAAAAGCACAAACTGCCATTAAGAGTCAGATGCTTTTACGGAATCTAATAAAACAGAGTATTTTCTACAGATGACTCCTCCCACTCAGCAAATCATATAAAACTAAGGACCCCCACTAAGACGACCGTTGAAAGTAGCCATGAATCTGAGAAAAAACAAGTCTGATGTAGCCTCCCCTTATTATCACCAGGATAACGGATATGGGCTTAATGACTGGATGTTACAAAGTAGGGGAGAGGATGTTCCCGAAGAAGAGCCCTCCTCTATATCATATCCATGTAAGGTCTTTAGGACAAAAGAGGACCACGATAACATGACATATGAAGAATATCTTTCTTTAAAAGATGGTATTATAGATAACCTTTATAGAAACAGTATATCTCATACCACTAGCCAAGATCGCAAACGACAATTAGCAGAAAAGAAAAGAAAAAGTAAAGAAAAAGGAAGAAAAATGAAAAGGAGAAGAAAAATGAAAAGTAAACGCAGAATGCGAATGAAAAGAAAAGGGGCCATAGGACGGAAAACCAAATAGACAAAATGAAGGAAGGTGAAAAGAAAAAGGAACAAAGTGAAGAAATTTAAACTAGAGGATGCTCATGGTGGTGTTGTTGAGTCATTACCGGATCATAATAATCTTATAGATCATCTACCGCTAACCGACTGCTGCGAATGTGTTGAACAAATACCAAAAGCAATGGCAGAGCTTTGCTTCAATATAATGAGAGGAAAAGCACGATACTATGGAATTGCCCAAATTGGCGACAGTGCCAGAACATGCATTAAAAGACTGTTGGAGGATCTCTATTCTAGTATCGGTTGTCATTACATCGAAGGATATGCCAAAACGTGTGACGACATAGACAAAGCTTTTGAAGACAATTATATGGTACCTGTCCTTACAGCTAAACAAATCCTACGCCAGGTATTCAACAGACCACAAGAAGCACAAGAAGCCCCAGAAAGGATTACATTCAGAGCTATTAACGGTGAAACCGAAGAAGAAGCAAAGCAGATTATAATCGTTGCGGGTGAAAGGATAGAGAATTTGCATGTGATGTTAATGCATTTATCTGATATAAAAATGCATTCGTATACTTCCAAGAAACCCCTAAACATCTACTTGGGCAATGTGAATTGAACGATAAACCGATCACTGTCAATGAAACGCGGAGAGAAGCAGCAGTGCAAATCGTTAAGTCTATTACCTTGTATGCACTACGACATTAACTTGGTCAAATGTAATGTGTTTTTTATGAAAATGTGTTGAATGTTGTGTTTTCAATTAAACAACCATTACAAAATGAAAATGTGTTTTATTTTGCTCTCATATATAGTAATAGTATTGTAAACGAAACATTTATAATAAATCTGTTGGTGTCTTCGACAGGCAGCCTGCAGTCCGTTGACTACTTTCACTCTATGCCGCACATGCGCTGAGCTTAACAACCAACAGGGGCCCTGCATGCATAGCAAAGAGGAAAGAGCATTAACAAGGGTTTGGGTGACCCCAGAATTCACCAAAGCCCTGGACATGGGGTACAAGATGACTCAGATCACAGAGGTGTGGCATTTTGAGAAGAAAAGTGACAGCATTTTTGTAGACTATATACACACACATTTTTTGAAGGGTAAACAAGAAGCATCAGGCTACCCTTCAGAGGCAGCAACTGTAAACATACTTGCACTGTAGAGACCAACTGAATTTACAGTCATTCGATCTGAGTTTTCACACCATGAGACATAGTGAGAGACAGGAGAAACATTCAAAACCGTTATTCATCTGTATGATCAGATTCTTTGACAAACATGAATCACAGTAACCACAACCTTTCAAGTGGCAATCCAGTAAGTTGAAATAAAGATGCAAAGTCTCTTTTTCTAGTTTGTAGACATTTTTATTCAAATGTATTCTTATTTATTTAATGTACTGAGAAAACAAAATGTACAATATCAATTGAACAGGAGGTTAGCATGTCGATTGTAATGTTAGTTTAGTTTTCTAAGTTTACAAAATGGATTTGTGAGTTACTGTTTAATATTTAATTCTGTTAGTTTTACTTACCTACAAGTGATTATAATATGACAGTGATCATTTTGGTGTTTATTCATTTCAAATACTTGATGACTTTTCACTTTGTGCTTAGTTCTTTAAGGTTAAATGACCTTATATATAAACATTTTGTAGTATTGTCCCCTGGTTGCTATTGACACGTTGGACAAATTATCAGCTACCATGGCTGGATTGTCCATGAATGCACAGCAGCCTCAATCTATAGGTGAAGCCTGCAGCAAGGATGATAGAAAACCCACAGGAGTCACTCTGTCCATGCTCCCTGGGACATCTGATGCCCATGTAATGCAGGAGAAAATAAAACAGGACAAGGATTTGTCTGATAAGTTTGTCGAGTAAGTGTTTCATTAATCCCCCTTTGTGCCAATTATAGATTAAGTTTTCTAAAACTCAAGAAATGTAATCGAAATGTTTGGTTTTAGAGCAGAGCGGCCTATTGAACAGGATGAGCCTGAGCTCAGCAGGAGAGGAAAGACTGTGAGCAAGAGGGTGGTGAAGGCTAGTAAGCCAAAGCCCAGACGAGGTGCAGTGTTGGTGCCCAGGTATGTTCTCTGACAGCAACACTTTATTAATGATGTCTTTATTGAGTGCAGCTTAAGTTTATCGCACAGGCAATAAGGCTGTAAAACTCCTGAGCTCTGTGAAGTGTTTTCACTTATCTTTTTATGTCTTGAGTATATTGTATGTTGCATTATTGGAGAAGCTTAGGACCCAGGGTTAGGTTTAGGGTTAGGATTTTCATTGCCTAAACAACGCTGTTGTGCATACAGTATGTCAATACAACTTGGTATGTTGAATTGAAACTTGTGTATATGTTGTCCAACAGTATAATCAACCAGTGCTGCTATAAGCTGCCATCACGTCTCCCCCTGCCACGGAGCGTCAGGGCATTGGAGATGTGCACAAACCTGGTGACCAAATACAAGAAGCATCTGACCTCTGTGCTGTCCAACAAGGGTTTCTCCACCAAGTACTAAGACATGTTTTGCATAGTACTGCCAGAACGAACGATATCCAAAATGTCTTCCAGTTTACAAACTTCAGCCATTCTGTTTACACAGGGGTCACTACTCGTTCTGTTTTCAATCGTCCTCATCACCACACTTATTAAAAGGGTATTGACTACATTCTGATCAATATATACAGAGCGTTTTGCATAGTAGTTTCCCATTTTTATTTTACTTTAAAGAAAAAAGTCAATGTATCGAACAAGTGACGTTTTGGCCCCAAGGAGCAAAATCAGCAGCAGTAGTATTGCAAGATTCGGGTGTCCAAAATGGTAGTGATGATGGTGGCAGTCCAGGAGTCTGTTCCTGGCTGCAACTCGCGGGGGGGAGTCTTGGTTTTTCTCAGCTCCATGTCTAGTTTACAACGCTCGTCTTAGTGGGGTCCTTCGTTTTAGATGATTTGCTGAGGTGGGGTTTATTGCGTTGAATGGGGGGAGTCATTTTCAGTGAAACAAGGCTGTTTTTTGAAACATTTGGCAGATTTATGCTTAAATTCTCTGAGAAAGTTACTGAAGGATACACTTTTGTGTATACAAGCTGAAAAGTAGATAATGAAGTACTTTGTGTCCGTGTGAAACCCCCATACAGAATGTCAGTCCCTGTGTAAAACTTTTTAGTGACACTCTGCAGATTTGTGTGTAATTCTCTCACAAAGGAACTGTAAGATACACTTTTTATGTATGCAAAACCTTAAACATTTCTGAAAATAAAATACTTTATCTGAATACATTTTCTTTAGAGGCACTTTTTGATTTTAACACAATTTCAATGGATCAATCCTGTTTTGTTGACATAAATGCTTTATTCTCTTTTCTTGTGTTACTAAGATAGTTTTAGTTACACTTTAATGGATGCAAACCTTTTTAACCGGGTAAAATATTCATTAATTTGTAAGGAATTTGTTTTCTTTATGTCTCTCTAAAAGGCAAGTTTGTGATTTTAACACTGTTTCGATGAAACACAGCAGTCTTGATAACTTGACATGACTCACATTACTTTTCTAAAATATATGTTTTTTAGAAGCGTTACTTTGATTTCTTCATGTTATTTTAAACACATTACTTTTTCATATTTTTTCAACATACTGTGATATTTTGTTTTTTGTCTTTCTCTCCTTTTTCCATTATATTTTTTGAAAAACTACATAGTGATTTCTAGCAAAATACAACATGCAACATTATACAAATTACGACTTTTTGCGATATTTTCAACACAATATACTTGTACCTTTTTTTTTGGGCTTCAAGATATTTTGCATGTCATGCATAAACACGGTGTCGTCTTTCTTGAAACTGACGTGCTGTCCGTTTTACAAAACAAGTTATGTTTTCTGCTTCTTCATCCTCTGAATTTTCCTCCCCCCGTCCCTCTTCCTTCACCCCTCACACAACAATCAAGGTGGATCTGTGAAATGAAACACCTCTTCCCAAAGCGTGACTTCCCTATTGAGGGCATGCGTCTAGGGCAGTAGGGTCTAAATCGATTGGCCAGATATACTAACATGCAGAACGTACGGTATGTTTGAAAAAGACTAACCATTTATCCAGTTCAAGCTGTCTTTAAGATGTGACATCGCGCACTGACTATTTCCCGTAAAATCGTGACAAACTATTACTTATTCTTAAATTTGATCTCTTGCTGCATGGTTGAAAATGATAGATGAAAAATAACTTTTTTTAAAAGAGTCAAGTTTTTCAAGATCAGATACAGGTCAAGAAAATGCATAGAGGAGGTATGGTGCTGGCTCATTAGCCCTCTCACTCACTCTTCTTAGAATGATCCTGTGCAATTATAGTTAATACAAGTAATTACACATTAGTTCACAAATCCATACAACTAAAAGAGAATATCCTTAGGTATCACTATTAAAACCTAAATAAGATCTTTTGAAAATAACCTCTTTGCAAAACAGATACTTCTTTAACAGTTTCCCAAAACTTGAAAAGAAACATCCTTAGCCAGCACACACCATTTAAAACAAACCCTGAATCAAATCTAGAGAGGGCTATTTCAGTGAAAATTAATGGCTGTTTTTATTTAATTTGAGTGTATTTCTTTTTTTAAAACTAACTTCATTTCTCTCACAGAGAGTGTCTTAATTAACATAGGCATTTACACCCAGGCTATCTCAACCCCCCACATCTGGTTGTGTGTGTGTGTGTGTGTGTGTGTGTGTGTGTGTGTGTGTGTGTGTGTGTGTGTGTGTGTGTGTGTGTGTGTGTGTTACCCCTCCCCTCGCCCGCCATTTTACTGTAGAGGATGTCAGGGGGTTTTATGGTTTCTCCCACACTTGTCCTGACTTGTCTCAGGACAAGTCCAGACTGTTCACAAAACTTTTCACGGAACTCTTTAGAGCAAAGAGGGGTTAGAGCGATTGACATATATGGTTGCTAAATTTCATGTTATTTGCAAGTATTTGTAAGTTACAGTCAATACTGTATACAGGATTAGGGGACACAGGAAGTGGTTAGGAGGCGGGACATTGATCCTATGCATACTAATGTGATTGAAAGCAGCATTTTATTTTTCTCATTTTAAAAATATATTTTTATTTTATTTTGTAAAACCGGTAGGGGCAGCATTTTATTTTTCTCATTTTTAAATTATTTTTATATTTTATTTTGAAAACCGGAAGTGGGGCGGGACATCCGCCAGAAGGGGGCGGTGTTTATACCGGAAGTGGGGGCGTGCCTTATATCGGAAATGGGCGGGGCTTATGGAGGTGGAACTTCCGGTGGACGGGGGCGGGGCTTAGAGGTGTGACCTGTCACTTTTCTATGCATACTAATGAGATGAAAGTGGCATGTGTATAACTACTGACACCCTATCCGTTTTTAAGAGTGCGCTTAAGACCTTCCTTTTTGATAAAGCTTATAGTTAGGGCTGATTAGATTCAGCCCCTAGTTTTGCTGATATAGGCTTAGTTTGTCTGGGGACATCTTACTTCTTCCTTCTCTCTGTCTGTACCTGTGTACTCTCATGTTCCGATTAACCCAGCTTGCCCAAATGTCTTTCTTTTTGGTGTCTATATACGCTGGGATCCGGAGTCATGGATGATCCTGCGGTCCTTTGTCCTGCATCGCGAGCCCTGGATCTTGAGTCGTGGCTGTGGTCCTGGATCATAGGTCCTGGATGGATATCCTCGTGGATTCATCTTCCTATTATACACACATGCATTTCCAAACATTTGGACTACCTATGTTGCAAATGTATTGTCTTTTCAATTTACACACGACATCTATTGCACGTCTGTCCGTCCTGGGAGAGGGATCCCTCCTCTGTTGCTCTCCCTGAGGTTTCTCCCATTTTTCCCTTTAAAACTGTGGGTTTTCTCTGGAAGTTTGTCCTTGTACGATGTGAGGGTCTAAGGACAGAGGGTGTCGTATTGTCATACTGATATTCTGTACAAATTGTAAAGACCACTGAGACAAATGTAACATTTGTGATATTGGGCTATATAAATAAACATTGATTGATTGATTGACCTCCACTTTTAAAGGTCAATATTTTCAAATGTAATATCCATGTGATTGTGATAGCACTCTGCTCCAGTAGCATTTTAGAGTTGACGTGTGAAGTTTTTATGGTCAACAGTTTTCACAAGCCATAACTCACTACCTGAGAACCTGAAAAATGCTGTGAAAGCAGCCACTTACTCTACATGTGGGGATATGCCTTAATGTTTCAGCAGCAGAGCGGGGAATTTGTCAGATGCGTATCTTTTATGATCTGGTGATGATAGCACTTCCTGTAGTGCATGGGGGCGGGGGTTCGTTTGGCGTCTCTTCTTAGACCAGACATGAGTGTAAAGAATCCATTTTTTGATTTATGTTGTCTCCAGTGGGACTCGGAGGGATCTGCTTCACTGAGATAGGGAAGAAGTCAGTGTGAAGAAGAGGTTAGAAGAAAAATCATGTGATTTATGTGTTTTCTCCGATCATAAAAGGACTGCAGTCCAATCATTCTCCGAACAGGTGCTGTTGAGGTAATGTGAAGAGTTGGGTAGACCAGGGGTTCCCAACCTGTATTGTGCCAAGGACCGGCAGATCCTTGCGGTTGTCAATTTTAACTGATTTTAATATTTGCTCACCACCAGCAGGTAGCAACAGAGGCTAATTTTATGTAACAGCCTGAACAAATACTAGAACAATATGATGACGTTATTCAGTTTTTAAACCAAAACGGGAAAACAGATAAATCAACGTTTTGTTTGTATGATTTACGGATAATCCAGTGATGGGAAAACGAGGAGAAGGCGCATTATGAAGGACATATCCGGTCGCCAGGGTGTGTGTGTGTATGTGTGTCTGTCAACCCGGTATCACGGCAAGACGTGAACATGTGACGATTTACCATGCTGGGAGACGTGAACATGTCACGGTTTCATCCCCTTCAAACGTGACAGCTACACGGTATTGTTAACCCATGTTAACCAGTGGAGAAATAACCGGAAATACCAAGCAAATGCTCCCCCGACGTAATGATTTATTTTGTAATAGTCACACTCCATTACAGCGATTTTCTTGTTGCCCCAGCTGGTCGACACCTCTTTTAGCATAAACAAAGGCTACATTAATGTATTAAATCGATATTAATCCATGCGTGTGGATGTGGACGTGACGTTGTGCGATTGAGTTGCCAAGCAACAGCTTCGGTTCATGTTAATTTACAAACTATTCAACTACAACCGTAGTTATATTTAAAAACATGTTAGAAGGCCTCACGAAATACTTTAATGCACATTGAAATGTAAATGTGAAGGAATGTGTGTATAACAAAATACATCGGTCATTAAACGAAACCGGAAACAGACGTAGGCAAGATCCTCAGCTCGATGATTGGATAGTTATCCGCAATGCATGCTGGGATTTGGTGTTTATGTGATGTGAAATCTGAAAACGTTTTTTAAAAATACAATAATACTTTATTCCGAGTGTGCTTGCTTTTCTCTTTGAAAGTCATCACATAACGGCATTGCAATACACGGTTCGGCTGCATTAAATATTACATATCTGCCGTAATTCTCTATTTATAGAGCCCTGATGAGAAGACTTCTAGACAAACATGAGGAACTGAAAACATGACGTGGATCATAAATATCTAAGCAATTAAACAACATCTTACATTTATTTTTCACACAATACGTCTCCTTGCAGTATCAACACTAATTCGGCTGACTTTTATATTTGATCCAATTGGTAGATAGGCTGTATTTACACCATAACCGTGCAGAGCTGATAGAAAGGGACACCTGGTGGTCAAAGCACGTTATTGAATTGTATTATTTTATTATTAGATATTAATAGGAGGATGTGCAAAACAGACAAACTAATAAGGCTTAATTTAAACATTAAAGAGTACTTTAGGTTAAGGTCTTATTTTGAATAAGAAAAAAGCTTTAAGAAGAATATGGAGGGATGAAACCCTCTTGAAACCGCAGGTCCTTCCTTCCTGCAGCGGTCAGACTTTACAACCAGCACTGCCCCTTGTAGACCCTCCTACACACACCACAACACAGACTATAACACCCCTTGCTGCTAAATACAAACCAACTTTGTGCAATATGTGCTATATGTGCAATATATATATGCCATTAATAACTGTGTAATTTATACCTGGCCACTAATTCAATATATATGCCGTTTTGTCTTTGATCTGTATTTTTGAAAATTATGTAACTTTTTATCTTTTTTTTAGCATATTGTTTATTATATTATAACTTAGTACTTTTTTAGCATATTGTTTATTTTATTCTAACTTAGTACTTTTTTAACGCATGTAAGATATGCAACACTAAGCTGTCTGTGGCTCTTTCCTGCTGTAACGCTGCACATTTCCCCTCTGTGGAACTAATAAAGGTATTCTGATTCTGATTCTTTAATGGTCACACATGCAGAGCACACAGCACACATAGTGACATTTGTATCTACAGATAAATATTAAGCCTGACAAAGTACTTAACGTCTAATATATTGCTTTCCTGCAATGTTAACTATGTTTAAGCACTTATTTGTTTATTATTTGTTTATTATTAAACTGATATTATACATATGTATTATACTCTTACTCTTATAAGATGTATAAGAAATGTGCAGAATGACAGTTTAATGGTGGAGTATACACACATATTGATAGATGTCTTGTAATGCACTGTTGAGGAACCTGCGACCCAAGTTTTTCATTCATTGCATAACTACACAGTAGTTGTGTATAATATGATATGTCAATAAACCTTAGCTTATAAAATCTTGAAATCTTGAAAGGGATGTTCAAACTAGTCATTATATACAGTCTTTAATGAACTATTAGTAGAGAATAACGAGTAATGAATATACTTTATAGAGATCCTATTAATATATAATAATAAAATAATACAATTCAATAACGTGCTTTGACCACCAGGTGTCCCTTTCTATCAGCTCTGCATGGTTATGGTTTAAATACAGCCTATCTACCAATTGGATCAAATATATAAGTCAGCCGAATTAGTGTTGATACTGCAAGGAGACGCATTGTGTGAAAATAAATGTAAGATGTTGTATAATTGCTTATATATCTATGATCCACGTCACATCTTCAGTTTTGGCGGCAGTTCTCCTGTTTGTCCAGAAGTCTTCTCAGCAGGGCTCTATAAATAGAGAACTACGGCAGATATGTCATATTTAATGCAGCCGAACCGTGTATTACAATGCCGTTATGTGATGACTTTCAAAGAGTAAAGCAAGCACACTCGGAATAAAGTATTATTGTATTTTTTAAAAACGTTTTCAGATTTCACATCACATAAACACCAAATCCCAGCATGCATTGCGGATAACCATCCAATCATCGAGCTGAGGATCTTGCCTACGTCTGTTTCCGGTTTCGTTTAATGACCGATGTATTTTGTTATACACACATTCCTTCACATTTACATTTTAATGTGCATTAAAGTATTTCGTGAGGCCTTCTAACATGTTTTTAAATATAACTACGGTTGTAGTTGAATAGTTTGTAAATTAACATGAACCGAAACTGTTGCTTGGCAACTCAATCGCACAACGTCAAGTCCGTTAATTCCACATCCACACGCATGGATTAACATCGATTTAATACATCAATGTAGCCTTTGTTTATGCTAAAAGAGGTGTCGACCAGCTGGGGCAACAAGAAAATCGCTGTAATTGAGTGTGACTATTAACAAATAAATCATTACGTCGGGGTAGCATTTGCTTGGTATTTCCGGTTATTTCTCCACTGGTTAACATGGGTTAACAATACCGTGTAGCTGTCACGTTTGAAGGGGACGAAACCGTGACATGTTCACGTCTCCCAGCATGGTAAATCGTCACATGTTCACGTCTTGCCGTGATACCGGGTTGGTTTTGCCAATCCGGTGCTTAAACAAATAGCTCTACACTACACCCATACTTTAAACTGTGGGTTTTCTCCGGAAGTTTTTCCTTGTACGATGTGAGGGTCTAAGGACAGAGGGTGTCGTATTGTCATACTGATATTCTGTACAAACTGTGAAGTCCACTGAGACAAATGTAACATTTGTGATATTGGGCTATATAAATTGATTGATGTCCTTAAAATGAAGTCCGAGTTTGAAATATATCTCAAATAATGTATGCACTGCCATTTCCCTACATTAACATAACAGTTTGTCATTAAACGGTTGTCTCCTGTGCGCTCCTCTTCCTACTTGGCCCACCGGTAACTTTCTCGTGCGCACAAGGCTGAGCCGCCGAATCCCTCGGATCATCATAAAAGCCATTTTCAACGGTTTTTTGGTGGAAGATTAACTAGGCTAGTGGATGAAATAATATGACTGGTATAGGTGCGAAAATTAAACACTTTTTGAAAAGAAATATGATAATTTTTTGTATATGTTTATAATTCTGCAAATAATACGATAAACTCACAGCTATTTCGCGGCCCGGCAGTAACACCTCCTTGGCCCGGTACCGGACCGGGGGTTGGGAACCCCTGGGGTAGACGACATGTTTAACTCTTTTATCTTTAATAATGAACTGTCAACACCATCTCACTTTAGTAACACCATTTACAGGCACAAGAGAAGACATTTATTTCAGAATAAAATAAGATGCACATTCAAAACATAACATTTTCACACATTTAACTATACACAGTGAATTATAGGCTACTTACTGCCTTCTTTCTCAGCTCTTGTTTTCTTATGTATGCAATGTGAAAGGATTTATTATGGATATTCCACATTTTATCTGAAAAAATAAATCAAATCTTATATTTTTCCATTTATTTTTCTTGAATAACCCTGTCCTGCCAATTTAATTAAATTGGTGGGTGGAGGGGGTCAGGAGTACGGGATTTTGGGCTGACAGCCCAGGAGCGCAGCGGATCTCGGGCGGACGGCCCGGGGGCAAGGCAGAAGCCGAGAAGGGGGACTCGGGCGGACCGCCCGGGGGCAAGGCAGAGTCCAAGGTGGGGGTCTCGGGCGGACGGCTCGGGGGCAAGGCAGAGTCCATGGTGGGGGTCTCGGGCGGACGGCCCGGGGGCAAGGCAAGGCAGAGACCATGGAGAGGCGAAGACCACAGCGGGCGAACTCAGGGGTCCGAGCATGAGGGCGAAGGCAGCGGCAGGAAGAGTCAGGGGGCCGGGCTCGAGGGCGAAGACCGCGGCTCTCAGGGGGCCAGGCTCGAGGAAGGAGGAAGGCGCTGACGGGACAGCTCCAGAGGCCGGGCAGGAACCGGAGCCGGTGGGACAGGCTTCGGCAGGATCCCCCACGGAAGAGGACCAGGAGTTGGCAGGACCCCCGGCGAGACAGGTGGCGGCGGGACCTCCAACGGCGCAGGACATAAGATTGGCAGGTCCCCCGTCAGAGGAGTAGTCGGCAGGACCTCCAATGGGACAGGACATAGGGTTGGCAGGACCCCCGGCAGTAGAGTAGTCGGCGGGGCCACTAACGGCACAGGACACAGGGTTGGCAGGACCCCCGGCAGGAGAGTAGTCGGCGGGACCTCCAATGGGACAGGACATGGAGTTGGCAGGACCCCCGGCAGGAGAGCAGTCGGCGGGACCTCCAACGGCACAGGACACAGGGTTGGCAGGACCCCCGGCAGAAGAGTAGTCGGCGGGGCCTTCAACGGCACAGTACAAAGGGTTGGCAGGACCCCCGGCAGAAGAGTAGTCAGCGGGATCTCCAACGGCACAGAACATAGGATTGGCAGGACCCCCGGCAGAAGAGTAGTCGGCGGGGCCTCCAACGGCACAGGACATAGGGTTGGCAGGACCCGCAGCAGAAGAGTAGTCGGCGGGGTCTACAACGGCACAGAACATAGGATTGGCAGGACCTCTGGCAGTAGAGTAGTCGGCGGGGGCCTCCAACGGCACAGGATATAGGGTTGGCAGGACCCCCAGCGGAACCTCCAACGGACCAGGACATTGGGTAGGGACTTGAGAGGGAACTCGAGAGGAGACTTGAGGAGACTCGAGAGGTGACTTGAGCGGGGACTCGAGAGGGAACTTGAGCGGGGACTCGAGAGTGAAATTGAGCGGGGACTTGAAAAGGACCTTGACAGGGGACTCGAGAGGGAACTTGAGAGGGAACTTGAAAAGGACCTTGACAGGGGACTCGAGAGGGAACTTGAGAGGTGACTTGAGAGGGGACCTGAGAAGGAACTTGAGAGGTGACTGGAGAGGGAACTCGAGAGGGGACTGGAAAGGGAACTTGAAAAGGACCTTGACAGGGGACTCGAGAGGGAACTTGAAAAGGACCTTGACAGGGGACTCGAGAGGAGACTTGAGACGGTCGGTAAGCCTACAGGACACAGGAAGCTGGCATCGGCCGAAGAGCCAGTACTGGAGCCGAAACTGGAGTCGGGACCATGGCTACTGGGGCCGGTAGTGAAGCCGGAACAATGGCTGCTGGGGCCGGTACTGGAGCAATCCGTAGGTGAGGGATCAAACGATTCATCTGTACAGCCAGTTGTTGCAGCTGTGTAGAGATGTTTTCTTGAATCTCTGCTTGGCGTCCTCTCAGCTCTTGTATTCTCTGGGTGGTTATACCCAGCTGTTCCTCGTGGTGAAACATTTTCACGCCGTGTGCTGACAGAGCGGCGTGAAGTGTTCTTGGGTCGGCTAGGTCCATAATGGTCAGTTCGTTCTGTTAAGAACTCAGGCACTTAGGAGGTAGGACCCAATTGCACGACCCGGGAGACAGAGGTAAAGTGTTGGTAAGATACTTTATTTTCCAAAATACAGCAACAAAAAAAAAGGTCACTAACTAATCTCAGGATGAGAGGACAAAAAATGAGAATCGCTCACGTGGTGAGGAACAAAACTTTTCACGAGTACAAAAGACCATAGACCTGACCAAGGCAAAAGACAAGGAGCATAGACCTGACCAAGGCAATAGACAAAAACGAACTGACACTGAACACTGGGAGACTGGGGAATTTAAACACAGGGTAACAAGACACAGGTGGGAACAATCAGGGGCGGGGCTGACACTGATGAGCACAGGAGACACAGAAGGGGTGACAGGTGAAAACAATCAGGAAATTAGACACACCAGGGAAACTAACGACAGACAGGAAAACACATGGAAAAAGACCAGACAATACACAAGGAGGAAAACACCCAAAACAAGACATACAAAACGTGACATAACACAATAATCGTAATACTTTGTTTGTCTTTATGCTAAACTAAGCTAACCGGTGTCATAACTCCTGTGTAAAATTACACTTTCTGTAATTCAATGTTAAATATAAATATGAGTGCATGTGTTATGTTTTCCTCAAAGGCCATATTGCACATTAGCATCACGTATCTGCTGTGTTAGTCTAGTCTGAAATTAAAAGATTGAAAAAATTGCAAAGCAACTACCATGATAATTGTGTTCAACTGTGTTCACAATTTTCAAATCAAATTTCACAGAGGATCCATAATTCCCAAATAGTTTTGGCCTCATACAAATAAAAAAAGTCCTACATAAAAGTGCTGCAGGGACACATTGATACTTCAGAGGAAGTTTTGAAATGTTAATGAAATCCTCTGTGGTATGAACCTGCAGTTGTTAACATAAAAATCAAACAAAAACAAAGTCACTTATATGGATGATTGATCATGAGTTTGACACTGTTTCTGCTGTCAAGCCTCTGATGTTGTGCCTCCTAAAGGTCCATCAGCGTGTGCCTCAACATCGGACAAACTTGATGCAAATAGACTCCCACAAGACGGTGCTTCTCATTTCCATGCAGTCCTTTCTACTTCCGTTGTTGGCATCCCTGGCAGCCTCCTACAGTCATAAATAATTTAAGAGCTCATGAAAACACTGTAAATTGCAAAGTCAAGTGTTTTTGTTTCATGCGGGCGAGGGCAATGAAAGGCAAATGCAGAATATTTCCTCAGCACCAATCAATGATTAAAAGCTGTCCGGGTGTTTTTATGTTTGTTAGATAAGAAATAAGAGGACTGACAAATTAAATAAAAGTAAAAGTCGTCTCTGGACAAGTTTGTTTGACTTTACTTGAATAACTGACTTTCAACATACAAGCTCCAGTTTCTCCATTGACAGCATTTGGAAAACAATTAAAAGTATAAAAGTACCCTTTACAATATCAATATGAATCTTCACAAACAAAGTTTACATTTAGTTATAACTCACATAATAATCTATTATACGAGATCAGATGGCATGTTTTTACTGTAGACTACAACAATCACATGTGCTTTGAAAGATGTCATTGGCCAGTGGACACACAAAACATCACAAAACAGTGAAAGCTACTAAACAATACCAAACACTAACAAAGACTATTTCAAAATCAGGGCCAGATGAACACATTTTAGGCCAACAAAATGTAACAATGAACTTTCATGAACTGAAAACACTCTGTGAAAGGGTTACATTTCTAAGACGAAAACATGTAGAGCACCCAAACACGGAAAACAGTGCCAAGTGTCAATCACAATGTAGACCCGCCTCAAAGCATATGCTGCTGTATCGTCTTTTTGACTCTACATAGGACCACCATAAACAAAATGTAATGAATGTAAATTGTTAACTTCCCCTGATACTAACCGTGATTTGTCACAGCGATGTCATCAGGGGTCACTACTGTGGCCCTGAGAGATCAACCTACGCAATTAAAAAAAACATCCTAAAGTTAAAATGACCATACTGTTAACATTTTGCCTATATGTTTTAGCCTGCAAATTCAAAACATTTGATGAATATAACCAAACACATTATTATTATGAACCTAATTATCATACACTAATTACCACAGAGTAAATCTAGTCCATTTTGCCTGGCTGGTAATTCACTTTTGATCATAGAAAAAACAATGCCTACAATCTTTGCACACGGCACAGAGAAATATAATATTTGACATGATGCACCTCTATTTGAACGTAGGCCACAAGATTAGTGTACAAGATGCACAGTATCACATTTAGTGCTCCAGTGCCATTGTAAACATACATACATTAATGAAT
The DNA here is from genome assembly GCF_902827175.1 of Gymnodraco acuticeps. NCBI lineage: Eukaryota > Metazoa > Chordata > Actinopteri > Perciformes > Bathydraconidae > Gymnodraco > Gymnodraco acuticeps. The sequence continues at coordinate 2,190,384 of NW_022990772.1, forward strand.
AACTCTGACGACTAAAGATAATGCAATATACACTGAACAAAAATATAAACGCAACACTTTTGTTTTTGCTCCCATTTTTCATGAGATGAACTCAAAGATCTAAAACATTTTCTATATACACAAAATAACCATTTCTCTCAAATATTGTTCACAAATCTGAAAAAATCTGTGATAGTGAGCACTTCTCCTTTGCCGAGATAATCCATCCCACCTCACAGGTGTGGCATATCAAGATGCTGATTAGACAGCATGATTATTGCACAGGTGTGCCTTAGGCTGGCCACAATAAAAGGCCACTCTGAAACGTGCATTTTTGCTTTATTGGGGGGGTCTGAAAACCAGTCAGTATCTGGTGTGAGGGGTAGGGTTAGGGTTAGGGTAATGTTGTGAATCGAGTGGCCTGTGTTCGTCGTCCATAACATACGCCTGCCCATACCATAACCCCACCACCACCATGGGCCACTCGATTCACAACATTACCCTAACCCTAACCCTCACACCAGATACTGACTGGTTTTCGGACCCCCCCAGACCCCCCCAATAAAGCAAAAATGCACGTTTCAGAGTGGCCTTTTATTGTGGCCAGCCTAAGGCACACCTGTGCAATAATCATGCTGTCTAATCAGCATCTTGATATGCCACACCTGTGAGGTGGGATGGATTATCTCGGCAAAGGAGAAGTGCTCACTATCACAGATTTTTTCAGATTTGTGAACAATATTTGAGAGAAATGGTTATTTTGTGTATATAGAAAATGTTTTAGATCTTTGAGTTCATCTCATGAAAAATGGGAGCAAAAACAAAAGTGTTGCGTTTATATTTTTGTTCAGTGTACATTTCCTGTACATGCCTCTCACTTTTCATTATGCAAATGTTCAATCAGGGCAGATTACTTGATATTAATGCGGGAGCATTGCCTGTCCTTCATGCTTTGTTTGTTGTCTCTGCAGAGCACTTCATTTGTCCCTTGAGTCCATTTTGAAAATAGCTTTTTATCACAAAAAATACACTTCAAAGCCCTTAAGCAGCTCCTGAGCAATTTGGGTGAATTCAGATGCATCTAATCTTTTAAAAAACACTCAAAATCTGAAGGACATTGTACATTAAATACAACAACAGGAGAACATGAATTGTGGATAGGTGTGAGTTAATATATCAGGAGGCTTAAGGACTTGGATGAATAAACAAAGAGAGACAAAAAGCACAGAATGTCAGATGTGTTTTAAAATCCATCCACTGGGATTGTAATACATCCACTGGGATAAACCTCCCTTCCGTGGGCCTATCATGACAATCTGACAGATTCTTGTTAGCCTTTATTTTGGTGCGACACCGACTGTAAAGCAGTCACTGGTGTTTTACGCTGCATGAGATTAAAGTCTCAAACAATCAGGATGGGACTGTTCTGCTGAGTCTAGAAATAGTAAAACAACAGACTCTCAATCTGTGCGCATGGTAATACTCTGATGTCTGACTACTGTGAAATATACCATAAAAGGCCTTCTCTCTTTCCTATGAAACAATTCCTTTATTAACAATTGGGATTTAAATGGATTTATTGCTAGTAATGGTTGATAAATCATTTACATTTTTAGTTTGAATCAGTTATGGGCCATTGATAGGTACCAATTTGGGGTTAAGCAGTTTGTCAGACTCTCTTGACCAAAATCTCAATAACAACAATCTATTAACTTTAACAGTGTCATATTTCATTATATCAATAATAATAGCAGTCTTTTCTCATAGTTAAAAATTTATTTGTGGATTTACATGAATAACTTCATTCTTATCAAATATAAAAATGATAAACACCAACTCAACATTTACAACCTGAAATTCCATTATGAGTTTGTAATTAATGGCTAATAACTGATCTATAAAGCACGAGTGCAGTATTCATCAGCCATTATTATGCCAATTTCTAAGCCCTTAATTTTCATACAGTCATTTGTGGCAGTCTAAGGACTTCACAATGAGTAAAGATAAAATCAAACCACTGTTGTTAAGTGGAATTACATTTCATGGTGAGCCCTGAGGAGGCTGGCTGATAATAAGAAATGTTAAACATATCACACTTGAACATGCTGATGTTTGTCAGTGACTGATCTCAAAGGCTGCACTTCAGTGTTGTCAGTAAACCAGCAGGACACTTGGTGCACCCTGTAGTAGATAAAGGTTAATGAAAGCTCTCAGTCCAAAAGGGAATAGATTCACACTTGAGCTGCTCTCTCAGAGTCCTTTCTCATCTGTGCATCTTTGAAAGTCAGTGCTGTTATTCCCTGTAGGATTGGCTCAGAAACAGTCGCTTTCCTTTTTACCGCTCCAACCTTCGTCTGAGGAGTGGATTTATGTTTGCAATATAATTTCGGTTGTTTTTGTGGGGAGTTTTTTGTGCGAAAAGACAGTTCCCAAACAGACACAGACAGAGGTAGAGACATGCAAATAAAACATAGAAATAGGGACAATCATCTTATAATATAGAGAAATTAGTCATATGTCTCCAGAAATATGACTAATATAACTAAACTGAACCACCAACCAAAAAATAAGAAGGATTTATGCAAGCCAGTTTCCGTTGCTAAGAGTGGTTATGTAGGGTTTTTGTGTATAAGTCTGCTTGTATCAATAACTGAAAAAGGAAGATATATAAGATGGAAAGAAAACTGAAAAAATGCACCAACACATACATAGCAAGTAACATCTGCAATTTGGGCCTCTGGGGTCCCATCCATCAGAGAATAAAATGATCCGTATGGCAAAAAAGGAAAACAAAAAGTGGCATTGACAAATAACATAACTTCACTTACAGAAATGTATATAAATGAATGAACCAATGAAAGACTCAGTGGCTGGATCTTAAGCATGTGTGTGATACCTCAGGTGTGCTTGGCTGGGCCCAAGTTTTAGGAGACAAATATAATACAAATATGAATCCTTAAATAAAACTAATTACATAGTAACAATCACTGAATGGTTTAACAAACATAAATATTACATTATAACATATTCCCATCCAATTAATATGTATAATTTATCATTATCATCATGACTATAGGGCAATGTGAATTGAATAATGTATGTTGAGTGAGTAAGTAAGTGCATATTGCACTGCAAATGTAAAAAAAATGGCACTTTTAAAATACATGTTACTTAGGCCTACGCATGGTTGACTTTTATGCTAAAGCTTCATACCTAGTTTTTTTGTTTTTGTTTTGAAGGGTATCAATCTCCAAAGCTGCAAAAACATGACTTCACAGGCCACAAGTAACTTCCTTATTGGGCAAGAACATCGACATGTGTACGAACAAAAAACAAGAAAGGAAAAAAGTCCACTGTGATTAGATGACAGTGCAGCGGTAGTTGGGGTCGTTGGTCGTACTGGAGCCGTCCGTTTTGACCACCGTGACCTTGGAGGAGTGCTGGGAGCTGTAGAGCGCGTTCCTGGAGCAAAGACGCTCGCGGTAATTCTGGGCGAAGATTAGCAACATGAGTGGGTTGATGCAGCTGTGGGAGTAGCAGAGGCAGATGCTGATGTTGTAGGCGTAGATGAAGGCCAGATTCTGGTTGTCGTTGCTCAGGTTGATCACCTGAATGACGTGGTAGGGCGACCAGCAGATCAAGAACAGGGCGATGACCATGAGGACCATCTTGGTGGCTCTTTTAGCCCAAACGGACTGCTTGCGCTTGACGCGGCGGATGGAGCTGAAGACGTGGTAGAGGGTGAGAGAGTAGAAGGTGCTGATGATGAAAAGAGGGATGATGAAGCCCAGGATAGACTGGTAGAGAGTGTACCAGTACATGTCCTCAGGTCCTTCCAGGTCTATTATGCACACCTCAAATTGCTGCCTGCGCACGGCCTTGGCGTACAGCATGACGGGGACGGTGAGGAGCATGCTGCCCAGCCAAACCAGCATGTTGATGATGATGGTCCACTGGATGGTCCTCTTCTCGGAGGTGGGGTGGACAATAGCTATGTACCTAAAGGAGGAGGAAGATATTTTAGTGTGAGTCCTGTCAGTAACACAAATGACTGAAGCAACATCACTGAAGGGCAGTTTTGCTTCAAGTGGTCGTTTTCATTTTTGACAATCTCAGAGACTCAAATCAAGTAAAGGAATATAATTACATCAAGTAGAATGTCATGCACTCTCAATATATTTATTGCGCAAATAAGTATAATTTACCCAGGATGGCAGCAGTGGAAAATGAACACATTTCCATTTGGATTATTCATTTGATTGTTTCATTTCAAAAGCCGCTGTCATGTCTCGGAAACTTATCATGAAAGTCTATTCTTTATATTAGTTTTGTCATGTCCCTTTGTTTTGTGCCCTCTGTCTTATTGTAAAAAGTATTCCTCCTCTCGTTTCAGAACTCCATGCTCCCCGACCCTATGTGTCTCCTGTGTTTGTGATTGGTTTCGCCGCCCTGATTGTTTCCACCTGTCCCCCTCACCTTGTGTATATATTGTGTTAGTCCCCACCTGTCCAGTGCCAGTTCGTTTCTTATTCATGACCACGTTCAAGCCTGCTCCATGGTCGTATCCTGTTTTCTCATGATCACGATTATTGCATTTAGTTTTTCCTCGGAAGAGTGATTTTGTGTTTCTTGTTTTTGTTACTGTGTTAATTCCAGTAAAGTCTTTATTTTTGAATACCACCCGAGTCTGAGTCTGAGTTGTGCATTTGAGTTCATGCCTCTGAGTTCACCCCTTGACAGCCGCTCAGCTAGTTTGGACAAAATTGACAGTCTTGAGGACATTTGCTGGAAATGAATGACCACTTTGTCATCACCAACAGCGAGTGTCAATTAAGTGGGGCAAATTACCTATTTCCAGTTCCTTTTTACAGTATGTTTATCCGCGTCCGTCCCTTTAGCAGTCCTGTTAAGACTCCGACATTCTTGTGATTCGTTCCAGGACAGCCTGCTAAATTTCAATTATCATAGACTATTCGTTTATTTGGTTTCATGTAGTGTTTGGAATTCTGATCCTTGACAAAAGTAACTTAAATAAAGTTTTAGTGTGATAGTTGAATCATGTGTGTACCAAATCTGGCAGGCCTGCAGATGTGCTGCCGCTGATCAGCCAAGCTAAGATATTGATATGTTCAAAAATGTGCACTTTGGACTGCCCAACCCATAGTGCAGTAGATACAGTGGGGCAAAAAAGTATTTAGTCAGCCACCAATTGTGTAAGTTCTCCCACTTAAAAAGATGAGAGAGGCCTGTAATTTTCAACTATGAGAGACAGAATGGGGGGAAAGAATCCAGGAAATCACATTGTAGGATTTTAAATGAATGAATTGGTAAATTCCTCGGTAAAATAAGTATTTGGTCACCTACAAACTCCACTATGGCCAAGACCAAAGAGCTGACAAAGGACCTGCACCAGGCTGGGAAGACTGAATCTGCAATAGGTAAGCATCTTGGTGTGAAGAAATCAACTGTGGGAGCAATTATTAGAAAATGGAAGACATACAAGACCACTGATAATCTCCCTCGATCTGGGGCTCCACGCAAGATCTCACCCCGTGGGGTCAAAATGATCACAAGAACAGTGAGCGAAAATCCCAGAACCACACGGGGGGACCTAGTCAATGACCTGCAGAGAGGTGGGACCAAAGTAACAAACGCTCCCATCAGTAACACATTACGCTGCCAGGGACTCAAATCCTGCAGTGCCAGACGTGTCCCCCTGCTTAAGCCAGTACATATCCAGGCCCGTCTGAAGTTTGCTAGAGAGCATTTAGATGATCCAGAAGAGGATTGGGAGAATGTCATATGGTCAGATGAAACCAAAATAGAACTTTTTGGTAAAAACTCAACTAGACGTGCTTGGAGGAGAAAGAATGCTGAGTTGCATCCAAAGAACACCATAGCTACTGTGAAACATGGGGGTGGCAACATCATGCTTTGGGGCTGTTTGTCTGCAAAGGGACCAGGACGACTGATCCGTGTAAAGGACAGAATGAATGGAGCCATGTATCGTGAGATTTTGAGTGACAACCTCCTTCCATCAGCAAGGGCATTGAAGATGAAACGTGGCTGGGTCTTTCAGCATGACAATGATCCCAAACACACCGCCCGGGCAACAAAGGAGTGGCTTCGTAAGAAGCATTTAAAGGTCCTGGAGTGGCCTAGCCAGTCTCCAGATCTCAACCCCATAGAAAATCTTTGGAGGGAGTTGAAAGTATGTGTTGCCCAGCGACAGCCCCAAAACATCACTGCTCTAGAGGAGATCTGCATGGAGGAATGGGCCAAAATACCAGCAACAGTGTGTGAAAACCTTGTGAAGACTTACAGAAAATGTTTGACCTCTGTCATTGCCAACAAAGGGTATATAACAAAGTATTGAGATGAACTTTTGTTATTGACCAAATACTTATTTTCCACCATAATTTGCAAATAAATTCTTTAAAAATCAGATAATGTGATTTTCTGGATATTTTTTTCTCATAGTTGAGGTATACCTAGGATGAAAATTACAGGCCTCTCTCATCTTTTTAAGTGGGAGAACTTGCACAATTGGTGGCTGATTAAATGCTTTTTTGCCCCACTGTATGTAATGCTCTGTGGTTGTCTGTTGTGTGAGGAAAGGCATTAGGCTTGAGCAAATAGGTTCAGGTGAATTGTTTTTTTCTTTTTGTGAAGGTTTCTCTTTCTACTTCTTGTATTACTACAATTGCTCTTCTAATAATGTTTATACGTGACTCTTCTTTGATTTGGAAACGGGTACATTTCAGTGTTTCCCTTATATACAAATAGCGGCGGCGCAGCGGGGTTACACTTTTCATTTGCCCTGTACGATGGGCGCTGTAAGTGATGAAAGTGGGGGATGTTGGCTTATCATGCGCCCGCAGCTCACAGCCAAAGTGCGAGCGTGGGAGCGAGAGAGCGAGGGCGCACCGGTACCGGTGCTGTTGTTATTAGAATCTGGTGCTAGCTGCGCTAACGGATATAAGAAGTAGATGTTTATTTTCTTTTTTTACAAGTCTTTTTATTTCATTATAGTGTACAGTAATCGATGCCATTTCATTTATATTGTAATATCACAGTACCACAGTACACTCCCCCCTCCCTCCCTCCACCCGCAAAAAAATGCTTATCAATATAACTTAAACAACAGAGCCATGAAAATAAACATAAAACGAAAAAAAAAACCTGCATCAAAGTAAAACAAACAAATAATTATACAATACAGCGACAATATAGACAATGACAACACAACTAGTATTTCCGGCCGTCAGGCAAAATAGCCACAGAGTGCACCATTCCATCAGTGGTCATATCTCAGATATATTTTCCAAATAAGAAAACACTGGCAACCACAGAGCTTGAAAGATATGTCCACGATTATATTTTTCCAATGTCATTTTCTCCAGAGGTAAAAAATGTGTTATCTGATCAATGAAAAGTTTAAATGTTGGAGGACGTTCATTCTTCCAGAGTAAAAGTATACATTTCTTGGCAAAATATGTTATTGTGATTAGTATTCTGTAATGTTTGGGGTTCAGTTTAAAGTTTGGCATGTCATTTAACAGGAAAAAACATGGATTTTGGCTCATTTCGATGCCTAAAACGGCTTTTGTGAGCGCATGAATCGAATCCCAGAAATGTTTCAAGAGATCACAGTCCCAAAACAGATCCATAAATGTTCCTTCTTTTACTTTACATCTCGGACATTTTGAAGAGTTTTCTTTGGAATTGCTATGCATCTTTATGGGTGTGAGGTAACATTTGTTGAGAAATTTGAAGTTCGCTTCTTTGATTGTATTGCTTGTGAATGGAAAATGTGTCCTTTCACAGATATTCAGCCAAGTAGTTTCATCTATCTGTATCCCTAAGTCCTTAGCCCAGATCTTTTTTAAAGTGGGAAAGGATGACTGAGCTCTTTTAGAAAAAACTGCATTAAATTCTCTAATTTTACCTTTGATCGTGCTCAATGACATCAATATCTCCTCCTCTTCCAACAATCCCGATCTCAATTTATTGCTTTTAATAATTGAGTGGATCACGTTCCTAATTTGCAGGTATTTGCAGGAAAAAAATCCTTATTTGAAATGTCATATTCTGCTCTTAAATCATTAAATGATTTCAATGTTATATCTTTGTGGAACAAATGTTTCAATTGCTTTATACCTGATTTCGTCCATTTGTTTATATTAATTGACAACAAATATTTGCTAAGATCAGGATTGTTCAAAATAGGAGAAAAGATTGAAATACCTGAGTTAACATGAACTTTTTTTGTACAGTCCCTCCAGGCTAAAAGTGTATTGACCACTGTAAAATATTTGGCCATATTTTTCACCTTATTGAAGTCTTTAACAAATATAAGAGTTTCCACTGGCAACGGGTCAAAGGTATTGGCTTCTATCTGAACCCATAGTGAATCCTTTCTTCCCAGAGACCAAGATAGTACATTTCTTAATTGAGCTGACCAGAAGTAGTGTTGAAAGTTGGGAAGACCAAGACCACCCATAGTTTCTGGTTTTATAAGAGTAATTAACTTGATTCTTGGTTTTTTATTACACCAGATACATTTTGAGATGTGTCTATTGAGAGATTCAAAATAGTCAGCGGATAAATAGCATGGTAACATTTGAGAAAGAAAAATACATCTCGGTAGAATATTCATTTTTATGACATTGATTCTTCCTAGCAGTGATATTGGTAATGTGAACCATTTAGATAAATCCTGTTTGATTTTGTCAATGAGTGGATTGTAATTCTCTTTAAACAGATTATCCAGGTGTGGTATTATATTTATTCCTAAGTATTTAAAGCCACCTGGTGACAAATTAAAAGAACAAGACTTTTCCAAATTTGCTGTTGGCGTCATATTTAAGAAACAAGCATTCGATTTCTTAAAATTAATTTTATATCCTGAGTATCTTCCAAATTGCTCTATCGTGTTGTGCAAGTGTGGTACTGCATTTTCTGGGTCTGTTAAGTAAAGAATGATATCGTCAGCATACAAAGAAATGTTGTGTTCATCGTTAATCTCAACAAGTCCTCCAACTCATACGACCAAATGGGTCGATTGTTCAAGCCCTTATTACGACCAAATATGTCGTTTGTTCAAGCGCTTAATACGACCTATAATTACGTTTTAAAGTTGTCGGCCTCTAGTGCTCCCGTTGAATGCAAACGTTACAGATGGTCGTTTATTCACAAATAACCCTCTCTGTAAAATCCTAAATTGTAGGATAGTTTGGCCATTAAAACGCTTTATGATTAGATTTCTAGTGAGAAGTATATATTGTACTTTTAGAATCTACGTCCAGTCGTTATGTAGGATCTATAGTTTGATAGATATTACGAAGATGATTTGAGGTTTCGTCAGGAGAACGTGTATATGCGGCAAGCTTCCATGTAAAGTTACGGGTTGAAAACAGTATTTCCGGTCTCGACGTTTTCATAATAAAACCAATGATCAAATGATTTAACAGTGATATCTGCAGTAGGCCTACTCATCCACTAAAAAACATCAGTTTATCCTAGTTAATTATACGACATTAATTGGTTTAAATTGTGTACAATGCTTTTGTGTTTTTCCCATAGGGTTTTCTCTTTCGATTCTGAGAGACACATTTCTTTTTTCAGAGTTTTTTGATAGGCTAAAATCACGCCGCAATGCACGTCAGGATATGGTGTTTATGTGATATGAAATCGGAAAACATTTAAAAAAAATAAATAATACTTTATTCCGAGTGTTCTTGCTTTTCTCTTTGAAAGTCATCACATAACGGCATTGTAATACACGGTTCGGCTGCATTAAATATTACATATCTGCCGTAGATATGTATTTATAGAGCCCTGATCAGAAGACCTTTTGACAAACTGGAAGAGATGCCGCCAAAACTGAATACGTGACGTGGACCATAACATATCAACAATTAAACAACATCTTCCATTTCTTTTCACACAATACGTCTCCTTGCAGTATCAACACTAATTCGGCTGACTTTTATATTTGATCCAATAAGTAGATAGTCTGTATTTACACCATAACGGTGCACAGCTGATAGAAAGGGATTTTTTTGTAGTTTTTAAAGATATTACTGATTTTCTGAACTACCTTTCCAACTCCTCATGCAGTTGACTGTTACAGGTCTATAAAAGTTTATGGTACAATGCATAAGCTTCACATTGAGAGACTGAAACTGTATTTTCCTTTACCGTTCTGTTTTAATTTCACAATAAAGTGAATAGTCATATTATGTTTGATATTATTATGTTTTATTAACTAGACCACTGGTCTAAACCGTACCTCCTAGTGGTTAAAGCACGTTATTGAATTTAGTTGTTGAATAAGTTTAATTTTTATGAAAACATTTAAATATTAAGAGTAGCCTACATACAAAATAGGGGTCAATGATAGAAATATAGAATAGAAAATATCAAGAAGATACTGTAGTGATCTCTAAAATAAAACAGTTTAGTGCAGGACGTCCAAAGATATTAACAGGTGGATGTGCAAAACAGACAAACTGATAAGGCTGAATTTTACTCAGGTGTAACGAAAGTCTGATTTAAGGGTTGTTTATATTTCACATCATTAATCAGAATCTGCAAAGTAACAAAAATAAATGTAGTAGAGTAAAAATACCAGGTTGACCTCTGAATTGTAGTGGAGTAGAACAAAGTAGTACATGCTGCTGTAACAAAAACATTTCCCAAATTGGGATCAATAAAGTATCTTATCTTAAGATGATCGATGGCTACTGCCATATTTGCTAAATGTGCATCTGAACCTTGACAAGTGCATGTTTCAGGCTTATCAATTAACAACAGGAGGGGTCACAGACATAAGACCAGCTGTTAAATAAAGCTCTTCTGACCTTAGCTGTCATGTGGGTATATTAATGCTGCCCATTATGGCACAAGCAATTTTCACCCATGTATTAATTATATGTTTTAAATTTGATAACACCAATGTGTTTCGTATCCCCTAAACCTCCCGGGATGTATACAGTTTAATACTGGCAACTTCTAATTGTGGGAAATACGAAAACGTCTTATAAAACTACAATTCCCAGTAGAGACGTGCCATAGAACATATTGCGAAACACACAATAGCCAGCATGTGTAATTCTGTGGGGGAGGGCTGGGCTGGACCCGTCCAAGTCCAGTTTTGGATAGTCTGGCGTGGTTCCATTCCATTTCAAAGAGCTGTTTGACATTCGGCGTAACCTTGTCGCACTGCCACTCCAACATCCAATCACAGAGCTTGAGGGCTAATCACGGGGTTTGTAAAGCAAGGCGGATGTTGTAGTCCCAAACGATAGCTGGGGATTCTGGGTAGTGTAGTGTCTTCGGAAACTCTGTAGTGTCTAAACTCCGAAAAAACTATTTGTTTTTCCGAATCGAAGGTTAAAAACACAAAAGCATTGTACACAATTTAAACCAATCAATATTGTGTAATTAACAAGGATAAACTGATGTTTTTAAGTGGATGAGTAATGGAGATCATTTGACAGTGTGGGGAATACTTCCGGTTTTATTATGAAAACTTCGAGACCGGAAATACTGTTTTCACCCATGCTAACTTTACATAGAAGCTGCCCCATATACAGTACACGTTCTCCTGGCGAGACCTCAAATTATCTTCGTATATCTATCAAACTGTAGATCCTACACATCCACTGGACGTAGATTATAAAAGTACAATATACACTTCTCGCTAGAAATCTAATAAAAAAGCATTTTAATGGCCAAACTATTCCACAATTTAGGATTTTCCAGAGGGTAATTTGTGAATAAACGACCCTCCGGAGCGTTTGCAATCGACAGGAGCATGTTGTTTCTTACACGACCACTAGAGGTGCTACACTTTAAAACGTGACTCTGGGTCGTATTTAGCTGCTGAACAATCGACCTATATGGTCGTTTTTTGTAGGAGGACAGGCTGGTTAATCTCCACTCCTTTAATACTTATGTTGTCTCGCACACATGACGCCAGTGGTTCAATTACAATTGCAAAAAGCAAAGGTGACAGAGGACATCCCTGTCTTGTCCCCCTTGTTAGTGGAAAACAATCTGAGGAACTGCAGTTAGTAATAACCGCTGCTTTAGGATTTTTATAAATTGATTTGACCCACTCTATGAACCGAGAGCCCATATTTAACCTGTTCAAGATAGCAAAAAGAAAATTCCACTCAACCCTGTCAAAAGCCTTCTCTGCATCTAAAGAAAGAAGCAGAGATGGCTTCTGACCCGTGTCCAAATGGTTTATAATATTCAAAAGTCTCCTTATATTATCAGAAGAATATCTGCCCTTGACAAAACCTGTTTGATCAGGACTAATTAGTTTAGGTAAAATAATTTCCAGTCGTTTTGCTAATAATTTGGTGATAATCTTATAATCATGATCCAAGAGGCTTATAGGCCTAAATGAAGAACAATTCAAGGGGTCTTTCCCATCTTTATGTAGTACAGTAATGTATGCAAGATTCATTGATTGAGGAAGTGTTCTGTTAGAAGTTGTTAACCATTGACATAAATATAGGTTGAAGTTCAGTCCAAAACTCTTTATAAAATTCTGCCGTGAAGCCATCTGGCCCTGGGCTTTTATTTATAGGCATAGATTTAATTGCAGCCAAAACTTCTACTTCTGTAATTGATGAGTTTAGATACTCTTGATCTAAATCAGATAATGTAGGTAAATTGATGTTATGGAGATAATTGTCCAGTTCATCTTGTGAGTAATCACTTTGAGATTTGTATCATTTGTTATAAAATTCATAAAAAGTCTGGTTAATCTGTTTTGGGTGGTAGGTTATCTTGTTGTCTTTCAGACGAATTGCCTTTATAGCCCTTTCTGCTTGAAGTAGATGTTTCTACAACCAGGGTGGAGGAGAGCTCTCCCGTCAGACTGAGAGGCTCAGTGAGGTAAAGGACTCTCTGAGTGTTTAGATAGTTCATTTTAGTCTAAGTTATCTCAGTGGGTCTCAAACAAATATGTGTTACACATATTTCCAAGGCACTCCTTTATATTTCTTAGGATAAATAAAAACAGGTTTGAAATCATTCCAATGTATACTATAGGACAGTAAACCAAAAATATCGTTTAAAGTTGGAGAGATACAAAAATATGCATAAATAAATAAATGTTAACTAGGTAAAATAAGATATAAATGAACAACAAAAATAAAATAAGTTACATTTATTTGTTATTGGCTGTGGTAGGTTATTGGTTATGTTCACATACTTATTTGGTTATTAAAATGTAAACCGATCTTTTTCATATGGGTGTTTTAGAGTTGTACCCCCTAGATCTAGTCTCTAGTAATTGTGTGCTCAAAGTGCACCAGATTGAAGCATTTTACTTTAAAATGTTAAAAAAAATCTTCCCGGGGGGGGCATACCCCCGGACCCCCCTAGAGGAGGTGACGTCCACCCCCCAATTCAAACATGTTCATACAATACTGAATCATTTTAAGCCATGTTGTCGTACATTACCTATGTCAATAAGTTTCTGTTTTTGTAGTGTATTTGTCTTTTGTAGAGATTTTTCATTTATTCTTTATATATAAAATCTCGCCTAAAATCTTGCCTAGGGCAGCAAATTGTTTAGAACCGGCCCTGGTACTAGGCCTCAAGAGCCTTTCTTGTGCTGGCAGACACATAGAAACAAATTGCCGGGGCGCACTTCGCACGCGCACACACTAAAAAATTCCACGCACTCCGCGCTCACATTATGCTGGGCCCACGTGCCTTAGCACCGCTGCTATGACTCCATCCTAGGGGAAACACTGCATGTTGATATCCAAATAACTTGAAACCATGAAATCAAATTAAATTACACACTGTCTTCAGTCGAAGTGGAACATGCAGAAATAACTCTTTCCTGTGTGGATTAAAGCAACTCTGTCTTTGTTGGTACTTGGTAGTGTGCTTTCTCTTCACCACTGGTTAAAGTTATATTGTTTGTTTGGTGGCTGGAACATTTTAAAATTTAGAGAAAGTTGTTGTTTGAACTAGACGTGCATGTTTTGGACAGACATAACTTTGTAAGTTTAGCATCAGAAGTTAACTTTTTCCATGTGACTTGATGCGCTCATTAACTTGGATAATCCATTGGACAGAAATGTGTTCTTGTTTTGATCGGGCATGAAGCAGAGGAGTATTATTAGAGCTGTCAAATGGAAAAATAGTCCCTTTTTTATATAATTCGGATTTAATTTTTTTTATTTAAACAGCCCTACGAAAGAATTGTAATTATGTTTTCTCTTTGTAATGTCAGTAATCTTTATGTTAGCTTTCTTTTGTCTGCTGGTGTGAATGGTTATATTAGTGACCTAATTTCAGCAGAAGAACAGCCTATCATTTCTTGTGTTGAGCACGTTGGAGCTGAATTTCCTCTTGATTTCCTTCCAGTATTTGCTTCAGCAAACCTTTGTGACTTTTTAAAACTTATAATTAAAGTTATTGAAAAGGATAGAGCTGAATTGTTGAAATGGCAAGGCTAGATTAAAAAATATTTTTGATGAAATGAAAACAACAAACAAAACTTAAGTGCTCTATAACCACATGTGATGGAACAAGTAAATGCTGTTTTTCTCTGCAGGTGCTGCTCTCAGAACACAATTAGCTGGTCAAATGGCCTACAGAAAAGCATTATGTTACACTGAAGATGTGTTACATTAAAGCTGTGAGAGCAACCCCTGCTCCGGTGATTACCTTCAAATGGAGATGTTTATCAGTCCAACACTTGGCACACAGACTCATTAAAATGTCCTTGATGTGCTCAGATCATAAACATGACTCTAATTTCATTTATGTGGTGAATATTAGGTCTTCATGGGCTGCTTCACAGATGTTACCCTGCTCCATGAGTGTATCTTCAGATGGACTGCTGCTAAGTGACCTCTTTTTTTTAACAATGGCATCTGTACATTACACTGAGAAACAGGGAATATGTAATACTTAAAAGTAAATGAAATGTCGACAAAATACATTGCAGCTGTCACAATTATTCCAAGAATGATTAGTTCAACAAAAAAATCAATTGCCAGCTTTTTCAATAATAAATTAAAAGTCATTTTTCTAGCAGGGATTGCAGAACATGCTGCTTAAAGCCTCTTAAAGCCTCTTACATGTGGAGATTTCCTGCTTTTTCTCAGTTTTATATCATGTAGGCTAAAAGTAAAATATACATTTTGGGTTTAAGGAAAAATACATTTACAGACATCATCTTGAACTTTAAAAAAACACTTTTCCTATTTTCAAACAAGTCCAAAAGATTAATAGAGAAAATAATTGTCATATTATCTGATAATGAAAAAAATCCCAAACCGAAGCCCTGGTAGCCTATAGGCCTATATGCTATATTATCTTCAAAACGTGATAATGGGATGCTTTAAAAATATATCTTACTTTTTCCCAACACCTTGTCATTTAGAATATAATATCGACGAATATTGGAACCAAGTCTGTGATATGGAGTTATTTAACACTTACCGATCAATGCACAATACAGTCACAATTCCCACTGTGGTAAACTGGTTGCTGACATCCACGACCACCACCGCTTTGCACATAAAGCTTCCAAAGACCCATTGCCTGTCTCTGACCAGCTGGTGAATGTTGAACGGCATCACCAGCAAGAACAGCATGTCGGCTATTGCTAAGTTCAGCAAGTATATGTCTGATACCATTTTCTTCTTGCATGCTTTCACCGCGTAAATGACCAGTCCATTGGCTATAACTCCCACTGAACACAGGATGCCGTAAATTAAAGGCAATATGTGCATGAAAGTGACGAGGTCGAACTGGCTGTGGGACGCGGGAGCTGGTTTTACACATGACGGGTCGGTCATGTTCCCTGTTTGGTTGTTTTTGCAAAAATCGTCCGTGTCATTCATCTTGAGATCCGTTTAAAAAGCCTAGATGTTTTAGTAGTTGTTGACGTTGTTTTTGTTGTGATGGAGGCACTCGACACTCTCCAGCTGGCGTCTGGTCTCCAAACTTGGGAAACAAACTCGCGCACTCTCCAAAAGCACGTATTCACTCATTAAGTTCCTAACACATATTATGTGATTTAAAACTGGAAAACGTGAAATATAATTAATTCTCAATCCATGAAGAGCGATGGTCCGTGGCACATGTTTAGCTCTGGAAGAAAATAACATCCGCTGTGCGCTTTACCAAACGCAGCTTGTGCCTCAGGGGACACTATAGTCCCTCCCTTCAAAGATAATTCACTCTGTCACATAAAAAAAAAGCTACTTCAAACTGATTCCCAGAAATATTGTAATTTTTTGCCCCTTTTATCACAAATTTAAATCATTAAGGAGAGTAAAACAAACTCCTCAGAAGCATTTTGTTGCAGTGCACAATTTCGTGCATCCCCATAATTCACTCTCTGCTATACGTTTATTTAATAACTGAATGAGCGTTAATGTTCATTCTTCAAATATGACAAGTATTTCAAGTTAAAGTTAGTAAAATGGAAGAATCAATAACAGCTATCTTTAGAGTTACTTGAGGCAATCGGATGAAACAGAAATCTAAGGGACTCTTCGACAGAAAATACCTGCACAGTTGAGTTTAATTACTTTTAAATAAAGACGTGTGTTTATTGAATTTTAATCAAACTGCACATGGCCAAAAAGTTTTTAAATATTCCACTTTTTTTTTTTACCAGGTCCCTAGTATTTATTTTATTTTGAATTTGTTTCATTACTGAGTGCATAACAATTGTGACCAAAATAAAATAACATGTTGGAAAAACCAACATGTATGGCACACAAAGCTATCTTTAACATTAAAAACATCAGTCGTAGCACAAAAACATTTAAACAAAAGAAAACAGGACATGTTCGGAAAAATGTTAATTCTAATGCAGGTGTGTAGGTGCTCATTGGTGAGGTGATGGAAACAGGGCAAAGCTCTGCAGGGAACAGTGAGAGATACGGTCTGTAGACAGAGAGTATCACTTTCTGTCATCTCTCACATCTTTCACTCTGTCACTCTCTGCAGCGGACTGTCGTGGTTGACAATAGATCTGATCTGAATCTATTGAGTGAAGATACTGTGTAACCTAACCTTCTCACCAAAGATGGAATTTCTGCCATCATTAGAATTCAGCTTGCGAGGAGAGTTAGTCAGAGTTTGATCCAACTCAACTTTGAGAGCTCTGCTGGGATCTGACCACAGGTGAGTGAGCTTTCCCCTGACTGTAACTGTTTATTAATTCCTTATGATGCTCTCTCCCAAAGTGGACCATAATATATATTTTTTAACACAGCCACTTGGAGCTATTATTTCTGCTCCAGGACAATAGCTGACCTGCTTTAATTAGTCTGTTGAGCTCTATTGGCTACTTACAGCAAAATAAAAATACAACCCTGAATCAAAATCACATATACTTAATTTATACTGTAGGCTACGTATATCATTTTTCCTCCCTTTCGTTTTTTATGAGTTATAACCTATGGTTATAACCAGTGTTGGGCAAGTTACTTTTAAAAAGTATAGTAATAGCTATAGTTACTGCTCTCAAAAAGTAACTAGTTACTTTATTAGTTACTAAATTATAAAAGTAACTAGTAACAAGTTACTTTACTTTAAAAATAATAACAATACAAATACAAGTTTTTGTGTTGTTCTGTGGCACAGTAAGAGAAAAGACAACTCCCCATCATTCCAGCAATTATCATTATGAAATGTAGTGGAACAATAAAACACAAAATATATGTTTAGACATTTTGACAGGCATCTTTATTGTAGCCTCAACAATCAAGTGGACAATGCTTTCTGTCCTGCACACAGTTTACATTTGACCGTAATATTTTTTGCGTCCTTTATCCCCACAAATTGAAAATAGTGGTTATATCTCCAAGTTGTAAATGCGCTGCTGCTCTCGCTGATACTTGCATCTGCCATTGTGTGTGTGTGAGTGTGTGTGTGAGTGTGTGTGTGTGTGTGTGCGTGTGCGTGTGCGTGTGCGTGTATGTGTGTGTGTGTGTGTGTGTGTGTGTGTGTGTGTGTGTGTGTGTGTGTGTGTGTGTGTGTGTGTGTGTGTGTGTGTGTGTGTGTGTATGTGTGTGCTGGTGGTGGGCGTTGCGTGTTAGCAAGTGTTTGTGTGGCTGTGTATTTTCCCCATAAGGCAAGACCCGCCCAACTCTGTCTCTGATTGGCTTACCCTGAAATATTACCCCGCGTTAACCAATCATCACTCCTCTCTGGTCACTTTCACTTTTCCATAGTACTGTGAGAGGACATCACTGTATTCGCCTGCAAATTACATCCGCAGGGAGATTAGGTTCAGTTGGATCACATAATGTAACGCAGTAACGCACCCATTTAAATCACAGTAACTATAACGGCATTACTGAATGGGAATAGGTAACTAGTAACGTTATTGGTTACCGCAAAAGGTAGTTGTGTTACAGTAACGCGTTAGTTTGTAACGCGTTTGTCCCAACCATGGCTTTAGACCCGGATGTTTTTTCTTTAGCCCCGGACAAATTCTCCCTCAA
Source organism: Gymnodraco acuticeps (assembly GCF_902827175.1). NCBI lineage: Eukaryota > Metazoa > Chordata > Actinopteri > Perciformes > Bathydraconidae > Gymnodraco > Gymnodraco acuticeps. The sequence goes on from NW_022990772.1 coordinate 2,208,872, forward strand.
TAATATAATACATTAACCGTAAGGAGGGTCAGGCCGATTGTCGAACCTCAGATTGAGGAGGAACAATGCGGATTCCGTCCTGGTCGTGGAACGACGGATCAGCTTTTTACTCTCGCAAGGATCCTGGAGGGGGCCTGGGAGTACGCTTATCCGGTCTACATGTGTTTTGTAGACTTGGAGAAGGCGTATGACCGAGTTCCCAGGGAGTTACTGTGGGAGGTGCTGCGGGAGTATGGGGTGAGGGGGTCTCTACTCAGGGCCATCCAATCTCTGTACTCCCGAAGCGAGAGCTGTGTCCGGGTCCTCGGCAGTAAGTCGGACACATTTCCGGTGAGGGTTGGCCTCCGCCAGGGCTGCGCTTTGTCACCAATCCTGTTTGTAATATACATGGATCGGATTTCGAGGCGTAGTCGTGGGGGAGGGGGTCTGCAGTTCGGTGGACTAAGGATTGCACCACTGCTTTTTGCAGATGATGTGGTTCTAATGGCTTCATCGGTCTGCGACCTTCAGCACTCACTGGATCGGTTCGCAACCAAGTGTGAAGCGGCTGGGATGAGGATCAGCACCTCCAAATCTGAGGCCATGGTTCTCAGCAGGAAACCGATGGACTGTCCACTTCAAGTAGGGAATGAGTCCTTACCCCAAGTGAAGGAGTTCAAGTATCTCGGGGTCTTGTTCTCGAGTGAGGGAACAATGGAGCGTGAGATGGGCCGGAGAATCGGAGCAGCGGGAGCGGTACTGCAGTCGCTTTACCGCACCGTTGTGACGAAAAGGGAGCTGAGCCAGAAGGCAAAGCTCTCTGTCTACCGGGCCATTTTCGTTCCTACCCTCACCTATGGTCATGAAGGATGGGTCATGACCGAAAGAACGAGATCGCGGATACAAGCGGCCGAGATGGGTTTTCTCCGCAGGGTGGCTGGTGTCTCCCTTAGGGATAAGGTGAGAAGTTCGGTCATCAGGGAGGGACTCGGAGTTGAGCCGCTCCTCCTTCGCGTCGAAAGGAGCCAGTTGAGGTGGTTCGGGCACCTAGTTAGGATGCCACCTGGGCGCCTCCCTAGGGAGGTGTTCCAGGCACGTCCAGCTGGGAAGAGACCAAGGGGTAGACCTAGGACCAGGTGGAGGGATTATATCTCTTCGCTGGCCTGGGAGCGCCTTGGGATCCCCCAGTCAGAGCTGGTTGATGTCGCCAGGGAAAAGAAAGTTTGGGGCTCTCTGCTGGAACTGCTACCCCCGCGACCCGACCACGGATAAGCGGAAGAAGATGGATGGATGGATTAACCATACTTTACCTCGAGGACGGCAGGTTTGTAATTTCCCGTGTTCAGTGAATGCAACAGAGGCAAGACACCACCAGACCAGAGAGTTGCATGGAAATAAACGTGTTTTATTGTCTGACAGGTCTGTGACAGTGTTTAAACTGTCGGGCGCAGACGCGGAGTTTCTGAAGATGGACATTTTTTTTAAAATAAAAAATACGGCAATTCTCAAGTGGTGGCTCACACAACAACCCCAGAGCCACCTCCTGAGCCAGGTGAACAAGGTATGTAAATGTCAGTAAACTTACAAGTTATGAGAACATGTAAGCAAAGCATAAATTATAGCTACGTTGACGTTACTTTGAATCGCGCGGGTAAGCTAAACCGTTAGCAAGTAGCTATAGCTAGCCAGATATATTAAATAAACACTTTGTCATACAATCTAAATGTTGTGTTTTTTAGCGTTACTTGGTGATTTCAAAGAAAGCTCTCTGGGAAATGTTGACTTACTGTCAGTGTTCGACATGAAGCTAGAAGCTACCTTACAGTTGACCCTGAGTCCTGTCAGTGTTTCATAGTTAGCTTAGCTAAGCATCAACCTAGCACTGAAATATCTGGATGTTATGTGACAGTATTTCTGAGAAAAAGTCAGCTGAAATGGTGGCATAGTTGCCACTGCTTTTCGTGTCGACAGCATGTTTGAACGTATTTGCAGCAGTAAATGTGGCTGTGTGGCCACTGACGTTGCCATAACAACACCTGAATTTAAATGTGCAACCTCTTTTTGTGACAGATTTTTGCATGAAATTATAATTCTTCTGATGATATTTCCTATTGACAGCTAGTTTCTATGTGAACATTATGAGATGGACAGTCAGCTAACAAGCTTTTCATACAAATACTTCAGATCAAAGCCAATCCAGTGGGGCTCCTGAAAGGGAGCAAGGGACACTATGCTCCCAAATATTAAGCCTTGACCCCCATCTTAAAATTGATATGATCAAAAAATGATCTGCATTGTCGGAGGCCTTTTTTCCTCATCATGTCAAATTGTACAGCTTTCCTTAGTTTTGAATGCAGAAAGATGACTATATTAGAGTATTAAGTGAAAATGACTATATTAAAGTGTTAAGTGAATATATTAAGTGAATTACTCAAACTGCATTTGTATAGGAATGATTCTGTCCTATTGGCAGATAACTACTCTTAACAGTGATATCTACAAGAGGTTTCCAATGTAAATGTAACTATTTTCAATTGGTTAGTATTAGGGATGCACGATATTGGTTTTTTGAAACCGATACCGATAACTTCCTGCTTCTCAAGACCAATATCGATAACAAAAAAATGTTTACGCCACAAATTATTTTAACGCGATTAACGCATGTGTATTTTTTTTCCTCGGCCGCCCCGTAGTTTCAGAGCGCATCGAGTTTAAAATACCATCTACAAGCTGATGCTGACAGCCCCGCTCCTGTCGCCCGCTTGTGGCAGACCACACTTCCACGCTCACCGGTAGTCACCGACTGGCCATCTGGAGGACCGGGAGGGTGTGTGTATGTGTGGCCCGAGCGAGCGAGAGAGAGAGACCTTATGTGCATTGTTGTTGTTAGCATCTGGTGCTAGCTAGCTGCGCTAACGGATATACGGAGCTGTTTAAATGAAAACAGAGGAGCGACATTTCGCCACAACTGCGCCGAGCACTTGACTTTATGCAGGAAGCCAGACAGTGGGACATTGTACGAAAAGTCAGCACACTCAGCACGGATAGTGCGCAACATGATTGCAGCGTCCAGGCAGCTCCGGTTCGAGCATATGCCTTGAGTTGCACATAGCTCCAACGCCCATACCACCGACGACATGTTTATTTACTGTCCTGGCTTCACGAGTTAGGGAGCGCTGGATTTGTGAAAAACTCCCCTCTTCCTAAACCACTAATACCACAGTACTGGCAAAACGGGAGGAGCCGAGTGAAAAACAAGCGCCCCTCATCCCAATCCACCCACACCGCAGTATTTTTTTCTTTTTTTTTACCCAAAAAATATATTGTATATTATCGGGGCTATTAATACTGGTATCGGGTTTATCGGGATGACGTCATAATTCCTAATATCGGGCCGATAATTATCGTGCATCCCTAGTTAGTATTACATTTTGTGACAGTGTGGTGACACTCATTTTAATGAAGACAAATGTGTGTATCTTGAAATTCATTTATTTGACAGAGCTGGAAACTGATTGACTTACATACTTGTTTGTGTTTACCCACAGTCATCACAGATGAGCCAAACAGAGTAGAGGATGAAGAAAGGAGAACAGGAGAAAGGGACACACAAGAAGGAGATACAACAGACAAGAACGACAATGGAGACAACAATGAACAGGAACACCAGAACAGACAAGAGTCAATGGGTAACATGACTGATTTAGGGACTGCAGATGCAGGGCCAAGGCAAGTGAGACATCACTGCTTTCCATCCAGCATGTTTGGCCAGCAAAAGAGATCATTTAAACCGCAAACAGCAAGTGATGAGGGAAGCAGCAAGTGATGAGGGATTATTATTTCCTCCTTCCATCCCTTTTTTCTGTTTAATCTGACTAACAACTTCTAATAATTTTACATAGTTTATGATTTAATTGGAAAATGAAGTGTTTTTAAATAATAAACCTGTTTCTGATTCTGAGATCATTATCTTACGTGGCCAAATGTCTGCAATGTCAAGTTTGCTTTGACTTTTTGCTTCAGATAAAGTATATTCAGGATAAGGAGGGATTCCCAGAGGGGAAGAAATGGCAAATCAAGGACCTACATTCAGTCCCCTATGATGAATGTGATCTGATTAAATTGTTTCCCATCAGGATGACTCATGCTAGCTTTGATGATCTTCTGTCATTTCATTTAGCGCAAACATCATGTGAATAAAATGTGTCCTATGTTTTGATTTATGACGATATAACTGATGACATTCCCATCAAGATAAGTTATACTTTGTGTTTAGTGCTATTTGCTAATGGCAGTATGCTAACACGCAAAACGAAAATGATGAACTACCATGTAAACATTGTCATTGAGAGCTTGTTAGCATGCCGATGTTAGCATTGACCTCAAAGCACTGCTGTGCTCCTAGATGTCATTTACACAGAGGACACAGGTCCCACCACAATGTTGTGTTTCATGCTGAGTATGTTTGTATTTTCTATTCTAGGCTATGCCTTTTTAATGCGCCTTAATGCAATTTTTTACCAACACTTCACTCTGATCCTCATTTTATTTCCTTATGTATGTTTCATCTGAACCCTTTTGTCCCAACCACTTTAATCACAAACAGACGCCTTCGGCTGTGCTTGACGGTGCAGTCTCACTGAGCTATTATCATGACTGGACTTAGTAATGTGATGTGAATACAAGCACACATAATGTGATATTTCTCGACACAAATGATTGTATTATTTGCAAGTTGCTGCTGCTACCATGGTCAAACTAATGTGAGTTTAAGTGGGGGCGTTTTGAAGAGAGAAACTGATTTTGATGAATAAATTAAGGAGGAGGTTTAATATTTTTCAAGTGCAGCCTTTTGTCAGTTTGAAAGTCACGGCCAATGACAGCCCTGTTGTGTTCATTCAGGGAAAGGTGCATGCTAATTTCTGAGAAATTAGAGCAGGATGCCAAAGACAAGATTTGGCCTATAAAAACTCAATCTAACCATTTAAATCGTACTATGCACTTCATGACCAGCTCCGTTCTCCCCCATCATTTTTAATGTCACTATTTTGAAATGATAAACAAATATATATTCTGTGTTTATTCTAAACATATTTTGCTCCTCTTGAGAGAAATACAGTTGTCCACATCTGTCCATGTGTTGTGTGATTAGTCATGTCTTAGAAGGCGCTTATTTATCGATTATTCACAGCCTCCTGTAGATAAAGCATTGTGTGCAATTTCAAATTAGACATGCCATTGTTCAGTTTTGTGCAGCCTGCTACAAAACAAAGTTGAACTTTCTTCACCTGATAGCACTATTGGCAATAGTGCTATCAGGTACATGGAGCTTCAATAATTGCACTTATGGCTGCTACAAATCTTCAGCAGTCTTTTTGTTTTCCTTCAAGGTGCGACTGGTGCAAACTCAGGTTACGAGTGCAGGGTCAAACCTCATCCGCTCAGACATCCATACAGTAGGTGGACGACGGTGCTAGCCCCGGGTCAGCTCCTGAGATTACAGGTGTGCACCGGTATGAATAAGAAGCAGGGCATTGCGGAAAAAAGAGCACAAGCACTCAATAAAGCTCGGCACAGGATCAAGTGCAGAACAACCATAACACCTATACATGCTATAAATGAAAGCCAAAGCAGGTCCGAGTAGATTAACCCAGGCCTAAAAATTGGCTTTCAAAAGACGTCTCAAATATGATTAAGCTACTTTTTGACAATGGAGTCCTGGATTACTAAATTGCAACAACCTACATTATGTTAATCCTCATTAATGAGATAATGTGCGCAGAACACTGACCGGAGGCGGCTCATAATAGCTGGAACAGATCACATAAAACCACAGTATGATGGCCTCAGAGGATATTACAGACGCTACAGCAGAACAAAGTCACAAACACATAACCCTTAAAGTGATCAGCATGCGGAGATGAAATACTGGCCTTGTTTTTTGTAATTCCAATTTAATCTCAAAGAAGTGAACTGTCCACTGCTTTTTAAACTGCATGTTTATCTACAAAATGATTGCACATATTGTTCCTTTTATTGAACATTTTTCTGGCTTGTTCACTGAAATTGGCAAGATTTCCAAGAACCATCCATATGATTAACAGCATTGTTCTGAAGTTAAATGTGCTTCTTTTGAGGTTTAATTGACTTTACTGTCCTGATATTTGTTCAGAAATGCAGTACAGTACATTCTGTACAGGCTAGTGTGCTGTAAATCCATGGTTATTGTCAGGATTATTATGTCATGTCACGTGTCCATGTCTAGGTGTGGGTGTTTTTCCGTTCTCCTTGTCATGTTTTCCTCCCTGTATATTGTCTGGTCTCTTTTCCCTGTGTTTTCATGTCTGTCGTTAGTTTCCCTGGTGTGTCTAATTTCCTGATTGTTTTCACCTGTCACTCCTTGTGTGTCTCCTGTGCTCATCAGTGTCAGCCCTGCCCCTGATTATTCCCACCTGTGTCTAGTTACCCTGTGTTTAAATTCCCCTGTCTCCCAGTGTTCAGTGTCAGTTCATATTGTCTCTTGCCATGGTCAGGTCTATGCTCTTTTATGCTCAAGAATAGTTTTGTTCCTCACTACGTGAGCGTTTTTCCTTTTGGTCTCATTTTTTGTCATCTCATCCTGAGATTAGTTAGTGACCTTCTTTTGTTCATCGTGTTTTTTTGGAAAAATAAAGTATCTTACCAATACTTTACCTCTGTCTCCCTGTCTTCAATTGGGTCCAACATCCTAAGTGCCTGAGATCGTAACAGAACGAACTGACCAGAAATGGACCCAGCAGATGATCCATTTGAGGTGGAGCTACAGCATTTTCCCTTTTGCTGCTGTGATTGGTGGAGTGGAGCGTACAGTGTTTGGCAGAGGGAGGCCGCTCTGGTAGAGGCGCACCGACCGGTTGGCTATGGAGAAACCAGACTTGGTGAAATTCGTACCTGGCTGGATGTTGAACTTCCTCTGGATGTGTGATTTCCAGCCTGCCGACTGCAGACGTCTCGGTGTGTTCCGTCTGGGGTCAACCCATGCTTCTGCCCCAGTTCCTGCTCCTGTCCAGGAGTCGTTTTCTGGAACTCGTCCGGCTTTTGGAGGTCCACGGAGCCTTCAGGCGGCTTCTAAGAGAAGGAGTCGCAAGTCCAGGCTAGCAGCCCGAGCCCCAAGAGCCATGATTCCGGTCCCAGTTCCGGCCCCAGCAGCCATGGTTCCGTGCTCCAGTACCATCCCACATAGCCATGGTACCGTGCTCCAGTACCATCCCACACAGCCATGGATCCGTGTTCCGGTTCCTTGCCCAGCAGCCATGGTTCCGGCTCCAGTGCCGGCCCCAGCAGCCATGGTCCCTGCTCCAGAACCGGACCTTACAGCCATGTTTCCGGCTCCAAAACCGGCCCACACAGCCATGATCCAGGCTTCAGCTCCGGACCTTACAGCCATGTTTCTTGCTCCAGAACTGGATCTTACAGCCATGGTTCCGGCTCAAGTACCGGCCCCAGCAGTCATGGTCCCGACTCCAGCTCCTCGTCACCTGTTGGCTCTCCAGCCTGCACCAGCTCCCCGAGTCCTGTCGGCGTACCGGCCGACTCCAGCACCTCGTCTCCTGTTGGCTCTCCAGCCGACGCCAGCTCCCCGTGTCCTGTCGGCGTACCGACCGACACAAGTCCCCTCTCAGGTCCCCTCTCGAGTCCCCTCTCAAGCCTCTTCTCCAGTTCCCTCTCGAGTTCCCTCTCAGGTCCCCTCTCAGATCCCCTCTCGAGTCTCTTCTCGAGTCCCCTCTCGAGTCCCTGTTCAAGTCCCCTCTCCAGTCCCTTCTCAAGTCCCTTCTCAAGTCCCCTCTCGAGTCCCCTCTCGAGGCCCCTCTCGAGTTTCCTCTCAGGTCCCCTCTCCAGTTCCTTCTCAAGTCCCCTCTCGAGTCTCCTCTTGAGTCACCTCTCGAGTTCCCTCTCAAGTCACCTCTCGAGTCCCCGATCAAGTTCCCTCTCGAGATTCCGATCAAGTCAACTCTCAAGTTCCCTCTCAAGCCCTCTCTCGAGTCACCTCTCGAGTCTCCGATCAAGTTCCCTCTCGACATTCCTCTCAAGTTTCCTCTCGAGTTCCCTCTCAAGCCCTCTCTTGAGTTCCCACTCAAGTCCCTACTCAAGTGTCGTTGGAGGTTCCGCTGGGGGTCCTGCCAACTCTATGTCCTGCGCCGTTGGAGGCCCCGCCGACTACTCTCCTGCCGGGGGTCCTGCCAACCCTGTGTCCTGTCCCGTTGGAGGCCCCGCCGACTACTCTTCTGCCGGGGGTCCTGCCAACCCTGTGTCCTGTGCCGTTGGAGGCCCCGCCGACTACTCTTCTGCCGGGGGTCCTGCCAACCCCGTGTCCTGTGCCGTTGGAGGCCCCGCCGACTGCTCTCCTGCCGGGGGTCCTGCCGGCCCTGTGTCCTGTGCCGTTGGAGGTCCCGCCGACTGCTCTCCTGCCGGGGGTCCTGCCGGCCCTGTGTCCTGTGCCGTTGGAGGTCCCGCCGACTGCTCTCCTGCCGGGGGTCCTGCCGGCCCTGTGTCCTGTGCCGTTGGAGGTCCCGCCGACTGCTCTCCTGCCGGGGGTCCTGCCGGCCCTGTGTCCTGTGCCGTTGGAGGTCCCGCCGACTGCTCTCCTGCCGGGGGTCCTGCCGGCCCTGTGTCCTGTGCCGTTGGAGGTCCCGCCGACTGCTCTCCTGCCGGGGGTCCTGCCGGCCCTGTGTCCTGTGCCGTTGGAGGTCCCGCCGACTGCTCTCCTGCCGGGGGTCCTGCCGGCCCTGTGTCCTGTCCCGTTGGGGGTCCCGCCGACTACTCTTCTGCCAGGGGCCCTGCCAACCCCATGTCCTGTTTCGTTGGAGGCCTCGACATCACCTGTCTCGCCGGGGGTCCTGCCAACTCCTTGTCCTCTTCCGTGGGGGATCTTGCCGACACCTGTCCCACCGGCTCCGGTTCCTGTCCGGTCAACACCGGCTCCTGCCGGCTGGTCTTCGCCCCTCCTCGAACTCTGCCTTGCCCCCGGGCCGTCCGCCTGAGTTCCCCTTTTTGAACTCTGCCTCGCCCCCGGGCCGTCCGCCCGAGACCCCATCCATGGTCTCTGCCTCACCCCCGGGCCGTCCGCCCGAGACCCCTTCCTGGTCCTCTGCCGTGCCCTGGGCTGTCAGTCAAGGCCCGTCCTCCGGACCCCCTCCACCCACCCTGCTGGACTTTTTGTTTTTTTGTTTAGGGACGTCTAGTATCCGTCCCTTGAGGGGGGGGTTCTGTCAGGATTATTATGTCATGTCACGTGTGTGGGTGTTTTTCCGTGCTCCTTGTCATGTTTTCCTCCCTGTATATTGTCTGGTCTCTTTTCCCTGTGTTTTCATGTCTGTCGTTAGTTTCCCTGGTGTGTCTAATTTCCTGATTGTTTTCACCTGTCACTCCTTGTGTGTCTCCTGTGCTCATCAGTGTCAGCCCCGCCCCTGATTGTTCCCACCTGTCTAGTTACCCTGTGTTTAAATTCCCCTGTCTCCCAGTGTTCAGTGTCAGTTCATATTGTCTCTTGCCATGGTCAGGTCTATGCTCTTTTATGCTCAAGAATAGTTTTGTTCCTCACTACGTGAGCGATTTTCCTTTTGGTCTCATTTTTTGTCATCTCATCCTGAGATTAGTTAGTGACCTTCTTTTGTTCATCCTGTTTTTTTGGAAAAATAAAGTATCTTACCAAGACTTTACCTCTGTCTCCCTGTCTGCAATTGGGTCCAACATCCTAAGTGCCTGAGATCGTAACAGTTATCTATACAACATCCAAGAGAGCCAGTTTAAATCAGCTTTAGCCTTTGCAGACCTTTTACAAGCACAACACCCTTTATAAATCCCTACAGGAAAGGGAAAACCCCAAAAAGCATAATAGAGCCCCTTGATGAAGTTTGTGTGTATCAGTGTCATATATGGTTTGAACTTGTCCCTTGACTTGGATCCTTTATATTTCCAATATGTTTAAATAGCATATTGACGCAACTTTTGATGTTTTGGGGTGTTAATGTGCTGGACTATTCATTTGGCGCAAGTCCACCAGTAACAACCTTTATATATACAGTCTATGGTAACAACAGTTGTTTTTATACTTTAGTTTGTGTATTAATTAAATAAAACCATGTACAGTATGAAATTGAGTGGCTGGTAGGTTGATTTTGCTTCCTTGACAGACAGCCAGGCTAGTCGTTTACTTTTCGGTTTTCTTTATGCTAAGACCATCTGCTGGCTCAAGCTGTACATTTATAATAGAAAAGCAAGGTTGTAAGCAATCTTGTTATCTAACCCTCAGCCAGAAAGTGAGTATAGTCTATTTCCAAATATGTCAAACTGTTCGTTTAAATTCCTAAAATCCATTTTCCCCCCTTGGAGTCTAAAGACACTGCCTGCATTGCCTTTTAATAAACTATTGATTATTCTAGAACATTTCTAAAAATGTAGAATAAAAGGTGATTTCAAAATGTCTAAAAGCTGGGCTGTGATGTCACTGCAGGAGGCCGCTGAGCATCATCCTCTTCCTGCCTTTTTCTCTTAAGTCCTGATGAGCTCTATTTATAGCGAAGCGTATCATTTTCTGTGACATAAAGTTATTTGACAGGATTAAGAAGATTTCATCATTCCTTTCTTTGTGAGACCATGAAACAGCTTAGGGCTGTTTCCTGTAGTATAGGTGAACTGTATATACATCTGTGAATGCAGCATTTAGATAAAGTGTTGTTAAAGGGGATGATAATTCAAAGCGGGTTGATGCTTCAATTGCAACAAAAGTGACAAACACTTGACTCGTTGGTATTACCCGACTTTTTAGAAAAGTTAACTCCCACATTCAGAAGAACCCATTGAACTTGCAAGCAATAACAAAGGGATATGTGATGCGTGTCTACCCAATCGGAAAACTAGGATGAGTTCTTGAGCTGATCACTGAAAAAGCATTACATTTTATTTTTTATCTATATAATATATCATTATAATTTGCCTGGTCTGAGGTATAGAACATCAAATATATATAATTCGGTTTTTTGGGAGGATTTTTGCAAACCAGCATTACTGTCTTCATCAAATCTATTTGCAAAAGTTTCTGAGGAAAAGCATTTTATAAATGCTGTATTCAGTTATTTTAATAAACACAGATCTTGTATCAGTTTATTATTAAGAGTTATACGGAAATCTTACAAGAAGTAAAATGCCACCTTGATTCTTTTGACTTTATGCTTGCAAGTTTAACAGAGTTTTGCGATTACAATTTCATATAATTACTTTTAAAATAATTACTCTTTTTTCAGTTACTCACCTTTCTTTTTATTAACATGCATGAGGCTTTTTGACTTTGAAAGTGTTTTTATGTAGAGATGTCTTTAGTTAATGACATAGATTAGGGTTTGTTTAAGAAAGTTCATTTTATGCAATGTAAATGAAATGGGTTGAACAACACATTATCAATGTCTTCAGTATTCAAGCCACAGCTTTTTGACAGCTTGGAAATGATCATCATCATTATGTAGAAAGGAAACAGACAATTGTCCTTACAGATTCATGTTGCATGTCATGTGACTTAAGAACCCAAAGTTAATAATAATAATAATAATAATGCATTACATTTTTTATTAGAGCGCTTTTACAGGTGCTCAAAGCGCTTTACAAGTACACATTACACATATTAGACATGTAAGAGTCATTACTGTGGACATTACCCACAGGAGCAAATGCGGGTAAAGTGTCTTGCCCAAGGACACAACGGCCTGACGCAGTGGCGGCCGAGGCGGGATTCAAACTGGAGTTCACCAACGCCCCTTGATCTGATGACCAACGCTCTAACCACTGCGCCAAAACCGTCCCATGTTATGCATGCTATGCTTACAATATGCTCAATAATAATGATTTGGCCTTATGCCGTGGAAGCCATTCATCTACAGTAAACAAATACAAAATAATGTACAGCCATCCATATAAATGCAGTACATTCATGCACTCATATTGTATATTGTGTTTTAATGGTCCACAACACATTATATATGGATGATTTCATAACCTTTAATATATACTGATCAGTCATTTTCTATCGCATCAGAGACCTGAGAACATCCTGTCCTCCGTGTCCAAAAATAAACCCTACAGTATAGACATGGGGCCGAAAACAGTGAGTGATAAGTGCTCTTTGCAAATAACTAGCAACACGTGGACAAAGCGGAGAGTTTAAGTATTTTTTTCAAGACTATCTTTAATTTAATATTTGCTGGTATGCCTTAGGCCTGTAACTGAATTAGGAAAATGTGAACTGAAAAGCCTGTTGCCAGAATGTCCGATTGTATTAAATATCAAACCAGACATGTTCTAATTTATGTCAGATACGGCGATTGGTGCATCGCAGATACACTTTAGCCTTTGCTGCATGTCCAGAAACATCTGTTGATGTCAGAGCTGAGCACAAATGCAGAGAAAAACATGAAGCAACAAAAGAAGTAGCCTGCCCTGTCTGGTTCCCATTTAATAGTATCACATGCCTGAGATGACGTTTGTTAATGATTTGCACGCTCTAGTTTAGTGTATATTTATGCTACACTGCTGTCTTTGTGTTCACATTCCTTGCAGATTAAACACTAATGAAATATTTATTCACAAGAAAGAAAACATGTGAATAAAAATAAAATGTTATCCTGTGACTGTGACTAATCTGTAGTCCCAAACAACACCATGGCTTTTATTCCTTTCATAACATATAGATAATATTGTGTTGTACTGTTGGAGAAGCCTGTGACATAAGATTTTCATCGACATAACTACTTTGTAGCTATGGTTGTATGACTAATAAAGAACATGAACGAGATAACATGACGTGTGTGCTTTCCCATGCATGTTGCCGTTGTAATGTAGTTTCCTCTGATGAGACGGTTGATAAGATTATAAATCGCTACCAGCAAGACAGATCTGTCAATATGAACTACTGTCGGAAAAACTCTTCATTAACATCCAATCATTAACAGTACATTATCATACTGTAGCGTTATGTAACTCAGCTCAAATTAGATGACTTTATGTTTGTTTGAATGGAAAAGCAAACAAGCTTTGACAGGCAATTCCCTGAAATGAATTCACCATAGCTTATATTATGCTTGTTTTCTTCTGCACTGCTGCTGGATGACAAAGATCTTGTGGCCGATCTTTGGACAATCATATGATCTCCTTCTGCAGCTCCTCCGGGGGATTAAGCTAGATGAATTCACACAATGTGGTGAATCTGTTCCTTTGTAAAGTAACCACTTATCTACTCCGATGTTAAATACCTCACATACTCACACCAGAGCCTCCATTTTCTGAGAATTGAAGATCATAACAATTTTCTAAAAAGTTCTTTATCTTACAGGCACTTAACAAAGTTGGGCTTTTCCCCACATTTTATAGTACAGACATTTCTTTCATGTAAATAGGCTTTTGATTCACATGGGAAAGTAGTGTATGTACTAGAAGGCAAGACACATTGACATTGAGATCACAATTGAGATTTGACAGCAGATTGAAACTTTTGCTTTTTAAAACATTGGTTTATTAAGATGAGAGCACAGTTGTCTCGAATCAGTTGGGTATGCGCACTTGTGATTTGTGTAATCTAAGAAATTAGAACATATTGTATATGATAAGACATTTATGATATAAAATAACTAGCCAACAAACGTCTTTTAGCTGCATATTTGTCATGACATACGTTTCTTTGGTGACAAAAAGAAACAGCTGTGTTTTTATTTTGAACAACACTTTAAGTGAAGCTGTAGGAAAAGTGATTCATTTTATTGGACAGAATATGGGAGGAAAAACAGAGTAATTATGGCTTTGAATCAAATGTATTGTTTTCTCAGTCATTTCAGGTCGTTTTTCGGGGTGTTTATGTGACCAAATCTCTTTTTATTTTTGGCAAAATGTTCTCAGAGGACTACTACTTCCTATTTTAAATGAGTCTGTAATCTCCCCTGCCTGAACTATTTAGACTCTTATCAGCGGCATGTCATATGATTAATATTCTCCTAGGTTTGTTTTAAGAATCTTATCAGATGGGTTTATGTTTTCCTTTGACTAATGTTTTTTCTTTTCTTTTTAAATTCTCTTTTTACTCAGCTTTTCACATGTTTACAGTCATAGATAATACAATATTCTCTGTAAGCCTTCTGTAGTTAACAGTGAAATCACAAATCAAACATACATATGTGTGGATAATACAGAGGCAGGCCTCACTGACCTTCACACATGCTATAACATGATATACAGTACGAACAGGGATATGGGGGTGTACCTGCAACTTATTCAAACAAGGGGGGCATACAAAAAATACTAAAAACAAAAAGATATAAAAATCCCTTCTAGACAAATGATGATTGTATTGGTCTAACATATATTATCAATTTTTCCCATCTTGACAAAAAGATTCCCTGTTGCAGTCTCAAAGCAAGGGTTATCCTTTCCATCTTAAAAATATCATACACAATGTCAATCCAGTCATCCAAAGTAGGTTGGTTTTACCCACATTCTGGTGATGGCCTTCTTGCAAGCAGCACTCAAGATTCGAAATAGATATTTATCTTTAGAGCAAAACATTTCTGGTGGTAAAGCACCCAAATATAACGAATCAAATTTAAATGGAATGTCTACCTGAAAAACCTTTTGTAAAACTCCATGAGCCTGCTGCCAGAAAGGGTTCAATGATGTGCAAGACCAGAATATATAAAAATGGTTTGCCATGAGGCCTCCACACTGTCGACAGCATGCAGAGGAATTAGTATAATGTCTCTTCTGGGCTGGAGTAATGAGAAACCGTGTGAGGTTTTTCCAACAAAACTCTCGCCATGAGGTTGAACTTGAAGTTTTCCATTGTGTCTCACATAAATTCTCCCAATCTTCTTCCTTCAGAACTAAGTTTCCTTCCCTTTCCCATTTTTGTTTTGCATACAGCGAGTTACTTTTTGTCTGTTGTAAACTCCTATAGATTTTTGAGACAACTTTCTTGTTTGAGCCCTCAAGATAGGCATCTTTAAAAACTTTTAACAAAGTGTTATCCCAGTGCACTTGTGTACTCTCCCTCTGTAATTGATCGATGTAATGACGAACTTGAAGGAACCTGTAAAAAATCATCACGTTTCAAGTCAAACTGCCCCTTCAGATTCTGAAAGCTGTTCTGGACCCCTTGTGAAAAAATGTGCAGTAGGCTGTCAGGCCTTTTGAAGACCAAAACTTAAATCTTGCGTCCCATCTTCCAGGTAGAAATTCTATATCATACACACACCATCTTAAAACCTTTACAGCCTCCCTCAAGTGATCTTGAGTTAGCAGTCTGTTCCACACCTTAAGTGACAGACAGATCCATGGGTCTCTCAGTTCGTTTAGTTTATTCATCAAGACCGTATCCCCAATTGCAGCTTGAATTGGAAATTCTTCTGATATAGCACTCTCAATCTCCTTCCATCTAGCAACGTACTTTGGATTGCACCAGCATATTAATGGTCTCAATTGAGCCGCAGTATAGTAATCCTTTAAACATGAAGTGCGACACCACCCTTGTTTTTAGCCAATTGTAAACTCTGATATTTAAATGTTGGCCTTCGTCCCTGCCAAATGTACCTTGAGATATGTTTATCCCACTCCTGAAATTGTTGGTCAGGTAATTCTAGTGGAAGGGACTGGAAGAGATACAGCAGTCTCAGCAAAATAACCATTTTGACCGATTCAATGCACAAACTAAAACTAAGAACAGGAACAAGGTCCCATCTCCTTATGTCTTCCCTAATCTTTTGGTTCAAAGGTAGGTAGTTAAGTGAAAACAGTTTTGTCAAATCTATTGGAATATTTACTCCCAAGTACTTCATGGATTCAGCATCCCACCTCAATGTAGTTTTTCTTCATATTTACTGAGGGGCAGTACTTAAAACTCAGAATTTGTGTTTTCAAAACATTCAGTTTATATCCAGAGAAGGATCCATATTGTTCTAAAATTGAAAATAACTGTACCAGAGATTGTTCTGGGCTGGATAGATACACCAATATGGCATCAGCAAATAAGGAGATATTGTGTTCCCCCCCACATTCATTACTATTCCCTTGATATTGTTATTCTGAATAATCCACTGGCTCAGAGGTTCGATAAAGGTCGCAAACAAGAGAGGGCTAATTTGACTAATGTTTTAAGTACTGTTAGTAAAACAAAGTTAACAATGTGGTTTAACCTTGTGCCCTGTGCACACTGAGTCTTACTTTTAGAGCATGACAAAAATACTTTATTAAGTTTAGCTTGGTATAGAATAAAAAAAATCTGTATCATTATTTCATTCTTTGTCATGCTCAGATTGTTGTTAGAGTTATTGCTGACCTCTAAAGGGGGCACAGAAAAGAAAGTGAACACTTTGTGGAAAAAAGAACAACTAAAATAAGTCAAATAAAGTTTGCTTGTCTTTAAAAGTCTGTGATGGAGCCTTTTGCATGTTTTTTTACAGGACCAGATGTCTCATAATTTGCCAAAGACCCGAGCATCCCCTCATTAAAATATGAAACATTAAGCAGAGCTTGAAGAGGCTGACTCATTTGTCCCCAAACTGAAAATACTTGTGTCAAACGCAAATTCAAGAAAATCACGAAAGTACTACAAATTGGTTATGAGGATCTTTTTCATCAAGGGTTTAATTATGTTGTCGACTCCCCGTGTCTCACTACAGCGACACTGCCTGGTAATGCTAATTTATCATAACACATTTATGAACCCCGGTGTCGCTCATCCTCCTCTCTTTCCCTGCTGTCACTCTTTTCTTTTGAATACCAAAAAGAAGAGAAAGTACATTTATGGCGCGTTTCCACTGCAGCGGGGTAGCCCCGTTTAAGCGTCCTCGCTCTGGCCTCGGGCTGCCTCGCTGGCCGGCCCAGGCCGTGGCGCATTTCCATTACAGTTTAGGACCTGGGGTAGCAACGCAGTGTAGGCGGGGCGATCGGCTTTGTTTTTGTTCACATTTCGAGTTGTTCCGTCGAGCTCCCGCTGGATTTGATCATCCCCAATGAGATGTAGGAACGTCGTCACCTCCTCGGTCGACCACGGTGTGCTTTTCTTATTAGACGTAGCCATTTTTGTAGCTCCTCCGTTTACAAAATGCTGTGTATAAAAATGCTGCAAGCTTGCTTCTAGATATATATGCGACGCTAGGGATGAACTCGCGCGCAATCTTGTGACGATTCTCTCTGACCAATCAGCAGTCGAGAGTGTTGACGTCACTAGTTCAGCCCTGGCCCTGGTCTGAGGGAACCACGATTTTATGAGGCCGGAAAAAGAGGGAAAAAGTACCCGCTGGCCGGTACTAGGCTATATGGAAACACCACCAAAAACCGGCCTGGCCGCTTGAGGACGGTTAAGGACGCTAAACGGGGCTACCCGCTGTAGTGGAAACGCGCCATTAGAGTGAAGTGATTTTTTTTTATCAGTCTTTCATTTATTCCATATTAATTAAAACCTAAAAAGCTCCCAATTTCTGAATTAAGAACAGTACTCTTCACCTATTTTGTGCTTTTTTATGATTTGTCAGATTGCCCCTCTCATGAGTCTCATGTAGAACAAATCTTCAAATGAATCTAGTGATGAACAATTTATAGAAGGATTTGGCTCCTCTTACTTGGATCATGATCCTTTTCAGTCTCACTTTATTTTAGCTACCTAACATGTTCACTCAAGTACTGTATTTAACTAAAATGTTTAGGTACTTGACATAAGTATTTCAGATGTATGTGATAGTTTGAGTTACTTTGCAGGTTCAGTGTATTTCACAGCATACATCAACTCATGAATTATGATTCCTGGAAGTATAAATAGTCATTTAAAGAAATATATGTACACATTAATGGATCAGTAATTCTTGTGATTAAAAATATATTATTCTGAAAATGGCCTTTCTGCTTGGTCATTTCTTTTAACTTTTCGGACTTTAAATATAATTTGTTGCTAATACTTGTACTTCAACTAAAATAGGCTGTTATTATAGTACTACTTGTACTTTAGTAAACGCTCTAAGTACTTTTTCTTTCACTGGTGCTGTCCTCTTCATACTGTATGCTGTGAGTGATGGCTGATGAGGATCAGCTGTGTCAGATGATGAGATGAAGGAGCTCGTTAATGGCGGCTGGTGGGCAGGTGTGGAGTGGCAAGCTCGAACATAAGGAGACTCCAATAAGGAAAATATGGGTTTAAATAATATCATTTATAATAACTGAGTTCCAATGAGCTCTTTCGGTTTTTGCGTGTTCAGGTTCTGTGGTAATCCCGCTTGATACCAGTGCTGCATTTGTTGTAACTTATTCTATTTAACGCAGTAAAAACATTTGTTTATTTGCTTCTTCCGGTAGTGGCTCAGTCAGTAGGTGCTTGGACTGGGACCTGTAGGGTTGCTGGTTCAAGTCCCCGACCAGACCTAAAATATGGAGTGTGGACTGCTACTTGGAGAGGTCCCAGTTCACCTCCTGGGCCCTGCCGTGGTGCCCTTGAGCAAGGCACTGGACACCCCCCACTCCCATTGCTCCCCGGGGGCTGTACATTAGCTGCCCACTGCCCACTGCTCCTAGTACTAGGATGGGTTAAATGCAGAGGCCAAATGTCACTGTGTGTACTGTGTGCTCTGCACGTGTGACCATTAAAGAGGGTTTCATCCCTCCGATTCTATTCTATTTTATCCTTGATAAAAGTTAAGGAAGCGTTTGACAGGAAATGCTTTTATTTTGAAGTGCAAGTATGTGTCTTTCATGTTATGATTTGAAATTAATACGAGTATGTCGAGTGCATTTCCCCGTCTTCTTCCGTTCTTGTTGGAAACGGTTACAATAATATAAGTAAAAAGGTTCAGTTTGGACTATACACTCGCTTTGTTCTTCATTCGAAGCATCTATTACACAACAGCATTCCCCCCATGGGCCTTTTTCACAGTACTCTCCACAAGTCAGGAAACTTGTTTTGCAAAAAGTAATGCATGCTTTAAAAGTTAATTGACTTTGTTCAGTGCATACCTATGGTGCATAGACATTATTCCAATTAAAGATTCTTTCAATAAACCTTTTTTACGGCAGACATTGTGGCTTGCCAGGAAAAGCAGAAATACAAAAGGGTAATAAACGATGAAAATACGATCACATTTCTCTTAGGTGAGCTAGTTTCAGGGTTGGCTCACTGGCACGGTTTACCCTTAATTGAACTGAGTCATCATTAACTTGTTTCACCACTGTGCTTTCCTGCTAACACAAGTAAAAATACCTGCCATTGAAAAGGCCTATTGGCTTCCTTTCACTTATTCAATTGATTTTTAATTTGTACTCTTGACATACAAAGTGTTGAATCATCACTAAAAGGAGTTGTTACGCCCTTTGAAATCTTGGAGGAGCTTACACATTCTGAGCAGAGACTACACTGGCCATCTCACTCTTGTAACGTTGTACATTTCCCCTCTGATTCTGGTTCTGATAGCATCTTGCAAATTCTCAAAGAACAAAAAAGTCAGATCAGTACACTTTTTGTTGTTCTCTTTTTTTAAAGCATCTAAAAAAATGTGGTTCCAATTTTTTGTCTTAATTTTAAGAGTTTAAGAGAGTACACTTATGCAAGTTCTATACTGTTTATTCTATATAAACAGTATAGAACTTGCGTATATAATTGGAAATTAGCCATTTGTTGATACGATTTAGAGCTGCAGAAAGCTTTTATTATTGTTGGGTTGTCTTCCCTAACATGCCATACCAGTTATGAATGGAGATTATATACTGTTTTGTGGATTTGCAGGCTGCCACTCTTGTTCAAGCCAATCTCTCTTTTGTTCAAAGGGATGGAGCATGACATTGACAGGGAAATTGGTGCGATGCGGGTGTTACCTGGCTGTCATGTTGAGTTGGGAACTTTCCATAATCCTGCTCTTTAGTATTCAGAAAACTATTTTTATTCAGCAATGCGCTGCATAAACAAGAGAACCATAAAGGATTCTGAATATTCGGGTCAATGTTGTCATGTCTTCCAATGTGTTCTGTCTTGTCTATTCTCACCTGTCATTTCTCCGAGCTTCACTTAATCTATATATGAAAAAAGAATAGAAAACGTAATCATAAGAGACCAGATAGTTGGGGAAATGAAGAAAATGTGTGGTGTTAAGCCTGATGCTCAAGATTGAATCTGTGAGCCACAATAGTTCTGACATCTACAGTATAGTCATGCTTTGATAATGTGTCGCAAACAAATCATGGACTGCAGAGGGAACACATAGCCTCCGTCTTCCTATGACTGTGGAGAGAACGAATCAAATGAAAGCGAACACCTTCATACAGCAGCAGCGGAGATATGCTGAATTAGACATTTATCTTTAGTGGGCATTCCTGGCATTATCATTTTAGCTGTGCATTTGGTATATGTAATGCAAAAACAATATATGTATTATTATGTAACAATATGACAGAGGACTATACTCATGTGTTTCTGCCAACTGAAGGGAGGAAATAGCACACTTCAAGGCCTTGCAGATCACTGCGGGCCTGGTTTGAGCAAGTGGAGAAATGTGGCCAAACATCACATCTCAGAACTTAATGGAATTTTCTAGAGATTTACAACTTGATGTGTTTTTCTCATCTTATTTTCATTGCATATCTTGTTGGTAGAATGTAATCAAGTAAAAGTCATTACTTTTTTTAAAGAAAAGGAAAACATAGAGACTCATACAAACCTGGGGAAAGGTTACATGTCAGACATTTTACAACATCATTTGTCTTCTTTATCTTACAAAAAACATTGGTGTCATTGTCAAGTCATTGTTGTTAGAGCTTTATTTTGTATGATGAGATAATGCTATGAGGTACAGTTGTGTGTTTGCACAGAATCAAATTGGTTAGGTTTAGAAAATATGCTGAAATTGCTGCTCCATGAAGGTTAGGGAGCTCCATGTCATGGTAATATTAAAAAGGACATGCTCATTTTCAGGTTTTTATTTGTATTTTGTGATTTATTTTGGAATTTTTTTTGCATGCTTTAATGTTGAACAAACACTGTATCCACACTAAAAAGTGGGGGGAATGATGTTATAAGCCTGCCTGTGACACAGTGAGGAGATCCATGTCTAAATGGCTTATTGGATCCCACTGTGAGGCAGCCGGCTAAAAGCTGCCCCGGTCATCTTATTTCACAGTTTGTGTGTTGTTAGGCACTCCATATCCCCAAATGGAAGTGCACCTGTACTAACAATGTTCATAAGTTTTCCCTTTAAATAACTATGGTTGGGGTTGTTATGATCACTGTTAAGATCGCGGAAAATGTTGGACCCAAATGCAGACGTGACAGGAGGACAAACAAACAATGAACCGACAGGGGAACACAGGAAGAGACTAAATACAAGGAGGGGTAATCAAGGAACAAGAGACAGCTGGGTAAAGGAGGGAGAAACACAATCAGACAATTAGACACGCCAGGGAAACTAACGACAGGGAGGAAAACACAGGGAGAAGGACCAGACAAGAAACAAGGAGGAAAACATGACAGAACAGCAAAATAAACCCAAACCTAGACATACAAAACTAAAAACGTGACATAACAAAAAGATTGTGACAGGGGTCACATGTCATGATAATATAAGAAAAACGGACACTGGAAAACCATCAGGGATGTTTAAGTAGGCTACGACAATTTGTTTAGCTATCCATCCCCCCAACTACCCCCTAACAAACAGAGTACAACATGTGATAAGGGGAATAATACTCTCTTGATACTGGCACAAACATAGATTTC
The DNA here is from genome assembly GCF_902827175.1 of Gymnodraco acuticeps. NCBI lineage: Eukaryota > Metazoa > Chordata > Actinopteri > Perciformes > Bathydraconidae > Gymnodraco > Gymnodraco acuticeps. The sequence goes on from NW_022990772.1 coordinate 2,230,614, forward strand.
CTGGAATTGTTGATCCTGTTGAGCACATATTGACCATAGTCAACGTTGTTATCCAGAATCTTATTTAGATAGGCATATATATTTAATTACAGAATCAGTGGCTTGCTTTATGTGTGGGGTTACATATTATTGTGTGCCATGCATGCCTTTATATATGGAGTAATTCTATTAAATAAAAAGGGCAAAATGTTGTGAAGTTAACAGCCTGCGGCAATCTAAAGAAAGATTTTTACTGTAACAAATTGTCTTTATGATTTAACTCTTGCCTGGCTCTTCTTGACACCACTCTGTAAAGACTTGTGTGCCAATAAGGCAACTGATGGAGAACTTTGATTCGCTCTTCTTTAATCACAGTTTCTGAGAAAGCTCATCCAGAATGCAGCGGCTCGTCTGGTCTTCAACCTTCCTAAATTCTCCCACACCACTCCGCTCCTCCGCTCCCTTCACTGGCTTCCGATAACTGCTAGAATCCACTTCAAGACAATGGTACTTGCGTACCATGCTGCGAATGGATCTGGCCCTTCGTACATCCAGGACATGGTTAAACTGTACACCCCAGCACGTGCACTCCGCTCTGCATCAACCAAACAGCTCGCTGCACCCGCACTGCGAGGGGGACCCAAGTTCCCATCAGCAAAAACACGTGGGTTTGCTATCCTGGCTCCAAGATGGTGGAATGAGCTCCCCATTGACATCAGGACAGCAGATAGCTTACACATCTTCCGGCGCAGACTGAAAACTCATCTCTTTCGACTCCACTTCGAGCGATAGAACTATTAACAAAGCACTTATATACTAATAAAGGGCTGGCTTTTCTAAAGCCAGTTGAGTAGCACTTGAGATGTTTTTTCTCTATGAAGCCTGATGTACTTATATGATTCTGTTTTCTCCAAGTTTGTATTTTGTTGGTCGAACGCACTTATTGTAAGTCGCTTTGGATAAAAGCGTCAGCTAAATGCAATGTAATGTAATGAGAAGGCCCCTTTCATCTCTTTATCTTTATTTCTCCTGTCTGGGCTCCTATTAATGTCCTAGCTCGTGTAGACCCATCGATGCACCAGGCAGTGAATTCCCTTCCCGTGCTTTCAAAAACTATAATACATTTGCCAAACTTGCTGGATGTGGAAGATCCATCAGTTAAACTGCAGAGTCATGTGTGTGCAACATTTGGTTGCAGATCTTTTAAATTGATTTTTCTTGAAGCTACAATCAAAGTACAAAATCACAATTCATCTTTCTGCCATGCCCCGTCCCTGTTTCATCTGGAGTGCCAAACGTAGCATAGTTATATTGAGAAATTCTAGTGCTGTTCTTTCTATGTCATTTTAAGTGTTTAATGGCATAGATATTCTGCTCTTCAGGCTTCAGGGAGGGCACTAATGCTTTGTTCAGAAATGCCTCCAAGTAGTTCATCCAGTGCAGGTCTTTTGATGGGCGTGTGAAGAGTGTGAAGAGTGCAAGTGCACATCAGTCAGCTCTCCAGAAATAAACAACATTCAAACAGCTTATTTTCACCTCCAAGATGTAAAAAGAAATATGTATGCTGTATTGATAGTGTTGGACCCAGGGGGCTCTATGAATTAGTGCTCAGCGTCTCCACAGCGAGAGCTCTCACCTCACTGTAGTGTCTGGGGATTCATACAGTGTCTGTGGGGTTTCAGCACTATCTGTATGCAGCACACGCGCCTGCAGGTCTGCAAATAACTCTGTGACGTGCCCCCCACCCGCCCACCCCGCCCCTTTGTTGATCCATACTTTATTGCTATATTTATGAGTAATACACAGGCTCCAACACAGTCGTTCCAATCAACTGGGGGTTGTGCACATTCTTTCCCCACCAGCCATAAAATTTGATTAATAATTTGAATAGGTGCTGATGCAGATGGAGCTGGTGGTCAAGTGGGTTTATCTGATGAGTTTCTAAATATACTGTCCTGAAGTTAGCAGACACCACACTCAGAAAGTCTTCTGCAACTACTCAACTGTCAGCTGGTGAAATAAAGAATATTAACATGTCAAACAGAATGCGTTGCTAGATCAACTTACAAATTATGCATCATTTGTATATAGACTCTTATGGCACTACTTCTATTCTATTTTATTGTATTTACTTGTACTATTTTATCTGTTTTATTGTGTTGCACTGTTGGAGGAGCCTGGGACCTAAGATTTTCATCATAACTACACTGTAGCTATGTACAAATGACAATAAAAGCCTTGAATCTTGAACCTTGAATGTTGAACATCGCTCAGCTACCCTATCTTTACAAAAGTAGATACTGCATCAGTGCCGATGGTCACAAGCAAATCAACTCTGCAGCCAACCTTAAATATAATCCTCTGTTGATTTCACTGATTTCACCATGGAGATAGTGTCAAACACTAAGCCTGTATCAGGAACCAATAATAGATGTTATGTTTAACACCACAGGTGAATGTTTTATACCTAGCAAGTGACAATCATTTTTGTATTAGACATTAATCCACCTTGAAATGTGATTTAGGCCACATTTTTGTAATAAGAAACCTAGCAGAGACGTGGAACAAGGAACAAAGTTATCTTCTGATATCTAGTCCACCGGATATAACATGAGTACAGCACGGTGCTGTGGATCAAAAACCCATTATCTGCAGTTGTCTTATATCACTCTGAGTGAAGGTTTTCTGTTCACGGTTGCTTTTCAAGTATTCTGGTCTTGTTCTCTGTGCTGTTAAAATAAAGGACAAAGGGCAACATTGTCCATGAAGTATAGGTATAGACCTGGGGTATATTCATCCAATATACGTTATTTGATTTGATTTAGAGAACATAAAGACATGCCATTAGATTTAACAATTAAATATAGAGAAACAGAAACCAATAAAATGCAGGTGAACGGCAAACTGCTAAATTACCCAATATACTGAAGAATAAGGTGATGGGGATAATACGCCCCTGACCCCATGAACAAGCGAGTGGCTTTTCAGTGGAGTTTTTTTTGTCGACAGCTATCTCAGGGCAAGCTCACTTTTTTGCAGATGCTTACATCATGGAAAGTTTTAACATTTCCATGGCAACTGAACAAACGCTGGTATCTACTGGTGAGGAGGATGCTGTGATCGGTAAATACAGAGCTCGGCACAAAGATTTTTTTTTATAATGATAAGACTCATTTCATACTATATACAAAACATCATGACACAATTACTCACACTGTGGTATTTCAGTGGCGTAGTGAATGCGTTTTATGTCATGATAGTTCAAATATATCATTTAATTCAAAACTGATACTATGCTTGATATTGTTTGTAATAAAACCTGTGTGTGTGTCTGAACACTTTCAGGGTTCCTGCTCCTGGCACTGCAGTAAAAGCTCTTTGGCACTGACTCACTCACTTAATATGCATGTATTTCCCCCTACTGGCCATGACATAATACTGCACAACCACCTCGCCCCTTTTATTTCCCAGCTTGTGATACAAATCTAAGTTACTGCTGCAAAATAGAGATTTTGGCAGATAGTGGACATGCAAGTAACATTTTAGCATATTTATATAATGGATTGCAGTCAGTGGAGCATATCACTGGCAGCCTCTGGGGTTTATAGCTGTCATCAAAACAGGCTGAGACAGGCTGGCGTTGATTTGTGCCTCTGTTGTCAGGTGTCCCTGCATGTAATTTCTCCAGGATGTCCCTGTTTGATCCATGCTGCAAATTTGTACTCAAATAGGACGACATAGCATGCAAGCCATTCTTGTAGTGCATTTTACATTAAGCCTGTCATCCTGCTCTGATGTTAAGCTATTGGGAATAAAACAAGTGGGGCCTCCCCCTCTTGTGGTTTGATGCAATATTACATTGGCTTGAAGTTGCAGCTTTTATAACCGTGCCAGGTCATTAGAGCTCTTCATAACCATATTGAAGCTGAAACTGAGCTTGGGCTATGCATCACAATCTGAGATTCATGAAAAAGATGTGTGAAGTGCATGGGTATGACAGAGCAGAATATCACAGACACTCCTTTCTGTGAGTATAATGTGGAGTAATGTGATTGCCCGTGATCATGAAGACAATGTGTGAAAGGAAAGTGAAAGAAATCAATGTCAGGATTGAAGTGGTTGCCTTATTTCCTTTGGAGTGCACTGTATTGCTGATTGAGCGTTCAGACCCTTTCAGAACCAAGATTGCCTCTCCTCTTCACAGGCAGCTCCACAGCTTGGATTGACTCAGTCTCATGATGCTGGTAAAGATAGCTTTATTCTCAACAGGCTATATTAATTTAGCAGGCCCGTGTCTTCACCGAATAGCGGATGGAAAGAAGTTTATTCATAACAAAGGAGTTGGGGAATCAGAGTTTTATTATTTTTCATCAAAAACAGCCATTTTCAACCTCGCCTTGGTACAAAACAGCACAATAGCTAATGTAGGATTTTGCATTCTTAGCATTTGTGTGCATGTGAACAATTCCCTTCTTCCATCATACATGTATTTTCCTTTGACAGTAAAGGCAAGTGTTCAGAGTGGTGAATCTTTCTCCATGAGTTTCGATGTTTCTTCTTTAATCTCCTAGAAGGAAGCTCCTGGCGTCGGCTGCACAGCATGGGTGGCTGTGTGAGTTATAGCATGCAAGCTTTTTGGAAGAAATAAAGGATTTCACCCAATAGTGAAAAATACTCACTTTCAGAGCAATAGCATTCCTCCCAGATACTAACAAGATATGAAAAAGCTACAATAAAGAACATACAGTATCGTGCACAAGGGAGTATTGGTCCCTCAGGGCGACAGTAAAAAAGCCAGGGGAAAATGGGTTCTCTCCGCAAATGAAATTGTGAGCAAGGAAGTCTGGATCCATTTTTCCTCACCTTCCTAAGGGCAGTGAATTCATGCCTCGTTTTATTTTTCTCTCCCTCCTCTTGTGTTCTTACGTCATTGTGCATGCTACATTCTGCTGTGTGTTTGTGTGTATACAGACTATCATTGGGTTGAAGTTATGAGGGATGGAATTTATCAAAGTCAGTGGAGCATTGTGATGAAGGCTTTGTGAGGGAGTTTCAACCATGACTATAGCCAGGATTCCATGCAAAGTGGATAGTTTTCTCTTGCTTTTTAATGAAAATTCTCCCCAGCTATTTTGGTTCACGGGGTCTCAATATAGCGTTTACCTTTGCTGTTACTATCAGCTGAATTGGCCTGTGCCACCAACTGGAAAGGTTGCAAGAATTAAAAATCATCTAAAAGTTGTTTAGCACGCTGAGAATTTCATCAGGCTGTTTCCCTAAAGGTAGATTTTCTCTATTCAATTTGTATTTGTTCTATCCAATTTCCATTTTGAAACTGATTGACTCAGTGCTTCCCCATCCACCATAATCACCAAATAATGTACCTTGTTGTTATCAAGAGCCAGATAATGGAAAATAAAACAAATCTCAGCTTTGTTAGGCCAGAACATTACAATCATATGCTTGAGTTGTTTGTGAGGGAAACAATAGGGAAAAGGAAGAAAATATTATCTATGTAATAGCCTACTTATTCATGTGATTGCTTTTGTGTTTCTTTACCAGTGCTCTGCATCTCTGTGTCCAAATGACTTCTCATACCCAAGGACAGTCATTTATTCACAATAACCCAGCACATTACTGAAGATGGCACGGCTGAGACCGGCTATGATGTCCTCTGCTCCTCGCAGAATGAGCACAGCCCATTGCCTATGCATTTACAACCTCCAGGTAGAGCACATGATATACAATTGACATTAATTCACCACCACTGGAAATGGACCACGGCAAACACATTCATGATTGCAGCACAATGGCCTTGCGTCGCTGCATGACTGATGATACGCCATCAAAACTATTTTTTGATGACAGATCTGCTCTAACAGTTTTTATGCTGCAGGTTTGTCAGTGTTGGGAGGGTGGTAGACATGAGTTAAAAAAATAAGTATGCATCAGTACTGCACTGCTAGCAGTCATGTGTCAGTTAACAGATCATTTACATTCATTTTTTTAGGTAATGTTCAATTTGACACTTTGGAATTTCATTTTAAACTGGCAGTGGTTAATGACATTCACACTGCGACCACAATATGATTAGGTGGGATATAACTGCAGTTTCCTCAGGAGTGCAGCTGAGATTGTTGAGACAGAAAAAACCATTTAGTTCTGCATACGGAGAAATCTTCCTTTCACACAAACAGAAATGAGAGCACACCCTTAGGTTTAATATAGCACACTCATGCCAGGCCCCAGACAGATTTCACAACACATCATTGACTGCTGTCTAAAACCCCAGTAATATATTTTCACATTTATATAAGACTTGCACAACGTGATGGATAACATTATTAGACAAATACTCCACATCATTACTTTCATTATAATAGGAAATGCCAATCATCTCATACTACATTCTTCCACTTTCTCCTATACGTTTAAAACTAACAGATTTTTGCAACCCATTAGCAGCTTGTTGTAACACCGATAGCATCGTTCTCACCCACTCACACCTCTGGCTATCATCTCTGTATTTGTAAACTCTGGTCCTCTGCTGCTCAACATTCCTGACCACTCTGCCTTGCATTTCAGTGCAGAGTTGGGAGGAAGGTCAGCATACATAAAGCCTGTCAATGAGCAAACTGTCAGAGGTATTCTTTTCAGCTCATTTTGCTCATCTGGTTTATAGTTATGATGCACTTGGCACAATTTTGTTAAAGTTCCCTCCACACACTCCCTGCCTGTCTCCATTTGAGGCTCCTGCAGCATAGTGTCATCACTTTGTAACACTCACACTTCTATTGGCTAGCATTTCAATACATTTTACGTGATAGGCTAAGGGACAGGACATCTCAAAGTGGTTTACCAATCACAACAGAGCAGAGAAAAATGATCTGAAAGGCTAAAGCATAAAATGAACACTCATTTTACAGACATGCCGGATATTCACACCTCCAAATAGCAAGCCTATCTTTATGTGGAATAACATTTTACGCAGTTAGAGTACATAAATATAATGTTGCAAGGTTTATTACAGGCCTGAATGCTTATTACCTCAGTTTATTCAAACATTACCACATGTATTTTTAATCATGCATTGCTCCCAACAACACTGGCCAAGTTAATAGCAGTGCATAATAACCTCCATGATTAATACTTGATGAGTTTGTAGACACACACGCACAGAAGGTGCATTTAGCTTTATGTTTTCCTCTCAGTCACACTAAAAGGCATTTACATTTTAATCAACCCAAACAAATGGAACTGGAAACATATATTCTGATCAGCAGAAACCTGACCTCATGAGGTACTGAGTCACTTAGAGTAACTGTGCAAATTGGAGGCTGACCACATTAGAGGGCAATACATAACATGTTCAGCCATGGCTTAAAGGAGATCTAAAGAGCCTTAAACAGACAGCCCGATCTTATGCAATGGAGTATTGTTAAGGCTAGCCGCTGGCATTGATTGATAGTAATGACTCTGTGAGGCAGTGTATTTGATTAACAATATCTGATAAACAGGACCATGGTAATCCTAGTAATATTTCATATGCTAATGGAGGCACTATTATGCTTTTAATTTTTTCTCTCTCCTGTAGTGTGTTATATAGGTTTGGTCCTCCAGAGGAAGGATGTTGTAGGTTAGGGTTAAGATAAGGCTAAGAGTAGAAATGATTGCTTAAAGTGAGGGATAGAATATGACAATCCATATTCAAGCCAGCAAATTGCAAAATAGAGAGTCTAACTGTGACGTCAGATCCTATCAGGACACACTGACATACTTTATATTCTCTTATTATGCACTTTGTGTGACTTTCGATATCAAGAAAAAACCTTGAGCAAATAAAAGGAGGAATAGAGAAGAGTCATCATCGCAGAACAGAGGTTTATTGAGCTTTAAGGTCATGCCTTTTTATACTCCTTCACTGCCTTCCAGCTGTTCAGCATCACTGTGGGCAAGTTTCTTCAGCCTTGTAGAGGAACTTATGAGTCATGCATTAACAAATAATGGTTGAGAAAACCAGGCATATGTTTGAGACTTTCCAGGTGTTGATGGCTTTCACACTTCATATACATCTAAAGCACAATTTATACATAATATACTACGTGAACTATGGTAGATAGGGTGTTGACAACAATATATTTTTCATGGTGTGTTTTAAAGTTTAAAGAGTGAGGAAGGATATAAATGCTGAAATAATTAAATAACTGAGGAATCTGTCAAGAGTATTAACCGTCCTTCTACTTTTTCATTAAGAGATTAGGTGGCGGCTCATCTTTCTGTGTAGAATGGCATCTGCTGACGAGTGAAGGGCACTTATTATGAAAAATGTGTTGACTCAATCTACCAGCTCACAAGACGCCCACACACACACACACACACACACACACACACACACACACACACACACACACACACACACACACACACACACACACACACACACACACACACACACACACACACATACACACACACACAAAACATATATATTACTGACGTTGTTAATGAAGCTGGTATTGAATCATTTTTAAACAATAAGTGAGGAAATGTTAATATATTGTACACATCCATATGGAATGTCATAGTGTGCAACCCACTAATGAAATTGAAGCTACTCATGCTACTTTGCCATAAATCCATATCAAATGAATTAATGCTGACTTTTGCCAGTAGGGGGCAGACAATCAGTAACTGCCACACATTCAGTCACAAATTATGGCCTTACAGTACATATTAGCCAACAATTGCTACGCACATATTAATCAGACAAAGGACTACACAAGGAGCTATTTAAAACATTGTTATTTTGAGAATAACTGATGCTTTTAAGTCTCATATTAAATTGCCATTCAGCTCTATTTTAAACTGCTCAGAAATATTTGTAGCTGCTAGGTGTTACATTTTCCTCACCAGCTAGTAGCTACTTTTTTTCCTGTGTTAAATGCGAGCGGCTCCTACTTAACCTCTCACGTGTGGGCTGATAAACCAAAGAAATGAGCAAAAACAGCCTAAAAAGATCGACCGAGCTGAAGAGTATAGATTTTTCATGAATTTGAGCAACACCCTTTCATATTAAGCATATTTTGATGAATGTTACTATCCGAAACGTTGATTTATTCATGTTTAGAAAAAATATCTTTACTGTATGCATTATTAGCCCAATTAGCCCATTCATGTGCTTGGAAAGCAACTGGATGCAAGGCAGCGTTTGAATAATGTGTATCCTCATAGTGAGCATCGATAGCTTTTTGATCAATTCTCTGTTGGCTTGAATGAGCGTTACGTGGCAGTGTAGGCAGACCTAGACATCTGTTGGGATACATATTTTATAAGGAAGCCCTTCTTGCGGGCATAAACTCTCCAATAGTTTATGAAACATTTACCACAATCAGTGAAATGAAGCTGAGCAATCAGCAGGAAATGAGGGGAAAGGTGAGGGCTGGGGCCCTGCATATGAGAAAGGGGCCAACCAAAGCTCTTTGACACACACGCAACAGGGGACCTGACGCTGCAACACCCAGACTGTCTGCAGATTCTTCACATACTCCGGTGCTTTGATAAGTGGCTGCTCTTAACTAGCCCCATCTCTCACTTTGTGATTACTTTTATTCTGCCCCTTCAAACCCATTTTCCCTTGAGGATTCTGTAACAACACAGCTGGGTCATTCCTCTCATCACACTTGTTATTCTCCTCTTTTCATGCTTCTTGCTTAATGGTTTCATTATACTTAAAGAATGACACATTTTTGGATAAGTGGCATTATATTCGTCACAGGCAGGCTGTATTTTGTCAGGCTTGTCTCCTGTCACTAGATAACCTTGGTATTTTAGATGGAGCAACAATAGTTCTTTCTCGGATGAAATTGCAATATGACAGTCTCTTTTATTATCACTTTGTCTTGTCTTTGTCTCTCTTCAAAGACATGTCAGTGCAACAGTCTGTAGTTTAACCCTGGGATTAGTTTCCACTGCCATGTATCCTGCTGTGGACATCAACTCTGTCACACAACATGTAAACTGACAGGGTGCTTTTTCCGGACACTTATCCTTTTCCTCCAGTTGTTTGCACATCAGAGTGCGATTAGAGGACATTCAATACCAGGTCACTAAGTAAAATGTCCTTTTGCAACACTAATTACTGGACAAATAATTACAGTTTGTCAGTGTCAGAACCTTGTATTGGAATACAATATTAGAGATGTATCATTACAACAGAAAATGCCATATCATTTTCTTACACGATCTGACTTAATGTGTTTTGTATGTTTGAAATAAAAAGTTATTTTCCACCTCTACATCTCCCTCTGGTCAGATAATGAAATGAACTGTAGTCCCTGTAAAACGACTGTCTTTATCTTCCACTTCATCGTAGACTACAGATTACTATTATTACATTTCAAGTTGTAACACTCACACATTATCACTTACGACCTTGGCAGCAAACAGTGGCTTTTAGCTCTGGTATTGGTCTCTTTCAGCTCCTGAGGGAAATATCAGGCTCATGAGTGGTTAAATGCTCCACTAGTTACTAACTGTGTCAGTCTGCAGTTTGATCCCAAAAGGACAGGGTACAGAGGTTTTTTAGAGATTTCTGTCTGAAAAAAGATGCCTGCTGCAGCTGAATACGACGCTATAAGAGTAATGAGAGTGAACCAAACAGTGAAGCTGTTTGTCAGACAGCTAAACAATAAGCCGGAACCTTCTATAAAGCCCCGTAGAGCCGAGAAGAGCTCCAGATTAAGAAGATAATTCCCAGTCGGTTCTTTACTACAAGCTACCCCTTTCACAATGGCACATTGTTATTATTAAAAATATCGATTAGAGTTGCTTAAAGTGTCTCAGTAAATTACTGAAACTATTGTGACTCCATGGCTGTGTACTGTGTACAATATGCATTAGAGCTGAATCAATAAGTCCATTGATTGAAAATGTATCTGCAAATTTGACAATAGATTAATCATTTGAGTCAGTTTTTAAGGCAAAGATGAAAACAATTCACTGGTTCCAGATTTACAAATGTGAGTATTTCATGAATGAACTGAATAACTTTATTTATTTATTAACATTATTACAGTATGTTGGCCAAAACAAGACATTTTGAGACATCATTCTAGTCTAAAAACTGTATGATGGGCATTTTTCATTTTTTGCTACACAGACCAAACACTAAAAATAAAGGTTAGTAGATGAAAGACAAAGTACATTACATTTCAGCACTAACATACTAATTTCACTTATATGCTGTGGAGAAGGCAATCTGGTGTTAAAATATTGATGAATAAAAAATGGCCAATCTAGGAAATCTGTCCATTGATTTTATGCCATACAAGAATGTCTCTTCTTATTAAATATCATGAGCTTTTGATAACAAACGCATGGGATTCCCCGTTATTGGCAACATTGACGCGTCAAAATAGAAATCCATAAACCTCCCTTGACAGTGCATTAAACTGGACACATCCCCATGATTGATTAGACATCCAGCTGACAGATACCCAGCGATTGTTTACTGTGGTGGACCCTGGCAACGACCGGGCATTTATTGCTGTCTGGTCCAGCCGTATTTCAACATTGTATCTCACTCCTCAGAGCATGCTCAGAGCCATCAGCAAGCAGCTTCACAGCAAACAAACACTTCCAAGCAAGCGGTGATGGTTTGTTACCAAACTGCAGCACAGACCTGCTTGCCTCCGTTTCGGTTCTTGAAACTGATGTTTTCACTTGCAGTTATATTGAATTTGCAGAGAAAGCAATGGAAAGAAATGTCACTCTGGATAATTTATGAGTAATTATGCATCGCACTCTGACGATCAACATTTGTGTTGAATTCCCTTCAGGTTTGCAAGTACTCTTAGAGGAATAAAATCGACTATTTACCATGTTGTTATTGGGAAATGGTAGGCACGTACAACATTCAATGGATAATCACTTTGTAGTTAGTGTATATTTTATTTCGTACAAGATTTTTGCATATGAGTGGCTCAGCTTTTCACCAATCTCGTATTCATTATTCAAAATATAGAAATTTTCCCGAGATGCTTCTTGAATGTTAAAGCCTTTTAGATGGGAGATGCATTTCCTACCATCAGGTGCTGCTTAAACTCTTACACGACCTCATTATCCGTTTATATCACAGCAGCACATCAGGTGAAAGTGTCCCACAACATTTCCAGATGGAAACCACAAATAAACGATGATAACGGTGACATATACGCACCAGGAGTCCTTCCATCGGAAAGAATCAACGTCAGGCCGATGGAGCACCGCTTTCCCTCGCTGCGGTTTCTTAAATGTGCTATAATTTAATGCTTTCAATGACAGTGCTTTGCACTGTATCAAAAACAAGGCGCTGCCAAGAACACAGAAAGAGCAACATTACTTCCCCCCTTTTTCCTCCATTTTGTTGTCTGAAGAAAACATGTGAGTGTGATTAAATTTGTGATTTGAAGAATATTTGATTGTAAAATAGATTGTGTGAGGTTGTTTTTCGGAATGCCAGAAAACAAACAAATGTTTGTGGGTATCAGTTCTGCTTGAGCAACAGAAAAAAGGAAAGAAATACTGCATTTCAACAAGACATCTTTAGCTGTGTGGAGAGTGGGAGGATGTGCTCATTGAATTACTACACTTCTGCTGCTGCATTAAATAAAGAGCTTAGAGCATCGTTGTTGGTTTGAAACATTTGTATTCAACTAAATATGGCGTAAATGGGGCTGTGGGTGAGCTGGTACTCGTGAACAGTCACATCTTTTCATTTCCAATGAATCACATGGACCCACACAGGTCCTGATGATGTCATGGCTCTCCGCATCATTAATATTGAAAGGTCATTTCCCCCTACTTGGAAGTCGTGTCCATCACATGCAGGGTTCAATTTCCAATTTGCCACAAGACTGCCTGAGTCATTCCTACTATTTATCTGGAAAAAGACTTCCTAACAGTGTTATACAATTCCTTTGGAAATTAGCTGACTACTTCTTTTATTTTTTCATATGGAGCCTTTTACTTGGACAGGCAGCACAATGTACCATCTACTGTTGTACTGCGGTAGCCTGACATACTCTCATTATTATAGTGGAGTTTAAAATTGACTGACAATGTCACTAATTTAATAAATCCTAACTTCGTATGTGCTTTGATTTAATAAAAACACAATCCACTCCATATGTAATGTAACATGCTCTGACTTCAATAGTATATTATAGAGTAATAATCTTATTTCTCATAGGTGACCTGTAGTTCAGCTCATTTGGTACATTTCAAGTCACAAGCAACAACAAAAGACTGATTTCATTTTTATGAATCCAAAACTAACCCAAAAAATATGAGTGTTTCCTTTGCTTTGTAGTCTTCTAATTAGGAACCTAAGACTCCAGAGAAAGGCATAATGAGTTTTGAAACCCCAAATAACTCAATCTAACAGCCCTAAATCCTTCTATGCATTGTATTTGATTTTATTTCCATACCAGTTTCATTTGAAAAATATCTGATAACGTTTGATGGTATGCTTTTTATTCAAAGCTCAACAGACGCATTTATATCTACATATGCAGACTCTGTGAAAAGAAAAACATTACTTGGCTTCCAATAATCACAGATGACATTTGTTTGCCTGTGGCACAGATGTTCTCAGAGGTTGTTTAAAGAATATAGAAAAACCATACAGGAATTTCTGTCTGATGTTTTATTTATTGCCTTCAGTGCAAGTTATATTGTGACCTTGTGCATGTTTACTACTGACATCTACAAAGAGCACTCTGTAATGTCTATGCGCAGCACATAGACCATGGTTTTAAAGCTTTTGATTGCAATGCTTTATGATTCATTTTGTAGCTTCCTCCACATTCTTCACCTTCCTTTTAGCTTGAATCCCATTTTGAAAGCAAGAAATTAGGGCAGTAGCTCCCTGGAGAATTTTGGAATAAAACAAGGTTTCTGGAATAGTGTGTGCACTGTTAGTGACTCACCGGTGGGTTTTCAGTCTGTGGTCTGCTGGTAATTGCATTTCAGTCAGTGATCATTGATTATGTAAAGCAGTGACCACCAAATGTCTGGCACATCCGGCCCGCCAGACATTCTCATCCGGCCCGCACGACGGGGGTGACTGTGGCGTTGGCGGAGTGGTTACTGCGTTCGCCTCCCACCCATTTTTTTTTTTTACAACGTCGTGAGTAAGGTGCAGTACCGGAGTCCAACAGAGAGGCAGCAGCTGCGGGACAGTAGACTGCGTACTGCGAAACCTTCCCTCCCTTGAAGAAGAAGTGATCCTTCGTTGTGAAGAGTCTGCTTTGTGCGCTTCGCACCACAGCAGTAGCCCCGCTGCGACGGAGTCCAACAGAGAGGCAGGAGCTGCGGGACAGTAGCCTAGAAGCAGGGTTGGGTTGTAACCATAGACTGGTTGTAACGGAATACATGTAACGGCGTTACGCAGAATATAAAAATCAAGTAGGCTAACTGTATTCAGCTGGTGTTACATTTGAAAAACGAGTAATCTGATTAAAGTTACTTTCGTAAGCCTGAAGTGAATACATTTTGGAATAGTTATTGGAATTATTGGTGGAAAAGTTTCCTCACAAAATGTAATATTCATTACAGGCAGAACTGTGTGCACACTGCACAGCGCTGCAGCATGTCTGTGAGCGAGAGAGAGATGCAGCGTGTCTGTGAGGCCCCGCCCCCGCACGCAGTGAGAGAGAGATCTCTTTTAAAATATATTGAAAGTTAGAAACGGAGATGGTTGGATAAAATGTGCAAGATAACGTTTATGTAGCATTTATTTATTGTCGAAATTATGACATTTCATAACTGGATCAAATCAAAGTGAATGGCCTGCTGCTGCTGAATGCATGGGGCAAGTGACTGGAACAAGTTTTGAAAGTTATTACATCGTTTCAGATAATAAATTAAAGGTCCGCAGTAGCTGAGCGTGCTCCACTAGCATTGTGGACTATATGAAAATCGCTGGCCCGCGATTGTGTCTATTGGATACATTTTGGCCCTTGGACAAATGTAGTTGGTGATCCCTGATTAAAGATTATTATAAACATACAATTGTCTTCCCATCTATGAAACAGATCCGGAAACAGAGGTGATATGATCACCAAAAGATTGCAGGGAGTGCAGAAAGACAAATCACACAGAAAAGTCTACATCACATCTTTAATCAGTCAATCAATTTCATTCAGAGCACTGAATCACCATGCTGGATGGTCGCAGTACATTTCATGACAAGCCAATAAAATAATGAACTTTAAAATATAAAAGAACCCCATACAACCATAAACGTTTAACGGATGTTAATAGTGTAATGATCTGACTTTGTTATGTGGTAGGCTGCAATAAATATGAAGGACAGAACACAGAGCAATATCCTTTATAATAAAACAACCACATTAAGAACATCAGTGTTAAAGGGATGTTAAAAAGGTTGGAGGCTTGACAATGTTGGATAGCTGCATTGAAGTCAATAAAGGTAAGTTATTAGTCTTGATTTAAAGATTTGAACTGAAAGAGCTGATTTTTGTAATGAAGTTGGACTCGAAGCAGGACTTCAGCCAACTCAAACATTTCCAACCTCCCACTAGAAAAGTCAATGCCACTAAAAGTCGGTTGTATACTCTGTGTAAATCCGTCTACCCTGGCTTCATGAAGAAGCAGTTGTCTGACGTCAGACAACAATGGAAGCACACATTGTAAATGGTAAAACATCAACTTAGTATTTTCATGTGTTTAATATCACATATTTAAACCATTTCGCGTTTAAAGTGATATGTTTATTTGGTAACTAGTAATGATAAACAATCCTTGAAAGTTATCTTCTCTGCTCCAAATGTAATTATCGGAAAAAAAATTCCCCCAACATAATGTGGAGGCTCTACTGCTTAGAGTTCAATTGTGTGTGCACTTGCCAAAGAAACATCACTTTGTCACAGTCAGCCATAGTTTTTTGTTTGGCAACATTTCAACTGGGAAAATGCCAATCCTCATTTGTGTGGAATGTAGCATAAAAACTTGAGATGGCCACTTATAGATCTGAGTTTCCCGAGTAACAACAAAATCTAAGAGGAAATTATTCTCTATCAAGGTTACTCAGTGGTCCCACAATGGCATGTGATTGAAATACTGTGGGGGAGAGACCCCACACCAGAGCAGAGGGCAGCAGTTGGATACCTTGGCGTAAACCGGCAGGAGGAGCTCTCACTGCCGACAATGGGTTAGCAGCAGTTGAGAGCTGCGACCTTCTCCATGGTCCAATCAGATAAGCAACGCTTCCTTCTGACACCACGACATCACTGTCCCAACGTCTAACTGTAAACATGTCTGATGTGTCCTCCCATGGGACTTTTTGTGAAATCACTGCAATAATGTATGTTTCTTTTCACCTCTGTAAGAAAGTCACAGTGAACGGCTGCTATTGAGGGTAATCATCAGTGCTGCTGGCCTGTTGACTTTCCTTTCCACCCCTTGGGTATTGCCGTGGGAGATTGACGCCTACATTGCACCACACACATTTCCAATCATTGAGGTACAAGGTCTTCTTCGGGACGGGAGAGTCAGCAGATGACATCATGCAGCTTCATGGACAGCTGTCAGGATGAGTCAGGTTAATGGGGGCAGACTGAAAGTGGCTGTGTTTGTTTTGTCAGGGCTCAGAATCCTCCTTAAGTAAGGCAACTTCCAGTTTAGTCAATGTCAAAGAATGAGTAACTCTGACAGGAAGCACAACTGTACAGTAACTTCCATGTCTGCCAAACAATAGATAACACAATTATGAAAGAAGCTCACCTGTGGCTCTACTCAGGAGTGTTTCTCTTATCAGCATGGAGCACTGCCAGGACTGCAATTCAATAGGACATTGTGTTTCCTGAATAGAAATGTAAAACTAATCTATAGTATAACTTAGCAGAAAGATTAGAAAAAAACCTTTAATAACATAAAAAAAATATATTTTATCTTTTGGAACATTACATTATGACTACAAATACGAAGATAACATATATATGCCATCTTTTCTACTGTTTGATGCACCATAGTGCCATACACAGCAAACAGATTTGCTCATTATACATTCAGTGTGTGACAAACATGTGCACTTCCTCATAATGAGAAAGAATTATTTATAGCATGCTGTGCTCCTATCATTTGTCGGCCCAACAGGTACAAAAAGATTGAAGTTCAAGGGCACCCAAACTTGTCCTCTCAGCAAGCTGTTACTTGGACAAACATTCATAATTCAAGCACACAATTGCACCAAATATAATCCCTCTTCACTATTAATTGGATAAACAAATCTCTGCACTGTGGAAGGAGCAGGTCCCTCTGTGTATCTGAGTGAAATTAATATTGCACACAAGATAGTTCACTGATGTTACTCAGTTTGCAGGGAATTTGATATGCCCATTTAATGCATGACCCTTCCGTTTTGGCATGGTCAAAACTCTGTTGGGAAAACAATTAGTTGGCGAATTATTACTGCACAAAAAAAATATTCAGGAGCATCTTTCCAGAGGACAATTATATTCTGAGGCCTTTGTTAAGAGCTCTGTGAGTACATTTGTAAGCTTGTTCTCTTCAGGACTGTAATTCATGATGCACTGGTGCAGCTTCTTAATTAACACCTACTCCAGCCAACAAATAGAAGTGTTTGAGTTGTACTTGCTTGCAGAAACACCATTGTTGTTTATAATGTTTTGTCTGGCCACAGCTCTGAATTGTCTGCTCTTTTTCTTTGCCATTTCTCCACATATATAATTAGCATTATAACATTTCTACTTTCATTGCCTTGTCATATTTGATTACATGTGTTGGTCTGTAAATAGACTTATCTCTGCACAATAAAAAGAAAAGTTGACTGAACACCCACCAAAATGGAAAGGTGCTAAAAGGATGCAGGCTGAAAAAAAATGACGTGCCAATTTAAAAAGCAATCCAGTTACTTCATGAGGTAAAATCTATTAGCATGCTATGACTGTTTAAAGAGACAGTAAATCCATTGTGTGTGTGTGTGTGTTGTTTGTTTGTTTGTGTGTGTGTGTGTGTGTGTGTGTGTGTGTGTGTGTGTGTGTGTGTGTGTGTGTGTGTGTGTGTGTGTGTGTGTGTGTGTGTGTGTGTGTGTGTGTGTGTGTGTGTGTGTGTGTGTGTGTGTGTGTGTGTGTGTGTGTGTGTGTGTGTGTGTGTGTGTGTGTGTGTGTGTGTAAAAGTGAGGAGGGAGGGGTGGCACCTGGTCTCTTTAGATAATCTATTTATGGCTTCCACACTTCATTAGACCCCAAACCAAAATTACTTGGCTCCTGAATATGTTTATTAAATGTCTCAATGTTATTGGTCACAGCTGCAAACCATAAACGTGTGACTATATACTGGTCAGCTTATATGGTTTTTTCTTGACCTTGAAATTGTAACATGTGTGGCATCTGCAAGCCATTTCTAGCAATCTGAATAAAAGTATTATCTGAAATGTCAGTGCTGCTGAAGTTGGATGTTTATTATATAGTATATTAATAAAATATGAGAACCCAAAGCTTCAACCTGCTCATCGGGTGTTTGCACACGATGATGCAGCAGCTGACTTTTGAGCACCTTCTGTGGTCTGGCCTGTGGTCGTGTACTGAATTTGTTAAACCACATTTGAACCCAGTGACTTTAAAACACATTTTATCTTAGTTGATGAAAGTCATCAGATGAATGCAAAACAAAATATTATATTGGAGAAGGTGTTTATTTACAAACTAAAAAGAAAGAAACAGATCAAACTGAATTTGTCCTATGAAGAATTATGAAATTAGTTAATAAAAGATAAACTACCTAATAGTTTTGAAAGCACATCTGATTATTTGAAATTGACAGTGGATAAAATGCACCTCAAAGATAAAAGTCACAACATTTAAAAAGAGAAGTAACAGAAAAAATAAAATAGTTTCCCCAAGTGGATCCATGTTGCCTGAGAATGACATCCTTAACCTAAATCATTATTATTGTGGTGGACAAATGCTGTGTCATGGGGGTTTAAGCATATTATGAATGATCCCATTATTCCAAGGTTGTAATAATGGGATGATATTAATACATATTAATTTGTGTTGTGTCATGGTACAGCTAGACATTATTAGAAAAACTGAAGAGACATTTAATTTCCCTCCAACTGAAAGTATTACAATCCCTAACCATGAAATGAAAATAGGGTACTTTCTATGTTGCCTTGTGAAGATGACCAAAAATGAGTTCTGGATCAAACATTTCTCAATGAAATTAAATGACTAGACACAATGTGAATTTCAAAGAGTTTAGAAATACATCTTTAATAGTGTTATTTTACATACAACTTCAGTATTACATTGAACATGAACACATGAACATGTTCCATGATTATGAAATAGCATTTGTTATCACATTTTCAAATAAGCAATACTATATATATTTTTTATCTTTATAGAACATTGTGAACATACAGACATAAACTATTTTTGTGAAAAAAATAGATGTCAATTAAATGAAATAGGAAAAGTACATTTTATACATAATTTAACAAGTAAACGAAAAACTTAAAAACCTAATATTCCTTAAATCTGGGGCTACAGAAAATACATGTTTAAAATATATATATTTTAAATAAGGATAAACAATAAAACAATCATT
The DNA here is from genome assembly GCF_902827175.1 of Gymnodraco acuticeps. Lineage (NCBI taxonomy): Eukaryota > Metazoa > Chordata > Actinopteri > Perciformes > Bathydraconidae > Gymnodraco > Gymnodraco acuticeps. The sequence goes on from NW_022990772.1 coordinate 2,250,228, forward strand.
TGTATTACATTTAACGTTGTAATATTTATTATATTATATTGTATTATATCATCCGGTAGCTATTGGGTAAACACACTTTTGGGAGTGAATTTGGAAATCTTGTCTACTGTGAAATCTATTCCAATACATTTGCTAAGGAACTCCCTCATTTTCAGGCATTTTAACTAGTTCTTCTACGAACTAAATGTTAATAAGGTGAAACTGTTATCCCACAGCTTGGCCCGGTGGTACACTAAAGACATAATTAAACCTTATATGGACACATACAGTTAGTGCCACGCCCTGAACACCTCCTTGTTTGCGGGCCTGCTGTGTCCTGTGGTCGCCCTGCCCCGCTGCCAGGAAGTTCAGGAACTCGGTCACCGCCCCAGCCTCTGCCTCGTCCATTGTTGGGCAATATTCTGCGACATCGAAACATTCTTCACCGAAACTTTCCAGGTAACTAACTGCTAAATATCTGCTCTTGTCTTTACTTATTGGAAAGTTTTTCGAGAGTAAATCCAGTGTGCGGTTAGTCACAACTAACCGGTCAGAGAGAGGAGGAAAAGGGAGGAAAACTTTTGAGGCAAGCAACTCCGTAATTCCCATTCCTCCATTTTGAACTTTTAAACTCCCAGTTTTGCTTGTGGATTGTTTTCGGTAAGTTTATAGCGTTAACTTAATACCCTATTTACAACATGATAAAAGTCACCTGGGCATCGCATTAACACGACAGTAAAGTGTTCAGTCGTGTTTGAATAGGCGTATGGAGTTAGCGTTAGTGTTTGTTGTGTCGGTTAGCATTAGCATTAGCAAGGTGCCGTGTTTGTACGTTAGCAGGTAACGTTTCCATACCGTACGGTGAACTAAATTGGCGTAACATGACCTATTAATTAGACCATTCCTGGTCAAAATCGGTTCATTCACTCAACACCAGTCTTTATTTCTGCAAGTCACAACGTTCACTTTTTTAAAAGTTAGACTAGTGTTACTTTAACTGGATAAAACCAATGTTAACTTGGGTAAAGTTAGCTACAACAGGTGCTACTTAACTTCAGTATAAGCGCCTGGCTATCGTTCGTTAACCTGAAACCCATATTGTTGCTTCTCCAGTTGTAATGAGTTTTATGTTAAGTATAGTATCACATCAAGTTTTATTTATATAGCACATTTATAAACGATTTTTGGTCGAGCCAAAGTGCTGTACATATAATAAAAATAGCCTACAGTAGAGACACTTTACAGCTAATACAATAGCACAGATTGTTCAGAATATCAGTATGAGAAAAAACGACACCCTTATCCTTAGTATCATTGTAGTAAGGGCGTATCTTGTTACGAAAAGGCATTTCAATGTTCATAAATACGCCATTTTGCTTGTTTCTTAGGAGAAATAATTGAGGTTAATTTGCTGAGAAATTAAAGATGTATATCACCCAGGTCATATGCATATACCCCCAGCTGTGTCTAGCCTTAAAGAACGTTTTGGTTTCTGTTGACCAGATTTTCAGATAACAGTCTCTGCCACACCCATACACAGGAAGTGAACGAGATATCACATGCGTTGTCCCAGTTACATGTTAGTAAACCAGTTTTGAATTACTTCCTTGGTAGAATCCGTTTTATTGAACATGGGCCATACTTCAGCAAATATCACAACCACTATCTGTATGGTTAGATGCTGACATAGACATTATTTTTGGTTGATTTGTGTGAGGTGAACTTTACTCGATGAAAAACCCTGCAGTAGTTGACAAGTCATTGTAAAATAAAATGTCTGAGTAGTAGTGAAGGGCTTTAACATTTGTTCCATGATAAAATGAGTTACAACTGTGCCAGACAATTTGCATCCATCCATACTGGCTCCCTTTTTTGATTAAAAGTTAAAAGGGGCCATAGCTCACAAGTATACCCCATCCAAATGTTAACTTTAGTCAAGATCTTTTGGCAAAATTGAAAGCACACCCATTCATAAATATCACAGTTCAATATTACTACTTTTAGCATTTGGTAGTCATCATTCACATGTTCTCCTGAGGCTTCTAATATGTAGGCCTCTATGGTGACAATGTAGGTTAGTGGCTGTCTACGACATTCTTCTCATAATGCTGCTGACCAACTTTCAGCTGAGGCCCCTCAGGGCTGGCTGATTATCCCTGGCCCTCCATGTTAGAAAGCTAATCAATGGAGTTGCAGTGCTGCCTGAAAAGAGAAATTGAAATTGGGCCATAGTTAGGGATGGGTATCGTTTGAAATTTATCGATTTCGATTCCGGTTCTGCTTATCGATTCCGGTTCTTATCGATTCCCCCGTTTCGATTCCAAAATTGTAAAATAAAGAGGTCAAACGTTTAGATAACAAAAATATATTTATTCTTAAAAGCTTTAACTGAAATTGTTACTAAAAAATATACATGCAATACAAATGTATTGCACAATAGCTGTGCTTTATTTGAACTGAGCTATGCCTGTGGCAAGCTATTAACAGGCATTACACTTTGCCTTTTATTTTTATTTTTTAGTGTAGTGGAGCCTCACTTCAGAGTGTTTACCGCGACCTATCTTTGGTGTTATGAAGTGACTGAGCTCGTGAAATGTCTACGGGAGGGCGGGGGAGCATCGCTGCGGGGCAACTGTGGACCTCTGTCGCCTGTCAGCGCAATTTATATGATGCCGTTTAAAAAAATGAAGGGCGGTGCCGGCCGTCAGCGTACCGAGCCGGCCGTCAACGGCCCGCTGACGACCGGCCGTTCTGTGATTCTCCAGGTCCGCCCTGTATTCCACCGGGTCACCGCAGCACCGCGGTGCAGACGGACCCGCTGGAATACAGGGTCTACCGCGTTTAGGAACCGTTAAGCAGAACCGAAATTGTGTATTTTGTATGGGTACCCGGTACCCGGCATTTTCTTATCGGTTCTCATCTAGAACCGAGTTTCGGTTCCCAACCCTAGCCATAGTGCTACTTTGCTCTACCTCTGGCAGGCATTCTGCAAGGAGTGGGGCATGGCTGGCTCAAAGAACGACCTTTATGTGGATTATGTCTACAGACCTTTTGGAGACTAGTCTAAACATCTTAAATAATGCTTTTATTTAGTAAGCAAACATTGTTCTCTTGGCCACCTAGCCTTCAATGTATAAAGTATAGCCACAATCATCTTGGCTAGATAGTCAGTGTTTTGCAAGGCAGAGGTGTTCATGCATGATGCAGTCTAAAAAGTGTTTTATCTTAGCATCTGGAGAATTAAAATGTACTCTTCCATCCTACTCATAGGTTTCAAACCTTTTTCTAAATTGTCAATTTGTTTATCCCTAGAGTTCCAGACACCATGACAAACATCAACACGGCTAACATCAACTTTAAATGGGACCCAAAGAGTCTGGAGATCCGTACTCTGGCAGTGGAGAGGCTGCTGGAGCCCCTAGTGACCCAGGTAATGAAAAACAATGTGCATTTTTATTTTGAATAATTACTCAGGGTCAGATTTAAAACAATAGCAAGTGATATATTATCCCACTTCTATTCCTGTCATAGGTCACCACTTTGGTAAACTCCAGCAACAAAGGCCCCTCCAACAAGAAGAAAGGACGCTCTAAGAAGGCTCATGTTTTAGCAGCATCTGTGGAGAATGCCACTGAGAACTTCCTGGAGAAAGGAGAGAAGATTGCAAAGGAAAGTCAGTTCCTGAAGGATGAACTGACTGCCGCTGTGGAAGATGTCCGCAAGCAAGGTATATTGAAAATGCATATTGCAACAGTGTGTGGTTTCCAGCATGTACAGAGTGCTTCTTTTGATAGGCGGGATGATAAATAAATCATAAAGTATGTACATATCATCTTCCCCAGTGGACGACCTTGAAGTAAGGATATGCTTTGAGCGTGATGGATTTCTCTTTTGCTATGGGGAATTCAGAGAGCCCATTAATAGAGGCTTTCATTTAAGCATGTAGACGGTTCACATTTATATTAAGCTATGCACCATTGTCCGTGCCTTGCCTTCTACCGTGATCAAATGTAGCCAGTAGTTTGGTATGACTGCCCTTGTAGAACATATTGTGCATTTATTTTATTTAACTGGTTCAGAACCGGACTATATTGTAAATAGAGCAACATTTAAATTGCGATGTTGGTCAGAAAATAAAGATATTTCACACTTAGGGCTGGGAAATATTATTAAATATAATCGTTTATCATAACAGTGTATTTGAAAAATACAAACAAAACATTCATTTTTGTTGTGTTATATGTTCTAAAATCCCACAATAAGTGTTCATTTGAGGATGTATGACATTAAAAAGATACTGGTGATTTAAATCTGTAATGGGAGCCTTTTCTTAACAATATTGTGATCATGATTTCAACCATATTGTCCAGCCCTACCCTATATCACTCAGCCCTGCAGTATAATCCCACTATAGTCATCCATTATAATATGAACCTGCCTTCACCCCATGCGTTTGAGCAGCATCTGACATTTGAAAGACATTTGTCATGAGCATACAGTCGGCTTGATTTATCCGTTATCCCATTCACAACAGTGGCAACAATGGATATTGAGTCGGCCTAAAAATACATTTGTTTTAGCCTATTTTCCGCAGCTAAAGATGGCTATACTGTCGATGACGAAATAAAGTAATCATATTTATGCACAGTATTGAGGGAAGGCTTTCGTGATCCGGGTATTGTTTAAGATGATCTGTTGAGAGATCAGATGAGTAGTCCCAGATAATTGTTTGACAAATTAACAACTTGTGAATCTCAAAACCAGAATGTACCCTCGAACTACCAGCCGGTTACCCAATTAAATGACCATTTGGCTTGCGATAGCATATTCCTTCATTCAACAACCACACTTGATAGTCTCATTTATTCCCCTCTGCTCCAGATATCTGAATGTCTTTTGACACGCCAGCAGACCGTTGAGACTGGGGAGCTCTGACTTGAGGGTGGCTGTTATCACCTTGTGAAGCGACATCTGTGTCACTGTGTCTTTCTCCCCAGATGCCCAGCGAGTTAGATGTCCCCTGCTCGAGCTGCGCTCTGAGTAGTTGGGAGGTAGATGACATGTTGCTTGATAGCCTGTGCAGTGCTCAGTGCCCAGGAATGTTACTGTAGTTGTGGTAAGCTGTCACTGGGCTGGAATTCACTCACTGTTGTTAGCTGGTGCCGAGGCCTGGCTGTCCGCTATGCCATGCTGCTCGGTGGAGCGTGCTTGGACTGATAATACGGCTATTGAGTGGAGTAACACCCCCCCACCAACCCCTCGATTCAGAAAGCATTTTCCACCCAGCTGTGGCTTGCCAGCTGTTTTAAAATGGTAGAAAAAAAGTCTGACATGATCATTATCAATGAGGTGCTGTACCCAGTAGTTTGAGTTAAAGCTTTGTGGACATGGACAGTTGAATTCAAAGTCAACATTTGAATGGTGCCCTCAGTGTTAAGTGTAAACCTACATGCATTTATGTCAAATATGTTGACGGATATTCAAAGCGTCCTTCAAATACCCTAATCAATGTTTTTAAATCAAATTAACGTTAAGAACTTTTTTTCTGAAATGTAGTGGATGTTTTTCCCCAGTTAACATATTCTGTTAATATCTTAAATCCAATTGATTTACCTCATAAAAAATCCGCAGACATTTTCTCCCTTTTTTGCAGATTATATTTCTATGCGCATCCCTTTCTGTCTGCCTCTGTCCTATCGGTCTTGCCCTTCCCTCCCTCCTCGTCTGTGTTTTTGTTGTCCTTCTGCTTTGTGTGCTTAATGTGTGATATACATTTGAATCATTTCATCAAGCACCTGGTGGGTTGCAGGTTAGCGTTAGATGGATGGAAGTTTATTAAAGGAGCACTGATCACTATCTGCCCCCTGAAAATGGCCTTATTGATTTTGTTCACAGGGGGGAATAACAGCCTGAAGGTGCAGACTGTGTTTGTGGTTTGTGTTGTCGATCATTTGCACAAACTGCTTTCGCTCTCTGTCGGGACAAAATGATCAGGATCTGTGTGATGTGAACAACTTTTTTGATGGCAAAAATGTTAGGATTCAATATAATTTCTGTCATGAATGATAACAATATATTCGGGTTTTGGACTGGTAAACCGGTGGAAAGATTAAAATAACACCATTTTGGTTTCTAAAAGAATATTATGGAAATGTGACACTATTTTTCATTATACATACAAAGAGATTATATGAATATTTGACTGATTTCTTAATAAGAATCAGTAGTAAATTGCACCCAAAGCTGCTGATGTTGAACTACTAAAGCCACAGACACTTATTTTTCACAGCTGTTTGTCCATTGGAAGGAATAGACATGCTTCAATGTAAAAAATAATCTTTTTAGGGAGAGAATGACATATATCTCTCTGTTTTGCAGCAATGCTTGCACACATCTGAACCACTGTTCGTTGAGTATAGAGTTTCAGTGCTAGTGGGCATGCATGTTGCTGGCGTAAGCTAACGTTGGGTGTATTAGCACAACAAGCAACATTTATCAGGGTTACTCACAGGTTGTCAGTTTACCTACCTCGGGGGGGGGGGGGGCCGCCCATGGCTTGTTATTGATGTTTCATTTACGAAGCCTAAGAGTTTATATTTTTCCAGACACTGAATTCTTCCGGTACAGTCAATACACTAACATTAACTTACTCTTATACCGCTCAGTGAGGTTGCATTTCAGACAAACTTCATGTGTCAGACAATTCATTTTGAATATCATTTGAAGTCGTCATTAACAAGAACTATCTTTATGCAATGTTTTGCCAGTAATAAACAGTCTTAAAACCAGCGTTATAATGCTTCATCTGTAAGATCTTTTTGTACATTGCATTAATATGTCTGCTATTGGATATCCAAAATAATTGACTGAAAGCAGGGAAAAGCCTAGATACGCTTCATATTGGAAGCAGGGAGGTTGAATAGTCTGGCTAGAACATGATGTTCTTACAAAGGTTATGAGCAAATGTATATATATATATATACTAGCTTGGACTGCTGTTATATAAACGCAGTCCAATTGACCAACACATATCTTTTGAGTATGTACTGGAGCTCAGTTAAGATTTGACCTAGATCTTAGTTAAAGGGGGCATTAATACAATTCAGTGCATGAATAAAAACATGGACATGGACAAAGCACATTTGTTTTGCAAATTACTTCAAGTTAGACATTTTGCTACTGATGTTAAAATATGTAGTTATTCTGAGTTGCATGACTCAATGGATGTTCAGACGCGAGGGCGGAAGAGTGGTGCGGTGGAGGGAAATAAGAGGAGCTGTAGTTCCAGATACATTTGGAAAACAATCTATCTAAGTTGTCAGTGGTCGCCTTTTGTTTTTACAGCACACATCATTTTGGGGGACTCAAATGTCCGCATGTGGCCAGAACACGGAAAACATTATAGAGGTCAAATCCAAGAAGTCACTTAGCCTTGTTTCTAAATATAGCTTCCTCGTTATCGCGGAGTGATAGAGTACACTGACACTTTAGCATCCACAGCACTCAGCTCTTACTCAGCGTTCACATAGCCAGTATATAAGATTTAATTCATAAACAAGTTTTCGGTGCTGCCTTTTTGCTTTGTAAAATGACACACCACGGCATTTGTTATATGCCTGTAATGTCACCATTGTTGGTCTCTGATTGGTTCCCATGCGTGGGAACTTGCCAGTCCCACAAATACCTATTGCCGTTACAAGACCAAAGGACGTGATGCGGGCTTTAGATGGCTGAAACCAGGTTGCTATTATTATTTTAGGCATTTGTATTAGCCAATTAGATCAAGTCATTTGATAGGCCTATTAGATCAAGACCTCATTAGAATCCAGTCCAATATATAATTATTGTCAAAGTGACGTAAAAAGGTCCTAATGGTTATGATTCACTACAACGTTATTGATGTCATTTAGTCTAGGAATAAACACATTTATTTCTGCCCTATCAAATAAATGTTTATAGTCCGTGCGGTTATTTCATATATGCTACTTATTTTTTTAATGAACGGAAAACATACTCTAGTTTATACCATATCAGGATGTATATCGGTGCCAAGACAAAGCTTTTCCCTTCATAGGAAAGTGAACAAGAGAAAAACAATTGTTCTTTTCTTTTGATCCCTGATACAGAAAAAGCCGTTATATAGGACTTTTTAGAATCTGAATTTGGCTATCTCTCAGCTGAAGTAAACTATTTACGGATGTACTGTCTTGTGCATAATGCGAGCTTACAAAGTTTATTTGTGTGTCCCGTCAACTGTGCAGGGCCATCCAATGTAGGACAAAGCATAGTGCTGGACAAACCAGACAGTGAGCCCTTTGTAGGGGCTGTGACCTCTTTTTTTCATTTGAAGGGGGCTGTGTGTGCAAGCAGAAATTATAACTAGACATTGAAGAGGTGTTTGTGTTTGTGTGTGTCTTTGTCGCTCTGTGTGTCACATGCTGACCTCTAAGCAGGCAGGGGGAACGTGTCACACTGTTGCCTGTTTCCCCACACTTCTCTTTGTCTTGGATGAAGACTTCAAAGCAATTAACTGTAGCCTGAAAGGAGTGTGACTGCTCTCAGACTTGTGCTGTCAGCTCCGGTAGAGTATTACTACGACTATTAGGAATAAATGGATTTTATACGTGAAGAATTTGCTCTGATCTAATGGGTAACAAAGGAAGATTCATTGCATTTGGTAAAAAACAAAGAGTTATGTGATATTGTGCTTTCTTTCGATCTAGTTTTTGTGTCGTATCAACACATCACATCCTTTTGCTGAGATATATATATTTTTGTTTTTATTGCAAAAGATTGAAAGTCTGTTTCCTATTTAAAGACTACTAAAGCTTTGAAGGCTAGTTCATAGTGCAGTGTTTAATTTGACAAGTTCAAAAGTGAGTCTTTGAACGTGTTTTCATCTGAAGTTTCATTTTCAACCTTGCATTTACATCAGACATTTTGTTTTGTCACTCATTCTCAGGTGATTCAATGCGGCAGGCTTCTGGAGACTTTGCAGAAGACCCCTGCTCATCTGTGAAGAGGGGCAATATGGTTCGTGCTGCTAGAGCCCTGCTGTCAGCCGTCACACATCTGCTCGTGCTGGCAGACATGTCTGATGTCTACAAGCTTCTACTGCAGCTTAAACTGGTGAGATAGCTTCATTCTTTTGATCATGTCAACAATCTTAATATAATATAAACAAACATTTGAATTAAAGGTGGGGTACGTAATTCAGAAACACTTTTTGTTATATTCCATGGAATGCTCTTAACATCCCGATAGCAATGAATATATTAAATGCTTTGACTTTAAATACATAAAAAAATGTCATCTGTGGAAGCCGTAGCGCTGTAAAAAGCACGACCAATCATCTGAGCCGGCCCGGCTAAAGTAACTGGACGGCCTACCTGCCTGTCAGCCTTCCATCTGTGCACAAACTTATCTCTGCCCTCATTGGTCATGTGCGTGTTCGTGTGTGTTGGAGGAGGGGCTCTGTAAGAACGTCTGAAGGAAGGGGCAGGTTTTTTCCGGCTGCGCACTTTCAAATTCTAGCACACTTGAGCTGGTTTCTCCATTCTTACCTACCCCACCTTTAAGTCATATTTGATCAGCTATCATTAAGAACACAATTACCAACTAAGACATTATTTTGAACACTGAAATAGCATTTAATGAATTATAGGTGCAATTTTTTTCCTATCCAATTTGAATCCAAAATGTTCGTAACTTTTATTTAAGAACTGTATTGTCTAACTTTCTCCTTCCTGGCTCAGGTGGAGGAAAATCTTGTGAAAGTGCGAAATGCAGGAACAGATCAGGACCTTGGGATCCAATATAAGGCCTTGAAACCAGAGGTGGACAAGCTGAACATGATGGCCGCCAAGAGACAGCAGGTAATATACCATTAGTAGAATTAATGATTTAAATAAACCTTATGATTATTAACAGGGGCTAGAAGGTTATTTGGTAACTGAATGGGCATTAGTGGTTATGTCACTCATAACAAAATAGGCCTTTCAACCCTAACGGTAAGTACATCAGTGGGAGGGAGCAAGCAGTGCTTAAGATGGATGATTAGATGCTGTAAGCATGAACAATCTTCTTATTACCACTTGCAATGAGGTGGACCGGTAGAGCAAGAAAAGTGCATATAGGCTTCATTCTAAATCTGACAAAACCCATTACCTTGTGATGAGAAATAGCGCATCGTTTTTCTCCACTATGGTGTAAGTGGTAGTCAACAGGAAAGTGTGTTTCATAATGCATTTTCAAGATGAAACAACTTCATAAGATTCTTGGTGCAGATCCTTGAGATGCATATGCCTAACCAATGGAGAAAGCGTACTGAAGGCTTTTTTTATCAGGACTGCACCCTTAAGGTCGATGATTGGAATCGGCCGGCGACCCCTCAGTTGGTGTGATGTTCTTCAAAACAAGTCATTCTTTTGTTTATGTTTAAAATCATTCAAGTCAATCAAATAAAGATTCAGTCATAAAGTTGTGTCATTGATTTTAATAGCACTTAAATAGCAAATAACTTCCTGGACTATTCCTAAAAAAAAACCCTCCAAGACCAGACAATTATTGTTATACAAAACACCCCCCTCTTAAATGGAGAACCTGCCAAAATGATCACTGATTATCCTGGGAGGAAATTGCTTTTACTTTTTTTATGAATGGGAAGATATGTTTAACCAAAGTGAAGGCAGGAAGTAATGAGGCTTAAAGACTGCTTTTTTCCTAAACGTATGTCTTAAGCAATGCTGGATGAAAGCTCTGGGAGAGTTCCATTTAGAGGGGAGGATTTTGTTTTGTGTATGCAAGCGGCTTTTTTTAATGCAATGAATCTATGCCAGCGATCTCTTCTCTTCTAGATGTATTTGTAATATAATGCTGAAGTCTGAATAGCAACGCATTAATTTGCAAAGGCATATTATAATGGCCTGATTATGACTGTTGTTATGCCGCAGGGGACAGAAATAAATCTGGGTCATTCTGAACAAACTCTGTCACACTTAGTGTCTCTATAAGGGCATGACAGGCCCATTCTGAATCTAAAGTACATTACCATCCAGCTCCCTGCAAGAATTCCATCCTCCAGTTCAACCCATTACTTTTTTCATCCTTTTCTACTTTGCTTTTCATCTCAATCCGCTAGGAGCTCAAGGACGTCCACCACAAGGACCAAATGGCTGCTGCTCGCGGCGTGCTACAGAGGAACATCCCCATGCTGTACACGGCGTCCCGTGCCTGCCTCCAGCACCCTGACGTGGCAGCCTACAAGGCAAACCGTGACCTGATCTACAAGCAGCTGCAGAGCGCCGTCTCTAGCATCTCCAACGCCGCTCAGGCCACCGCCACTGAGGACTCAGCGCTCAATCACCCAGCAGGGGGTGGAGAGCTCGCCTATGCCCTCAACAATTTTGATGTAAGTCAAATGAGTGGCTTACAAGTCACAACCCATTTCACGAGTCCAACCTGGCATGCAGGTATCTGCAACAACAGCATGGCTCAGTTCCAAATGTATGATAAACTATTTATTAACATGAGGTGGATGAGGTCTCGTTCAGAAAGGTTATATTAAGGTCAGAATGTTAGTTCATGGACTTAACCCAACTGAATCATAAAATGACCAAAAACCCTCCAAGGGCTCGGCTCGGGGTCGAGGTGGAAATTAGGACGAGATATGCGGACAAATTGGGACATGGCTTTGGGGTACATTGAATATGTTCCTGAGTCACTACCTATTCATTCCTTGATTTGCTTCTAAGTCAAATGAAGGATGTCTACACAGCTCTAGCTTTCATACGGACACATCACATGGTCTTATAAATATATCCTGTAAATAAAGAGTTAACCACTTCTCTGCTGGTAGCTGCTAAGCTCTGCTCAACTGTTGCTAGGTTGCCAGCTTCTAAAGCATACCGCTGGAGTACAGCTTGGAAACTCAATAAGTACCTCAATGTAGGAAATGTTGACATTTAGTACAGGGAGGAACCCTAATTTACTAAAAACACTTTCCGTGTTGCCGTCTAGTTTTTCATAAATTCATGCTCAAAACCTTAAACCCCTGTTTTATTCATTATTGGCCTAGCAAATTGTAACATGGTTGAGATTGAATTTGGTTAAAGATAGCTTACTATTTATAATAACATTTAACTATGAACTTATATAAGAGCAATATGACATTTATTTGTATCATAATATTGACATGAAACAACATCAAGGTAGCAGCTGGGTAAAAACGTTAAGCTAATCGTCTTAATGCTGCCTGGGGTGATAAATGCAAACATGATTACCCTGATTTTGTTTTCTTCTTCCTCTGACTTCTGTCAGACCTGCAACGCACCTTTTTTATTTACACAAGATGTTTAATATTCTGACAAATTCCAAAGACATTGAACAGATCCACAACAGCAAGATAAGTCTTGCTCAATGAGCTCTATAGAAGAACAGGTTTCTACTGTACCACTTTACCGCTAGACACATCACTCATCTTTAGTTGATCAGCAATTTAGTCATTTAGCGAGGAGCTGTGTGACTTGATGTGTTTATCCTGCAGCAAAAAGAAAAGTCTCACGTGACTGATGCAATCTGCATGCTAATGTTTTCCGTGCCCCTAGCCATATGATGCAATGTTTCATTACTCTTAGCCTTTGTTACTCTGTTGGTGCAGCACGGGATGGAATTTGGTATTTGTTTTATATATACAAAAGGAGAAACAACCATTGAAGTAAATAGATGTGTTTGATGATTACCTAATGATAGGATCTCAAGCAATTATCCGGATGCGCAGTTACACACATGTCATTTGCACTTAACATGTGTAATCCCTCTGTGGACATTGACAACATGAGTGCTGTGATAGGATCTCCCAGGAAAAGGAAACGCTGCACCCGAAGTGAGCACACGGGCAAAAACTAAATGCTTTGGAGAATATTATTTTATTTAATCTTTAATTTAGCCAAAATGGCAGCGTAGAATGGGTAATGTATAGTTGAATGTTGATATACTTTACCCTTTAGGCCCACCTTTTAGACTCTCCATTAGAGTCAGTAGCTCTTAACGAAAGTTAATCAAAAATGTACTTAAGCTTTTTAGGAAGCAAATGGAGTATTTCATCAAGTGAACATTCCTTTCCAAAGTAGTCTCAGTACTGAGTAGACAAAAACACGCCACTTCTGTTTTCAACAAATTAGTATTTTTAACGAATGGTAACCTGATGATTGTAGGTACAGAAATTCGATGGACTTGATAATGCAATAAGCCTCACTCACTAGATGTTCAATTCAATTCAAAACCTTTATTTATACAGATAAAACCCATTGAGATCATAGACCTCTTTTACAATGGTGACCTGCTTCAATTAGTTCCAAACATTAATACAAACATGACAGAAAACAAAGGACATTATATGATACTACAGTTTGTATACTAGTAGCATTTACAGACACCAATATTTTCTGATTGTATAGCGTCTATCCTAGCTTTAAAAACATGAAATGGAATCAAACTGCTTAGCTTCCATTCCTTTTGTAGACTGTTCCATGCTAGCGGCGCTGCGCATCTAAAAGCTGTATTTCCTAATACAGTCCTAGCAGTTGGCACATGTAATACAACCACAGCTTTAGATCTCAGGCAGTAGCCATTTACAATACGCTGTGAGATCAGGGAACAGATGTAAGACGGAAGTTTCCCTAACATTGCTTTATAAATAAAAAGATACCAGTGATTTAGCCGCCGTACAGTAAGTGAAAGCAACCCTGCCCTTGTATACAGGGTACAATGATGAGTCAAAGTCTTACAGTCTGTCACAAACCTTAGTGCACTATGATAGGCGGCATCTATCTTGGTGAGGTAATTGGCCGGCGCATTCATATAAAATAGATCACCATAGTCCAGCACAGGTAAAAAGGTCACAGAGCCTTTTCCTGGCCTCAAGAGAGAAACAGGACTTGTTTCTATAAAAAAAACCTAGCCTAACCCTCAGTTTTTTAAGCAGGTTATTTACATGCAGTTTAAAAGAAAGACAGTCATCAAGCCAGATACCAAGGTATTTGTTTGTATGTTCCTGTTTGCAGTGTTGAAACAACAATTTGCAAGATTTTGTTTTCAGGATCAGACTGATGTCTGGCCACTCGGGCTGAGTCGATTTACAGCCCTGGAAATGTACGTGACACTGTTATAAACTATAAAAGCATTTCCGTCTGACAGATGGTCTGCCAAATGATTAATCTATAAAACAAGTGTCAACAATGCAGTCTCAAACTGTTGCCTCAGTGATTATTTTACAGGTAGCCATGCCTTTCCCAGAGTAGCTCCCTTCTGTTGCCCAATTTCAAGTGCAAGGCAAAATTAGCAAATGAGTCAACCCCCCCCAATTCTCTCTATCTCTCTCACTCTCTTACTGTGTTTCCTCCTCCGTGTCTCTCGTGTGCCTGTTGCCATGGTGATGTGAAACGCAAGCAGAGGAGATCAGATGAGACGGAAAAGAGGGGGCTGAAGTTGGCTGTGATAGAGGGAGGGCTGCCTAATAAACCTCACTTCTAACAGATGAATTGTTTAATATTTAGTTGCAGCAAGGAGTCTGCTGAAGCCCAGAGTTGGTTTGGCATTGGGGATTTTTTACTTTAATTCTTTAACCGCCCCAAGTGTCATGTGGATACCTTAACCCTCTGCAGTGCCTCTCCAGCATGTCAACTAGTTGCCTCTCAGCACGCTTGCCCCTGTAAAATCACACATTCAAGTGTCCTCTCTCATGCTGCAGATATTAAAGAGAGGGCAGTGGTTTACTACGGCAATTCTGTGAAGAAAAGTAGAAAAGGATATGAAATTTAAAAATCCTTTCACATAAGGGATTATATAATTTAATATTCATAGGCACATCTGTTGTTTGAAATAGATCTTGTAGTCTACATTCCAGACATGATGGAGCTTTCTTTTCTGATTTATTCATCAGACCCTCAGAAGAACTTTCCTTTGCTGTGTGTTGCACTATTCCAGATGATTGGTTACATTTTATGACTTGTTTTTCTCTAGTCAGCGCACTGAGAAAGTGCGTTTTTGAAGCTGTATTCATCTTTAATGATTCAAAACACTGATTATCAGCAGAGCAGAAGAGCAAGCCTAGTCTTAAAGAGGATATAGTAAAACGGTCCCTCACCTTACTGACTAAAGTATTTGAATAACCACTTATCCTTTTCTCTGTGTGACACAGATTAAAAAGGGGCGGTCCTGAGTCTAATTTGGAGAGGCCACTAAGGATTTTCCACGAGCCAATCAGATATTCCGCTGACAAAGTATATGTGCTGAATGCGAGGCAATTCTTTTTAATTAAAGGAAAAAGTGACCACGCCTTCATTTCCTGGTCATACCATAGTTAGTCATAAAACGTACATTATTGCAGAGCTATTAAAACATTAGGCAAGTTGTGGTCGTTTGGCCCATAGGCAAAAATGAGACCGCTTAAAACATTCTTCTCTTCAGCTTCCCAGCCCCCCGTCAGTCTGTCAGATCAGCCCTTCCCCTGCCTGCCAGATTTCTCTCTTCGTGGCTTGTAGAAGGAAAGATCAATGTCCTATGATGACTTTTATCTTTTTTTCCCTCCCTGTGTAATTTCCCCTCTGACTCTTTCCTTACAGAAACAAATCATTGTGGACCCCCTTGCGTTCAGTGAGGAGCGCTTCCGCCCCTCCCTGGAGGAGCGCCTTGAGAGCATTATCAGTGGAGCTGCCCTCATGGCCGACTCTTCCTGCACACGTGACGACCGCAGGGAGCGCATCGTGGCCGAATGCAATTCTGTGCGCCAGGCTCTTCAGGACCTTCTGTCGGAGTACATGGGCAATGTAAGTACACCTTTCCATTTCCTACACCTTTCCATCACAGCCAACTCCACACTTTGTATCCTCAACACAGCGCCTCTCTCATTTCACTTTTAGATTTTGCATAGCCCCTCTGTTTAAGCAAGACTTATAAATACTTTAGTTTCTTGGATCCAAGTATATCCTAGTATGTAAAGACAGTAATGTTTATATTTGCAATCCATCTAATCACTTCCCATACTAAATGTCCTGAAAAGAACAATACCAAGAGTCTTCTAATTCTAAAGAGAAACATCACCTATTTGCATTTAAATCTTGTTTTCTTTTTTATAACCTCAGTTAAAATGGTTGATGTTGTTTTGGAGCGAATCAAAGTACCCCTCTCAGGTTATCGTGTGGGCAAAAGGTCCATAATCTATAGAAACAGGTCTGCGATCAAGCAGTCTTTTGTTAATCAAGTCTTCGTAGTTTATATATGTCTCGTAGTTAGGCTTTTGTCAGTTATGTTGTACAAGTTCTCTTAAAGTAATAGGGGCCAAAGGTTTTATATAAATACGTCCTGGTTTTATATTTATGGTGCTTGGTTTAAAGAGCCTTATATGTCAAACTGTAAGTAAATAAAGGCCCAAATCACAATGCGGTGGGCTCTCTGGGACACCGCATTGCTGCAAATGCTTAGCAAAACATTTGAATAATGATTGTTACTATTTAACTATGAATTAATATCAAAATGACCATGATTTGTTTTATGACGGTGCATACATTGTAATGGTCTTGCTTCAGTTAAAGAATACTCTACCCTAGAATCACTCTGTCTATTTCTCAGTCCTTCCTTCAACAAGCTCCACCCATCAAATGCTTTAGGCCAGGGGTAGGCAAGTACATTTCGCCGTGGGCCAATTTTTTGCTGAGCCGCAAGATGGCGGGCCAGAACATAATCAAAGCCTAATTCAAGGAATTGATGTTGGTAAAAGGGCGCAGCGCCCCTGTTCCCCGGTTCAGAAAAAACTCTATTGCTGATGACCCTCCCCATCAACACTCTGATGCGCAGTCAGATCCGCTGATTGGTTCACTGATGATATAGGCGCCCAATCCAGAGCCTCTGGCTAGACCCGCCCAAAGGGAGGCTCGTCCTCTCTAGCCCCATTTCAGTCCCAAAGCCAGGGCTATTATCTGTATTTTAACAGACTTATCTTTTAAATTGAGGTGTATTTATTGTTCTCTTCAAAGTTTATTTTTCTCTGAAATTGTAGGGAGGATGGTCCTCCCTTTCCTCAATGGACGAGCCTCCACTGAGTAAAGTAGAGTTATTAACTGGCAGTGTTATTTAACATACTTTTATTCTGATAAGTATTGTCAAGTTCTCTGGGTTTTTGGCATTTATTTGAGTGTTTGCCCACATTTGAGAGGCTTGAGGGACAACTGGAATCCTTTTTCCTTTTCTTTATTTCAACTTTTCAAGGACACATTAGGATTCTTTCAGGTTGAAAACCTTTAAAAAAATACCAAAGGACAAAATAAATCAATTACAGCAGTTTTGCTTTGCAATTTCATATATTATAAATTAATCAGTAACCAAGTATTTTACTCAAACTCAATGTATTTAATAGTTAAATAAGTACTTTAATTGACCTGGTTCCCCCCAACCACACATTTGCATATGTGACCCGCTCTATCGATATCAGTCGAAAGTCGCAACGGCTCATTTCAAAATAAACGTGGATCTGCGTAAAAAAATAGTTTTTCGGGGATCGGGTGTTTTGTTTGATTTTAAATAAACAAAGTCTTGGCTTTCAGAATATGACATTTTTATTTCCAAAATCACACGATAAATACATGTTTGAAGCTTGTAAAGGGAAGATGACAGCTCTCCCTCTTCCACAGCGCCGCTTCCCCTCCCTCCACTGACATTATGAATGTAAGCGGATATGTCGGAACAGAATTTATTTTACCGGACACATTTGAAACTTACCGGTCATGTTTCAATAATAATAATAAGAATTGTGTAGCAGTTTCCGTTAGCAGGTAATCACCGGACTAGGACCAGATATGCTGATGTTTAAAACTCAGTTAATGGGGCTCATTTTTATATTGCTTCAGTTTATAATCGTTACAGATAAAAAAATTCAGATTCATTTTTCAATAAATAATTCCACAAACAACATAATTATTACATTCAAACAAACTACTTGTAGTAGATGAAGTAGCCTACATTATTCAAAAGTTTACATTAACTTTGAATAATAACACGGGAGAAACGGATGCTCTCTTTTTCCCTCTCCCTCCCTCTCTCTCCTGACAGCCCGTCAGTTTCTCAAGCAGCTCGCTAAACAGTGGGCGGGGCTTCAGGTGATCATGCAGAGCTGCGTGTCTCTGTTAGACTCAGCAGCTGATCTGATCTCTCTCTCTACGGTCCGGTTATACTTCACTCTCGTTTATGTCCATATCGATCAGATCCAGCTCTCCTGATCGGCCTTTATAGAGAGCACCGATCAAACTATTAAGAGTGAATATCGGCCGCCGGTCATTATCGGCCGATATTCACTCTTAATAGTTTGATCGGTGCTCTCTATAAAGGCGGCCGATCGATCAGCGGCTTTTATGTTGTAAAAAAAATAATCTCAAAATAATATTTTATTAGTGATTCTCAAAATTACGGGCCAAATATTATTGCCTGTTGCCGACCCATGCTTTAGGCTATAGTATGTCAGCTTAGGGCCATATCCGGGTATAGGCTCAGCAAATTCCAGAAAAAGGAGATGGGATTTGTATTCAGAAAAATGCAGTCACTGGTCTGCCCGGGAGGCTAAAACCAGGAGCCAACACTCCCCTGGGCAACACCTTAGCATGCAGAAGTCCTACACACACTTCGTAATGCCTCTGTGTTAGTGGGCTGTGTGACCTGTGTGCTTTGTGATTGTGTTTTCAACTGGAAAACAATATTCCTTGGATTTGATGTGGACTGTTGGAGTTTTTGATCCAAATTTTGTATTCCTTTCATAATCTTCACAACCCTAACTCGCACTCTTCCCTCACCCAAATATATAATTTAGTGGTAGAAATTATAAAGTATAAGAATGTTTCATGTGTTATGGACAATGAGACAGAGAACAAGGGCTAACTTCAGTATAATGTTAAGGCAATGGAAGATGCCTTTTATCACAAGGACAGAGCAGACATGGATGTAATAAGAGCATAAGATGGGGAGTTTCCACAGCTGCATAAACATAAAGTACCCTTCACTACAGGCCAATCCTTCAGGGATTCCATTTTCAAACTTTTCTGCCAAATAAATCAAGTCTGGTGTGACAGTGGGTATCAAGTTCTGTAGTTTCTCAAGTACTGAACCTAGCAAACAAAAACAAAACACTTTGTATACACCATGGAAGATAACTTATTATGGAAAAAGTGAAATATGCTTTTATGCTTAACTTACTTTTGACATTTATCTTCATAAATAAAGTAATACTAAACAATTGGGTTTCAGCAACATACAAAAACTGTTTTCTTTTTGTCAGAATTAAATGTGGCATGAGGCCCACACTGCACTCCCTGAAGAATTGTCTTTTGTTCGAAAAAAACTAAAAAGCAAATTCATAGAGAAAACATACAGACTGGTCTTCAATATGCATTTTAAGAGTACAGGTGGGAACTTGTGTTCATATTACCTCAGGTAACAAGATAACATATGTATAAGTTAGTTCAGTATTGGACTATTTGTTTCCCATCTGAAAATCTGTTCCTGTAATCAGTGTAGACAATTTGACTTTAATGTTTGAATAATGACTGTTAGGACTTTATCTCTTACTAGTTCTTCCCCAAGATATCATTTTAGTAGAAAATGATAATGTCGCATGGGCTTTTTTGTTAAGAAGCAGCAATGACACTGAAAAACTATTATAATGTATCCATTCTGTCCCTCCACTGATCTCATTTTATTTTACAATATCTTTCTTCTGTCTGTTTGGAACGGCTCTGTTCGGCTGAATATCCTCACTGTAACGGCAGCCTTTCAGTGTGAGCCACTCACCCAGAGAAATGTCCTACTGTGGTGATTTCTTATTTAGTACCGTCTATAAGCCTGAACTTTATCCGTTTCCTGCTGTACTCGCTGTCTTCGGAGGTAACATTTTAAAGGGCACAGCTTTTCTATTTCATTAGTGAATTCTTACAGTGGTCCTGTGGCTGTTTTGGATGTTATGCCAGGTAGGGTGTGATGCTAGTGCATATTCAAGCTGTTATTCACACACTGCAGCAATCCTGCCAGAGCACAATTATCTTAATAATGCAAATTGGTTTACAATTTGTACAGATACCTACTATAGGCTTAAAGGGTGACTTCTAATTTTAGCATTACTGTCTAACTTGCCAAATAACAAACTTGTCTAACTTGCCTATAACTTAGTCAATAACCTTCCTAAGCCAAGAGGTTACTATAATGATTTAAATACAGTATTTTATGTGTATAGGTTATATTATAAATAGGCCAATTTAGCGCTGGTACATCCGCAGCATGGCTTCAGAGCCTGGTTATTTACTATAGCAGAGCATTTGGCGATGTCCTTAGCCTGCCTGCTTAATAAGTAGGCACATCTGCATCCAAAATCTGTGTCTTGGCTATTTACCAAACTCTCCATGAAGAGTCTGAAATCTCCAATGTAGGTTTTGAGGGATTTAGCTAAAATACACTTAAACATACAGGACCAAAAACACAACCTTTCTGGCTGATATGATATGAACTGCACATCGAGGTAGCACTTAAACATTTATGAATATTGCATTAACTCAGCGGTCTGGAGAAAGTGGCTTTGGTTTCTTATGGTAAAGTAGTATTACAGTAGTAGTCTGGCTGAGCTTGGTTGTCCTTTGGGGGAAGGCATTTGATACTTAATGGATATATATTGATTCATAGCTAAATCCCTAATATTTGTTTATGCTCTATGTGGAAAAGCTTTTTCTCTTTTAAGCTGTAATAATGTCTTATTCGCTTTCATGGGATGCACTAGATATGAGAAATAGAATAAAGGTACCGAGTACCTGTTTTCAATAGCATGTTCATAAAGGTTTTCAAGCATTTACGCGCTGATGGCTATTTTATTTGTAACCAGATAATTATAACAAAGTCATTGACTGTTGACAAATATTTTTCACTGGGCATTGACGGACAAAATGCTGTCGGATGTCAACTAAGTTTACATGTCATTTTGTCTCAATACTCTCCTGTCCATGCTCAGGCATTACAGCCAGGGTCTGCTCTCATTGCTCATCCAGAACACTGCCAGTTTATTTTAAGGTTCAGGCCATTCATGCAGCATCTCTGTTTTGCTTCAAAACAAGTTTTCTACTTGACTGGACTCCTCCAGCCCTTGAAGACTTAGGAACTCAGATTTACAGAGGAACACATTTCATCACCGCAGTGACGATGAGTGGACATGACAGGGACTTGGTTGCTCATTTGGCCAAATGAAGGGAACCAATGAGAAGCATAATATGTCCACCTTGTGCATTAAATGACCTTGGATAACCTCTTACAAGAGCAGCTGGCACGTGGTTATCATGGTGAGATGGCTGGTGTCTCAACCTCAAGCCTTAAAGCAAGGGCAGACAATGTGACAGGTAACCTGACTGCATCTGTGATTAAGCGTGGCAGACTAAACAAACCTCACATTGGCCTGATGAGGATGTGTTCGCTCTCATTCTAGAGCAGAGCTGAAGAGGTGCAATGCAATATGTAATTCATGCAGGAAAAGAAAAACACTATAGTGCCATACTTACCTCTGATTTGGCTGTATGTGTTTTGATGGCCATGATTTCCTGCGCGTATACAGTGGGGCAAAAAAGTATTTAGTCAGCCACCAATTGTGCAAGTTCTCCCACTTAAAAAGATGAGAGAGGCCTGTAATTTTCTTCCTAGGTACACTTCAACTATGAGAGACAAAATGGGGGGAAAGAATCCAGGAAATCACATTGTAGGATTTTTAATGAATTAATTGGTAAATTCCTCGGTAAAATAAGTATTTGGTCACCTACAAACAAACAAGATTTCTGGCTCTCACAGACCTGTAACTTCTTCTTTAAGAACCTCCTCTGTCCTCCACGCGTTAACTGTATTAATGGCACCTGTTTGAACTCGTTATCAGTATAAAAGACACCTGTCCACAACCTCAAACAGTCACGCTCCAAACTCCACTATGGCCAAGACCAAAGAGCTGTCAAAGGACACCAGAAACAAAATGGTAGACCTGCACCAGGCTGGGAAGACTGAATCTGCAATAGGTAAGCAGCTTGGTGTGAAGAAATCAACTGTGGGAGTAATTATTAGAAAATGGAAGACATACAAGACCACTGATAATCTCCCTCGATCTGGGGCTCCACGCAAGATCTCACCCCGTGGGGTCAAAATGATCACAAGAACGGTGAGCAAAAATCCCAGAACCACACGGGGGGACCTAGTCAATGACCTGCAGAGAGCTGGGACCAAAGTAACAAAGGCTACCATCAGTAACACACTACGCCGCCAGGGACTCAAATCCAGCAGTGCCAGACGTGTCCCCCTGCTTAAGCCAGTACATGTCCAGGCCCGTCTGAAGTTTGCTAGAGAGCATTTAGATGATCCAGAAGAGGATTGGGAGAATGTCATATGGTCAGATGAAACCAAAATAGATGTGTTTGGAGGAGAAAGAATGCTGAGTTGCATCCAAAGAACACCATGCCTACTGTGAAACATGGGGGTGGAAACATCATGCTTTGGGGCTGTTTTTCTGCAAAGGGACCAGGACGACTGATCCGTGTAAAGGAAAGAATGAATGGGGCCATGTATCGTGAGATTTTGAGTGACAACCTCCTTCCATCAGCAAGGGCATTGAAGATGAAACGTGGCTAGGTCTTTCAGCATGACAATGATCCCAAACACACCGCCCGGGCAACAAAGGAGTGGCTTCGTAAGAAGCATTTCAAGGTCCTGGAGTGGCCTAGCCAGTCTCCAGATCTCAACCCCATAGAAAATCTTTGGAGGGAGTTGAAAGTCCGTGTTGCCCAGCGACAGCCCCAAAACATCACTGCTCTAGAGGAGATCTGCATGGAGGAATGGGCCAAAATACCAGCAACAGTGTGTGAAAACCTCGTGAAGACTTACAGAAAACGTTTGACCTCTGTCATTGCTAACAAAGGGTATATAACAAAGTATTGAGATTAACTTTTGTTATTGACCAAATACTTATTTTCCACCATCATTTGCAAATAAATTCTTTAAAAATGTGATTTTCTGGATTTTTTTTTTTCTCATTTTGTCTCTCATAGTTGAGGTATATCTAGGATGAAAATTACAGGCCTCGTCTTTTTAAGTGGGAGAACTTGCACAATTGGTGGCTGACTAAATACTTTTTTGCCCCACTGTATTTCTGATTTTAAATGGCACACTGCAAGTCATTAAACAGTATCTAGCCATTACAGCATATGGGTTTGCACTCACAGCTGAGGCTGTTGGATGGACTCCTAACTCATTCTCTTTCTCGCTCCAATCCCTTCTGCTTCTTCAGGCCCTCCAGCTACAAGTTATGTTTACCCTGCTTTTCATTTCCTCTTCCTCTCCCTCAGAGTCTTTGACAAGCATTCGGCTGGATGTCCTTACCTGACCATCTTTTGAGTAAAACATGTCAAGGACTAAAACATGGGCTTTGTTCAAAATCAATCACTTAGTGTTTAGTGTGTTGGTCATGCTTTAGTATACACTTTCTGTACAGGTAAAAATTATCTATACAATGCAGTTAAAGTATCCTTGATTGTTATTTTAAAAATGATTGAGCCAACAGTGGTCACGAGTGCCAGCTTCTGTGTTACAACCTCAATAGTGTCACATGCATTTTTTTAGATTTTGAAGACGTCCCACTAAATAGTTTGCCACCATTATAGTATAGGAAATGTATCTCCCTTGAATGAATGCTGGTGAATAGAACATTTTCTTTCCGTTCAGAATGTTTCTCACAAGGATATTTTAAATAAGATCCAAGTATTACTTGACAAAGAAGAAAGTCATTTGAGTCAGCCAATGGAAGTGTATTAGTTTCGTATCAAAGTAGATTTGTTGCCATGGCAGGATGAAGGCTATGTTAAGACCACGATCAGATGAGACCACAGTTCTACAGATCTGACACACCTGCTCGCATCCTTATGGTCCATTAAATAAGACTGAGGACAAATCGTTGAATACAAAAGGTATTTGAAACCTACATATATTGTTTGAATAGGAGTATTCAATGGTTATATAAATAGTACTTTTGAAACGGCTCACAAATAAATGTCCTCATTATTTAAAAGTAGTTGTATAAGACAAATGAAAGCAGTCAGTACAGTGGATCAAAAGCAGTATTTTTGTCTTGTGTGGAACCCTCTTCCAAATATGCCAGATTAATTGTATCTAAAGAATAATGTAATACATTTTAGAATATATAGAAAGCGTGTATGTTAATGTATTACTTAGATAGGGCCAAGTGTTGAATTACCCAAGTCCTGTAGTGCAAAGTGTGTACTGTTATGATGATCATTTAACAAGACTAGAGCTTGTTTACTCAGCCGGTGAAGGGGAAAGGCGGCAGGGGCAATGTAGCCCCAGCACTGACGCGTAGCGTGGCCTCAATTATTCTATATTGTCATGACAGTTTGGCATGGCACGTGTTGAGTATAACTGTTTCTGCCACTTTGGATTAATAATGCATCTCAAGTTCCCAGCATCTGTCAGGGTTTTCTTTCACATAAGAGAGTGATGCTAGGTAGCTTTGACATATTAAGCCTCTGACATTTAGATTCCTTTAATGTGAAGTGATACATTATTATCTGGACCCGCATGTAAAGGACCCCTGCATCTCCCTTCACTGGTGGTTTTTTTCTGTGTATCTCAATAAAGTCCTGCCACTCTTGCGGCTTTCACACCAGCGCTCTTCCCATTCTAGATCCGTGCTAGAGCTTTTCTGATTCAGCTCTGGTTTCCCTTTTCTGCTCCCGCTTTGTTCACACCACACAGAGCCGGGGTGGTACTGCGTCATTGCCTCATCGCTTGCGTCATGACGTAACCGTTTACGTGCCTGCTTCATAGAAGCCAAACCGCGCGGAAATCCCTCACATCGACAACAATAACAATGGCCGATTGTATTGAAGCGCTGCTCGCTTTGGTTATTCGAAACGATATGGAAGGCATGGGACGACTTTACATGGGACGACTTTACTTGGAATTTTACAAACATCACATGCGAAATTCAAGACTTCTTTGCGGTCTTCCGGGGGGTTGATCCCGCCCATGCCCCTCCACCCGGCCTCGACATAAGAGAGACATAAGCGGGCGCCGCCTCTTAGCTCCGGAATCTTGCTTGCTAGACCGTACATTTTTTGGAGCTGGAAACGAACCGGATTCCGGAGCTAAGAGGCGGCGCCGCTGCGGTGTGAAGAGGAAAAACAGGTACTTTTCAGGCTCTAGCTCCGAGCCGGCCCTGAAAACACGTTGGTGTGAAAGTGGCATCTGAGCTCTTTAGCATTTCCCTTATGGTGCGTTCACACCGGACGCATTGCGATTTTTGGGGGCGACGTGCTTACATGTAAAGTCAATGCAGAGACGCATTGTATTGCGTCTCTGCATTGACTTTACATGTAAGCACGTCGCCCCCAAAAATCGCAATGCGTCCGGTGTGAACGCACCATAAGGGAAATGCTAAAGAGCTCAGATGCCACTTTCACACCAACGCGTTTTCAGGGCCGGCTCGGAGCTAGAGCCTGAAAAGTACCTGTTTTTCCTCTTCACACCGCAGCGGCTCTGCAGACACAAATTCGCTCCGGCGGTGCGGATGCAGCGAATGCCGCGGCGCAATTGAGGCGATTCAAGGGGGCCGCGATTGAAGAGGGCTGCGATAACTGCTCGAGTTCAATCTTTTCAACTCGAGCGTCAAATTCGCCTGACGCGTTCTCGCGGTAGCCAATCAGCGGTAAGGATCTCAGCCTGCTTTCACTGACGTTGGAATCAGGAAACCAAAACATCAGCCGTTAGCTGTTAGCACTCAGAGCTCACAGCTCCTCATATCTTTTCACAAACTTGACAAAAGTGAAACAAGTACAAACCAGACTGTCTGTGTCATGTAGGGATGCATACCGGTATCCGGTATTACCGAAATACCGGTTACTGGTGGCTACGGTATACCGTACCAAAATCAGATCCGGTTTCGATACTTTAAAAAAAAAAAAAAAAAGTTTTATCAAATTTTTTTTTAATACATTTTTTACATTTTAAAAGTGAGTCCGTGGCCCGTGATGGCGGGTGTTATAAATTAGATTGCATAATCGTTTTTCTTCATATTTTATGTATTTTTCATTGTTTGTTCAATACTAGAAAGGTAAAAGTCCCACAAATGAACTTTGATGGGATTTGTTTTCTCTCACCAGTGAAGGTAAATGTTGATTTTAAAGATGAGATTTGTTTGTTTGTATTTGTTCTCTAGTCGAATCTCAGGTTTAACATTAATTATAACGGTCTGTTTGCATTGACAAGATGTGCTATTCACGCGGCACACCTGATGGCGGGTGTTATAAAAGATATTCCATAATCGGTTTTCTTCATATTTTTTATGTATTTTTCATTGTTTGTTCAGTACTAAAAGGTCCAAGAAGTCCCACAATTGAATTTAATATTCATTTGACATGTTAACTATATCGTAAAGCGCTTCATGGGAGTAATTGTGGGATGATACATTTTCAAAGTATCACGATATGTATCGGTTGAGTATCGGTATCGTTCAGTGGTATCGGTATCGTAAAAAAGTCAACGATATGCATCCCTAGTGTCATGGCGAATACAGTCGCTGGTTTATTTACAGTTGCAAGAAAAAGCATGTGAACCCTTTGGATTCCTCACACATAGCGTTGTGTGTTCCTTCCAAACAACTCAACTTTAGTTTCATCTGTCCACAGAATATGTTGCCAGTAGTGCTGTGGAACATCCAGGTGCTCTTTTGCAAACTTCAAACGTGCAGCAATGTTTTTTCTGGACAACAGTGGCTTCCTCCGTGGTGTCCTCCCATGAACTCCATTCTTGTTCAGTGTTTTACGTATCGTAGATTCGTCAACAGAGATGTTAGCATGTGCCAGAGATTTCTTTAAGTCTCTAGCTGACACTCTAGGATTCTTCTTCACCTCATTGAGCATTCTGCGCTGTGCTCTTGCAGTCATCTTTACAAGACGGCCACTCCTAGGGAGAGTAGCAACAGTGCTGAACTTTCTCCATTTATAGACAATTTGTCTTACCGTGGACTGATGAACATCAAGGCTTTTATAGATACTTTTGTAACCCTTTCCAGCTTTATGCAAGTCAACTATTCTTAATCGTAGGTCTTCTGAGAGCTCTTTTGTGCGAGGCATGGTTCACATCTGGCAATGCTTCTTAAGAATAGCAATTTCAAAATTGGTGTGTATTTTTTATAGGGCAGGGCAGCTTTAACCAACACCTCCAATCTCGTCTCATTGATTGGACTCCAGGTTGGCTGACTCCTGACTCCAATTAGCTCTTGAAGAAGTCTTTAGCCTAGGGGTTCACATACTTTTCCCACCCTGCACTGTGAATGTTTACATGGTGTGTTCAATAAAAACATGAAAACATATAATAGTTTTTGTGGTATTAGTTTAAGCAGACTGTGTTTGTCTATTGTTGTGACTTAGATGAAGATCAGAACACATTTTATGACCAACTTATGCAGAAATCCAGGTAATTCCAAAGGGTTCACATACTTTTTCTTGCAACTGTATGTCCGTAGGCCGTTGTTGTGAGTGTGGACGGAGCATATACAACGTTAGCTTAGCCTGGTCGATCCGATCTCCATTCAGAAAACACGCATTTTAAAAGGCTGTCGCCTGCCGTCTGTCTGCAGACTTGTCAAAGCATTAATTCATGGTTTTTACTAACCGGTATCAGTATGTTGTTACTTCGGCATCATTTTGAAATGTGCATTACAATGAAATCACGGTAAAATAGGTTCATTTTGTTGTAGCCCCCTAGCCAGCGCGTCTTGTTTGAATGATGCGAGTAAACACAGCTGACAGCCGCGGTGAAACTTTAGCGTTAAGAGCGATTAGAGCGAAGCGAATATTCGCATCGCGTCCGGTGTGAACGAAGCATTACACTTTGCTTTCTCCTTGCTGAATCCTCTTTTTCATATTCTCCATCTTTGCAATCTTTTCCTTCCAGTTTGTGTCCCTTTCTCTCCCGACAGCTCACTCTTTGCGTGGCTCGGGTTGTCTTTTTGCCTTGGGCATCTACAGTGAGTGGCAGAATTTTGCTTTATCCCTATTCCTCTGTCTCATTTAAAAAAAAAAAAGAATAGGCTGGAGTTGATCTTGGAACATTTTCCCTGGCTATGTTTTACTGAGCTATGTGCAACCTTACATGGAATCATGATAAGTTTCAAGTTGAAAACAACTGCAAGTTCACTCTAATGGGGATTCAATTGGGATTTGACATTGCCTTTTTTTTGTACTGCTCATGAAATGTTTAAATAACGGGTATGATTTAAATCCTATAGGGTGAAAAAACAGTATAGATCCAGAGCTAGAAAACAGAGGATGTGGAGGATTGGTCCAGTGTTTTCCTTTAACCCATTATTTTGAAAAAAGTGAAACAATGCCCAAAGGGCTATACCTATTGCAAGACCAGTGTGAAAGCAGTTCAATTTATCTAGTTGTAATCTCATCTAAATGCATAATTAAAACAAATTAGACTCCACACAATGTAACAGGGAAAAGATTTAGTGTCCCCAAGGCTTTTCGTATATTTACACCCTCCATAAAACACTGGTCTATCAGTAACAACCGTTTCCCAGACCTGGCCCCTGATCTTTTGCTGGTGAATTATTTTACATTATATTACTTGCTTACCATGCTGCGAATGGATCTGGCCCTTCGTACATCCAGGATATGGTTAAACCGTACACCCCAGCGCGTGCACTACGCTCTGCATCAGCCAAACGACTCGCTGCGCCCTCGCTGCGAGGGGGACCCAAGTTCCCATCGGCAAAAACACGTGGGTCGAATGTACTTATTGTAAGTCGCTTTGGATAAAAGCGTCAGCTAAATGCAATGTAATGTAATGTGAATGAACTTAACCATGGGAAACATGCCTGCGGTTTCATATAAACTTGTCTGGCACTTTTAGTAATGGGTGTTTTTATTGGCAAATATGACAACCTTTGTCTATACAGGTTAATATGTATTTCTTGAGATTGATATTTTATTGTTTGCTTGTCTGAACCTTTACCCTTTTGTTATGCAGTCTGAAACACAATGAGTTGTCACCATGTAGAGCTGCAGCGCTGATATAAGTATGCAATTTGCCTTTCATCCTAAAAAGCTCTCCATTTTGGCACTTGGGATTACTTAATTGCTTTAAAATATCCCCTTTTTTGCACATGGCAGATGTGATGCTGCGGAGCAGCCAAATTCATTTAGCATTTTTCTTTTTAATTGGAGTTTTGTTAACTTAAAGGTGGGGTAGGTAAGAATGGAGAAACCAGCTTGAGTGCGCTAGAATTTGAAAATACACAGCCGAAAAAAATCTGCCCCTTCCTTCAGACTTCCTCACAGAGCCCCTCCTCCAACACACACGAACGCGCACATGACCAATGAGGGCACGAGATAAGTTTGTGCACGAGATGGGAGGCTGACAGGCAGGTAGGCCATCCAGTTATTTTAGCCGGGCCGGCTCAGATGATTGGTCGTGCTTTTTACAGCGCCACGGCTTCCACAGATGAATTTTTTTATGTATTTATTGTCAAAGCATTTAATGTATTCATTGCTATCGGGATGTTAAGAGCATTCCATGGAATATAACAAAAAGTGTTTCTGAAGTGAATTACCTACCCCACCTTTTAAGGAGTGAGGGAAAGTAGTTTTGAAGGTTAAAAGAATGAACCATTTGGTGACAATAGTATTTCTAGTGTCCAGTTCAGCTACGTGTCTTGACTTAATTTGGCAATATGTATGAACATGAAATTCATAACAGTAAATAAAGTAAATGCTTGAGGCTCCTATTTTACCTATTTTATTTTATTGCAACCAAGTATTTTTCATTGACACAATAAAGTCTAATGACAAGGGCATACAAAATGTGCGCTCTTGTCGTTTTCAGTTTTACAGTAGCTGTAGCGTCTTACCTTTATTTCATGCGGTCTTGCAGACATATTGGATATAATATATATTTAATTGAGTTTAGTGTTTTGCAAATATTATTCGTGTATATAATAAATGACTGACTAATAATAACTTTAATATGTGTAATTGTAAAGCGCTTTGAGTGCCTTGAAAAGCGCTCTAATACAAATGTAATGAATTATTATTATTATATAAATGCTCTTTAGAGGTGCCCAAGCTCAATTGTCCCTAATTACTGAAGAAGTAAAGAAATATAACCTTGTAACAAGCGAATCTTGTCATTTGTGACATACGGTAGTCATATTTAAAGATAATATTTACTATAATAATGATTTACCTAATGGAAATCCACTTGGTGTGTTAACTCAGACTATGGAACCTATGGTTGGAATTACCCCAACCAGCTGGCAGTTTATCAGACACAAATGAACAGCAGCATAATGGAGCCAATTAAAAACTACAACACAATCCAGAACAGAATGCTGTCTTCTGTTGTCAATATGCTAAATCCTTTTTTGCTTAATTGATTAAATGTTATGACCCATTTTCTTGAGACCAGTTTAAGAGAACAACACACTTCTAAAGACTCCCATGCCCTTTATTACATAATAAAGATGACAATTTCACACAATTAATTATATGTTTGTATAAGTCTTGTCATCTTTCATTGTTTTATAGTTCCTCATTCACAAAGCTGGCATATTATCACTAACTTGATATGGCACTTGTTACTTTTAAAACGAGGTCCATCTTCTTGGGAGAATTGTAATTATTTATTTAAATATCAAATACACACATGAAATAAAACCTAAACAATAAATAATGCTAATTATTATTTGTCAAATAGTGGTTAAAAATGACAAGAAATACAGAATGTGAATCTGCTGTTAGCAGTTGTGTTAAGCTGTTAAGATGATTTCAGTGGCTTGCGGTTGAGGTAGACAGATTTGAAGTGAATCTAGCTGTGAGGAAATCTCTATATGAGGGGGAGACGACATCTTGTTGTGTTTTTAATGCGTGCAAACACATTCACACACACTCATCTCCAGCAGGTCCCTTTGTACTCATCAGACAAACCAATGACCTTGGCAGTTCATTTATATTAAATTCTATTACATACGAGAATG
This sequence comes from Gymnodraco acuticeps, assembly GCF_902827175.1. NCBI lineage: Eukaryota > Metazoa > Chordata > Actinopteri > Perciformes > Bathydraconidae > Gymnodraco > Gymnodraco acuticeps. Next base: position 2,281,315 of record NW_022990772.1, read on the forward strand.
GAGATTGCTTTACTTTATTATAGTATTACCAAATAACTAATTTGATATCCTTATGTAGAAAGAAAATCCATATTTATTTTCCTTCTTAAACAGGTACTTTCGTCACGTACTTAAGATGATTCATATTTATTTGTTGTAACACTTACAAATATCCATTCGAAATGTCCCGCCCAGGGGACTAGGGCCTATCCAAGAACACATTCAGCGCAATGTATTTCACCATGGACAGGTAGGTCACCATGCTATCACTGGGTTAACACACATAAACAGACAAACACTCACGTTTAGGTACTTTAAGGCCGCTGGAGGCTATGTGTTTCCAGTTCACCTGACCTGCATGTCTTTAGACTGAGGCACCTGAAGGGCATGCTCAGCAGAGATGAGGAGAAAAACACATTCTACACTGAATACAAACGGGTCCTTTTCAGTCAGAGTACGTCGTAGCGGTCATAGAACAATACAACGCACTGGTGTTTGTAATCAGGCCGTTTGGGGAGGTATTCGGGATAATGTATTGTGTTTGCTGTCATCCATTTATTTTGCACAGAAAACGTTTGTCTACACTTGAGGTGGAGCTGTCAAAGCTGTTACTTAAAGCAAGTGCTTTCTGCAGTGTGTTTTATGAAATGTTGTATGACATTTTGAACCATTTGCCTATAACTTAAGAGTATTGCTTTCTGTGTAGGAGGCAGAAAAGACAGACTTTCCATCTTGACTGTTCTTGTTCATACTGATTTTAAATGAAACAATGCCTCACAAAAGGGAGACAAAAGAAGGATTATCGCATAACTGGATCTCTGCCGACACTAAGCTTCAGTGACTGAGCCAATGGCTGATGCCTTCAGTCTTTATTATTAATTGCATATTATTCTAATAATAACGAATATGTTCCTGCTTTGAATGTTAATGCTTGGATGTTTGATAGCATAATATGTTTTTATATCTAGTAAAAGTATCTTAATAGTATTTGTAACAATCACGTTTACATTGCTTATTAGGATAACTGCTTTTCTTTCAGTATGGGCCATTTTAATAGTTCCTTTTAAATTATTGATAGTTCCTTTACATTTTTGTAGAACTATTTTGTATTTAAGTCTGTCACAAACTTTGCCTTAACCTTTTAATATGATACATTATTAATCTATTTAAATGCAAAGTACAAAGATGCAAATTAATAACATATTTTTGTGTAAGAAGCAAAGTTTTTGTCTTCAACAAAATCAAAAGGAAAGTTTTGGATTTTGCTGTCAGTAGTTTTACTGATCGCCGTTTCCAGTTTCCACCTGGATCCTCCAAGGATAAGGTAGAAGACTGATTTGAAATGTGCGGAGTAATACATATTTTAGGGATGCTGTACGTAAGTCCTGAAGTCCTTGAACTCTGCAGGCTACTGATGGCACGTAGTCAGACTCTTGAGTTTAGTGCCCCCCCTACCTGGGAACTCTCTGCAGGTTAATTACTGAAGCCTGATATCAAGAAAGAGCTGGCCATATTGAAGTGGTTCTTAGAGTTGGAGGGCCATGTCGGCCTTTATTCTTTGCGATGCCTTGTCTGACTGAAATGACAGACCTTAAGTATTTTATGTAAACTGTTATTCTCTCTTTTTAGCACACTGGGCTTTTCATTAAACGTTCTAAGGAATTGAAAGAGCTTGGATTACAGTTGTTTTGATAGAATTGTTGTGTTTTGATCCCCAGTCTTATCGGAGTCCTGAAATATTAAGCATCTGTCCGTACCAAGTTCTGATCTAATATAATTCCTCTGTTGGAAAAACCTTTGACTGCAAAAAGAAGACATTAGCTGAATTATGAAAGGTTAACGATGTCTTCCTGGATTTGGTATAGTATCCCATAGCGGGGCAAGCTTACTTTTGCAGCCTGATATTTTTTACAATACTGCATTTGAACTATGCAGGTTCTGATTATGATCAAACGGCTATGTATGCTGTGCAGAGTTCCCGTTAGAATATTTTTTCGCCGGTCAACATGTCCGTTAAAGTTTAAATCTTCCGGACAACATTTGAAAAGTGCCGGTCAAAGGTCTTCTTTGTTATTTATTGAGCTTTAAAACAAATTGATATGATTATAATATACATTATTCAAAGGTGTCTATGAAGCCTGATGTACTTATATGATTCTGTTTTCTTCAAGTTTGTATTTTGTTGGTCGAACGCACTTATTGTAAGTCGCTTTGGATAAAAGCGTCAGCTAAATGCAATGTAATGTAATGTGTTCAGTAATTTACAATAACACGGGAATAATAAACGGAGCGCTCTCTCCTTCTCCTGACAGCCCGTCAGTATCATGCAGCTCGCTGATCCAGTAATGAGTGACCCAACAGTGAAACTAAACATAGCCTATCTATAACTAGTTTAGGTAGTTTGAGAGGTAATTAAAATAGCTATGTGTGTGTTTTGTTCTGCTGAGTCGACACGCAGCTCTGCATAATCACATACAGCGGCATGTGATTATGCAGAGCTGCGTGTCGACTCGTCAGCAGCAGCTGATCGCTCTCTCCCGCCAGATTAGACTTCACTCGCGTTTATGTCCATATCGATCAGATCCAGCTAGTTCTAGCTAATGATAGGACTACCTGCTTATTAAAAGACACCTCAACAATAAGCGTCGCTATGCAACTGGGTGAGGCCGCAAAGTATAGCGCGGCATTATGCATTTGTTTACATGCCCACCGGAACCCCGAGGCATTACCAACAGATCGACGCACAATCAACCCATACAGGACATCTCTTTCTCCACATTAAGTGTTAGACATTAGAATGGACTATTCTTGTCTGTCACATAAGTGACAGACAAGAATGCGGTATTGCGCTAAGGGGAAATTATTTTGACCGGACACTTTGACCGGAGAGATTTAGATTTGCAGGTCTTCAGCATATTTTACCGGTCATAGTCCGGTAATTACCGGCTAACGGGAACTCTGATGCTGTGCAGTGATGGTGAACACCAACACTGGGGGTGGGTTCACTACTACAGCATTTAAAGACCCCGTGAAGTGTGCGCCTGTGCATGATCTGTTATGCTAATACGTACAAATTGACAAAAATTGTCCATTGGAACCCATATCAAAAGATGTTGGAATAGCAACTAATTTAACGAGTTTTGAATTTGCCGCAGGGAAATCCGCAGTTGACCTCCGCCTTCGTGGGCGTGGCTTGCGATCTACTGCGTGACGTCACGAGATGGTCGCCGCCGAAGTGTTTACATTCATCACAGTTTATTGTTTCTCTTTTTCAAAGTCGAATTTATCAAAGTTTTTGAGCGAGTATTTTACTGGAAAGTGTGTCGGAGTCGACTGGAAGTGATTGCCAATCGAGAAAACCTGACAATGGAGGCGACAGTGAAGAAAAAGGGAGGAAAAACACACGGGAAGCGATGCATTGCCGCTTGCTGTATTAATGTCAAGTCTGCCGAAGTGGCGATGTTTCTGTTCCCAAAAGATGAAGGTGAGCCTGGCTGGTGTCATTGTTTCGTAGATTCGTTGATTGTTCATGACAAATAAAGACCACTGGTCGATTCGAGAGAGAGAGAGAAAGAGAGACAGAGAGTTACAGGGTTGTTGTTAGCATCTGGTGCTAGCTCGGAGCTAACGGAGATTAGCTGTTTCAACAATAAGGAGAGGGAGAGTCCTCTCCTGTGGGACTGAGAGAGATAACGTCATCTCAGGGAGGTAAAAGACTCTGAGTGATTAGATTGTAAACTGTAGCCTAAGTTATCTCAGTGGGTTTAATAATTTCATAGTTTAATAATACTCTAGCACATGACATGTACATAAGCTAATTATTTCCCAGAGGCTGAGCCCAAGCAGAGATTTTAAACAAGGCAAAGGACCCTTCAGTCTTCACGCCCCCCCCCTATTTTCCAATCGACAGTGACAGCACAGTCACTGCTAACCTGCTAACCATTCAGTGTTCTGTAGCCGGTCAATGTCTTCCCCATCGTCCATGTCGTCGCCATCATCCTCCCCACTTGACGTCCCTGACGGCTCAAATCTGTAGGGTTCAATGATGTCCTGCGCTTCCTCATCGTCACTTCCATCTTCTGTGCCACTTTCCTCATCTATCCTGTCAAAATCAATCATTTCTCTCGCACTTGTATCACTTTCCAAAGTCTCCGCCATGTTTACAATCACAACAGGGCCCATCTTGTGACGTCACAGCCGCTATCGTCTGCAACTTCCGGTAGGCTTAGACGGCCGATATTATTAAAATTAATAATTAATTAATTAATAATTAAAAATGATTTTAGCCATGAACAGGCACAATGATATGTAAGGAATGAAACTGCCATTTCATTTTGCCGCAAAAACATGCACTTCACGGGCACTTTAAGTTGTTGTTTGTATTCTTTATGGTGAACATCTAACTTCTGGATCAACATTTGGTTGTGTTAAATAGAGACTGTGATAGATCTTGCAATATAAACATAAGACTTCCTCTGATGTGAAGAAAATTCCAAATTGGATTGTTTTTGCAAGTTGTATTACTTATCTTGAAAGAGTGACCGTTAAGTTTTAGAGTACTGGCACATGAGTTACTTTAGCTATTATCGTTGTCTCTTTTAGAAAATGTCAGTTTGAAGAACAGTTTCTCCCTCAAATGTGTGATGCACATCTTACATGGAATCTCTATACGGCATGTGGAGACATAACTTTGACATTTATGTTTAAACAAGCAACTTGCATTATGTGTTAGGAAGATCAAATTCATGCTGTGCTCAAAACCTATTTCCTTCTTTGCTACATGGTAAAATATGTCAACTTGTTTGTATCAATCATGTCCAATTCGCTACAGATTTTAAAATATATGTTCACCTTGTTACAAAAACTTCCACTGGCATTTCCATGTTATTACTCTTGCTTTGAGCCTTTTTGCCTAAAGATGTTATAGTTTTACATTTGATGAAAAAGGATTCAGAAATCATGTCAATGTTTCTTAGATGCTAATTATACATTTAGGAACAATCCATCAAATGTATTGTGACCTTGCAATAAGCCATAAATGCTTAGCTAGTTATTTAGCAATAACTGACAACTCATTAAACTTGCTGAAGACTAAATATAAATAACCTTTGTCAAATCTTAGTTATCTGAAGGTTGAACCGTCAGAATATTTCTTTCATTGCATGACGCACTTAACTATTGTTCTCAAATTGAAAGTCAGTTAATCGATTATTCACTATAGTCATTTACGTAGAAAAATCAACCCAATGATTTTTCTGTATCCACGTACTCAAATGTGTGATTTTCAAATGTCTCTTTGTTAAAGTATCATTAAGTCAATATATTTGAGTAAAAAAAGAAGCTATTTCAAGACACACATAGAATAAGTCAATTAATGTATAGCTATGTGTAAACATTTGATAGACAAAACAATTACAAATGAATTGAAACAAGTAATTAAGAAAGTTATTGATAATGAAAATAATCAATAGTCGCAGCCTCCAAGCTTCATGGACCCTTCTCCGGTAAACAACAGATTCAACGGGATAGATTCTTCTGCATCACCTGTTATTCTATTGAAATGTCCATATTCAGAAACTGTAGACACTGCATTCAATTAAGGGTTTCACAGAAACATCAGCTTTGCATAACAACATCATTAGGATTTGTATATGATCCACTTTCAATGTAGATGATCTAATCTTTCTGTTGACATGTATTGATAGAAGAGACTTTGATTCAAATGACTCCCCCAACCATGAGTGCATTAATCCGTGCCTAGCAAAGATTATATTAGAAATGGAAAATGTTTCTTTTGACAAATGCTTTCAGGCATTTCACATATACTGATATGCAAACCACTTCACCAAGGGTTGGGTGTGATTTGGTTTGCTAAAGACTTACACACTAGACCAAACTGCAATGAAAGACCAAACCAAGTTGTGAGCATTCATTAGTTAGCAAACAATCTGTAAATTATAACCATTTTATTTAAAAAATATATGTTTTGAGGGGAAAATGTTTTTGTTTTTTTCAGTTTGGCACATCTTATCCACTATACAGATATGAAATTGTACATATTACAATACAAAAGGAAATGGAAAGAGAAAAGCATTCATTTTTGCACAAAGAGATTGGGTAAGAGAGAGGGGATTGGTTCACTTGTTTTTTTCCTTTTTTTATTTTTCGGCAGGGTGGGGACCAGGGCTAGAGGATGACGAGAGGAAACAAAAACAGTTTACAAAGAGCCAGAGTGCAAAGGGATGCATATTTCTACAAATTTGTGGATTTTCAGTCATTTAGTACAACCGTAGTCTTGAACAGTGAAATGTCAAATGATTGACAGAACTCTATAGGAATTCCACACACACACACACACACACACACACACACACACACACACACACACACACACACACACACACACACACCCCCATTCTTGGTGTTATCAAAAATGAAGTCTCTTAATAATGTTTGCTGAATGACATTAAGAAATATTCAACTCAATTGACTTTTGAACATGCAAGACAGATAACAAGGGCAGTAGTAATAGCAGTGCGAAGCTGGAAGAAAACAAAATTTGAAACAAGGTGGAGGTGCTTGACTTTGGACATCATTACGATCAGTGTATGTTTTTCATTGAAAGCAAATGTGAAGTGTAAAAATGTTTGGTTTACACAAACACTTTCTTTGAACTTGTAGGCATCATATTATGTGTACAGAGACATGACTCAAGCTTTCATTTAGAAGATTAAAGCCAAATCTTGACACCTTCAACAAAAAGACAAATCCACAATTGTCACCTCTAGGGGGCGCTGTCCAGCAAACTGCATCCTACATTCTCAAAGCCAGGTTTCTGAGTTGGTTAAACATAGCCAAAAGTTGGGCTTTCGAAGAAAAGGCCATATTTAAGTGTACAGCTTTAAGGCCTCATGAAGATGCCATATTACAATTTTCACTTTTTAGAATTGTAATTGATATTTTAGACTTTTTTGTACTGTTCAAACACTGGATAGCTCATCAGTTTCTGCTGTGTGATCAGTGTGCATTTCAATCCCATGGTGCTCATTCAGTTTGTATCCTTTATTTCTCTACTACCTCCACTTGGCCAGAAAGATTGGTTGGTTTTAATAAACGAAGACATTACCCTACCATTGCCCCCTCTCCATCGTCCCATCAATTCCTCTCACCCCCTCTCTCTTTCACCCTGCCCCCACTACCAAACTGAACACAAAGAAGTGCGGAGCTGCGGCAGCAGCTTTAGTCTGATGCTAATGCACGTCCTCTCCCTGCTGCATACAAATGTGTCCTGACCCAGGCTTGCTGTTTGCTTATCACTGGATCTCCATTTGCTTTCAGGCTATTGACCGCAGTTTAACTTGACACTTGTGACTGCTAACCAAATAACTATTATAAGATGTTTCCTTTCCCGTAATCTGTTTTTAATAATGTAAACGGCATCCTTAACACGAACAAAGTCTAAAAGTAAAAGCTTCAATTTTGTTTTTAGGTGGTACAGAGAATGATTCGACTAGAACTATTTTTGAGTGGCTGAACAAGCTAAATGTTGCTGGATCACTGGTGTGGGTGACAGAATATTAGATTATTTTTGCCTTGCCTTAATTGGTTGAATGTTGGGCCTGTCAGACCTGATTAGTGTGTGAGCAGTAAAGAGCCTGGGCTACTGCTGAAAGCTTTTCTTTTCAGAATGAAATGCTCTCCTATGTGGCGTTTGTGCTGGTCATTACCCTTTCACTTGTGTCCCTTACACATCACACTAACTCCTCTGTATATTGATCTTATTATGGAATAGCAAACTGTACTTACTAGGTTGAGCTGTTGGAAATATTATGGTCACTGTGTGTGTGGCTTTCAGGGGCTAGAGAATCCATGTACACGTCATTGTAAATGTAAAGGTCTAATCTTTTTGTTCTTGATGTCCCAGAAGAGGAAGACATCCATGTGTCTTTGCTAAGTGTAATATATTGGAGATTAACCACATATGAACAATGCTTAGTGTTTAACCACAGGTTGAGAATGTATTTGTGAGCTCGTACATTGAACAAGCTGCAAAACTGCATTGCATTTACGAGTCTGATTTTAATAAGGTCATTTTTCCTATATATATATAATATAATTGAACATAAATTCTCAATGTCTGCTGTCTTTTCAATCAGTATACACTTGTGGTTGCATTTTTACACAGAATACATTTTGTAAGAAATTCAGATTTAAACAAGAGTTCCTTCTTTAGCTAAGGGCAGCTGTTTTTTGGGGGGATGCCCCCCCCCTATGAGTTCTGTAAACAACAAGCACTGAGAGGCCTTTGATCTGATGGAAGATTATAAACCCACCTAATTGATTCATGTCTCATTTGGTAAATGTAATATACATGTGTGTATACTTAACCGAATCTCATGGTTATTGTCTCCTCAAGAAGGTTTATATTTGATCTGTAACGAAACAGTAATGACATTTATTTTTCGGATATAATTCAGAGTTTTGGTTTTGGGGTCCTTTTTTAATGTATAATAGTTCTCTTTAAACAATGAAACTGAAAAACAAAGACATTATGATTGATCCGATTAAAATGCCCTCGTGATTGAGTGATTGGCTTACAGTGCCTGTGGTGCAGTTAGAAACATGATTTCAGATATTTACTTTAAAAAAGAAATGAGACATAAATCACATTTCTCCACCTAATGTATTCCGTTAGCAGAGGGCCATTTGGCTAAGTATTTTCTCTGTGCTCCAGAATATAGTGACAATGTGGAGACAAATCTCACAGTTATACAATTTTCTTGTTTAAAATGATTGCCCCTGCCTGATATGAACAACTTTGCATTCATAGAAAAATAAATGTGTGACTATCTCTACACCATCCCTAAACTGTCATGTCCAACCTCTGTCACTGTAGCACTCGGAATTTTTCTCACATATTTTTAAATCTCACTTGTAGAAATTATGCTTTTTACATAAACTGGAGAAAAAAAACCCAAAAAAAGCAAACCCTGTATCATCTGAAATGGTCAAATGGCAAACCATATGCTCTAGGAATAAATAAGAGTTCATACTTCACACTCTTTGTAAGGCAGTTGCTGACACTTGCACTGCCCATAGCCATTTATGATCACGAGTGCCCCTTCTTCATGGCTGGGCTCATACTCATTATAGGGTACCTGTGTAGCTAGATCTGCCATAGGCTGCCGCTGCTGGGTCCTCATCTGTCTGCGGTTCTGAATAGCCGAACAGTGGCGTATCCTGCGCAGGGTGGGAGGGCAGCACTTCCGTGAGATATACACAACGAAAATGATGAAAAAGAATGAACATAGAAGGGCCATAGTTCCAATGATAACCCTATGAGTCATTACAGTGTTGTCCATTGCAGAGAAGTCCTCTGTTACAGCTGCCTCTTCCGTTGTAGCAGTGGTTGCTTGAGCAGTGCGTGGTGGTGGTGTTGTTGTGGTTGTTGTGGTAGTGACTGTGGTAAAGCTCCCAAAATCCTCTGCATAGTCCTGCGTGGGGGTAGGCTGCATAATTCCAAACAGGGAGCTTGTCATCTCTGCAGCTATAGTAGCGTCCGTGGTTGTACTAATGGTTTGAACAACCGGCGCTGAGAAATTCTGGCAAAGCTGGAATCCATAAACGGCGTCAAGTATCTCCTCTCCTTGTGCATATTCAGGGCTATGGCAGAGGATGGAATGTTCCCACCTTCCCTTAAAGGTGCTGAGCCACGTGGCCAGAGAGCAAATCCTTTTGGTACATTCCCAATAGTTGCTTGACAGCCCAATAGTACCAAGAGACTGCCACATATCCATGACTGTGGGATCCAGACTGCTTAGTTTGTTGTTATCCAGCAGCAAAATCTTTAAATTTGGCAGCGTTTGAAACACATCAGATGTCAGGACACGGATCTCATTTCCTGTCAGGTCCAGTTTCTCAAGAGTGGTCCAGGTCCACTCCATGCCACATGTTAAGTTGCTGATTTTATTCCACTGCAGAAACAGAAACTGGAGGGCAACAAGGCGAGGGAAATGGGCCAAGTTTATCTTGGTCAGCTGATTGTGCTCCAAGTGGAGCTCTTTGAGCTTAATGAGCCCAGCAAATCCATTCCGGGCCAGACTCCGTAGACGGTTGCTGCTTAGGCCCAGATATTCCAGGCTGCGGCAGTCCCAGAATGCCCGGACAGGTGTGGTGCGGAGTAAATTGGAGCGGAGGTGGAGTATCTGGAGTTTCCTCAGTCCATGAAACAGTTCTGGTTCCAATGCAGTCATCTGATTGAAAGACAGGTCCAGTATCTGGAGGTTGATGAGGTGGATGAAGGTTGTGTTGGGCAACTTGGTGATACGATTGGAGCTCAGATTGAGGTCCTTCAGCTTGTAGAGCCCTTGAAAGGCATCCTCTTGTACTGTTGTAATCTGGTTGTGGTCTAAATGTAGCCATGTGAGCTGGCTGAAGCCATAGAATTGATCAGGGCTGAGCTCAGTGATGCTATTGTGGCGTAGCGACAACCCCAGGGCCCCTTTGTCCACACCATCTGGGGGTGCCTGAAGCCCCTGGGTGTCGCAGTAGAACTGCAGGTCCTCACAGCGGCATTTTTGAGGGCAGGTCGTGCACGATGCAGGAGGCAGCAGGCACACTAGGAGCATGCTGATCACACACAGACACAGAGCCGCTGGTGCAGGTCCCACCAATGGCCACCTTGAATGGAAACCTGGGTGGGTTCAAAGATAACAAAATGAACTGTGGGGCGGGAAAGCTTATCTCTGCAGAGCACTTATTACCAATTCATGGTGACGATTGTGCTTTTTGGATGTGCTCTCGTTCTTTCACATACAGGCATACATACACACAGCCGTTAAGATCTTTTGCATTGACAACTTTCCCAATGTATGTACAGATACTTTTTTTTATGCCGAGGTATAATTCAATTGTAATGTACTTAGATATTTAATGATGAATTACATATATGATCTTGACTTTGTTTCCACACCCTTGCTACTTATATTAAGCCTATTTTCTGCACATGTTGTGCTCTGTAATCTGGTTAAAATACTTATATTTATATTACTATCATTCATCAATTATTGCATATTTTTTTATTGATTAAACATATTTACATCATGAATAGTTAAGCCTTTAATAGAAAAGCTATTTAAAATGTATATATTCTGGACTCGTGTGTCGGTGAAAAAGGAAAAATGAATGGCAATCGCAGTAAATAGACTAGGCTGAAGAGCTTTTAGTCCTTAGCCTCCCTCGCTCTTACTTGTGTTCCCTATTCATGTCCAGACCTGCCATATAAAGGGACTAACTTACCCATTCTTTTGTGCACATCGGAGGCTGCATTCAACTGTCCTTTTCCGCAGACTCTTGGAGCAACCAGATGGAAGAAAAATCCAAAGGGAAAAAACCCTTTTGAGTAAGCACAAAAGGAATCAGCTTCTTTGGAAATAAAGCAATTCTGAGCCCACCTAGTTGAAACAAAATATGAAATTCCATGTCCCAAGATGAAGATTATTCCTCTTATTTTGCTTAGAGTCCTTGAAAATCCGTGCTCAGAGAAAGGGTTGAATCTTTTCCTTCATCCCACGAATCCTGGAAATAATTATTTAAATATTTTTTTTTTTAAGTTGATCAGTTGCATCCAGAGCGACTCCGGTGAACAGACCCCCCCCTCCTCTCCGTTTTTTCTTTTTCTTTTTTTTACCCTTTTGTTTCCCTTCCACCGCAATGGTGTCGGCTTAGACAGTCAATTGGAGATCAAGCCGTCCTCTTCATGGCTGTGTTCTTCCGACCCTAACTTGTTGATGGCAGCCAGAGATCCTGCTTACGACGCCGGCTCAGTCTCAGCATAGCCTCTGCAGAGCTGTGAGCGGAGCCCTCCTCTGCTAGCCGAGACGCAGGGAGAGAGAAAAAAAGCAGAGCGGGGAGTCAGGGATGTTATTCTGTGCTTTTTGTTGCAGCCACTCACTGCTACAGAGTGGTGGCAGCCTGGCGTCGATCATCACTACTGTTTCTCTCTCTCTTTTTCTCTCCCATACTCACAAACACCCTCTCACTCTTTTGCTCAGTCACTTGCTCTCTGCCTCATACACACTGCTTGTGCACCTCAGTCTCCCTCCACCGCCCCCCTGCATACCCACTTCCCTCATACTGGCTCGTCACCATCAGAATATTGATATCTTGAACGTGTTGCGGCAGCTTGCTGTTGAAATTAACCACAGCTTTAAATCTCAGCCTCGCCTTGCTGTTGTTCTGTATGTGCTATGTATGAAAGTATACCGAACACATAAACAAAATAACAACAAAGCAAAACGTAGGTCGTAACATGTGGCTCTTGACAACATAAACTTCACGGGGGGGGGGCGGCTGTGAGGTGTGCTGCATTCTGTTATCTCTGTACAGGAGTATGCTATAGCAATGCTAACATAGGACGTCTGGCTTATATACATAATTGACATATCCTGAGTGCAGTGCTGGCATATGATGTATGGCCAGCTGCCCCAAAGTTAAATTAGGCTTCCCCCCTGTCATAGGCTAGAACAAATACTTGTTTGAGAATGTGAAACAAAAACATTTCATCTGCAGAGCTTGTTTTTTTTTTTTAAGAAGGCTTCATTTCAGCACCATTTTAGAGTGCAAAACAGAAAGAGACTTTTCTTAATTATTTAATGTTGGTAGAGATGGGTGTGAGGGTAATTTCAATTAACTACATCTGAACCAGCCAAAGACTAGATATAAGAGGCATTAAGAGGAACATGTACTCTGGTGTTCAACTTTTGCACTTCAACACCTTTTATTCCACTCATGCATCATTTACTTAAACGTGACCTCAGATCGCTTGAGCCTGCCACACCCCTCTCTGATTTATACTCGTATATTACTCTGATTACCTTGCTGCAATGTATTTGATATGGATTTTAACTCTTGTTGCAACTGCTACAGGCAATAAATTATACCTAATGAAAGCAAAGAATTACATTTCCTCTGTGTGCTTTGGCAGGAGATGATACTGAAAGAGTTACTTATACAAATCTTATATCATTAGAATTGATCTGGATTACTTTATGCATTTATACATCCTAATTCATTTCATGGCAAGAGTTTCAAGACAAGACATGTATCTGGCTGGTACTTTCCAGGTTACTGGACCAGCATGCTGCTTTCATTCTCCACGCTCATTGTGGTAGACTGGGAGATGTAGAAAAAATGAGAAACTCTTACATCTCAAGGGGCATGATGGGATTTTACTCTATTTGATGTGTGGTAGCTTCCCATTTCCAATTCAAGATGTGTAAGAGGCAGTTGTTAAAAGAAAGAATGTGAAATTGAAAATGGACATTCAATTAAGTGAACTTGCTGAAACAATATCATAGTCAGTAATCATTTGACACTTGGAGCATACTTATTTTTCATAGAAATGTTCAATAATTGAGCGGACTAGTGGTTTGTAGAAAAAGGATGTTCCTAAATCTGTCCTAAAGGAGATGGATAGAGACTCACAGGTATCATAAAAGATGCCGCAGAGAAACTGCCTCCATAATAAGCACCTGAAGAAGTGCTTTGGAAGCCTCTGGCGTGGAAATGAAATATAGGCTAGGCGTGAAGGAAATAGGAGAGAGGGAAGGGGCAGAGCAGAGTCAAGCCCCACACAGCACTGCATCCAACCAGCACAAAATCACAGGGGATTAGTGCCGTTGGATCTCCCTGGCCCCTAACCATGTACACAACCCCCCAATGGGCAAAGGGCAGTGGGGGATGGGGCAGTTCAATGCCACCATCTTCCATGGTGTTGTGTCGCAGTTGATTGGAGCAGTATAGGGGGACGAACGGCCCTGAGACCAACTGTTTCTTTGCCTTTTCTCCATTGCCCTTTCCTGTTCATCTAATTTAGCTTTAATGTTATTATCCTCCAGTATCTGTCCATCTATCTGTCGCTCACCCTGTCTTTCGCCACCTCTTTCTCTCCATCTCCACATCCTTCCTGAAAGTTTTAGATTTTCCAACATTTCGCTTGAGCAGTTTGCAGAATGTGACTGAACATGCTCTCTGCTCTCGGTGGGACCAGTAGTTGGGGCTTTGACTGCTGCATAGTGCTTAGCGTCGTGACAACTGCCAATGGTGTTGCAGTATTAAGAGACATGATTTACACAGTAAGCCATGCGTAGTAAATTAAAACCTTTTAATCAACACCATTTTCTCATTTAATATGAGGAGATTAGAATATTATTTTTGAGTGTTATTGTAGATTATGAGTGGTCATGGAGTTTAACCTTTTTACAGATTAAGTGTTTTTTTATCGACAGAGAATTGAAAAATAGATACAAATGAAGAACTATCATTAGACTACTGCAACTCCCTCCTGGCTGGTCTACCTGCATGTGCCATCCGACCTCTGCAGCTCATCCAGAATGCAGCGGCTCGTCTGGTCTTCAACCTTCCTAAATTCTCCCACACCACTCCGCTCCTCCGCTCCCTTCACTGGCTTCCGGTAACTGCTAGAATCCACTTCAAGACAATGGTACTTGCTTACCATGCTGTGAATGGATCTGGCCCTTCCTACATCCAGGACATGGTTAAACCGTATACCCCAGCGCGTGCACTACGCTCTGCATCAGCCAAACGACTCGCTGCGCCCTCGCTGCGAGGGGGACCCAAGTTCCCATCGGCAAAAACACGTGGGTTTGCTATCCTGGCTCCAAGATGGTGGAATGAGCTCCCCATTGACATCAGGACAGCAGATAGCTTACACATCTTCCGGCGCAAACTGAAAACTCATCTCTTTCGACTCCACTTCGAGCGATAGAACTATTAACAAAGCACTTTTATACTAATAAAGGACTGGCTTACCTAAAGCCAGTTGAGTAGCACTTGAAATGTTTTGGCTCTATGAAACCTGATGTACTTATATGATTCTGTTTTCTTCAAGTTTGTATCTTCTTGGTCGAACGCACTTATTGTAAGTCACTTTGGATAAAAGCGTCAGCTAAATTAAATATAATTAGTAATCAAAGTGCAGAGTTTGAAAATATTGACATGACTGCAGCACAAGCCAAGACAGTCCTTGCTTTGTTGAGAACAGTGTTTACAAGTTTCCTACAATTGTTACAGATAATATCATTTCATTAATGCAAAAAAACTACAACTGTCAGTGCTATTGATCGACACAAATGGCTTCATACCACAGAAAATGGTTTGGGTCACACCAAGAAAAACCTTTTGAAATCAAGGATTCTTGAACCAAACTGTATTTGTCCCTTATCCTCTTTGGAATTATTACAGATTCAAATCTGCCAAAATGTTCCTATACATTGAATATATTATTTAGTTTTTCACTGTGGTATAAAATAAATTAGAGATCTGGGAATTATACTGGTAAAGGTATCAACTTCAACATTTCTGGTATCATGACATTATAAAAGATAAATAACGAGCAGACATAAGAATTAGTAATTAAAATAATGGAATCCGAGCTCTGTATCTCTCATTAAGAAACTAAAGCCTGCATCACAGCTTGAATATTGTGTTCTGTACAATATGCATGTAGAGAGCTGTGGTGGCAGGAAGCTTTGGCAGGATTTGGATAGCCTCTTTTGATCCCTGCGTGAATGCAAATTAGAATTTAAATGCAGTTTACAACGGCAGCACTTAAGAGGGTGTGTTGCCTATGAATTATAGCGCTGATATATATGCAAATCAGCACTTTTTTTAACCAAAAGCAGCTGTGCCTTTTTACTGATGTATTGTTTAAGTGTGTGTTATTTATTGAAACTGTTGGCCACTGTTTGTTTGTGTGCTCCAGTGTTCGCTCACAATGCCATCATGTGATGGGAATGATTCCAGTGTTTTAACAGAGGCAATGTGGCAGATTTGACAGCTGGACTAAACAATAGTTTCTAACAAATAAAAGGAACAGAAATGAATTGGGCTTTGCAGAACACTAGCTGCACTAAAATCTGGGTTAAAATCTCGCTGGAACTTTTTACATTCAAAGGACTGAATAGAGGAATACATAGATATATTTTCGTGTCTGTTAAATTACACATTACATCCTTCATGGGATTATTCATTTCAAAACAATGCAACAATTCTTGTATCAATACCCAAAAGCATTTAACAGCATTATGACTTGACCTTATTCAGTAAGTTCTCGAAACAATATTCTTCTTTTTAAACTTTGAAATACATTTTGAATTTGTCCTACTACCCTTGTACTTTTAACTAAAATCAATAAACATTTTCTCAACTGTAAAGTGAAGCTACACAATGTTTACTGAAATGTCCCTGTAAATTGAATTGGACCTTTAGCGCGATCACAATGTATTTCATTTGAGCATCCACAACAGATGTGTTTGGAACATTGCTGTCCCTGCACCTTATCCCTCTCTAATTCCTCTGCCATGTTTATGTTTCAGGCTGGAAGGAAGGACAGGAGTGATGCTCTGAACACAGCCATCGACAGGATGACAAAGAAGACCAGAGACCTTCGCAGACAGGTTTGTGCTGAAATGTTTTCTTTAAAATCCTACTTCAATATTTTCGCTTATAAAGTTAAACATCTAGGAGCTGTGTACAATGTAGTAGAAAAAAACAACTGCAAGTGCACATTTATTTCCCCCTATCACAAATGCATAGAGGCATATATTTCCTCAACAGTGCCCTTTTTATAAATATATATATATATTGTTTTACTTCACAGCTGCGTAAAGCTGTAATGGACCATGTCTCTGACTCTTTCCTGGAGACCAATGTTCCCCTGCTCGTCCTGATTGAAGCCGCCAAGAATGGCAATGAGAAAGAAGTCAAGGAGTATGCACAGGTGTTCCGCGAGCACGCCAACAAGCTGATCGAGGTAATGTCGAATTTTGAGTGCTTTCAGAAACAAAACCTCATGTGACACAAATACAGATTATTCATACTTTTTCTGTCCATCCTATTGATTTTTAGACATTTTAGCTTCTAGTAAACGTCAGTCTTCATCCAGCTTCTCTGTTCTCTCTTTGTGACTTTTTCTCCCAAAGATTACCTCTTGATAAAACTGTAGGATTACGGCACAGCAAAAATCTATCTGGGATTGTTTTCCCAAATTGAAACAAAACAGGAAAATGTTTTCTGTGGTTTCTGTCACTTGTGTGTGACACACGATGGAAGACACACATTTACACAAAGGGGATGCGGACTCTAATATGATGCTGTGAGGATATCGTGAGCAAACAAGCAAAACAGATAAAGTGGTCATAGCAACAGATAACATTTGAAAGCGCATCCAAACGAGGGAAATGACCACCACATAAGGATAGGTGCTCGCTCTGGGAAAATGTTGTCTTTGCCACAACAGGTTGATGTTCTGCTCATTGGACAACTCCACATGATACCTACAAGGATACATATCTTAAAAGGGGCCAGGTTCCTTCTGTTTACCCCCCCTTTCTGTGCTTGGTGTCACATCTCAAGACAGGGTCATGCTTTGGCATAGACTGGGATTTTAATGGCTCCATTGCTGTAACCCAGCAACAATAACACAGACAATGGTAAGACATGGTAAGCAACAAGCTTACGAAAACATGAGTAATCCTCAGTAGTGGTATTTCCTTCGTTTTCTTGAACACTTGTGTCAAAGCATATGTTGACATTTGAAAGTGACTTCTTCCCCCTGGCAGATGACCATGAGTGTAGCTGGAGCAGGGGGGGCAGTATAAATGTTCACTGGGGAAAGCAGTGAAGCATTAGAGGGAAAAGGGGACCACACAGGGGAGCAGACCCTGAAGGCCTCTGTGTCAGAAGTGGCTTTAAAGCATGACATTAGTGGACTCCCATAATGCTCTGGCACTACATCTACTTCTAACCCTTGGATGAGATAGACGAAGAAGCAGAGCTTTGATTGAAATGTTACATATGAATGTCATTAAATAGAGAATACAGTTTTTACTTGTTTAAAGCAGTTTTTCTCACAGTGGACTTAAACTCATTTGTATTGACATAGGTAGTGTAATATGGTGCTAATATAAGTGTTAGATAAAAGCTTCAAACATATTTGTTACGCCAATAAAGCAAAGTGTCTTAAATAGACCATTACAAGTCAACAATAAAACGAATATGAAGTGTGGGGAAAAACTACAATACAGTTCTATTAATGAATGGCAGGGATAGTTATCATAATGGCTGTTGTTTTACCTGGCAAATCTCTTGGTCTATATGGACCTAGCTTGATCTAATTCAAATACCCATCAGGTAAAGTATCTTTTGACTCACATACATTAGGAATGGTAGTTACATATCCAACAACGGACAAAGTGACACTGATCTCGGGCTGTTCATATGACATCAGGAGTTGTGCATGTGCAGGCTGCCTTAGGGCAAATGGTCCATTAGATCACACACATGTGTTTGAAAGCAACATTATGACTGACCCACATTCATTTATAGGCCCCTTTTAAGCAGCTCCTCATTTGTCACAATATTGTCTTTTTGAAACCTAGTGTTTTATATAATTAAATAAAGCATCATTTCAGGTCTTACTTTATGGGCCTCATTTACTTGATGTGTCAAAGCCTGCTGACACGCTTTGTGTATGCGATCAAACTACAGCCTGTCATTTGATGATGACAAAGTTCACTTCATCATACCCTTTTAAAAGCATGATAACACTATACATGTTTTTAGTTGATGAGGAAGGGAACATGAACTAAATGGGTTGAATTTCAATCATAAAAGAAAAACTATGGTGGGGGAGGTTGGTCAGTTATGTAATCTGTTAACACGGGGGAACACAGGTTACAGTCACCACAGCAGCTAACACTAGTTGCAGCACTGAAGACCTTTGCTTTTGGGATTCGGTCTGAATGAACTCACATAAACTCATAATATATTCAGTGTTATAAGGCTGTGTTAAAATGTCTCCACATCTGAAAGGTAACTATGGCAATAAATGTTCAAATTACCTGTTGCCAAATCCATTGGGTTTTTCTGTCCCATGTTACCAGGCATTTTGAAGCAGTAATATTCATCATCTTAAGAGCAGGGGAGAAAATAGACTAAGCTTTGTGTGGTTGCCTCAAGGCTATGTTCTCAAAGGTTCCAGGGTACTCAGGACTATGTGCAGAGTTAAGCACGGAGGTAGCAGAGGAAGAATGTAGCAGTGAAAAACAGCTGTAAAGACTTTGCATCAGTAATGTCCACATATAATGTCTTTATTTGAGGCTTCAACCATGGATGTTGGTGACATTAGATAAGGGGTTGGTTACATTAGATAAGGGGTTGGTTACATTAGATAAGGGGTTGGTTACATTAGATAAGGGGTTGGTTACATTAGATAAGGGGTTGGTGACATTAGATAAGGGGTTGGTTAACATAAATGTAGTTGCTTTTAAATGACATGCCACTAAGAGTTATAGAGATTTACAACTTGACAAGTTGAGATGCAGAGATGCCTCCCTTGAGGTGGGACCAGTCGTCCAATGGATTAGTAAATCCCATAGTTTACTGTGGGAACCCTCTTTTTTTTGTTTTCTTTTTAAAGCATTAGACAATCTTACATTTCTCATGTCTTCAATGTTCAAGCCTAATGCCTTAAGATGCATTATTTAAACAATGGAAGATATTTTTGACTTAAAAATAATAAGAACAATTAAACATGTCAGTATTTTAACATGAACACTAATACACAAGAGTATGGAACATGGGATGTATTGCTATTGGTTTTTTACCACGGTATTGAATTGGTGCTGGTATTTGGATCAAATTATTGTTATTTCTGTTGGGGAACAAAAAGTAAGCTTTTAGGGAGGTGCATTTTAAAAGAAATGTTTGCACAGACTTGGTAAACTCTGACGTCCCCTGACACTCAGAATGGCATGGTTACAGCATGCTTAGTGGAAAAACATTACTTTACTTGAGGGTAAAACATTCTTGTTTGGCTTCAAGCAATGTCCCTTTATACTGAAATGTCTTCGTCCCAGTGGTATCGTGGTGAGAGCAAGAGAAAGCTTATGTGAAAGATCATGAAAGTAAAAACACAGGTCTCTCCATAAAGTGGCAGTTTTTTCTTCATGTAAGCGCTCTCTCACCCAGCCTCTCGGGTTACTGAATGTTCTCTCTGTGGTCCCTGCATGGGTTTGCATAGTGATGGAGGATGTGTTTATATCAATGTTTCAGTGCGTCACCAGCGCTGTGGTATAAGTGTGTCATCAGGAAAACTGCTCAGGAATCTTTCAGGTGGTAGTGGACATGTTCATGTGGAATGGAAGACAATGAAGAGAGGATCCTTCACACTCTCATTCACTCTGCCAGTTATGCTTCCACCGCCAAAGCTTTAATGGATTTCTTTAATAACCAGTCTTATTATTATAGATTTGTCCCACATTTCTATGAGTTTATAATAGCATTTCATCTACCAGACCCCAGGCCCACGGGGAGTTTATTACGGCCAACACGAGCAATCAAAAAAAATCACACAGGTAAAGAATAAGCCATTTTGTAATTACAAATGTTAAAATGAATACACCAGCTGTGCATTATTAACATTATTGTCACCATGATTTAGTGTTATCGATTGGAACTGACATGCCTTTGAATGCATGTAGTGCTAAAATGCAGTGTCTCATAACTGTTTCACTCAGATTTATAATACAGAGGTAAAACCACGGCTCATTTTGCTGTGCGACCCAGATCTGGGTAATTACATAGTGGAGTGAAATATAACGGATTGATGGCTGAATGTACAAAAATAGGACATGGGTTGTAATAAAAAAAACAAAAACATTTCAGTTCTTGTTCCTGCTGTAGTACAATCAGGAGCCGTTTTTTTCCTTCTGTAATTGATTACGTTTCAACCCATTTTCTGTCCTTTTGATAATCCTGCTTTGGCACAGTTCCATCACATCCCAGTCATTCTGTTTCAGCATTGTTGCCGGCACATCCCAACCAACAAATGGGAAGAGTCAGACTTTTTTGTGAATATGATTAGATACATTATGTTATTCTGGAAAATGCAAGAATATTGAAAAATAATTGTGCCAGAGCATGATTTGTTGGTCTATACAAGAAAATATACTCACAAACCATTAATATTGGCAGCCGAGAGGAAGACTTGCTTAGCTCAGCACTCCAGGTCTCACTATTTTTTTTTTTTTAAAGTGTCAGGAATGTTTGCCTCTCTGAACCAGGAGTGTAATGGCAATGTGGCAGCCGTGTGATTTAGTCACGGAGCCTCGTCTGCGAGTCCCACAGCTACAACTCGCATTTACATTTTGGGAAATCTAAAGTTATTTAGGAAAAAATATAAAACTTGTATTTTATCTACTCATTCAACATCTTTTGTTTTCACTCCTGCTTCTTCCCTTCTCCGTCAGTGCTATGTTTGTGTTATTTTAGCAGCTTTATGAGTTCATCCTCAGCAGTGGGTTTGTATTCCACAGGGATGGATTGTGTTGCAGAGCTGCTCCATTTCTGATGGATACGTTCATTATGGTAGCCTGGGTTTGGGACTCCTCTCCAAGTTTAATTATACTTTCTTTGTTTCTCAAAATAAACTGTCAGTGTCCCTGTGTGTGGCTAACAAGTAGATGTGTGTGTTTCTTGTTTTAGGTGGCCAACCTGGCATGCTCCATCTCCAACAATGAAGAGGGAGTGAAGCTGGTCCGCATGGCAGCATCTCAGCTGGAAGCTCTCTGCCCACAGGTACCGTATCTGTTTTTGCCTGCAACTTACGCCAAGCTCATTGTTTGTGCACCTGTTCCACATTGTCCTTTTAATAATAGCACAAGTATCTGCCAATATATTCGATTAGTTTATACAGGTAGTGGAGTCAATAATGAAAGACTATAATTCAAATTGCAGCGATAACGATTGAAATCTCTTTTTTTTTTTACTCCAAATGTGCAGGCCTGCTTAAATGCGATTAAGTGTTTCATAACCAGATACAAATAATATTAGTTAAATAATAGGTCTAGTTTTCTTGAAATGTTTCGAATCTGGTTGTTACAAATACAATGCAGCCTAATGTCTTTCAGTGTTGTGATCCTGCATTTGTGCTAGAAAAGGTGGTGGAGAGAAATGGACACAACACTGTGAGTGGGTGTTGTCCTACTGCCCACAGTGTATTCATTTAACAATGATTAAATAAAATATGGAAAATAGTCACAAACCTGCCACATTAAAAAGTGGCATAGCTCGAGGTAATGACACAATCCCACGCTGGTTTCCCACCTGATTTTTGTTGTTAGTTGGATCATACAACCATGCCAAATCTAATTGCTACCTGGCATTGAATTCCACGTCTCTGTGCTGGGGAACTAGACATTTGCTTCTCCCTGATACGGAGAGGTACTGTGCACAAATAGGAACACAATACTTACATAACATATATCAATATAGGCCATTTATTTTCATATGAAGATGTGCATTTGTTTACATGGATCGACACACTTTGTGAAGCAAATGTAAACTAAAACGGAACAGTAATAAGACTAGGGCTGCAAGTAGTGATTACTTTCATGTCTGTACACCTTTCTGTTGTTTTCTCAAATGATTGATTAATTGTTGAAAAATCTTGGTCACTGTTCCAAAGCCCGAGATGACTTCCATTTCTGTTAACAACTCAAATCCATTCAGTTTGCTTTCATAGAGGCGTGAATAAACTATATTCACATGATATGATGCTGCAATCAGAGCCTTTAAAACAAATTAAGATAACCGATTAATGCATTATCAAAAGGTTGCCAATGAACTCAGTATTTAACAACTAATCAATTCATCTTTGCAGCTCTAATCAAAGCTGGAAATGTTTTGATTTCACAAAAGATGAAAACAAATCAATACCTCAAGTCTTTTCCATCTGTCCACTATTAAGCCCATCTTTTCAAACCCCTTACCATCTGAACTAGCAGTCTCATGTGTGCCCCTGCCAGCTCTCCATGGTGCTGCCACTCCTCCCCTTAATATCATCTAATGAGTCCCATCATTCTCCCAAAACAAGCAGCTATTAGTTTATTTCATTCACTCGTTCAAAACCCTCAGTGTCTCTGATCACTCCCAAGAATGACTTGGCTTCATGCTGCAGTCCCAACATTGGGGTGGCAGAGTGGGGGGGCTTCGCGCAATCAACCTATGCTAATGTTTTGCTGAGGGCTATGCTGTAATGGAGCTTTAATGGCTGTAATTGGGTGATTACAGGTGATTAATGCAGCGTTAGCCCTCGCTGCCAAGCCCAACAGTAAGGTGGCCATGGACAATATGGATCTGTTCAAGGAGCAGTGGGAGAAGCAGGTCCGCGTCCTCACCGATGCTGTTGATGACATCACATCCATTGATGACTTCCTCTGTGTGTCAGGTGAGTGGTACTCTTGTGCCATGTTGGAGCATCATCCCTTTTCTTACCGTCTTAAAAGATCAGTGATTATTTGTGATCTACTTTCAACGTAAAAGCAGACACTGTTGATTTGTTGACTGTGCTTTCCAGTCAGATTGAAGATGGATATACACAAAGCACTTTAGACCATTATGAAGAGGAGGTAAATGGCTGTAAAGTATCCATGGTATTAGTCTTTTCTGATGAGAGCTATGCATACAGAGGCTGATTGGGCTGTACAGAGGAAAGCACTGAAGCATCAGCAGCACTACGTCTGAAATTGACATCCTGTCACGTGTGTTAAAGCACACAAATGGTTTGTCGGGCGTACCCTTAAAGAGTTCTCGTTAAGCATTAAGCAGAGTGACTTCTCTCACCTCAAACCAAGGACGGACTGTGATTTACACAGTGGACATTTGCATTTTACAGGCTCAGCCCCATTAATAAGCAGTCAAAGAATTTGTCTTCAGCCCTACACATCCTGTACCGGAGCTTCCTTTTGGCCCTCTTAATTTGAGGATGAAGGCTGAGGGGTTTCCTGACATGATGTGTTTTATCAATATCCCTCACGTGTTTCATACTTCATTAAAGCACGCGTTTCTACTCTTTTCCATTTTGCACTATTTTAATTGTGTTTTTATTTTTTATAAATTGTCTTTTATGTCCTATATATATATATATTTTCTTTTTTTTGCATTGTTTGAGGAGCTCGGGACTTGATATTTTCATTGCCGTAACTACACTGTAGCTACTGCGCATATGACAATGAAGCCTTTGAGTCTTTTGAGAAAATACCATTTCAAGTTAATCTCCTCACTTATGTATTTGCACACAAGCAGGCTGATGTCATGTTTGGATTAAAGTGTTTGAGTAATACCAAGCATATACGCTGCTAAGTACAACAACATTTTATGTCCCCAGAGAACCACATCCTGGAGGACGTGAATAAGTGTGTCATCGCTCTGCAGGAGAAAGATGTGGATGGTTTGGATCGAACTGCTGGGGCCATCCGCGGCCGCGCTGCCAGAGTCGTCCATGTGGTCACTTCTGAAATGGATAATTATGAACCTGGAATCTACACAGAGAAGGTCTTGGAGGCCACCAAGCTCCTCACTAACCAAGGTAACACAGAAACTGCATTATGTCATGAGCCAGAAAATAGTTATGCTTATTTCTGCCATAACGGAGCGTCCACACTACAGCTTAAAAAAAAGCTTGGAGCTGGGCGTGTCTGAAGCTTGGGGATTTTATTCAAGCAACACGACCAACAACCAATCACATGAATCTCCCGCCCCCGACATACAAAGCAAAAACCCCCGGGGATTTTATGGGAGCAATATATATATAAACTCCCCAAACAGGCGAAAACCTACCAGTTTCACCCACTGTCTCTGCCACCTCCCTCCATGCCTGGTTCCTCCGGTTTGTATCCCGGTAGGTGAAGAGGGTCTGTTCATAAAAAACCGGGTGATTTGCTACGGCGATAATTAGTTTCTCCTCCATCTTTTTTTTAAATATAGAAATGAACGGCGGGATATCTATATAGACGCGGTTTGATTGGCTACGGCTTGAGCTGTCAGATTTTCCGAAACGGGATTTGATTGGCTGGCGCTGGCTACTCCGGCGGAGACGGACCGCTATGCTACCCACAATTCAGTTCGACGAAAAAGCGAGGCAACGTGACGTCACTCCATTCAAAGTGAATGGGCAGATTGAAGCTGTCGACGCTCTAGACGCTGTAGTGTGGACGGGCCGTAAGACTGCATTTACAAACATTGAAATAATTAGGATTATTCATATGATTAATATGTCAGCATTCACTTGGATACACCAGGAATGACTTCTCTAGCTCTTAAATTATTGTAGCACGTTTCCCTATTCTCAAAAGGTTGGTGACCCCTGCAATATAGTGACTTGGACTCAGAGCTACCTGAATAATAATATAGATCGCAACAAGCGTGTTTCCCAGTTTCAACCCCCAGGCGCTCCTGTGAAAACAGCCCGCTTTGGAGGTGCAGAGTTTCATCTGCTGATACGGTCTAGTTGCTATGATATGAAATATAAGCCAAAGTAAAAATGTCTACATATGGTGGAGTATTTGCTCTGGCTTTTACTCTGGATAAAGGGAAGGCTGATGCACGTATAGTGAGGTGCATTCAAAAGGGAGAAGCTGTGTTCATGAAGCGAAAAAAAGAATGCAATGGCCGCTCCAGGGATACCAGTCTGACTAGAAAGAGGCTAAACATGACTGCCTCTTTTCTCATGTGTCCTTACCTTACCTCGTCAGTAAGTACAACATGCTCTTTGAGTTTGATGCTAAATGTTGATCATCTGAACCTTCTAATCATGCGAGGGATGTGTCACTTTGTCCATTTCATGCCTGATATTGTGTTTTAAACAAAACCACGCCCTGATCTATCCCCTAAGTTATTTCTCTGAAGTCTTTTCTCTAAGAGCTATTTACCTTTTCTGTGAACTTTGAATGTTACTGGCATTTCTATCCTCCAGAATTTCCTTGGAAAGCTGCATTTTCTGTAAAGTGAAGTTGACTGCTGCTTTCAGCCCTTCCTGTATTTATTATTTTTGCTGCATTGTTAGATCCAGCCAGCTCTCACTCAACTGACACTACTGATTTGCAAAGCCGGCACTATGTAGTTGTCAGATTCCTCGACGATCTAAAGTTGTATTGGAGGAGTTGTTTTTGTCCATATTCTGTTCTTTTTCATTATCAGCCAATGTGTGAGTAGCTTCCATCACGAGCAAGCTAACAAGACGGCAGAACAATTTGTCGGGTGTCAGATCTGGAAACTGTTCTTAAGTGTTTGCCTATTAAAAATCAGGAAATCCAGGCTGTAGCTGAATATGGATTTTTATGTTGGCTTTCGTTTTTCATGATGTCAGCTCCAAAATAAAGTGATGGAATTCAGATTCAAACTCGCTCTTTAATGTCACATTTCTGCTCTGACATGAGCTGACAACCATGTGACAAATAAAGGCAGGTATTTGAGCATTATACCAGGCACGAATTTAAAGTTTTCATCGGTATATGTGCGGGAAAGTTTTCAAAAGTTGAATTGCATCAGTATGTGTGTCATTTCATGAGTTTGAATGCATTTTTCCTTTAATTAGAAAATGGTTGTAATTATTAATATCGTCCTTTCAAAAAGCTAATGATGACAAAAAAAGATCTGCAATCTTTGTCCTAACAACTGAATACAAAGTATTGATTGCAATGGAAAAATGCAGGGCATCTATTTGACAAACATTGTGTGTGCTAGTGTTGAATAATGTGTGATGGATTTGGTAATAGGGTTGTGCCACGGAGAGAGAAAGAAGAAAGCCCTGGAGTTCATTACCTTTACATTTGACAAGAATGACAATACCTTGTTGCTAATTTTTCTCTTTGAATGTGGAATCATTTCAAATCATCAGTGATGGGGAAGTGATCGCTTTGACTGAACCATCGCAGTACTACCAGATTTTCAATTTTCATTTGAATATAATATATACATAGAAGCCTTCAGGTCATAAACGCTCTGAAGCACAAACCCAAATCCCATGAAGTCCCAGCCCAATCCTAAATTATGAATTTGATATGCTATGAACGCATGTTCTAGGAGCCCTTTGGAGCTCTTATTATATCGTCAATGGGGCAAAGTACAAGCCTACTGGGAGAGCTATCTGAATTATTTTCTTTAAAATTCTGTTATGCAAATTGTGAATCTATTCCCCTGCGTCTTTTGTTCCCATACAAAGCAAGAAGGCAGTAAGTAAGTCACCCAACAAAATACACCCTTTTGAATTCATCATTAAAAGGCCACTATCTTCACTGGCACACTAAAACTCAACCTCGCCTTGCTTTTCTTTTAAAGCGATCATATATGATATCAAATATTATTTCCTCACTAGACTGATGTTGTTAATTGTTTATGTCAGGTAGCTTTTGATAACCTGCTTTCTCAGGAGGATTGTGTTAATTATGGATAATGAGGAATCTGAGCAGAGGCACGCTGCTTAAAACAATTCTCTCCTCAGTGCTAACGCTTTCACATTGGCTTGTTTTGGAGGGGGTGGCTGGACAGTTGGTTTTGACCATACTTAGCTCTGTTTTTGTTTGTTTTTTACTTTTTATATTCTTGTGGTTAAACACTTGCCCTCCCTCCCAAGGTGTCTGTTTGTTCTGTTATTTTAGGCTGTGCTTTCTTTGGTTATAAACCTTCCTTCTCTTAGTTTTTTTTGTAGCGAATCTTCATCAATATTGTTTTCTTTCCCTTCTTCCTCCCGACCTTCGTGTCACCTTCGGCAGTAATGCCGCGGTTCACAGAGCAAGTGGAGTCTGCGGTGGAGGCCTTGAGTGCAAACCCCACTCTACCTGTGGATGAGAACGAGTTCATCGACGCGTCCCGTCTGGTTTATGATGGAATCCGCGACATTCGCAAGGCTGTGCTTATGATCAGAGTAAGTTGCACTGTTTGTTTTCCGTTGGTTTTTAAGATTTATTTGTATTATCTTCCCCCTGTTCTGTATAACATCTGGATATAGCAAGAGGCAACTTTGACCTTTTCTTCACTAGACGATGGACAGAGTTGAAGCTGTCAGAAGTAAATAAATACTGTTCCACCTTATAACATGTATAGAGCAATCTGCCTTTGGACACATTAAGAAGCTGTAACTCCTAAAAACCTGTTTCACGGTTCAATCAACGGTACTCATTTAATGATTACAATCTTTTCAGGATTTTGTAGATAATAACATAAACATAGTAAGAGAAAATGTAATTCAAATAAAGCAAACATTAAGAAACATTAATATATAATAAAAATAAGCTGCATTAAAAAGAATAATACATACTTTTCCAAATACACACGAAAGCATGTACAAACATCATTAAATATAAATATTGGACTAAACAAACTAAAATAGAAATGAATGAGCTCTGCTGTTACACATAGATATAAATACTTACACATAGTTCTGTGGTCCAGATGCTCTTTTTAATGGTATGAGAGAAACTGTATGTGCGTGCAGGAGCCAATGATTAACTTGTCTCATGCTAGAGCATACCTAATTGACCAGTCTTGCAATCTAGTGCAACGACAGCCTTAGTTGTCTGCGGGTTAATGGCCTTTGCTTGAGGGGAACTATAACTGAGACAGATGGTAGTTGGGTACCTAATTGACTGACAATGAGCCAACAACAAAACCCACTCCAGTTATAAAAATAAATGGATAGTTCTTAAAGCTTTATAGTATAACTAGTTTGACTACTCAATATAATTAGATCCGGTATACAGTGGGGCAATAAAGTATTTAGTCAGCCACCAATTGTGCAAGTTCTCCCACTTAAAAAGACGAGAGAGGCCTGTAATTTCATCCTAGGTACACTTCAATTATGAGAGACAGAATGGGGGGAAAGAATCCAGGAAATCACATTGTAGGATTTTTAATGAATTAATTGGTAAATTCCTCTGTAAAATAAGTATTTGGTCACCTACAAACAAACAAGATTTCTGGCTCTCACAGACCTGTAACTTCTTCTTTAAGAACCTCCTCTGTCCTCCACTTGTTAACTGTATTAATGGCACCTGTTTGAACTCGTTATCAGTATAAAAGACACCTGTCCACAACCTCAAACAGTCACACTCCAAACTCCACTATGGCCAAGACCAAAGAGCTGTCAAAGAACACCAGAAACAAAATTGTAGACCTGCACCAGGCTGGGAAGACTGAATCTGCAATAGGTAAGCAGCTTGGTGTGAAGAAATCAACTGTGGGAGCAATTATTAGAAAATGGAAGACATACAAGACCACTGATAATCTCCCTCGATCTGGGGCTCCACGCAAGATCTCACCCTGTGGGGTCAAAATGATCACAAGAACGGTGAGCAAAAATCCCAGAACCACACAGGGGGACCTAGTCAATGACCTGCAGAGAGCTGGGACCAAAGTAACAAAGGCTACCATCAGTAACACACTACGCCGCCAGGGACTCAAATCCTGCAGTGCCAGACGTGTCCCCCTGCTTAAGCCAGTACATGTCCAGGCCCGTCTGAAGTTTGCTAGAGAGCATTTAGATGATCCAGAAGAGGATTGGGAGAATGTCATATGGTCAGATGAACCCATAATAGAACTTTTTGGTAAAATCTCAACTAGACGTGTTTGGAGGAGAAAGAATGCTGAGTTGCATCCAAAGAACACCATGCCTACTGTGAAACATGGGGGTGGAAACATCATGCTTTGGGGCTGTTTTTCTGCAAAGGGACCAGGACGACTGATCCGTGTAAAGGAAAGAATGAATGGAGCCATGTATCGTGAGATTTTGAGTGACAACCTCCTTCCATCAGCAAGGGCATTGAAGATGAAACGTGGCTGGGTCTTTCAGCATGACAATGATCCCAAACACACCGCCCGGGCAACGAAGGAGTGGCTTCGTAAGAAGCATTTCAAGGTCCTGGAGTGGCCTAGCCAGTCTCCAGATCTCAACCCCATAGAAAATCTTTGGAGGGAGTTGAAAGTCCGTGTTGCCCAGCGACAGCCCCAAAACATCACTGCTCTAGAGGAGATCTGCATGGAGGAATGGGCCAAAATACCAGCAACAGTGTGTGAAAACCTCGTGAAGACTTACAGAAAACGTTTGACCTCTGTCATTGCCAACAAAGGGTATATAACAAAGTATTGAGATTAACTTTTGTTATTGACCAAATACTTATTTTCCACCATAATTTGCAAAAAAATTCTTTAAAAATCAGACAATGTGATTTTCTGGATTTATTTTTTTTCTCATTTTGTCTCTCATAGTTGAAGTGTACCTAGGATGAAAATTACAGGCCTCTCTCGTCTTTTTAAGTGGGAGAACTTGCACAATTGGTGGCTGACTAAATACTTTTTTGCCCCACTGTATGTTGAAAAGTAAGTGGATTTGTTTTAACTGCATCTAATGTATCCAGCACCTAATTAGGTATTTACTTGGGTGAAATATAATGTGCTGCTTGGTTGTATTATGCCATCTTCCATTATTTTCAACACTTTAATCTTTTGAATTGGAATCATTAGTCTTGACAGCACATTTTCTGTTGACAATGGTGCTCAAAACGGTGCCCGGGCAACCATGAATAATGCTGCTCAGACAGACAAAACCAAAGGAGAGGGGGACCATTATGCTGTATTTGCATTATAATAAGCAATTGATTTAAGATGGAGGTTTTAATTAGCATTCTTGAGTTGGACTGCAAGGCAGAGAACTACATTCACTTTCCCTCTGCCCTGGCTCCTCTCTTGTTATCCAGATTGATTAAGCTGTTAACATTGGGCCTGTGGGGCGGGCTGAGCTCAACCTGGTGGGTAGGAGTGTGTATGTGTGTGAGTGCAGGCGTGCATGTGTGTTAAAAAAGGATTTCCCAAAAATCTTGCTTGCTTAGAATCAGGGTTGCAAAGGGGCGGAACATTTCCGGTACATTTCCATGGGAAGTTAAGCTGGGGAAGTTTGGAAATATTCCATATTGGAAACTTTCCATGGGAATGAATGGGAACTAACTGGGAATTGAGGGTAATGTAATCGAATTGTATCGTATCCAAGCATAAATATAAACGTTTTGTCATAAGAAAACATCCATGCAAAATGATACAATTTAATAAAAAAAAACATGACATTTCAACAGATTTATTTGTAAGTAGAACAGAACACGTTTTAATTATTTTATTAAACAATCATTTGTTCAAAAATGAACAAAAATGCACCCCCCCATCCTGTAGGGGATGTGGTCTCAATAGCAATGCAGTGTGCTATGTGCATGTGAGGAATGGCATGGATATTCAAGTGTACTTGAATGGCATCTGTTTGTTTTAGTCAAGATTATGCTAAAATATACTTTCCCCAACTATGTTTAAGTTCCCTATGAAGAGCCAACCTTCAATTTAGAAAATTCCCCGTTTATTCCCGTTAATTCCCGTGGAAAATGTCCATCTTTGAAAATTCCCGGAATTTTGCAACCCTACTTAGAATTCATCCGTGAGTTACATTCTGACATTGTTTGCTGAGCAAGAGATAGTGATGAGACTCAACTCAAACTTAAGCCACTATCTTAAAAGAAAAACGATGCAGTTCCCCATGGGTTTGCCAAGGTTTCTTGATCAGGTGTGTGAGGTAATTATCCCAGATTGTGGTGTTTATTCCGAAGGAAGGGCCTCAGATGATCAGCTGGATAGCTGCAACTTTGCTGCAGCATCTGCACAGAAGTCCACTTACACTCTCCTACCTGCTGTTGTTTGTAATGAAGTTGGGCAAGTGTAGCAAAAACCATGATTCCTCTCGAGAAGAACCCTTTCCCGCTGAACTACCCTTCAGTGGCACAGTTTATAGATGAAACTCGGCATGTTTCACTCTGAAATATGAAATATCACAAATCAGCTGAGTTTAGCACTACAAGGCAACTTCTGTAGAGGGCATGTCCACACACACACACACACCCACTTGCACATTCTCTAGCCATCTCACTATAAAGCTCACATGCACGCGTGGCACAGTGGCCCACTCTTAAATCAGAGCAGACAGTTGTGTGGTTGGGGCTACTTAAGATGGACAAGTCTTTAACTTCTGTAAGTGGCGCCCAGACGGTTCATGTTGGCCGTCCCCTGGATATGTGACAGGCGGACAGAGCCCTCTCCCCACCTACAGCGACATCAGAGAATATGCCTCCCAGACATCAAACTGTCTCAAAGTCAGGGTTGCTGCTGACAGTGACACCTTATGATTTGTGCTGTGCATCACAGCCCAAGGTGAATTTTCTGGCTCAGTCCTTAAAATGAAACCTGCTCCTATCGCAGAGGCTACCAGAAGAATGTCACAAAAAGAATTGTAATAGACATTTTGACTGTTGAAGTGTCCCGTTCACATCAGCAAGCAGATATGATATGAAATACTAGAGCCTTCTTTCAAGGGCTGTCGCAATGCTGTTATTACAGAACATTTATCTTCTTCTCTATTACACTTCAGAAACAGGTGGAAATTAATATTTCAGCTTGCAGGCAGACAGTGGAGGGTCTGAACATTCCAAAATTAAATATTGATTAGTGTTTAGCCACAACATGAAAAATTGTATAATTTGCTTCAGCAGCAGTGCTACCTTTTCATAACCCCTTTTAATTAAAACGGTAGCCTATTGTTGTCAAATCTCTCCAGTAGTGTCCCATCGGGTGCTCACTATGAGCTATCGTTTCTGAGCCTCCCACATTCATAGGTTATCTGTTGCACAGGCCACAGCAGGTGATATCTGCGCCCCACTGAGCAGCATTGTCTGGGTTGAAAGAGATGCCTATGAGTCACAGTTACAGCTTTGTATCCGAAACCCATACCCCCATTCCCCTGAGAACAAGAGCATCTCTACATTTCATAAAGCAGTGTAAGGTTGTTCAAAGACCTTTAGCTATTTTTAGACGTGGGGCTCCAAATCCATTACAGAAGGGAGGTATTGAGACAGCTGGATAAGCACAAGTAGCGGCACAGGCGTGATAATGCACCTTTATCATCTTCCCTGGGCCCGTATCACCACCAAATACATTTCCCTGTCAATCAGCATTGTATTTTGCCTCGAGCATGACCTGTCGAGATAGAAATCCTTGGGAATATTAATAGTTATGGGGGAAAAGCTTGATGGTGGCTTGTTTTGCATTCAAAGCTGGGGCAGAGGTGAAGGATCAGAGATGAAGTAGCAACACTCTTAAAGAACGGCTCATGCCTCACACGCCTTTCCACAGAGAGCAGCAACAGATGGGACTCAGAAGTATTTTGCCCCCAATATGTTTCATACCAGCTTTTTCTCTCTCCAAATGCACATGCTGCACATCACACTTGATTTACAAATGCATTTAGAGTTTATGGTTTCTTGTAAGGAGCTATGGGGAAGAAAACATGTATTCGATGCTGCCCTTGCTGCAGCGTCAAGGCATTTCTCTTAGATGGTAACCAGGTTGGTTATTTGATAGTGCTCAAAAGGCTGTAGTGTGCCAATATTCTTTTATGTTTTCCCCTAAAAACGATCTGTTTTTACTGACCTTTCCCTCTTGTTACTGCTCTCCCCCCCCCCCCCCCCTCCTCTCTCTGTTGATCCATTACAGACTCCAGAGGAGCTGGACGACTCTGACTTTGAGACTGAAGACTTTG
This sequence comes from Gymnodraco acuticeps, assembly GCF_902827175.1. NCBI lineage: Eukaryota > Metazoa > Chordata > Actinopteri > Perciformes > Bathydraconidae > Gymnodraco > Gymnodraco acuticeps. The sequence continues at coordinate 2,314,781 of NW_022990772.1, forward strand.
ATGCTCGCAGCAGGACCAGCGTGCAGACGGAGGATGACCAGCTTATTGCCGGCCAGAGTGCACGGGTAAGATGTCAATCACTTCTTGTGGTATTACCAGACATGTATTGCTCTTATCTCCTGCCTCTAAAATCGTACACTTTCAAATAGCATCAATAATACCTGATTAGAAAGTAACTACATATGTGAAGAAAAAAAAACGCCCAAACATTTGATTTGAATTTACTAATGAACCATAGATGTACTCTCTCTCTTGCAAATGTAATAGTAAATTAATATAGCTCGTTTAGATTAGAGGAAATATGTAATGACTCGCTTGGTACATACAAATATAGTTCAGAATACTATAATCACAGGACCAAATTATCACCAGGCTGTAGTTTCAGAAAATAATTGTACACATTTAGAAAATTAGTCACACCGTTTATTGAGGGTCGTTTGTGATTGTACGGTCATGTGAGCGCTTTCAGAGGCGCTGTTGTTCTCTAAAACACTCCACCCTCATACTTGCTGTTAATTACGCAGAGTTGGCTTAACGCCACCATACCTAACGTTTTCCCTCATACCACCACCACCTCCGTTGTGTGGAAAGCAGTTGCTACCCACAACTCACTGAAGTAAAATCAACACTTCAAGAGATCCAACTCCAATCTTGTTGTTGTTGGAACCAGTCAATTTCTGTTGCTGGTTGAATGTTGAGGTTACATTTTTCTGCAGCCTAGCTCATAACAATACAAATTAATTCTGTTGATGTTTGCCCTCTTTATAAAAGCTGGGGAAATAAAGTGTTTACAAAATAAAGAGTAATGAATTAATCTCAAAATTCCCTAATGGTGGAGCGACCCCTCAGTACATTTCCATTCTGTTTGTTTTGTTCTCCAAAGCTTATCCGGATGTTTTTTAGGTGTGGGCTTTTCATATTTGCTCTGCCCTGAACAGCTTTGTATAAGCTTAGGTGACTCTAGAGAGAGACTCCCATTTACCAGTAATGGAATGAACGCTCACGCCATGATATTCGATTTCCTGCTCTTAAGTGTCTGCCCACTTCGGCCTCACAAGCTCATTCATTGAATGTCTGATTGCCTGTTTGGAAACTGCCCTTTAACCGTCAAGCCCAAGAGGATTGATAGAAATGGCGCTAAACACATTTGCACATGATATTAAGTACCGCTAAACAAATGCCCTTATATTGATCTCCTTCTCTGGCCAGCAGGGCAAGGAGTTCAATAGATGTATATTTTTCCAGAAGCTGTCACGTAAAATTACTTAGTGGCTGTGAACCTCCTTTTGAACCCAGAACAAATCCCCACTTAACCTGGGCCAATCAGGGAAATGTCTACTTGAGAGCATTGGTGATGACATTTATTTACAGAAAAGAGACATTTTTTTTGTCTTAAGATGCAAATATACCAAAAACAAGAGACATACGCTACACCTTTTTCATGTGCACCAATTAAGTTGACTGCAGCCCAATTCAACAGCTGAGCTATTAATTCTGCATTTACAAATACAACGAAGTATTATCACAATTTCACCAAACTGTCGATCTACTAAGTTATATGGGAACAGTATGCCGGCTATACTCAATGCAAAATAGATAAATAACTCTTTACTTTTTACTTGTTCTTGGGCAACTGCACACATCATTGAATTGCCTGATTTAAGCAAGTGTAGAAATGTAAGAATAGTAGTATAGTGCACCATAGTGTCACAGCACCATGCTCTTCCATGGAAACCATAGGAGATGATGTAGAACAAAATGCCCCGGAGACAGCAATGGCCTCCCTAACAGTATGTTAGTATGCTAACCCTCTCCGCTTCCCATAATTCCTCCTCCAGGCTGTCATGGCCCAGTTGCCCCAGGAGCAGCGGGCGCAGATTGCCGAACAGGTGGCTAGCTTCCAGGAAGAGAAGAGCAAGCTGGACGCAGAGGTGTCCAAGTGGGATGACAACGGAAACGACATCATTGTGTTGGCTAAGCAGATGTGCATGGTCATGATGGAGATGACAGACTTCACCAGGTGAGTGCGGACAAACAAGCTTGGCTCACACCCAGGGCCTTTTGTCCTCTCTCCTAGCTGCTGATGGCCCATTTTTTAATTGTAGATATTTGTCCTGGCCTCAGCAGACATCTGAATGAGTGGTTTGTGTGATGACTGCACATTTGTTTACATATGTCATCCCACAGTCCTCACATTAATATTCCAATAATAGTGCCATTCAAGCAGAATGCCTCCAGGACAAAATGCATGTTTAAGTTAAGCCAAATACAATCACCCTGTAAGCCTACTTTTTTTCCCCCAACATTCGCCCGTATCTCAATATTAATGCACCCAGTTTAACACTACTGTTCATGCATCAACGCGCTTCATTTCCCCTAAGCAGCACTGTATGTAGAATTGTATTTTCTTGATTATTTTCCCTTCCTCCCCTAATCTTAATATGCACAACCATAAGCAGTGCATCAAATCTCTCTCTCTGGTACACGAATAAAGCTGGTGTGCACTGTAAATCTCACTCTGCAGAGCTGCTATAGGGTAGCCATGTTCCCCCTTCAATGGTTTGTTGGGACAATAAACATAGAGAAATTAGAAAAAACTAAAACTCTGCCTCTACTTAACAAATGTGTAACGGTGTTTGAATCTGTGGTTACAAGCAACTTTCAAACGTTTCGTATTTCAGAAGTATTGATTTAGCAGAAATGCAGTTTGTTTGGCAACTCTTGCTAGTTTAACCAACTACTTGAGAGAGATGAAACATGTATTTCTTAATCATCACATTGGCTTCACAACATCAAGGATCCAAATAAAAGTGAAAGCATGGAACGACCACCGAAATAAAAACAGAATATTAGAAGCGATGTTTAACTCCAAGATGAATCGATACTCTTGCTCAGACAACATTTATGTAATTTCTTCTCATCTTGCTAAATGTTTTCTTCAAGAATCCTGCAGCAAAATCACAACAAGAAAGAAGAACTGATATGATTTATAAACGGCATGTAATTTATTTTTTATTCATTTAGAATTTTATATTTAGTAGTTATGTAATTGTGTAAATGTATTAATAACATCAGAATTCATCCCTAGGTGTGGTTCTATTAAGACTTTCTGATGAGCCTTGGCCAGCATTTCTTAACTCTGCATGATCAGCTCAGGGGTTCCCAAAGTGGGGGTCGCGACCCCCCGAGGGGGCGCGAGATGATTACAAAATAGAAAATAAAATAAAAAAAACCTAGCTCACACAGTTTATGTGGAGGGTGTGAGGAAACATTTTGACTGTATTTGTATGACTGTGCCTTTTTTAAATTCCAGTGAATTACTCATGAGTACATTTTGTGCCTAACTCTGAGTCACATCCGTAATGACGGTGAAATGCTGCCTCTCAATCTTCATCCTTTGAATGGCTCAAAGATCCCGTCTCCTCGGCCAAAGACATAGAATACTGGGAAACTGAAGCCGAGTTTCAAATAGTAGCACAGCAAGGGATCCGACTGAGGTCACACAGAACCATGCCATTTTTCATTTGCTGCCTATTCATCCAAAGGACCAAGACAAATAAATGCTGCCACTGAAGACACACATGTCAACGGAATGCAAATCATGCGGATTCCACAGTGCCAGCTATGTTTCTTTATTAGATAGCCTCAGCTGTGTGTATATATTTTAAAAGGTTATTGATTGAGGTGACACCTTTATATCAACATACAGGCTGCTTCTGCCTCTGTTTTAGAGTATAAGGCAGACCAAAGCCATTCAAATGAAAAAGACCCTCAATTAGGATAAAGCCTATTGATGCCATTCTCAGCCTTATGGTTCAGTATCTGTACACAATGTTGCATAAATCCAAATGTAGTTCAAAATCAGGTCTGTAGGACATTTCCGAAACTACAAAGCTACGCTGGTAAAACACAAACAATTATAAATAATTTTTTTAGAATCCAACAAAGTATCTCAACACGTTGGTGCTAATCAGGTGTCCTTTTGCTAAATTGTGGTTGCGTTACTTTCGCAATTGTTATTTGAGTACTACTTAACAGTACACGAAACGATTCAAGAAGAGAAGTACTGCTTCATATTGTTCTGCTGACGAGGCATTTATTTTGACACTGACTGGATTTTAAACCCGAAAAAAGCCAAGCCTCTTATCTCCTACACATTTCATCTAGGATTTAGATCAATCAAACCTCCACTCTAAATCTGCTTGAAAGAACAGATGTGTTTAATTTGGAATGCCATCCCAAAGTCGAATATCTTCAGCGGCAAAATAAAATCCAAATTAAATTTACATTTTAGAAATCCACCATGGCTAACCTTTGCAACTGTCACCTAGCAACAACAACAACAATGTGATGTCCCAACTAGAGCTTAGGAGCCTTAGAGTGATTCTCCTGATTTGATGTTCACATCAAATCAAGTTTAGCATCTGGATTTGCATTATAATAAAACCTTTCTACGTTGGCTATTCATAAGTTACTTTATGTGTTCTTTAAATTATTAATGTTATCTGGGGTTGCTAAGTTCTGTATTTAGGGAGTATTTTGGGTCAAGCATTAATGTCTATGACCTTAGCGATCAGTGTAATAAGTACATTACATAATATATGTTCAGTGTTTGGCCATTAGAAATAGAGCTTTTAAAACAAAGCAATGGGAATGGCTTGTGTTCCTTTGTTTTTAATAGTGCTCAGTTTTGTTATTCATGGACTAATACCTCAATTTAGTATTGTGACTTATTTGCTGCCCTGAGCCTTTGGATTTAAGTCTGTATATATTAGGGGTGTAACGGTTCACAAACATTTTGGTTCGGTACGTACCTCGGTTTTTAGGTCACGGTTCTGTTCGGTACAGCAGAAAACATTATCACAAAACATAAAATATTTTTGTTTTTTTTAAATTATTATTAAACTGTGAATAATGTATTCACTCAAATAAATAGAAAATATAATAAAATAAACATTAAGGTGCAGCATTTCCATGAACTGAAATAATCTGTATTTGAACTTTACTGTACTAGTACTCACAAAACATAAACTATTAGTTTTGGGTTTTTAATTATTAAACTGTGAATATTCACTCGAATACAAAATATAATAAAATAAACATTAAGGTGCAGCTTTTCGATGAACTGAAATAATCTGTATTTGAACTGTACTAGCACCTAAGCAGCCAGTTTGACATTAGGACTTGCTTGTCATTGTATTTTCATGTTTTTTTAAAGAAAAATGAACTTGTCCACATTGCTTGCCGAAAGGGCAGATCTGCTGGCACTAACAATGTCTCCTGATGTGGAGAACACCCTCTCTCTAGGGACAGAGGTAGTAGCAGATACAGCCAGGTAGCGCTTTGCTAACATGGCAACATAAGGATATTTGGCGTTTGTAATAGCTTTGGCTCGGTCTGAACTTTTTGCGAGTGGTGGAGGCTAACATGCTAGTGGGAGTTGGGTTTGCACTTCAGTCTTTTTTCTTTTGGTACCGGTAATATTCACGTTCGAGTGATGCCTTTTCAAATGAGTGTGATGTATTGCCAGCCGCGTAACCAATTGTAGTTGAACAATGCCGACAAACAGCTTTGGTTCGGTCCACCTGTCTTTGTCCGTCATCCTTGTACGTAACTGTGAAACCAAAATGTTCCCAAACCGGAGACTTCAAGGCAAGGCAAGTTTATTTATATAGCACCTTTCAACACAAGGCAATTCAAGGTGCTTTACAAAAATGAAAGACATTCAGCCAAAGGCATTTAAAAACAGTAAAAGATAATAAAAGAAACATTAAAAGAAAAAATAATCCTCAAACTTCAATGATGCTGGAGGATTTTCGAGCTCAACTTTATCTGCGTTCGCCATTTCGACAGTTCCTCAAATTACTGACTAAATTTCAACGCATCCCTGTGACCAGCTCTCATAGTATGCCTCTCGTCCAATGAAATGACTTGCTCGCTCTATGACGCGTTGAACCCAATGTGACACAGCACCTGAGATTACTTCCAAAAAGTTGTTCACGTTCTCAATTTTTTACGTTTGTTATATTCGTTCGGTACACTTCGGTACACACGTGTACAGTACCGAATAATTTCGGTACGTGTACCGTTACACCCCTAGTATATATCCAAGTTTTATTGTCTGACAGAACACGCACGAATATCTGTCAGGATGGATATACATCTTCACAATATGCCTTGACTCTCTAGCACATAGAAGGTCAGTCACTGGCTAATTCAGCCACTGCCCAAAAATGATTGCTCCCTTACCTTGAGCTGGCACAAAGCCCTGCCAAGGTTAATGCTGTGTGCCGTAATTGTTCTGGACCTCTCTCCTGACAAATCGTCGACTCCTGCATCGCTTATGGCTGTGTGGTGGCACTCATGAATAAGGCATGTGTGGCTTGGAAACATGCAACATATTTGGTAGCCACCTGTCTTCGAGCATTCTGTGCTGCAAAGTGCTCGTCCCTATGTGGCTTACACCCATTTGGAGGCCTGCAGCTGTCAACAGACCCGAAGTCCCCCCGGTTTCTACTCCGTGTGCAAATCCACTACAAAAATGCCTCAAGGGTTTCTTCCTGTCAGGACTCTTTTTGTCTTTATCTGTCGACTCTTTGTGCTTTTCCCTATCGTTACATGGCGACCTACACAGCTGGAGAAGGTGAAGAAAATGAGCAGCTGGCACTTAATATCTCTGGGCTAAAGCAAAGGATATTTTTAGGAAGGGAACAAGTGGTTAGGGAGAAATCAGTGGTTGCTGGGTTTTTGTAATGTGAAGTGTTTATATCGTGTCAAACTACAACACTATCAATACATCAATCAATCAATGTTTATTTATATAGCCCAATATCACAAATGTTACATTTGTCTCAGTGGACTTCACAGTTTGTACAGAATATCAGTATGACAATACGACACCCTCTGTCCTTAGAGCCTCACATCGTACAAGGAAAAACTTCCAGAGAAAACCCACAGTTTAAAGGGAACATGGGAGAAACCTCAGGGAGAGCAAGAGAGGAGGGATCCCTCTCCCAGGACGGACAGACGTGCAATAGATGCCGTGTGTAAACACTATACTAGCAACACTCTATTAAACATACTCATGCTGAGTCTTTTTCCCAGAAACGCATCACAATGCCTCTAGCTCTGTCTCTAGGGGTTGACTGGTCCCCGGAGAGCTTCCAGCTTGTGCTCTGAAGCGTGGCCTCTTCCACTTGGACCCTGACTAGCTTTACAGCAGAGCAGCAGAGGCAGTGCAAGAGAGGGGAAGGGTTGGCGGGGAGAGGGAGAGAGTGAGAGAACAGTACACAAAATTCCATCTGTTCTGGGTTGGATTGCTAATTTTTTAGCCTGGAGAGAGCAGCTTTGAATCCAATTTGTACCTCTTGCCAACTGTGTCCCAGAGTCCCTTGTGGGGAGAGAAAAACCCTCGGAAATGGCTGACAAGCTTAACAGTGGGTCAGGTCAGGGCTAGACTGACCTGTGTTGGGACGGGCTTAGCTTGGCTCCAAAATGGTCAACGATGGATGTTTAACATTACCACAATGACAAGCCTTTAAATGGAATTGTAATCTCATCCGTCTACTTTCAATTATCTCCTTTTATTCTTTGGCTCTGTCTTTTGTCTGTTCTTGGGCGAAAATAACCATACAAATGATGAGCTGCTGTGTGTAACGGTTTAAAGGGAAACCAACTGTTCTCCTGGTAGACATCATGACAGAACGCACTGAAACCAGTCGGGTTTACGTCTTATCCTTTAATTAAACCTCTTGAAACTGCTTTAATAGAAGGTTCTGGGTAGATTGAACTGCTCATTTCCACTGTGATAGAAAACATATGGCACTGGTAAGCACTACAACATGATTGCCTACGAGGCCATCTTGTTGTAGTGCTTACAGGGTTTCTTCACAAATTATGAAAATATTAATAGAAAAAAATATGCTGCATGTTTCTTAGACATTTCACTAATGTATTATATCAATCGTATGCTGAAAACATGTGGGATAAAATGTGTATAACACCTGATTTTGATAGCGGGGTTATTGTGCTACAAAAGAGTGTCGTACAGCAACATGGGCCCAGTCTTTAAGGACGGCCCTGAGAGTGAAGACTGCCCCTCTAAATGTAATTGTGTGTGGGGTGTGTGTGTGTGTGTTTGTGTCAGCGTACACATGTATTTCTGTGATGATTCCCTGAACTATTCCTATAAATCACGCTTCTCTATCCATCCTTGCCTCTGACTGAAAAAATAAAATGAAATAAAATCCTTCCAAAACAAACAGCCGCTTCATAACTGAGATGGTGCTCCTTCATATTGGATGAGATCAGAAACATTGACTGATCTTTCCACTTGTTTTCTCCCCAGGGGGAAAGGTCCACTGAAGAATACGTCTGATGTCATCAGTGCTGCCAAGAAAATTGCCGAGGCAGGATCACGAATGGACAAGCTGGGCCGCACCATCGCTGACAATGTAAGTCGCTAATGAACCTCCGTCTCAAAGGGTTTCATGCACACTACACCTTTGTGCTAGGGACTCCAATATATAATTGGAATTGCGCTACGTTGACACTGCCGGGCCACGATAAATTAGCAACAAGTGCGGCAACACATGGCACAAATGAAAGAAAAGTACTCATTTTTGTGGATGACATAACGCTAATGGCATGACCATTGCAAAATTAAAAAGTCATGAAAGATGTTCAATTTGGAGCTACACATTAAGTGATTTTCTTCTTGAAATATTTCCCATCATCATATTAAATATATTTCACTGGTATGAATTGGCCATGAATGTGCTCAAAGAATCAGACAGATGTGTAATTGCTGTGTTGGACGATACATTGTTTATATCCCTAATCCTGCGTTTCATCATTCTGATAGTCACTATTTAACCCCAAAGGTACATTCATTATCTACTAAGTCATACATGTTCCGACTACTGTACGCAAGTTGACAGCATGTGTAGAGTTGAGTAAAGTTTTTCATTACACAAATGCACAACTCGTTCTCCGCTCCCGTGTTGCTGAAGGAACTGACATTGTTGCGTGCTGTTGTGCTCGCGCAGGGTTTAAAAAAGCAAAGCTTTCATACTGATTGCATCTTGACACGGCTTCCTTTTGGGTTTTAAATGTTGTCCTTAACAGTGCTGCGTGGAAGTCACATTTAAAGACTCAGAGTAGGAGGAAACTTTTGTCCTGTGCTCATTACTTAAAGAGTTGTATACAAACATATAAAAAACATCCTCAGTGCTCAAAGTTCAGTTTTATATCACATTTTTTCTCATTTGCTCGTTTAGGAGCAAATTCAAGTAAAGTCCCACACAGCAGGGCCCTTCAGATGTTAACAACTGTCATGATATGTGTTATTCATGAGAACCCCCCCCCCCACAAGTCTTTGCCAATTTCTTTCAGGATCAAACACTCCCCCCCCCTCTCTCTCTAATTCTACCATCTCCCACTCCCCAATTCCCGATTCCATCATCTCTCCACATCTATCCCTTACCCTAGTGATTAGGGTCCTTGACATTGGGAAACACACATTCAATTATCCATGGCCTCATATTTCACTTAAATACTTGCACTGTACCTCTCCTCAGGGAGTCCCTGTACATGATTTATCCCCCCAACTTATTCATTTGTCATCTCTTAGGCAGAGAATGATGGTCTCCGTGTCTGCAATATGTATACATTTTAGTGTTAAATCATGGAAGAGTTAAGTTGTGATGTTTGCAACAAGACATGGTTGTCAGATTGAGGTCTTCTCTCGTAAAGACATTGGTTTCTTCTGTGGTTTAGATGTAGCAGCTGTGGGTTTCTTCCATTTTTATCCGAGAACACACAGTCGCTCAGAAAAGCACACACTGGCTTTAGATGTTTGCTGTAGGATTCCAGTTTTGATAACATTGGTGGCCTTGTCGCACTCTTTTGCTCTGGTTGTGTTGACATATCTACTGATATGTTGGCAAAACGTTGAAATAGCATGAAAAGTCTTTGTCAAGTCGGAGCAAGTCTAGTGTTTCAGGGCTGACTACAACACATGGATTTGTAATGATATGCTTGGGTCATTAGCCATTATCTGTTTGAACCTATTTAGCAGCGTAATTAAATGTGTCTCCAAACAGTCCATTCGTAGATGATGTAGTTTTACATCATAGCTTTTTTTTTTCCACCGGCTGTTTGTGTGACGAGCAGAGGTGTGTGGAGGCTGCTGCGGCACTTGTGAAATACATTCTGACATTTGCAACTAAAAAAAAACATTCCATGGTTATAAAACATTTATTCCATAACTTATCACATTAAAACGAACCTTTGAGATGTATCAAGAACCTTTGTCTTTTTGAGACATGACAATGGAATTCAATTATGCCAACACGTCATGGAAAGATCTGCATTTATATCTCTCATAGTCTCACATAATGAGCCCTGCACGTTTGACCTTTTATTTATGGTGACCTCGGATCTTTAATATTGCAGGAGTGCGTCGATCACAAAGTAAAACTCTTATCTGTTGTGACCTAATTGCATCCGAATAATCTGAACAGGGAATAAGCCGTTCTGGAAAGTGAGTTTTTGTATGCCTCACTGCTGCTTTTCAAGATAATTATTCACTTTAATGAAAACAGTGTTATCCCCTAAAGCAGGGGTGGGGAACCTTTTTCCTCTCAAGGGCCATTTCAATGTTTTCAACATCCTCCGAGGGCCGTACAAATGATTGACCTCTGCTTAAAAATACTAAAATCACAGCCCACTCATTAGGCCTTTCTTTCAGGCTGTGCAAAGAAAAAGCAACCTCTGAATCCAGATATCTTACCATGACTCGCGCATGCATGCACGTGCACGGTTGTGGCATGACCACCAAAACAGAAAGATATGGACACAAGATGTGTGCAAATGTATTTAGACTCCTATGTGGACATGATTTAAGTTGGGGGGACCTAACCTCCTCTTGGTGGACCGGGGGGCATGCTCCCCCGGGAAGATTTGTTTTTAAATGTTGAAGTTAAAAGCATCAATCTGGTGCACTTTGAGAGCAACATTAGGAGATCTATGGAAACATCTCTCAACACCCAGATGAAACAGAACTGGAAGCAGATTTTCTTTTTCTTTATGGATATTTTACAAATCACTCTCCTTTCAAACTGTATTCTTCTTTATTAATAACAACTTTTTTTTACTGTCATATAGTATTTTATACCTGTTTACTTTATTCTCTTGTTTTTTTATAACTATAATGATCATATAAAGAAGTGCCTTTACCTCACTGGTTGTAGAAAAAGCTTCTTATATTCGTTAGCATAGCTAGCTAACCAGATGCTAATAACAACAAAGTTATTGACTGTATGATCAGTATGACAGATCGCCACTGGGCTTTCAACTAAAGACACAGACACGCAGAAACTGCGGCATGTGTACGGCTCCTTATGGGTACTGCAATTTTTGGAAGTGTCGGAGCGGAGCGGCGTTCTGGTGCTCTCCGTCAGAACTACACCCCTGTCAGACGAGACATATACCACGTGATGACACAACGTGTGTTCAAGGACCCTGACCTTGGCCAGGAAAAACAGGCACTCACTTGTTTAATTATTTTGCGGTCTAGATTGCTTTAATTTTTTTCTTTTTTGCGTATGTTTATAAATTACCTCGAGGGCCACACCAAATGGTCTCGCGGGCCGTATACGGCCCAGGGACCGGAGGTTCCCCACCCCTGCCCTAAAGAAAGTGTGTGTGTGTGTGTGTGTGTGTGTGTGTGTGTGTGTGTGATTTGGGGTTTTTGAAGCACTCAAAGTATGAATAAATAAAGAGCTTTGGCTGTTGGAACAGAAGTATTTGCCAGGAGAGAGGACCCCTCCAGCCTCTGAACCCATCCAGCTGTCCCTCTTAGCCTCTAGCAGAGCAGGCGACACTCACCTGGAACACATCAGCCACGGCTCCCAGGGATGGACATTGAGCGGGGCGATAGGAGAGGTAGAAAGAAGGGGGAAGTGTGTTTGTGTTGAGAACAGAACATCCCTCCTGAGAAATGCATCCATTAAGAGTGCTTCGCCTTTTAATTAGCAGTTTAATTGCCAGGTGGCAAAAAATTGTTATTTATTTAGCCAGGCAGTTTATATTAAGGGCTATATCTCTAACAAAGCAGGATATGCCACAGGCCCTCTTACAGCAAAGGCATTGCATGTTGGAATGGTCTACTCCAGCAGCAGGCGTTAAGGGAATCAGCACCAAGCTGCACACACACTGACAGTCAGATCAGCAAAGGCAATGCTGGGTCTGCTCATTAACCTAGGCATATTAATCGCTTGTGCTCTGTGCCTCTGCCTGGAGGGCCTATGAGGGTTTAGTCCTCATATAAAACACATCGGCAGATGGTCCCAGACTGATGGCACAGCCTGTACAAGACTGTCATGACGTGCTTTCTTACAGGCAGATTGTGTTCAACTGGAATGTTTAGGTGGACAGGGTCTGGTTTGGGGTTTCTGAAAAACAGTTAAATATGTGTAATAGAGCCTTATTAAAGTTTAAAGAAATGAGTGTAGTGCAGAGATGAGCTGCAGGATTTAGGTCAGTGCCGTTCAAAGGTCTGCACTGCAGTTTATTAAGAATTTATGACCCTCCTCTGCAGGGCACCTTATGAGAATTCCATCTGAGCAGGCTGGTAAGCAAATAATGCTATGTAATTGAGATTTATAATGCAAATGTGTTAGCCACTATGTTAGCCCATACATTTCTGCTGCTTGCCTGCTCACCACATAAACACTTGCATGCACACATACAAACACATGCACATAAAATAAGGCTTGCATATTTAGAGAATGGGCATGTGCTTGCTGTGTGTGTGTGTGTTTGTTGTGCAAGCTTTCTTCTCATGATGTATACTGACATACATAGTGTACTTTTCCAATTTGCATTCAATCAGTGGCTCTGTTGCTGCTCAGTCTAATCCCGGCTCTGGCCCTAGACGCTCTACGGCAGACAGGGCTGTAAATTACCTACTGCAGTGGAGGAGCAAAATTAACCCGATAGCCTACAAATTCTCAGCTCAGCAGTTCAAGGGTCAGCCAACTGTAGTTCAGCCAAACCGAGGGAAGCCCACCTTGTGTGCTGTTTGAGAAAATGTATCAACTCCTGATTGATCAATTAGAAAGGCATTTACCAACGATAATTCAGTATTTTAATGATATAATATGTCAATCCTGAAGGTCCAACATAGAGTTCGTATCAGTGTGGTTGTGAAATAGCATATGACTGTTGAATTCATTGTTTTGTGCTGCCTTAGTTTAAATCAACCTGCAGTAGCATTTCTGATGCTGTGAAGCAGTCGGGAATCAAGTTAGCCAAAAAGCAGTCAAGGGTCAGGCCAAATAAAAGTCTGAATGAATGTATAAATGTTTTAGCATGCCTGTTAGCACTTATCCTACGGTAGCAGCCGTGTTAAGTTATAAGTTTTGCTTACAAGTACAACAGTGAAACGCCTGACTGACAGGTGCAGTCTAACCATTAAAACATGATGAGGGACATTTAATTGGTCCCTCTGGTTATCTCCAAAGTCGGTCTTTTGGGCGTGCCCCCAGCTTGATTTTCTCCCGTCATACCCAGACTCTGTCTGCTTCACTGTCACATTAACATTCCCAAGTGCCACTGTGATTGAATTGGCCCCACGGAAATATACAGCATCTTTTTAGCAGATGCAGTGCGGAGAGAGGAGGTCTGGCCATCATCATTCTGTTGAAATGGATCTAATTGATATTGGTAAACCATGGCAGATTTATATTTAGCCATCAACGGTAACATAATCAGTACCAGACAGACTAAATCTAATGTACAGCACATTAACTGTAATGCCCATTAATTAGGCTGTGCACAAAAAACCCAGCACACTCAACACACACATTCTTCAGAGTTCTGAAAGGAAGTTCAAGTTTTGATCCAGCGGTAAAACAGTTTTCACATTTTATATTCTGTTGGAAAAATGTTCTTATTTTATAGTGTGTTCATTTTGAAGCGTTGCGGGATTAAAGGTTGGAATAGTTTCCTATCCCTGCATTGCCCATCCTCTTATTCAGTTTCTGCCTAAAGTAACAGAATGGTCTTTCCAGTGCTTTGTTTTCCTTATATCTCAGTCACACTATTTTGACCGTTGGCACTCGCCACACTGTAACATATATACGTATATCTCTGCGTCCCTGCAACCCCTGTGGCAGTTTAGAGGTGTAATGACAGATAAAGGTTCCCTGTGGCTTAATCTAAAGCTCTTCTCTCAGGCACTGTAGATTATCCACAACCCTGTGCCGTACACACATGCAGACACATGTCTGTTTGACCCTATCCCCCGGTAGATGTTTAGTATGTCAGAGCAGTAAAGCATCATCGTGCCGGCTGGTCTAAGGTTTTGGTTTCCCTTCTAGCTATAAAACAATCAAGCAACACAACACAGTGAAGCTGACCTGAATGAAGGTTTTTGTATTTGTTTGAGGTTTTCTTTTAACTTTGGCAGGAAACAAAATTAGGCTGTCACTAAGTTATTATATGGGGGGGATTTATACGGTGAAGGCATAGTTATTGGTGAACTTGTGAAAATAAAACCATATATTTAAGCCTCTAGCTATCCAATAACCAGGCCAAGGTCTAGAGCATAAAGCAACAGGCAATGAATGTAAACACTAAGCAAAAACCCTCAAAATCACCTCACTGGGTCACCCTCAGTGGGTGTATCAATTCTCTCATGACGGGGTGGGACTGAAAAACCAAAGTTATTAGAAAAGGCCTCTGTTTTCACCGCCCTGGAGCACCAGCCAACAGGTCGCAGGCAGCGGCACATTAGGATGCTGCCTTGTCAGTAAATATTGGAAATGGGCATTTCCTCTGGGTGATCGTCCTGAAAGGTCAGTCCGGGCGGAAGCAGCAGCACAGTGGCTCTGCCTCTGTTTAATAGAATTCAGCGGAACTGCATGGCATTTCCAATGATGGGACCTGACCTTCCTGATCATCATTTATATCATGCACATTACCCAGCACGTAGCACAGTGAAACCCTTTTGTTCAACATCCTGCTCTGTTATTGTTATTGCCTCATTTCCTTTTATTTTGTTGGACGGTCTGTTAAGTGAAAAATGTGTTTTTGGTTCAGTCAGTGCTTCTCTAGAGCAGATGTTTGGAAAGTAACCCTAGTGGTCTGTGAGTAGATCTGATGAAATACAATGACTTACTTTAAAGTCCAAATACAGTGTTTCTCAAAATACCTTCAAGCCCAGTAGAGAGTAGCATACATGTTGTTTTCAATATCAAAACCAACTTTTATTTTAAATTCATATATTATCATATCAATTGGTTGTTAGTTTGTTCAACCATTCATATTGACCACAGTGAAAATGTTGCTTTTGAAGGCGAATAAATGAGTCGCAGCAGAATTATTCATTTGATAAACCTGTTATTTTAGAAATCTTTTTTTTAAAATTCTTAGGCGCTTTCACACCACAGTACTTTTCCCACAAAGGTTCATCAGAACTTAGTTCATGAGAACTCTTTAGTTCTCATGAACTAAGTACAGATCGTGTTCACACCGGAATAAGTCCTTGGGGGAGGATTAGGCAAATTAAGCCGTTGACATCACTTCTTCTTCTTCTGCTTTGGGTTTACTGGCAGGCCACAAACAACTTCACGGCGTATACTGCCACCCAAAGTCCCCGCCCGGAAGTCCCCGGAGTTAGGGACTGGCTTCAGTAGAAGCTGCTGGGACTCCCAGCAGCTTCTACTGAAGCCTTCCGAGTAAATCGCCAGAACGCCGACACCTCCTCATCTCCACCGCTCCCATGTTTTCTTTTGTGTTGCCATAAGTTAGTCTCTCTGCGTTTGTGCGCTGGGCTAATGCGAGGTTAATAAAATGGCCAGCCAATCAGACATAGGAAAATGTTTCTCCCACGAAAGTCCCTGCTCTCTAGCAGGGACGGAAAAGGGGGTAAAAATGGTTCTGAAGAACTCATTTTAGTTCTGGCTCTTTTCGGTGTGAACGCGACATTTCGGAACTATATCGGAGCTAAAGTGGGAAAAGTACTGTGGTGTGAACGCACCTATTGACTATTTGTCATTTCAATTGACTGTTATTTGTAATTTGGTTACTCTTGGCAGCAGATTTATTCTTTTGTTCATTTGGGGAGTTTTCTTATATTAAGTAAGTGGTACTTAGTCTGAAGTGAGAAAAACAATGCTCTTAAGCAATAGCCTAAATGCCAATAAATGCTAAATAGAACAAGAGCTACCCACACACAGCTAGAAGTAAAACCATCATGAATATAGAGCTGAAGACAATCAATTAGCAAATAAGAAGAATAATAATGAGCTACCCTTTGACTCAACTTTGATGTTTTTACATGTATTTTTTTGAAAAGGCACTTAAAGTCAGCAGTGAAAAGGCGAGCACAACAAGAAACTTTGACATTTCTACCTTTTACTGCGGTCTGCTTTTGAAAGAAGGTGACTCACCTTCTCTATTAGTTTAAAAGATATTCTGAGTCTTGTGTGGAAGTCTCCAGTGCCTCTCTCCCTGTTCTGCCATCTCTCAATAGTAGCTGACCAAGCAAGGTTAGCTGTCCCAGGCCATAAGTGGCCACACAGCATGTAGGGAGAAGCACAGGGGCTATATCATCAGGCCTCAGGAACATTTACAGCAGCAGCCAGAGACGATGGGAGGAACACAATTACAATGATGGGCTCTAATGGTGGAAGTCACTATTAGAAGAGAGCATCGCTCACCGGGAACACGAGCGATGATCCTTCTCTTTTTCACACCAGAACAAATTCTGTTTTGTGAAACGGAAACAAATTGTTTGAATAGTGGGGATAGATTTTCAACATGACTGCACGGTTATGGTGTTAGCACAACCGGCAGATGCATTAACATATAAGTTGAACAAATACACCCACATTATATGCCCCATTTATTATTTGCACTATTAATTATTCATACCGTTGAGTATGAAAGCAGAGGAATAAAAAGGTTTTCTTTGTGCGGTTTGAGTCACCTACTGGTTTGTAGCACAGCGCAGGTATCAGCTTGTGAACAGCGCGCGGCTTAATCACACGCAGTGCTTCTATTTGCATTACCCAAAACAATCCAAGGTGTTCTTGTCTCTTCTCTGTGCAACTTCTGTATTCACATGTCACACTCAGAGCAGCCTTTGCAGAGTTTCCTGAGTGCTGAGTGAAGCCAGCAGCTGAGCTGAGTACGAGCACAAGTGATGCTTTCACAGTGCCCTGCGCTCAGCCGTCTGAATTCTTCCCCGAGCCCTCATTAGCATGGCTGCTGCATTCAGCCTCATCCCAGGTCTGTGCTACTGCTCCCGCTCTCTCTCACTTGCTTATACCCCTCCCACAGTTCAATCCTCCTGTCTACGTCCCGCTTCCCTAGTTGGATTTAGCCCCCTTATTTACTCCTCCAAGCTGTTTCCCCTCTGGCTCATTCTTCATCCTCGTCTTTTTCTCCAACTACCTATTTTTCTCTGGTTCTTTCCTCTCTCTCTTTAAAAAAAAGAAAACACTTCCTCCCACTCCCTCTAGTCTGTCAGCCATGTATGATGATGATCCCCTCTAGCTCTCTTTCCCCTCATCTCCTCTTGCATACCTTCTTTAATAGAATGTCAACTCTTACATTTCCCTCCTCTCTCCTCAGCCCATCCCTCTATTAATCAGCAGTGGACGGTAGTGACAGAGAAGACTTAAGGTCCATTTTATGAACACTGTCGGAGGACATCTTTAGAGCTCTCCATAAGGAAATACATCATTTTTAATGGTTTAAGTAGGATTTGTTTGTGACCTTAAATATGTGCTTGAATACGTTGAAAGAATATTGATTTATTTGTGCTTCACTTTCTCGTCCTCCTACTAAAGCACCCCGCCGCTCTGAGGTATGATGTGTACAAAGGGGCACAGTTGCTGGCTGGGGAGAGTGTGTAGATGCATGCATGGCTGTTTCTGGGAGTGTGTGCACTGTATTCAGCAGAGCGCTCTACACACCCACCAGGGATACAGACGCGCTCAGCAGGATTAGAAGCATCATAAGTCCTAGACTCTTTGAAGTGTGGTAAAATGTTGATAGCAAAGTTATTTCGGTTTCCTCCGTTTGCATAGAGAAACAACATCTGGGGTTTCCTCGCCCTGTGTGGATTTAGTGCACGATAATAGCGGTCATTATTGAGAGATGTCAACTCTGTCATACGCTCCGTTATATCCAGACAAAAAGCCTCTTGAGTTTGTCTAGACTCATGCAAACACTTGTGTTCGTCAGCACTGACCTCAACATTTTCCTCTCTGCAGAGATTCCATCAATTAAAAGATTGGCTGCTATTACCTCCCTTTCACCTTTTTCCCTGCACTCAGAATTAAGCTCTGCCAAAGGACTCCTCCTTCAGACTGCCAAGCACCTGCAAATACTGGACTTTGGAGCCAATATTTTCTCTTGGCTTGCTCACAGACATGGTCACCCAAGTGCTTTTCACAGGTAGAGTTAGTTTAGTGAGTGTGAGAAGCTGCCAGCCTCTGATTATCTGTAACGAAGTCCGTCTAATGTAATGATCATCGCTGATATATCCTTAGTGTCGTGTCTCTGAGATCTACAATCGGATGCAAAGCATCAGAAACCCATCAATGTGTCCTAATCAACATGCTGGCAGGGGGCTTGTTTAGCAAACGAAAGAGATTGGAAATGGTATTTAAAGGCAGGGCTCGAGTCCTAATTATGATGAGATGAAATAATTCAAAAGGATTGCCAATGCTAAAGGAAATACATTTGTGGAGCTCTTTGCATGCTGCCACTTTCGAGTGGGTTTTATAATCATTTATTGGGATTTCTTGACGTTGATGGATTTTTTATGGCTCCAATGTGTTTTGTTTTGATCCCAGCTGACTTTTGGCAATATTACAATGCATGGTTGGGAATAAGAGACTTTTTGGACTAGGTTTTGAGTACATAGTCTCTGTCCTTTCACAATTTAAGCTCTGATCCGTTGCATGTTTCCTCCGAGTACTAATTGTATTTATTGAAGCCGGTTAGAGTGCTTCTCCAGTGCTGCGCGTTTAATTCACACCTTGTTGTCGGGTTGAAGGCAAGAACCCACATTAGTGACAGGAGGTGGGATGATGACTTTGTTACATTTTGAAAACATTACTCATCTGCGAACCAGGGTGCTGGTAACACTTCAGATCATGTATTTTTGTTTCTAAAAAAACTTCACACCAGATTAAAACTGTTACCCAAAGGTAATTGATTGACAGCCGTGTTTGCCTCCTAATAGAATTGGCATGCTGTGTGACTTGATCGTGCTTAACCCTGTGCAGATGAGTTATCAATCTACCAAGTTGTGGGCGTGCGTTTGTCATTTTGGCCCCTAATGTGGGCGTCTACATTACCTGTCACACTGCTACTAACTCATCTTGATAAAGTGTGAGATCATGGCGTCTGTACAATCACATAAATATTCACATTGAGTAGTAGCAGCGAGTTCCAAAAATGGATTCATTGTACAACCAGCAAAAGCAGGTAGCATTGGAACCACAAACCTGTGTATGCTCACATACTAAGTGATGTGCACACGTGTTGACGCCTGTTCTCTCTCCCTCGCAGTGCCCCGACTCCACCTGTAAGCAGGACCTGCTGGCCTACCTGCAGCGCATCGCCCTGTACTGCCACCAGCTCAACATCTGCAGCAAGGTCAAGGCCGAGGTGCAGAACCTGGGAGGAGAGCTGGTCGTCTCCGGGGTAAGTTCAACACCTTTTAAACTACTGAATTTCAACCAGTAAGACATCGCCGTGGGACATGTTCCAATTTCACTAAGTCAGTCCAAAAAATATGATTTACTTGCTGCAAATCAAATCCAACAGTGCCATGTTCCCAAGGAAGCTTAATCGTCAACTCCAAACAAAACACCTGTCACTTCAAAAGAACAACACAGACCATTTTCTGCCTGCGTAAACAAACTGAGAAATGGGTAGCTGTTACGAGAAAAACCACAAAGAGAGAGCTCTCAAAGCTAGTTACTTACCAGCTGAACTCGTAGCCAAATTGAGAGACTCGTCATTAAATATGATTCTGCTGTAGAAGGCTACAATGTGTCATTTTGTACCTTTTTGGGTTGTTGATATTCCGCAGGATTTATTTATTGTAAAAAATGAACCGTGGCTCTAAAAAGGTTGATAATAATCACTGAACTAAACCATGGACAGTATGTATGTGATCTTCATTGTAAAGATATCTTAAGAGTTCAAATGGAAGTGGGGCTGGTAGCAGCAATTCAGCTTCAAAATGATTCGCAAAAAGGGGTTCAACTTTACTGTAAGTAGGAAATGCAGTCTGTTCCTGAAGGAAGGACACACAGAGTATTTTGGGTAAGAAGCAATGAGGTAAACAGGATTGCGATTGTTGACAAGGAAGTTTCTCGCAATGCCCACATAATTAATTAAAAATACTAAGACTTAGTGGCATCGGCTGTTGCATGTGATTAGCTAATGATTCATTTTCGGCACTGTGATCTGCAGCTTATATTTTATATCAAATAAACAGATAACAGAAATAATGGCTTTCCTTGTGCTGGACTATTGTTGGCCAACTGTTTCTTAACCTTTTTGAGCTCTTAAGATAACACTGAACAAGGCCAGTGTTTACAGAACCCTGGAGCATGAATGAACTACTTACTTGCCCCTCGGATCTTTAATGATAGGTTACCTTTGTGTGCAGGAAATCATCATTTCCATCCTCTTTTCTGTAGGGCTGAAAGGAGCCTATGCTTCCAACTCTTGAAGTCAAGTGTCACCACTGTCTCTGGGGCTATTCAATTGTGGGGATTAAATTAGAGTGACCCATATTCTCAAATCTCTCACATCTGTTCTTAGTCCAGACCAACTCTGTGGTTGGTTGGTTAGTTATTCCGTTAATCATAGTTTCTCATTAAATTGGAAAAGGTTAAAAGGACAAACTTTTTATTTTCAATTTACATTCAATTTCATTAATTCCAAAAATGTTCCTTTCCACAGTTGGACAGTGCCATGTCTCTCATTCAGGCCGCAAAGAATCTGATGAACACAGTCGTGTCCACCGTCAAGGCCTCCTACGTTGCCTCTACTAAGTACCAGAAGAACAAAAACATGGAGGCCCTGAATATGCCGGCCATTTCCTGGAAGATGAAAGCCCCCGAGAAGAAGCCCCTGGTGAAGAGAGAGAAGCAGGACGACCAGACCAACCGGGTGAAGAGGTCCTCTCAGAAGAAGCACATCAACCCCGTGCAGGCTCTCAGCGAGTTCAAGGCCATGGATAGCATCTAGACTCCCCTTTCAGTCAAGAGAACACACATATTGACCAATGAGTTTATATATAGATAGAGCTTGTCATTCTATCAAAAAGAAACGTTTTTATCCTATTTGTTCCACTTTTGCATAGGCGGCCATTATATTCCTACACTGCCTCGTTTCTATTCCAGATGTTTGGATTTGCTCTAGTCTGTAGCAATAACTGTCTCTCCTTTGGAAAATACAGATAGAGGGAAATCAAACTGACTAATGCATTAAAACAAATATATTTCCCATGTTTTATTTCATGTTGATGGAAGGAAGGTTTTTCACTACAATGATTGATTAGGGCAAAATACCTTCTGTACTGCAAATATGTACTATGCAAAATCTGTTAGCTTTTTTTAACTTGAGGAATAACTGTAGTTCATTTGGATGTGCTGGGCTAACTGGTAATATTTTAAATGTGTTTTGGTTCAGGCATAATGAACCAAAGTCACAATTGTTCCATGTGTACCTTTTTCTAACTTTATACGTACATTGTTATGCCACTATACATGCTTCAAATAAGTCTAAAGAAAACATTATATGTTCTGTGCTGAGTGATTTATACCCCTGTACTGGTAAATGTCATTTCTTTATAATTTAAACATCTCAAATTCATTGTATTTTCAGTTTTTTGTTTTTATGTATCCTTGCAGCAAACCAAAGGCAACTGAGTATTTTCCCCCAATCTTCTGTTTTGCTGCATAACTTGGTCAGACTTTGTTTATTGGCCTGGCCTCCTGAGAGACTGGGAGAACCCAGTGGGCTAAACAACGAGAAGACCCAGTCATTTCTTTCCAAAGCCGACAAGCTTCATTAACCGTCAATGAGACCAAACACCTCCACGATTTAAGCTGTGTTCAAATGAAGGGATCAATATGTTTCCCTCCACTGCTTAGAGGTGCAAGGAAGGGAGGGGATTTCTTCTACTTTAAACTGCTTGTTTTTTCCTTGTCCTTAAGCTTGAACACTAATCAAGGTATTATGTCGGGCACAATCTTTATAGAAAACTAGAATGAAGTTGCCAGGAGTTGGAGCTTTAAAATGAAACGGGAGAGAGTTTGTTTCCTTTTTAACTTCAGGTAAAAAGCAGGAGTTTTCCAGTCATACATCGAGGTGCATTGTTGTTCAGAGGCTTTGAAACCCTGCTGTTCTGCTCTCGGGCTGAAATTTGTTTTGCTCGTTTGACATCGGTGATCTTTAGCAGTGAAAGATATGATTATCTGTTAGGTGGATTTATTTTTATTTTACTGTAGAACTAAACATTTCGACAGTTTGTCTTTTGCTGTAATTGAGTTTGGATTTGAGTGATATCAACTATTTTGCTGTGGATTTTTTTGTTGAGAGCTGACTTATTAGTGCACACGTTTCTTATATTCATGTGCCTGCTTTATATCTTAATAAACAATTAAAAAGGAAACCACTGTTTTTCTCTTTATTTATCTGATGGGATTATCCGCAGACTGAAGTAATGTTTTTCTATCCTCCCTTCAACCTTCTTTTTATATGCTTTGTTTTGCCATTATACCAGATTGATGTTGTCATAACAAGGAGAGTGTAAGCCCTAAGGAATCATTTTCTCTCAAAAGTCAAATGAATTTTAGCACCCCCTCCAAATATGCTGCTGTGTATAATGAAGGCATTATATTATGTATACATGCCTCCCAAGACTGCGTTATTGACTTCAGGACTATACACAGCATGATCTTTTAAGTAATTGGGTTGCTTTACTTTTGTTAGTTATGTTCTCCTAAAGAGAAATAAGTGCAGCTTTTAAAATCAAACACATTCCTCAGTCTTTAGGTGGTGTCTAACAATAGCCTGTGAACAAAGTGCCCTTATGACGATAAACATGTGAAGCAAGAAAGTATTTTGAACAAAGTGTGTATTTTTCCAAACTCACTCATAATTGACTTAGCTCTGAGGAGAAAAAAACATTCTTTAAAGTTTTGTTTTGACAAAAAGGCAGAGGCAGGTAAGCTTAAGTATAACAAAATGTGTTTCTTTCTGATTGTTCTTTGAGCTGTCCTAACTAATCTACATACACTTTTGATTTAGATCTCTTAAGTTTCCCAGAATAACTTTGAACGACCCACAGAAAATGCTTGGGAAATAGATGGATAGCAGTAGAGTGATAAGATTTCCAAACCCTGGCCTGGTGACTTTTGGCAATCAAACCGCTCATGGAACGCTGCCTTACTTCAGGATGTATTTTACAGATTGTTTTATCACATCAAATGTAAATACATTGACACTAATAAATAAAGATACCTACAAAGCCACAAAGCCACAGGGGAAAGTAACAGAAAACAAAGACTCATAGTATGCTATTAGACAGGGTCCATTTTCACAAAATCAGAACCCCGAAGGCATTTTGTGTTTATTTATGCTATACAACATTTCTAGGGGTAGTAAGGGGTGCTGATAGTAAGGGGTGCTGAATCCAAATCTGCTACATATGAAGCTCAAAAATGTCCCAAAATGCCTCAAAATTGAGAAATCCAACATGGCCGCCACCACCAGCCTGAAATCTATTTTAAGTATATCTTTTTTTTGATAGACTGGTTGAGAAAATCAGCCTGCCAGACTGCATACTGCTGACTGTTTGTTGTTAACAGATTGTTGAAACCATAACCGGATAATTGTGAACCTATAACTGAGAAAAAAAGTAACAAAGGAACACAATAAGTGTAAGGATAAGTAACGTGTATTCCAATGTACCTGTACTTGTACTGACCATAATCTGTCTATTCTATTCTATTCATAAAGAGTCACATGGAATGTATAGAGGCATGCAACTGCAGGAAACATGACAACACCTGGCGGAACACTGAAGAAAACGCTGCTTTTTAAAAGTGCCTGCCTTTTGGCAATTTCCCATAGGGTTTGATGTAAAAAGGCGGTGTGAACAGGCCCACTCCTTCTTCATTGCGTTAACACTGGATGGCCTGAGAGCTATAATTTGGGTTTATTTGTTGTTTTAATATATTTTTACATTATTATTATTATTATTATTATTTTGTAATCATTGATATATGGTGGTGTTTTATGAGATACTTCAATGAGGTTTTTACCATTTCAGTATGATTTGTATTCTTATTGAGCAAATAAAAGCATCTATAGGGCTTTGTTGACGGTACTGTTGCTCCACTGTAGGCCTAATCGTGTCATGTTTACGTTATGGTTTGGTGGCCAAATAAAAATTGTATTAAAACACTTTCTAAGCAAGCCTTGGTTGAGTCTGACAACTTGTTTATCACTAATGACCACCTTTTTCGCTATACATGTATGATTTCAAGCTGACTATTCACATTTGATCGAAAATCAGGACGGTATGTTAAATTCCCCATGTGTGAAAACATATAAAAACACATTTAATTCTAGTTTGTACCTTGTTTAGTCAAAAAGTAATGTACTCATAGATTTCAGCCTGGCGGTGGCGGCATGTTAGATTTCTCAATTTTGAGGCATTCTGGGAAATGTTTGAGCTTCATATACAGCAGATTTGGATTCAGCACCCCTTAATACCCCTAGAAATGTTGAATAGCATAAATAAACACAAAATGCCTTCAGCACTTTAAATAAGCACATTTTCGGGAAATTATGCAGTCTATATGGTGCAAAATGAGAAATAGGGTAACTTTATCTCAACATTACTGACCATCTTCGAGACTCATCTGAGATTTAAAACTGGAATTGTACTTGAGAGGTGTATCAATTAATTAAAAGAGTATAGGACACTCATGTTACATTATAAAGATAGTGCTGTTGACCTGATCATTGTTGGCCCCATTCTCCAAATGGTTTTAAATTGCACAATAGTAAAGGTATTTAGTAAAAATGTTTAAAAAATCCGTGGGTGAGCTTTACATGTAGGTCGTAACATCCATTGTGACCCTTGTTTTGTTTGGCCTACAAAAAAGGTAATTTGTCTAAAATAAAAAAATAAAACAACAGGGATTACAGCTGCAGCAAAACATGAAAGTGAAATTGAAGGATGCAGTAGGAACGAATAACAAACATTTTTCCGCACATATATATATTATATGTAATGCTTGTTGTCACATGCAATGCTTGTTGTGATAGTATGTAATTAGTCGGTATGTTGGAAATATTTGGACGGTTGCTGCCCACTTTTTAACTTGCTTTGACATTTATTTTTCAAACCACTTCCTCCCTCAAAGAGGCCCTTTGCCAGGCTGCCATTGTAAATAAGAATTTGTTTTTTTAATGATGTGCCTGCCTGAATAGAGGCTGAAAAAACATTGAAATGAAACATCAGTAATTCTAGCTTTCTGAGAGGAAGTAAAGGAGGTGTGAAATTATGGGGAAAAAAATTCTGGTTGTGTATTTTCAAAACGATCACATATCAGAGTTTGCATTTAGATATAACGATTTGTTTAAACTAATAGGAATAATTAGAAATAATTATAGAATAAGCTTTTATCAATATATTATGCAGTGATAGACCCCTTTTTAATGGAATACTTTTTCAGTTGCAGGAAGAGCACGTGTGAATACAATAGCCGCTTTCACACCGCAGGACTTGCCGTACTGTAATACCACGGCACTGAATCCGCCAGGGGGCTAGTGCCAATCGCATTCACACCGCAGTACTTTCCCTGAGGCAAGATTACGCTGACGTCACTTCTTCTTCTCTGGGTTTACTGGCAGGCCGCAAAACCACTTCACGGCGAGTACAAAAAAAAAACGAGAGAAGAAGAACTACACGGGGGAGGGGGTATAAAGCCCACCCGCTGTATGAGGCGTTTGTTTACTTTCCGACCTCAGACATGATGGAGTTCATAAGCAGGGGTGCACATAACTTTTTTGCCCTGGTTCTCAAAGGAGCACCTGGAGATGTTGCTTGGTGCTCATCCTTAAAATGAAATAAACCGTAACTTTTGAGGGGGTCTTGACTTTATTTGCCAGACACACGGCACTGAACACACATGCAGAGGTGAACACAGAACACACATGCAGAGGTGAACACAAGACAACATTAGCACGACCAGTAATCCTACAAGCATCACTACCCTCCTCTCTGTCAGACATGGTAGCTGATGATGGAGGCCTACTACTTTCTCTCTGGTTGAGTCTGCGATTAGCTTCTTGCATCCACAAGTCAACAGCTGGTTTTGGGTCGAAAGTCTCTGTTGTGATCATCTTAGACAAGTGGATGTAATCAAATAAGTATGTGAACATAACCAATAACCTACCATAGCAAATAACAAATGAATGTAACTTATTTTATTTGTGTTGTTCATTCATATCTTATTTTACCTTAACATTTATTTATTTATGCATATTTTTTTATCTCTCCAGTTTTAAAGGATATTTTAGTTTACTGTCCTATAGTATACATTGGAATGATTTCAAACCTGTTTATCCCAATAATTATAAAGGAGTGCCTTGGAAATATGTGTTTACATAAATTGTGACCAAACCGTTTGAACTTAGACTAAAGTGAACTATCTAAACACTCCGAGTCCTTTACCTCACTGAGCTGTAGTTAACTTATCAGCCTCTCAGTCTGACTGGAGAGGACTCTCCCTCTACATCATTGTAGAAACATCTTCTTCTTCCGTTAGAGCAGCTAGCACCAGATGCTAATAACAACAGCGCCGGAACCGGTGCACCCTCCCCCTCCCTCTCGTCCTCGCTCACTCGCACTTTGGCTGTGAGCTGCGGGCGCCAGATAAGCCAATATCCCCCATTTTCATCACTTACAGCGCCCATTGTACAGGGCAAATGAAACGTGTAACCGGGGTGAAAAGGGTGTTACATTTACTTAATTGTGAATATTGTTACATCAAGGCCGAAAATTAGGATGAGCCCCAACGGTCAAAAATTTCCCTCCCAGAGCTGCCAGCGCAGCCCCTCCCCAGATCTGGCGCCCTAGGCGAACATCTATTACGCCAGCGCTACGGGCCGGCCCTGAGTTCATATCATAGGTTCATATGCAACTCGCAAATATATTTCTCTCTCTCTCTCTTCTCTTTTCTCTCTTCGCTCTCCTCTCTTCTCTATTTTCTCTTTTCTCTTCTCCCTTCTCTCTCTTCTCTCCCTCTCTCTCTCTCAATGTTGGTACGCAAATGCGCCTTTTTTCAAATGACACGGTGCTCTTTTTTTGGCGGAGGTGCGCATGCGCACCTGCGCACCAGTTATGTGCAGCCCTGTTCATAAGGGTAATTTACAAATAAAATACCCCATTATAACAATGGACTTTATCTTTATGTATTTATTATATATTACCCCCTCAGGCTGATTTTGGAAAAGGACATTAACCCTTGTTTGGTGTTTTTCCCTTATTTATCTAAAACAAATGACATGATAAATGACTTGTGTTTATGTGTGTAAGACTTGTGTTTCTGCCCCTGCCATTGCTGCACAAGGTTGCAACATTGTAGATAAATTCA
Organism: Gymnodraco acuticeps; assembly: GCF_902827175.1. Lineage (NCBI taxonomy): Eukaryota > Metazoa > Chordata > Actinopteri > Perciformes > Bathydraconidae > Gymnodraco > Gymnodraco acuticeps. The sequence continues at coordinate 2,342,497 of NW_022990772.1, forward strand.
ACCACCGACACCTGTCTGCTCTCACATTCTTCTATTCTGCAAATTTGGGGTGGGACACAATAAATAAAGCTTCGCCAGTTTGTTTGTTTTATTGCACAGTCAAGACATAACAATAACGGCATCACGCTGTTCCAGGTGTGTAAATTGACGTCAATTGAAGTTAAATAAAAGTGTGAAATGTAAAATAAAGTGTAAGTAGTTTCAAAACAATGTAACAGTGGCAATATATATATAGCAGCAGACACACCTTAGTGCAAGTTAGGTGTCAGTATTAAAAAACAGTGGCAATATATATATATATATATATATATATATAATAACAATAGAAAATCGTTACCACTCTTATTATTGTGGTCTTTAATGTTGTTATAGTCCTGCCTGAGTTTCTTTATTTTTACCCGGCATCCGTGTGCACTGTGCACGATTCCCAGCTCAAGTAGCTTTTGCGAACATCGCTCAAAAACATTTGGAGTTGGGAACTGCTTTCCGTAGAAGCTGCTACATCCCGTCCTCAGAGTAAATTGGGAACTGCTTTCTGGAGAAGCTGCTGCATCCCGTCCTCAGAGTAAATTGCCAGAAGCGCCGACACTTCCTCATCATTCCACCGCTCCGGTGTTGTAGTACGTGTGGTCATAACTGCTTTAAAGTACAAAAAAACCACTCGCTCAGGTGTGGTTTTGTAGTAGTGATGTGTCGGTCGCGAACGAGCCGGCTCTTTGAGCCGGCTCTTTTAAGTGAACGACGGGAGCCGGCTCTCGCCCGCGAACGAGCCGTTTTTTGTTTTGTTTTTGCGGAGGGATCTAGATCGGCATGAAGGCACATTATGCAATTTGCACATTATCCCGCTTATTACACATGGCCACATTCTCAACAAAGTAACGAAATGACTCCCAATATTAATTTAAATGCTTTTATGGATTTAGAAAAGGGAGTGGCTATATACAGGACCGTCCTGTACACAACGCCAAATGGCTATATACAGGACCGTCCTGTACACAACGCCAAATGACTATATACAGGACCGTCCTGTACACAACCCTCTGAAATGGCTATATACAGGACGGTCCTGTATATAAGGTCTCTGAAAGGGCTATATACAGGACGGTCCTGTATATAAGGTCTCTGAAATGGCTATATACAGGATCGTCCTGTAAACAGCTCTCTGAAATGGCTATATACAGAACGGTCCTGTATATAGCCATTTCGGAGCTTGTATGCAGGACGGTCCTGTATATAGCCATTTCAGAGACCTTATATACAGGACCGTCCTGTATATAGCCATTTCAGAGAGCTGTGTACAGGACGGTCCTGTATATAGCCATTTGGCGTTGTGTACAGGACCGTCCTGTATATAGCCTCGGCCTTTAGAAAATGATTTTATTGATTTAAAAAATAGTTTTATGTATTGATTTAAATTGACATGCATCCGCTAAGAAAAGTAGTCCGTTGTTACTGTTTGAACTAACGTAGCAACGGCAGGAACTGCTTCGATAGTGTTTTTGAGGAGCTTTTTGATTACATATTTGAAAACATCGTTGCTTGCTTTAAAAGTAGCACAATTCATTATGTCAAACCTTGGAAAGTATCTAGATATCCCTGCCCTAATGCCAAAGTAACTGGCAACTGAATATGTGTCACCGTTTGATGTCTATGTCTGGACCGCTGCGTAAAAAGGAGGGTTTCTGCCCCATTACTTATCTTCTTACTTCTATAAGAATAAAACACGGAGGACGGAGATCTCTTTTTGTCCCCCTCTTCTGCCCGCTGCAGCCCAGCAGCTGATCTCAAAGCACGCTCCCCTCTCCTGCAGGGGGTCGTGGTCAGCTGCAGCTCACAGAATCAGCCCCCTGCAAAAACAGCGCTGGAAAGAGCAAATAGAGCGAAATGAGGAATGGCTAAAATGCAGGATCTTTTTGGTATTTTGAAAAAAAAAACTATATTTATATACTTTATATAGGTCGATACAGCCCATTTTTTAAATAGTTGTTATAAGTGTTGCTATCTGTTTTGTGTAGCGTGGTTCTACAAGCAAGTCAATGCATTCATTGGGTGGTATCAGAGAGTTACACGGGTCTGTAAATGCAATGAAAACAATTGGCCACAGCAAATCATTTATTCTTTAACACACAGTGACGTCACGAGCTACCCACAATGCAACACGCGCCATATAAATATATATAAATGCGCCATTTTCCTGGAGGTGCTAATATCCTGGAAGTGCAAATATAAACAGCTAGCTAACTAGCCAGGCAGAGCGCAGTAGGTTTTTTTTCTGAATTAACGACCGAAGAAATCGCTGCATGTCTTCGGATTACATCTCTGGACTTGAGGGGTGTGCTTTAGGTCGTTACCAGCGTACACTAGAGCTGTGTGGGTTGTTACAGACTGCCTGCAGATGTATGGAAAAACGACAGTGGCCTTCGTCGATTTTGGCTGCATCTTCGTCTAATTTCTGGAAACACCAGGTGAATACCCCACTTCTCACAATAATATTATCATGCCATTACATATATGTGGTATTTTAGAGTTGACTAGATATTGATTAAGGCAATAGACTATGATATTCAGTACAGGAAGTTTAGCAACACCTAGATGGTGTACGGCTGCTTGCACCTCGCGTAAAACGGCGCAGACCGGAAGTACGGTGTCACGCTCGGCCCAATACCCGTATGTGTGTGTGAAAGATGTAATTTTTACTTTTGAATACTTCAGTACAAAGGATGTATTGAATAATTTAAGTGATATATGTGTACACATATAAATCATTAGTCAAAACAGGGCTACATTTGATTTAATTAAAAGGTATAATATGTGGTAAACTGAAGAGCCGTTTGGGAGCCGAAAGAGCCGGCCCTTCTTGGTGAGCCGAGCCAAATGATCCGGCTCACCAAGGAGAGCCGGAATTCCCATCACTATTTTGTAGCGAGGAAAAAAATGGCTGCCTAACAAAAAAAAATCAGAGTCTAACGGGGCGTGGTTTGCAATTCGCCCAGCCAATAGAAATAGAATAGAAATTGGCACTCTTTTATCACCAGGTTCGTACCACCTCTCTAGCAGGGACTGAAAATGGCCAAAAGAGTTCCCGGCACTGAGTAGTCCCGGCGGTGTGAACGCGACATTATTGGTACTACCGGAACTAAAGAACCAAAGTACCAGGGAAAGTCCTGCGGTGTGAATACGGCTAATGGCACGATTCGAATTAGCGTCCCACTAAGTTTTATCAGTGAGTGAGCATGTACAATAGTGTAGCGGTTGAACTAACCTCACTAAATGGAATGCAACCCTAATTAACGTTATCAACCTCACCTGTGCTGCTGCATTACCCGCTAACTCACAATGACTGTCATTAAAAGCGTCATAATACAGTTATATACTTTTATTATTTTTGTTAACCAAAAGTTTTAATGTTTACGAGTTGCTGTAGCATCCGAGGAAACAAAAGGGAGACGAGTAAGGGAGTTTGCACAGTTTTAATGCAGCATTGTTAGTACAAGTGCTAGCATACGTTTCAGTGAAGCTAACTCCCGGCTAGCTTCCATACTAGCCGCTGCTTCTCCGAGGGAAGCATTGCGACTGACAGGACAACCAATGTAAGTGTAACCAGCCCGTTTCAATAAAAACGACATGGTACCTTTCACTGAAGTAATTGAGCTATGGTAGTGACAGAAATTATGCAGCTAGTGTTTTCACAGAGTGGACCCAGCCAGCATGCCCCGACTTTGTACGTCTTATACTCACTTCACTTTCATGAAATGTCATTTGGACTGGTAAAAACATGTCATGTTCTACACTCTGTAGTGTAGACCAATCCTGGACTGTTCATCCTGCTGACCTTTCAGAGAAACACGACCTGCAAGTGCTGTGTGACTGACAGTTCATGAATGGACGGCTGTTATACTGAAATGGTTCAACACCTACACGCTGCCCTCAGAAAATGTAATGGTAAGTAACTACTTTTATAATTTTTGCTGGTTTTATTGTCCTTCTTCTCTTGTGTTGTAAATCATTTTTGAAAATTGCACACAACAGCTGCAGCCTGCTTTTTCTATGTGCTGCTAATGGCTGAAAGACATGGATAACTTGTTTATGTATACTACCTTCTGTGGTGTGCTGTCTTTTGATGTGGTTATGTATAAGATTTGATCTCAAAACCCATTGATGCCCTTTGAGTCTGGTTGATTCTCTTTGTTCAGCGACCTTGTAGTCTACCGATACATGTTATGTTTTGTGCATGTGTTAGTATACTGTGAAGTGGTATTTGAAAAGTGCTATGTATCTATGAGGTTGGATCTTTCAGGTTGAAAGTACACAAGAGTTTTCCAAATGCAGCTCCAAGTAAAAGTTTGAACACAAGACTTGTTATATTGTTTTTGTTACCATACTCGCTCCACCACAAAAAGTTGAAACTATCCTCTCACTCCAGAAATGTCACTGACACCGGGTCTTGACATCTTCACTGAACTTTATGAAATGAATCAGTATGTGGTACCATACTACCAACCATGCACACGCTGTTTACTGAAAAGAAGCAACAAGAGAGATGGAGAGGAGGCCACTAGTTTCATAAATACCTTTCCAATAGTACACCTTCATTATCATGAAAATACTTTCAAAATGTAGATCTCCATATCACATCACTATTACCACTGGCCCTGTAAGGAAATAATCTGCTCCCTACAATGTTAATAGATTCAGGGTGCTTTGAATTAGTCTGCCGTTAGGAAATAAGCACATTCTAAAAATGTAAAGGCCTCACACATAAGTTAATGATGATAAATCTCCCATATATTTCAGTAAGTCCTGTGTGTCAAGTATTTGACTTGGGTTGACAGGGTGTTTTTAGTGCGTGAAGAAAATGAACCAAAAGCAAGTAGACTTTCCCTTTCACTCGACCATGCAAAGGTGGAATGTAGGTTACACACATCATAGGACAATAAGCAAACGTTCCTAGAAAAGTGATTGATTTGTCTTGTTCGGAATCACTCTTTGTTGTTCTCTGCCCCATCAGTGCCTGCCTAATCCACAAAGCCGTATCAAAAAAGTTGTTACCCCTTGGAGGTCACGATGGGAACTTTTAAATATGCTTTTACATTTCATTGCAATATGCTTGCTTCTTCCCTCCTTACTGTTTGCATGCAATAATAGCAGTTAACAATACTTTCCTAGTTTTATAAAGGTATTTCTAAAATTCCATAAAGCAGAAATCCAGCTTTCCTCGGTCAAATTACAGTAACTGTCATTTTTTAGATATATAGGCTCATAAAAGATGACATGTTTTAGGTTATTTAAAACCTAAACGTGTTCTCGTAGGGTTACATCAGTGCCAGATAAATAAAGCCATGTACTACATTTGTTTCACACTGTTGTTTCTATTTAATCGTGGGATTATAGTAAACCTTGCTTGAGGCAGAGCTGTCCAGTCTAATGCGGTGCTGATCACTATCTGAGCCTGTTTCCTTTTTATAAGTAAGGATTAGTTCGGCTCAGAGTCCAATGCACAACTTCAGCTACAGATGAAATCTCAAAGATCTGTTGCTGAAATCCACTGATCTGTGAGGTCAGTGGAAGGTCAGCCTGATCGATTAATCACCAGAAATGCCACCCAGAAGCATTTTCCATACAGTGCAAGCATCAGATGCTGAGTTTTGCACAGCAAGCAGAATGGCTTTCGAGTCAGTCACACAGTGAGCGCAAATGAAACACTGAAGCTGGGAGACCCGCCCACTGACTGATGTACATTCTGGTTTTCTTAAGTGTTGATAAAGATTATATGTACAGATATTTGCTTTATTGTAATTCTAAAATATTGGTTAGTTTGTGAACCGAAAAGTGCTCCAACACTAGAAGCATACCTATTTTGAAGGTAAAATATGTGATCTTTTCCCTCATACATTGGTGACTTGTCAAGGTTAAAAATCAAATTGCACTATAAAAAATTAAATAAAGATAACATCGAAGACTGCATTCCTCCTAGGGGGATTCGCATCGTTGTCACCTTTTTCATCCCTGATAGTCTGCACGCCAGTTTAATATCTGGGTGTTAGGTCATTGAGGACATAGAAGCAGATCAATGAGCAGAGATGTTTGTGATGGTATTGGATTTTTTATGGGATTTTCCTAAGGTATTCAATTGACTTTATTAGCTAAAGACATACATTCCTACTGGTATGTTATCCATAAACTGTTTCTCAATCGATTGTCTATAAAATGTACTCTTATTACGATAGATATTGATATAGTGATATAAAATTACATACTGTGATAGAGGATTTTATTCATATGAACCATCCCTAGCTGAACGCTTTTTATACAGCTTCAGCTCTCACCATCTAATCTGTAGTATAATGTTTAAAAGCAAACACACAAAAAACATTTAGCAAAATCATACATTGCCATGGGTTTTTCTAGAAAAATATAGTATGAGGGCGCTAACGTCACTTTTGGCCAAAATTATGGCCCGCCCACTTTCCGGCAACATTTAAGCATTAGAGCAAAGCGGAAAATAATTTCTTCATGTCTTAAAGCTGCGGAGTCATATATTGCTCCTCAAACAACAAATAAAACCCAGAGTTACGGTTTTCTTTACTTCCTGAGTGAGTGGAGCAAAACACCCACTAACGCAGCGTCCACACAGCGGCCTGCGTTGAAGCTTGCCGGCGGGCGTGTCTGAAACTCGACCAACACATCACATGAATCTCCCGCCCCAGACACACAAGCACGCGGTTTGATTGGCTAGAGCTTTTACTGGCATATGATTTGATTGGCTGACGCTTCCGCCGAAGCTTCAAAAGTAGAACATTGCTCAACTTTTGAAGCGAGCAACGCTCCCACAATGCAGTTCGGCAAAGCGTGACATCACCCCATTCAAAGTGAATGGGCAGAAACGTTGAAGCTTCAACGCACGCCGCCGTATGGACGGGCCGTAAGAGTTAGACCTAACACACTTAGCTATTTTATCTACCTCTGGAACAAGCTAAACTGTCACTTCACTGTCGGGTCACTCATTACTGGATCAGTGAGCTGCATGAGACGATACTGACAGGCTGTCAGGAGAGGGAGAGAGGAAAAGAGAGCGCTTCCGCTCATGTCTCCCGTGTTATTATCCAAAGTTAATGTAAACTTGAATATTGTACTTCATTTGAATGTAATAATTATGTTGGTTGTTGTTTGTGGAAGCTCCAGTGAATGAGCCCCATTAACTGAGTTTTAAACATCACTTTAAATGGAAGATCCCCATAGGCCCCGCCCACTTGATCGGATCGGCGATCGGTATCGGCCGATACTGATTCCGGCGATCGGACCCAAAATTGGCGATCGGAGCATCCCTAGTCATGGAAAACACAAATTGCATTAAAGTTGTCTGAAGCATGTCTAAATGTTATGCATAGTTTATACATGGCAATGCTTATTGTCACGCCCTAGCGCAAGGACGGACAAAGGAAGGAGACCACACATGATTCATCCAATTGAAGTGCATTTATTTAAAGAAACTAAATTAACTATGAAGTCAGTTAATCAGTAATGTGTGTAGTGTGTAGTGTGTGGGTGTGTGAACATGCATCAGTATATAAAGAAAGCCCAAACAAACCAAGGTCCAGTAGAGCCAAGCAACCCAAGAGGAGAGAAAGACTGACTGACACCCATACTTGTAGCTGAGCAGTCAACCCAAATCAGGTGTCAGCAATCTCTCCTGATTTGGGGAGTGGCTAACCAGGGACCTGAGTCTAAGGCCTAGGGGCCGTCACACCTCCCCCCTTAAGAATGAGGTAGCACCTCAGATCCTGAAACAAAACAAGAACATTAGACACAATTTTCTTCCAATTCATAAATCCGAGTAACACGTTTCAGAGCACATACAAACTGCATTATAAGCCTATCAAAAGTGATACTAGGCAAAGAAGGAACTATGACAAAAAGTACAGGAGGTGACTAAACCCGGTTTAGTGTTTCATTGCACTTACCTCATGTTTAAGCCTGAACCCACCCTAATGTCCCCAGTCGAATACACCTCCATAAATATGGCAGGTCCCCAGAGACTAGTCCTGACATATAATAAGAGGAAGGGTTCTCCTCTGCTGTAAAACAGGCAGTGTTGGGACTAACAGTAACTAGTACTATAACGCATTACTTTTTAAATTCAGTAACTCGGTTACCGTTACTACATGGTGCGTTACTCCGTTACTGCGTTAGTCTTTTTTATATAGTCAACAGCCAGGCGAACAGAGATGAGAACTGTACTTAAGTACAGTACTTGAGTAAATGTACTTAGATACTTCCTGTGTCACATGCGGAGACGGGCTGTGGGCGTGTTTGTGTTGTTTACTAACAAGACTATCATGGCGGCGGCGGAGCTCAAGTCTAGTTTCTCCACCTGGAGATATTCTCACTATTTCACTTTTGTCGAGCACAAAGAAAATAACGTTTTAGTTAAATGTAAGTTGTGTCTTGGCGGGTCAAAGATCCTATCTACTGCCCAAACCAGTCATTCAAATCTCTTAAAACATCTGCAAAAACAACATGCTGGGACGAAGCTAGTAGCTAAGACCACAGAGACTCAGCCGACGCCACTCCACCTCCACCTAAGCAACAGCGGCTGGATTTTAACCGAGGGACTGCTAGCCAGGGAAAAGTCGATAAAGCCATTGCACGGTATGTTGTAGAACACATGCAGGCTATTGCTACAGTGGAGTCACCCGCTTTCAGGGAGCTAGTTAGCATGATACCATGTCCGGGCGGCACACGGCATATGGGACGGAACACTTTTTCCAACTACCTGGAGAAAGAATATACAAAAATGGAAAGCCAGCTAATATCGATGCAATCCAGATTGCATATAATGCATGTCAAGTTGATCAACAGATTGTATTATTCTCCAATGCAATAACAGTACTGAAATGAAGGCTATAAGGGCATTAATGGGAGCCCTTTTTTTAAGTAACTAAAATGTTACTTTTCACAGTAACGCATTACTTTTCGGTGTAAGTAATCAGTAAAGTAACTGAGTTACTTTTGAAATGAAGTAACTAGTAATGGTAACTAGTTACTGGTTTTCAGTAACTAGCACAACACTGAAAACAGGAGACCTAAAAAGGCTTCGTCGAGTAAATGAATACAGTGGGGTTATATGAGACATTTAAATGCAGATATGATGCAAAGGTGACAGCACAGACCAGCCCTTATGTCAGCCCCCCTCCCGCTGCTAGTTTCCTCCCATTTGTGTTTTGCTGTGTCACTCAAACTGCTGTCGTCGCATGACATGTTCGAATGAAGTTTTATCAATCACAGTGGTCAAGCGTGACAGTTTAATCAATAGAGTAAGTCGACCAGAGATTCCCATTATTTTAAAATTAGAGGACCTAAGCTGGGGGGAGGGGGGGTGCGGGGGTGGAGTGAGGGAGAGCAGGTTGTTGAGTAAGAGGTGGGTGGGCTCAGTAGCTTTTGAGCTATGCTGTTCATAAACGGGAGTAGGGAGGCTTCTGAAGTATTAGCCCTGAACCATGTGTGGGGGATTGGCAATAAACACAGGCTGCTGGACTGGCACATCTGTCAGTGCCATGTAGACGTCTCAGATAGATAGGCCCGGCACTGTTGAAGTATACATGTTAAATATGACTGGTTGTAAGGACCAGTGAACCACAACATACAGATGCCAGAGTGCTGGCATGCCAAATAAGGTAGTCCTCACTAAAATGTCAATGGCATTACACAGGATCCAAGAGTCCATTGAGTCCAGCAGGACACCAGGGAGACTGAGTTGTATTGCTCTTCAGCGCCCACAAACACATCACAGCGGCTCTCTTTTATCTGTTGTGCTTAGCTTCTTTGTTGTAGAATAATTTGACGGGTAAATGTTTCAGATGTCCAATATCAAAATGAGGTAATGGATAAGAGTCAGTTCAACTTAGTTGCTTAACAGTCACAGCACAGACAACGTTTAGTCTCTCCTCCTATTTAAAAACACTAGAGGCAACTGGGAAGAGTAGAGACTTAGAAGTAAATTGGATGTCCTTAATCCAATTTGAAGGTCTTTATCAGTAACCCTCACCTTTATGAGTTTAACCTTTGCAGGGTGTCATTAATAATGACATATTCACATTAATAAAAAATGTTTTGCTTGGAGCAGTCTGGAGGAAAACGGGTTCCAGACATCCCTTAAAGCCACAGCTCCAGGTTGAGCATTTGGGAACATTAATTACATCATGGCCAGCACGAAAATATTGTTAGTGTTGTAAGGTACTGAATTGTACAGTATATTGGCCTGTGTCAGGTTTATAGTGGCCCGGTAACCCACTTATCAGGTTTAATGGAAGTATTGTCCTTTGGGGGATTTAATTGAGCTTTTCTCTGTAGAAGTGTAATTAGTGATGTGGTATGGGGCTTTCAATCTCCTCCCCGATCATCTCATAAAGTTTGGAATTCCTCCCATGCATGCCGGTCAGAGACTTTTATTGTGACTGCTGAGTCTTACTGCCAGTCTCTTTTATAGGCATGAGTCTGCCAATAGTGAGTCATGTAAGCTAAAGACATGAAGAGGTCTGTGCTGAGAGCACTACCATTCAGCCTCTCAGCACTGGTTATAGTGGTAAACCATTGGGTGCTGCTTTAGTCAAATTACATTTAGAACTAGACTTTTCATTTTGCCCTCAAATAGGTATTTGTAATAAAAATTAAGCATTGACTACAGGTTGAAAAGTAAAAATAAATAGTAAGCTACATGTTGAAATGCCTATTCAAGTCATGAAAACATAGCTCTTTTTTTCTATATAAAGAGTGTTGATCACAATTGTATACCTTTTTTCTTTTCATGGCACAGCCTTTGAGACCAATTACATCAAATCTATATCCCAAATCACCTCTCTAATGTGAGTGCAGGCTACTTATCCCCGGGGCTGTGGATCTGAAAAACCCATTGTAGAGTTGGATGGTATGTAATCCGGTGAAATGGTGCCAGCATTAAAAAGAGCACTATCTTTTCATTTGAAGTCACTTTTTATAAGCAGCTCCCAAGGAATCACAAAAAAGGCAGTAAAAAGTAAGAATCCGCAATGGCACAGACATGGGTAATTATGTTAAACTCCTTTCTCAACACAAGCTTTGAACAAGCCTAATACTGTAACGGCTCGTCCACACAGCGGCGTGCGTTGAACGCTTCTGCCCATTCACTTTGAATGGGGTGACGTCACTTTTAGCAGAATTGCATTTTGGGAAGCGACGTGGAGCGTTGCTGGCGTTGCTCGCTTCAAAAGTTGAGCAATGTTCAACTTTTGGCGCCTCGGCAGAAGCGTCAGCCAATGAAATCCATTTTATGCAAATCTGCCAGTACCAGCGCTAGCCAATCAAACCGCGTGTATGCTGGGAGAGACTACGCAGGTCATTTCCTCATATTCCAAAAAATGGAGGGAAAATTCATTATAGCGGTAGTGAATCACCCGGTGCTGTATGATCAGTCTCTGTTCATCTACCGGGATACAAACCGGAGGAGCGAGGCATGGAGGGAGGTGGCAGAGACAGTGGATGAAACTGGTAGGTTTTCGCCTGTTTGGGGATTTTATATCCAGTTTACTTCGTTTTAACATTGCTATTGCTTTGTATGTCGGGGGCGGGAGATTCATGTGATTGGTTGTTGGTCGCGTTGCTCGCAAAAAATCCCCAAGCTTCAGACACGCCCAGCGTCAACGCACGCTGCTGTGTGGACGCTCCGTAAGCCCTGCAGTGAGGGCGGCTGTCATTGTATTGCAGATAAATGGCTGGGTGAACATGTGTGTGCTGTCTGGGACGATTTGTGTGATGTAATTAGATGTAAAATGCTTTTTAGCTGGCTCTTTAATTGACTTGAGGATGGATTGATTTGTGGCTATCAGGTTTTCCCTCATGGCAGGGTGTTGTCTTCGGTCAAGGCCAGTGGATTATTTGCAAACACCTAAATCCAGTTTCTGGAGATGGACTTGTTCGATCAGCTCTTCAGCTCTCTGTTGTGTGGAGGGGATTTCTTCTTTGACCTTAAGGAAGAACCGCTTTCATTTATGTTCCTTATTCTAGGGGTTGTGATTCCCTCAGTGATATTCTCCGGTGCTTTACTTGAAATACATCCTGACAGCTATATAAATGGACCTCCATATTAAACATTCAGTTGAATACCTTTGCATAAGGTAACCTAGCGCATAAGGTAACCTAGCGCATAAGGTAACCTAGCGCACAGTCAGATCCAGGGATCTGACTGTGCGCTGGACAAGCATAGCTAATGCTCAGGGGTGGCCAAATAAAGAGATGTGTCACATTCCCCAATTTTTGTGAAAATTTGAATCAAAGGTGCTGCATGAGGGGTGGAGAAGGTTAGATGGAGAGAGTAAGGGGAGAAGTGACGGTGCGACACATTGGTACGCAAGCCTGTGTCTCATCCTTAAACCAATTGCCTTCCTCAATACTCTGGGGAGTGGTCTGATGCACCGTTTCCTTTCTCTGAGTAAGTGTTTGTCCTGCTTTTACAATTAGATCTCGCTCCCAGCTGCAGCATTAATCAAATAGCCAGACATATTCTCAGCATTTGAAAAGTGAGGGAATGTGTCCTACATGTATCTGTGGTAACAGGCTGTGAAGCAGCACAGTTATTTGTTTAGTAAGCGTCTCACACATACTGTACACAGATTTGAGAGGTCAGGAGGATTGCATGGAGCTCTGAAAAGGAACCAGATTGAAGGTTATTTATATATGGTACAGGTAAACATGCTTGTGACCTAATGATTTGAATAATATTTCTCTTATTTGCCTTGATTTTAAGTATTTTGCAGTGTGTTTTCAACCATACAGAAGAGCAAAACTGTTATTTCCTGGAAATATTGTTTTGTAGAGCACACAGTGAGTGTTTTGGATTATAGGGTGTCCTCAAAGTAGAACCTTGAAGGTAAAAAAAAATACTTTGTGAGTTGTTTTTGAGAAGCATTGAGCTCAGCACTTCATAATAGAGTCATTTTGCAGAGAAAGCATGGTCCTCATAGTTCATGGTTCCAGTATTGTGGAGTGTGTGTGTTTCTCTCTTCATAGCATAATATCAATAGAAATCCACTACAATCACTTAATGTACTCTACTGCCCCACTCTACATATGGGCTTTAAATGCTTTAATCGAAGACCTGCTCATTTTTATTGGTGTTCTTTATAGGTAAGGTTAGTGATGATTTTAAAATGCACTCAGTGATTTGTGGCTAATTAGGGCGAGAGTTGGTTTGACCACAAAAATGTATGTTTGCTCGGGGGCAGTGAGTTGGCTGGTGGTGAGGGCCAGCGGGACCACTGGGAGCCAAGGCTATATAATATACTGCTGATGAAAAGAGTAGCATGTAGTTATTACCATACCAGAAGGGAGAGCAGTATTGTGGTGTCACAAAGAGATGATCTACCCATCGAGCAGTTGCCTCTGTCACCATGGTTACTTGTGAAAATTGTGACATTCAGACAGGAGCGTGCATGACAACCAATTTATTAGTCTAAAATGATTTCTGATGGAGCCAGGATTAGAAATGTTAGAGTGGGATAGTGAAGATATAAATCCCTAATTGTTTTGTTTCCACCCGTACGATGCTGTGGGTGCTGGTGTCACATGTCAATCATTACCAGCCAAACCTGCAACATCAAAGGATCTCAGTTTATTATTCACTACGTAATCCCCCCTCAGTTCTTAACGTTATCTGCTGAGAAACCTGTCCCTTCTCACAGGAATAGTTTATTCTGTATTTTTCCCACTAAGAGTTATTTTCTGCCAACTATATGAGCAGCTATTTTGCTGTGTTGGTCTAAATGATCTGCATCCAAATGGAAGCGGCTAAAGCAGCCCTCAGGTGGGGAGTTAACACTTTATGTGTATTTCAATATTTAATGAGCTAAACGCCAATGCTTCCAAAAGAGTCTCGTAAAACTCTGTGAAGCAAATGAGTTCTCGCGGACAGGAATTTTATGAAAAGGATCTTCCCGCACCACAAAGTGGATTATGGCAGGAACACAGATCGGACAATTATTTTCCATCACGTGAAAGCTCTTATTCATGGTCAAGTGGAGGCAACCGCAACAACAACTGTGGTTAGTGTGCTTATTTGGTTTGTGCAACTGAACTTTATTTTACATTTCTTGGCTTTTTCTGCTTCTATTCATTTTAATTTTGTGCCAGACTGATGCTATTCTATTTTTTCTTTTTGCCAGCTTTAGCCCCATCTGAAAATGTTAATCCAACAGATGTATTCTTTATGAATGTAAGCTCTTAAACTCAAGTCGATAGGAGAACTAAGTTTCAGGTTACCGATATCCAGCATGATTCTATATATGCTTTAGCATGTATAACATTTGGCCAAGACAAATGTTAGCCTTGGGTCAATGTTGAATAACTAAATACAAAATGGGCCTCAGGCATGATTAAATAGTTGTGGTACAAGCTGGGAGTAGATGAGAACATGCAGTGATTCATATCTCCAAACACAACTGCCTGTTTTTTAGTGCACTTTTTGTCAAACATCTGTAGTTATCGTCTTGTGCTGAAAAAAGCTTCTCCCCGATTGTGAGACCAGACTGGTGCATTAAGAATGAATAAATTCCATGAAGGGCAAGTTTAACCTTTAGAAAACCAATGCATGCACTTCATGCCTATGCTGCTTCTACTTGATATTACTTTGTAGGTTAATTAAACCATTGCATTCTTAAGACCATTGCTATTCTTATTGCCCATATTACTGCTGTCATGTATGTTGTGATGTCTTTACGCCTGCAGTAAGGCCACTGAGCATGATGAGCAAATACAGGCATCAACGCCACTGAACTGAAATGATCTCCAAATACACTGAGCAAATAAACCCTCCATTGTAATGAGCTGCTGTGTAGGCTGATTTTATTAAAAGTGATATTAAATAATTTCTCTGGTGATGGCGCCATGAACTTGGCTCAGCCTCACAGCGTGACCTGTTGCTATTTCCTACGCCTGATTTCAGTCGTCATGCACACTTGACAAGCTGTATTCATCAGAAGGGGAGTATTTATCTTTCATTAAAAAACAACCATTACATTGAGATTTGTTCATTTACCAGCCCCCACCCCTCTCTCTCTAGTAAACCTCTACAGCGAGAGTGAATCGGGTTGATTGTGCGTATATTTGATGAAGCACGGTGCAGAACAGAAAAGTTAGGCTCTCCTTTGGAAGAGTGCCTCAGGAGCAGAGGTCGCGTTAACCGAATATTTTCCGTCTATGACGGATTTTTTTTAACATCTGAAAGCAGTCCGTCATTTTGACAGATTAGAACAAACTCGGAACAGCGCCAAAGTTTCCCCGCAGCGAGGCTCCGGTGTTATGCATGCCTGCCAAAAAGGAAATTATACCGTTTCCAAACCCAACTTTGCCGTACAGATCATTGAAATGTCTGTGAGTTTTGGCTTTACGCTGTGCGCACTCCTACGAGGTGTAGTGGGCATGCATAACACGGCGCTAACAGTTCACGAGCGTGCGCCCCGCCCCCCGTTGACAGTTCACGACTGTGATTTCCCCCCCACACCCCCGTTGACAGTTCACGACCGTGCTCTCCCCCCCCCCCCCCCCCCCCCCCCCCCCCCCCCGGTTGACAGTTCACGACCGTGCTCTCCCCCCCAGAGTGTAAAGGTCGACGGGTAACACTAAATTTTGACGGAAATGTTACGATGACGGGCAGTGAAAAAGTCTAGCGCAACCTCTGCTCAGGAGTGTCTGCTTTCTTGCCTTGATCGCTCCGTGTTCCTCGAAGTCTGTGTAATATGGACGACAGTTCAATATAAAAGTGGTGGGAGGGAGTACCATTAAATCTGTCTAAGGGTTGAGTGAAATTGTCATGGCAACACGCGCACACACACAAACAAACACACCAACAGTCCTTTCGTGTTTCGCCTGGAGATTGATTCAATTACACATAAATAGGCTTAGGATGAACTCGTATTACAACATGATTCAACCTCATTACCTTCACACTGCTCTGTGGATGATGCTGCAGACATATCTGCAATTTACTGTAACCCCATGGAATTTATTTTCAATATGGTATGACAGACATGATGATATCAAGTCTTTCTGTCATGCAAGAGGATCAGTAAATGTTTGCAGGCTTCCCAGCAGCACCTTAGTCCTGTTGAACTCAACTGAAATAAAAGGGAAAGCAAAACTTATTAAGAGATGCTGCAATTACCCTGTCAAATAAAAGAGATAGACAAATATCCCTTAATGTTAAGATGCTTAATTTAAAATGTAATTATTGTTGGAAGTGTGTGATTTAATAATCCTAATCTTGTCATATCCTCAGTCAGCCAGCCCTTAAACAGCCCCAGCCCCCATCAGCCCGTAGAACAGCAGAGTGCTGACAATGCAGCCGCCGTCACACTGCTTTTATAATAGCATACATCAAGCCTTAAACGCTTCAGAGAAACACTCAAACATCTGCGTGCGGGTAATTTCTGTTGCCCTATAGATTCTGCCCAGACAGACAGAGTGCAAAGTAATAGGTGTGCAGCAAAATGAAGAGCACACACGGTTTCTAGAGGCAGCCAGTGATTTTGAACGTAGAGAATCAGTGAGTCGGTGGCATCTGCAAAGCCTCCTGCTTTTGTTCTTGCCCCAGGCGGTGCAACTAACTTGAAGTGCTCCAGTATGTAGAATGCTTTTCAATGTCTCAATGTAAATACTTCATAGCATGCTGAGTGGCTCTATGAATATGGGAAAAGGATACAGACACAAGTTTAAATTAAACGTTACTTGAAGCAACCATTTGCAATGCATAAATGTGTATTTTACGTTACTCACGCCCATCTGACAGTTTGTGAAAAACAACAAACGGCTGGCTTCATCTTTGAATGCATTCCGTTTTATGCCACTTGGTTTGATCTATTTTAAATGAAGTTTTAGTGAGGGTGGTTTAGTTTGCTAGAAAACATTACATTTACAGTCAGCCATAGCCAGCAAGTTGCCACCTGAACAGCACTGGTGTTCAGTGTGACAGCTGCACTGGCAGCCGTCGCTGCACATCATAACTGATGACATCACTGAACTCAGTGCCCATGACTGCAAACATCTCTGCTGCTTAATGACCTGCAATAACTGCGTTCAGCCCATCTTTGCCTCCAAAATGGTGAAACAAGTCAAAATATATATCCTCAAAAGCTTCCGTTGTATCCGTAAAAATGAAATCCCGTAGAAGCACATGCATCGCCGTGATCATGTTTCCCTTGTAGTCACACTTGTTCGGTTGCTGGCAAAAAATCTGAAAATTGAAATGGATGAGCTCCTTTAAGTTCTGTTGGTTGACATGACAACTATGCCCTGAAATAAATACACATGGGTGCAGTCAATAATTAGATCAAGCTCCTTGTTAACACGACTCGCAGTGTTGAAGGTTGGTTGTTCCATCTCTGCAGCCAAAGTTGTACATTGTTGAAGTAATGGCTAATTCTGATTAACGACAGGACTGATCACTCAAAATCGAATGTCTGCTTTGTTTATTTGTGTGGCACTCTTTACATTTTTTACTACTCCCGGCAGTGGCTCAGTCAGTAGGGGCTTGGACTGTGAGCCGTAGGGTCGCCGGTTCAAGTCCCCGACCAGACCTACAAATGGAGTGTGGACTGCTACTTGGAGAGGTCCCAGTTCACCTCCTGCCCTGCCGTGGTGCCCTTGAGCAAGGCACCAGACATCCCCCTTCCCCCCTTACTCCCATTGCTCCCCGGGCGCTGTACAATAGCTGCCCACTGCTCCTAGTACTAGACTCCTGGTACTAGGATGGGTTAAAAGCAGAGGCCACATTTCGCTGTGTGTGCTGTGTGCTCTGCATGTGTGACCATTAAAGAGGGTTTCATCCCTCCCAATATTATTATTATTATTATTATTATTATTATTATTATTATTATTAT
This sequence comes from Gymnodraco acuticeps, assembly GCF_902827175.1. Taxonomy (NCBI): domain Eukaryota; kingdom Metazoa; phylum Chordata; class Actinopteri; order Perciformes; family Bathydraconidae; genus Gymnodraco; species Gymnodraco acuticeps. Next base: position 2,360,400 of record NW_022990772.1, read on the forward strand.
TATAAAGTGTTTGGTGCTCAGAGGATAGCAGTTGTATTAAAGTCCTGCTGAAGCGCCCAATGCACTTCATCACTGAGTATTTTCTAAATAAGGTCCATTGTGGGTAAGTAGCTTACATCATTTCCATGGATATTTTCATTTATGTTTCTTTTCACTGCAGAGGATACATGCAAGCACCACTTAATGAAGGAGTTAAATCATGAACAGACTAGACTTAAAGCCCACTACTACTGGCCAATTAGCTACTCCACCAGGGTGTGATCTGAGGCTTTGCCTCTGGCACTTCTCCCTCTCGTTCTGCTCAGAGAGTTTTGTGAAGTCCAGCGTATCACCCCATGTGACCTGGGTCTTACTCTTTGTAGCCTTCCAGTTGCAGACCGACAGTGATGCATTGGTGGCCGCTGGCAGAGATATAGAGATAAATACAAAGAAATCTGTAACACTCCAACCTAGAGTCCATGTCTCACTTATTGATTAGGTCATGCACCAGTAGATCTCCATTTGCCTCGACTAAAGTACATCATGCTTTCCTTGAGGATGACACTGAGGATTTAGAGATATGAACTAAACCACTTCAAACTCATGTTTACACAATGGCAACGCAAGATGAAAGATGTGAAACTGTGAAATAACATCTCCTTGAATTGTTCATGTAACGTTGTTCAGATATTTACTGTGCTTATTCATATGTATCGCTCTTGTGCTGAGCTCTCACAGAAAGACTTTTGTACTGCGGGAGTCATGTGACAATGTACAATGTCAAGTTGCTTTCATTGTAGCTTTGCTGCCAAAGCCCAGTAGTGTTTAAACTGGATCATAGCAGAGCAGCAGGGATTGATTAATGTTTAGAGCTGCTTTTTCACTGTGTGGTTATTACATTGCCATTGCGTCAAAAAGTCCTTGGACATAAATCCTCCCCTACCATTAAGTGAAATATAATGCTGGAGAGGATCTTTATACAGAAATGAAAAAAGCAAATTACAGAAGGATATAGCGAATGAAATGTAGGTCTTCATATGCACAACATGCATTGAGACTGTAATTCTCCTAAGGTATATAAAGAGGGAAAAGGTAAGAGAAACTTGACATGCAAAAGTGCTGAATGAGTCATCCTTTAGCGTTACCTGCCACTGTGTGCATCGACTTGTCCTCTATACAATGAATTACACACTGAACCATACAAAATCACAAAACCAAAAGTGCATCTTTCAACCCTTTGTGTTGCTGTTGCATCACATGGTGCTTTAATCTCTGCTAAATATATCAGCGCTGTGAACAGATCACTGCATTCTCACAGGCAGCTCAAAGCACAAGCCTCTGCATCTTATCTGGAGGGTACGCTCACTTTTTCACAGATTTAAGGACTTTGGACTCCTCATCTGCATTTATATAAGCAACCATAAAAGCTGGTTTCTGGTCTTTTGACTCCCTCTTCCTTGGACAGTCTTGAAGAACAGGAATAGAATTGAGATGCTGGCACTAGCGACTCACTTGACGGAGGCAGCAGCTGCATAAACAATGCTTTATTTCACATCCTCTTAATGTTTATTCACTGGCTCCCATTCGTACACTGATAGTGCTGAGTCACACCCTCATGAGCACGCTCTCTAATTATTCTGTACCATAGCAACCGTAACTTGGCAATTGCTAAACCTCTTCCATTTGAGAGGTTTGGAAAAATGTCATTATTATTTTTCTATTTATCTTTTCAAACTTAGGAAAGTATGAAAGTATAACCAGCAGTGGCTACATTATTATTATTATTATTATTATTATCATTATTATTATTATTATTATTATTATTATTATTATTATTATTATTATTTCCTATCTTGCAATCTCTCTGTAGACCCTACCCCACACAATCCTTTTTCTGATCTGCTCATTTAAAGTTTTTACATATTAAGTTGAATCATTCAAATTGACTTGAGTGACTTGTAAAGGCCTGGTAATTTCATGTAAAAATATATCAAGTACATTGTTTCATTAAGGTGTAGGCTATTAAAAATGTTGTAAGAGACTGATATCTGATGTCCTTTCTGCACAGCCATGCAGCACTGTCTGGAAGAGAGCCACTTTGAGTTCTGGGCTCTCTGACAACTAGTGATACTCTCTCTCCACTGATGTGTCTTATACCACTAGGACACACAAAACTGTGAATAACACAGGATAAAAATACACTCATTCATAACAACATTATGCTTATAGGTAAATGCCAAGATAATTTGTAACTGTTGTCAGAAATGTCACTGCTAAACAAATGCGTTACTATACACAGCCTTGTGCCCAACTGTCTTATGTTACGGTGCCTGAAAGAAAGAAAAAAGGTTTGCTATTTGATTCCCTGGTTATTCTGCTTTCAAAACTGTGCGTGGATTTACAGAGCACAGACCTTACTGTGGCTTTCAAGCTGTGAATAGTGAAATCTCCAGCAGAGGTGGTTGGAACTAGCTGAAGCTCTCTGCGATACAAATTGAATGTTCCCAACTAGTACAGAACCGCAGCCTAACCAAATACCATACAGTTGTGGATTTGTTTGGTTTCTATTTTATTGCAGCTACTAACTAAAGCATAGTGTGCACCAGAAAAGCACTCTGTAGCACAGAAGAATTGGCTCACACATATAACAGCAGCCCAGCTGCCATAGCTGCTGTTATTGATGAGCCATCGCTTCCTCTGCACACGACAATCATTGGGAACATGGACACCGCTCATTAACAGCGTTTTCTTTTTTCTTATAAGTCTACTGTCAACAAACGCATGTTTTTTGAACCACTGGACTGTTTTAAGTTACCATATCTATTTTTTATAATACTACTATTCATATTAGTAATGTGTAATCATGGTAATCCTTTCATGCTAGTACAAATGTCAAACAACTGTAGCTCTTCGCTATTACTTATAAATCACAGGCTGCAAACACCTGGTTTAGAACAATAGAAAAGTGTTAACTTTATCATCTTTATTTGCTTAATTTGAGCTTCTATCCATCCGTGGGGTTCCTCTCTTTTTGTGTGTGTGTATTACAGGTCAACTTGCAATGTGTACAATGGGAATGAATTGTAACAGTAATTACATAATTGTTTGTATAGTAGCCATGAGTGAAAGCAATTGTCTCAGGGCATGCAAACCATTATTCAAGAGAGCAACAAATAAGAGTAGCATTCAGAGTGGAACGTGTAGACATGGATGTGTCCTGTATTGCGAGAGAACTGCCTGCGGTGGAGGGTAAACTAAACAATTCAGATGTGGACTGCAATTAACCATTATTTTCATTATCAATTTAAATGCTAAATATTCTCTTAATCAATTGACACTTTTGTGTATACAATGTCAGCAAGTAATTAAGTCTTTAAATATATATATTTTTCTCAATCAAGAACCCAGAGTTATTCCATTTAATAAAATGGAAGAATAGAACAAATCCGAAATCTCCTTATTTGAGACGCCAAACCAGCACACGAGATTTTCAGACAAAACTAGTTATTTGGTGAACACCAAATAATGGCCTTACTACACCTGGTCAAACAGCCAATTAGAAGGAATAAACTCTCGAGAATTCAAGAAAACGCCCACAAAAGAGCTCGGTATGAACATGCCCTCACGCCTTAGGCGCATTCACACCGCAGGACTTTCCCTGGTACTTTGGTTCTTTAGTTCCGTTAGTACCAATAATGTCGCGTTCACACCGCCGGGACTACTCAGTGCCGGGAACTCTTTTGGACATTTTTAGTCCCTGCTAGAGAGGTGGTACTAACCTGGTGATAAAAGAGTGCCAATTTCTATTCTATTTCTATTGGCTGGGCGAATTGCAAACCACGCCCCGTTAGACTCTGAATTTGTTTTGTTAGGCAGCCATTTTTTTCCTCGCTACAAAACCACATCCACACCTGAGCGAGTGGTTTTTTTGTACTTTAAAGCAGTTATGACCACACATACTACAACACCGGAGCGGTGGAATGATGAGGAAGTGTCGGCGCTTCTGGCAATTTACTCTGAGGACGGGATGCAGCAGCTTCTCCAGAAAGCAGTTCCCAATTTACTCTGAGGACAGGATGCAGCAGCTTCTACAGAAAGCAGTTCCCAACTCCAAATGTTTTGAGCGATGTTCGCAAAAGCTACTTGAGCTGGGAATCGTGCACAGTGCACACGGATGCCGGGTAAAAATAAAGAAACTCAGGCAGGACTATAAAAAAATTAAAGACCACAATAATAAGAGTGGTAACGATTTTCTATTATTATATATGTATATATTGCCACTGTTTTTTAATACTGACACCTAACTTGCACTAAGGTGTGTCTGCTGCTATATATATTGCCACTGTTACATTGTTTTGAAACTACTTACACTTTATTTTACATTTCACACTTTTATTTAACTTCAATTTACATGCATACGACACACCTGGAACAGCGTGATGCCGTTATTGTTATGTCTTGACTGTGCAATAAAACAAACAAACTGGCGAAGCTTTATTTATTGTGTCCCACCCCAAATTTGCAGAATAGAAGAATGTGAGAGCAGACAGGTGTCGGTGGTTGAATTTATCTACAATGTTGCAACCTTGTGCAGCAATGGCACGGGCAGAAACACAAGTCTTACACACAGGGGCGCCGCCAGGGATTTTGGGCCCCATGAAAATATATCAAATTGGGCCCCCCCCACCACCAGGCCCAGGCCACGCCAACCAAGCACAATTGTTAACCACACCTCCAGAACCCAACCCACTCATTTATGCTTTAAATAACTCTACCTGTACAGGCTTGCATCTATCTTGTAGTCCAAAACTAACCGCACAATATTTACTGACACTGAGCTGTGAAAATATAACACTGCAGACGTGGAACATTCTGCTGCAGTAGAATTCACTATTTGATATAACACTAACATTCCTGACAATAGATCTCAATAGTCATCTTTTATGGTGTAAATGCCTTTTTAATAGGGATGCACGATAATTATCGGCCCGATAATTATCGGTCCGATATTAGGAATTATGACGTCATCCCGATAAACCCGATACCAGTATTAATAGCCCCGATAATATACAATATATTTTTTGGGTAAAAAAAAAGAAAAAAATACTGCGGTGTGGGTGGATTGGGATGAGGGGCGCTTGTTTTTCACTCGGCTCCTCCCGTTTTGCCAGTACTGTGGTATTAGTGGTTTAGGAAGAGGGGAGTTCTTCACAAATCCAGCGCTCCCTAACTCATGCCTGGCTGTGACGTAAATGGTGTGCGGTCGTGAAGCCAGGACAGTAAACAAACATGTCGTCGGTGGTATGGGCGTTGGAGCTATGTGCAACTCAAGGCATATGCTCGAACCGGAGCTGCCTGGACGCTGCAATCATGTTGCGCACTATCCGTGCTGAGTGTGCTGACTTTTCGTACAATGTCCCACTGTCTGGCTTCCTGCATAAAGTCAAGTGCTCGACGCAGTTGTGGCGAAATGTTGCTCCTCTGTTTTCATTTAAACAGCTCCTTATCCGTTAGCGCAGCTAGCTAGCACCAGATGCTAACAACAACAATGCACGTAAGGTCTCTCGCTCGCTCGGGCCACACATACACACACCCTCCCGGTCCTCCAGATGGCCAGTCGGTGCCTTTATATATAAAGTCTATGGTCGGTGCCTGCCGGTGAGCATGGAAGTGTGGTCTGCCACAAGCGGGCGGCAGGAGCGGGGCTGTCAGCATCAGCTTGTAGATGGTATTTTAAACTCGATGCGCTCTGAAACTACGGGGCGGCCAAGGAAAAAAAATACACATGCGTTAATCGCGTTAAAATAATTAGTGGCGTACATTTTTTTTTAGTATCGGTATCGGTCTTGAGAAGCAGGAAGTTATCGGTATCGGTTTCAAAAAACCAATATCGTGCATCCCTACTTTTTAATAATAACATTTATGAATGGAACATTCTCAACATGAATGCATAAATCCAAATAAATATAACTTAAATATACATGACCTCTTAATTTAAAATAAAGTGAACATCACCACCAACAAAATCATTTATAAAATGCTATAACACAAAAAATAACATAAGCAGCAGATTTTAAAATTAAATATACATACCAACTACAAAATAAGCAGGTATTAAAGTGGAACACAACGGAAATGAAAAGGCCTGATGGTGCTGCCAAATCAGAACCTATTACCAGTTCTCAGTATTTTTCTCAACATGCATCAGAGTCCTTGCTCAGCCTCACTCACCAAGAGCCCAGCGCCTAGCCTTCTTACCGGCGAAGTCACTGATTAAGTCCTTGAAGTCCAGCTTTCTAGCTAACTGGCTTTCAATGGACAGCATGGCAAGACTGCAAAGCCTGTCCTGAGACTAATGGCGCGTTTCCACTGCAGGCCTCGCTCGGCCTCGCTCGGTTTGGTTAGGCCTTATTAGGCCCGGCTCACTTTAATGCTGCGTTTCCATTACAGTTTAGAAACTGGGGTAGTTACTATAGTAACGCAGTGTAGGCGGAGCCGTGATGTCATCTTCAATGAGCGCCCCAAAAAACAACACAGCCGTTAGCTCTTAGCACTCAGAGCTCACAGCTCTTCATATCTGTTCAGAAACTAGACAAAAGTTAAACAAGTACAAACCAAAGACTGCCTGTGTCATGGCGAATACAGTCGCTGGTTTATTTATGTCTGTATAGGCCATTGTTGTGAGTGTGGACGGTCGGAGCATATATAACGTTAGCTTAGCCAAGCTACATTTAGAAAACACGCATTTTAAAAGGGTTTTTCGCCTGCCGTCTGTCTGCAGACTTGTCAAAGCATTAATTCATGGTTTTTACTAACCGGTATCAGTATGTTGTTACTTCGGCATCATTTTGAAACGTGTATTACAATTAAATCACGGTCAAATATGTTCATTGTGTTTCATCTCTCTCTAGTTTAGCATACTCAGCCCGACTCAGCCTGGTTGTTCCTGGCCCTAGAACCACGATTTAGTCGGGCCAGAAAAAAGGTGAAAAAGTAGCCCCGGGCCAAAACTAGGCCAAGTGGAAACTCAACCAAAAACGGGCCCCGCACGGCTCGGCACGCTTAAAGCGAGCTACCCGCTGCAGTGGAAACGCACCAATAGTGGACCTCAAATAGTTTTTGATCAATTTTAGCTTACTGAAAGCTCTCTCACCTCCTGCAACAGTCACAGGCAGTGTGCAAAATATACGTAAAACAATGCACACAAAAATGCTTTGCAGCTGCATCTTGTGAATTGCATTCAGGAGACCAAGAGGGGACAAGTTAGTGTGGAAAGTGGCAGCATACACAGTGTTCAGGTGTCTTACTTCATTTTCAAACTCAGGTGTAAGATCTCTTGAATACTTCCTGATCAGTGGTTGGCAAACAGAAGGGACTTTATCCTCAGCAATCTGCCCAACTTTCAGAACAGCAGAAAATTCTTCCACAATACATTGAGTGGCGCGGAACCTAGTGTCTAAGTCGCATATGATCTTGTCCATTGCAGTAAAAAACACTGTGTTGCGGAACACCGTTGCTGCACTGTCCTGATCTGTCTTCTCTTGAGAGGTCTCATCATGGAATCACTTCCTTTTCCTCTTGCGACAGTGTTCCATGCTAAATTCAGGTGCAACATCCATTTGAGCAGCAATCAGTGTTGCCTCAGACAGGAGTGACTCCCATGCATCTCTAAGAGCCTGTATCTCTTCCTTTAAGTCTCTGATATTGGCTGTCTCTATGTCGAGTGAGATCTTCCCAGACTGGAGAATTGTATTCCTGTCCTCAATGCATTGCAGTACTTTTAGCCAGACACTGAGGAGGACGATAGTATTGAATGACATGAAGTAGGTCTTCAGCCCACTAGCATCTGATCTGGCCTCACTGGTGAGACTGCATGTCATGAGTATGCTATCAAGGGCCTCTATGACATCAGGTAGGTGTCTTGCTACAGGTTTAACAGCGTGGATCCTTGAACTCCAGCGGGTATCGGAGAGGCGATGCAAAGAGCAACCTGTTTTCTCTTTGTAGATGGCCCATCGCGCTGGACTGGCACTAACAAGTGTGTAAAGGCGATTGATGCAGCCAAAAAATGTTGACACTTCTGTGCTTGATTCTGCAGCATGCACACCTACAAGATTTAGGGTGTGGGAGGCACAAGGTGAAAATGTAGCCAGATTATTTTTTTTCAGTATTTGGGTTTGGACTCCCTTGACTTTTCCTGACATGTTTGCCCCATTGTCATACACCTGCCCTCTGCAATATGCAATGTCTATCCCTTTGTCTTGAAGCACATTTTCAATAATCTCGGCTATCTCACTCCCTGTCTTTTTGTGGAAGTCCTTGAATTCAAGGAACCGTTCAGTGATCTCCCAGTCATCAGTTTGTTTGTTATAATAATTCACATATCTTATGAGCACAACATTCTGCTCAGTATGTGAAATGTCTGGTGTAGCATCACAGATGACTGAATAATAAATAGAATCCTCCCTTTCCTTTAGAATTGTTTTCAAAATTCTTCTGCCACATAACTCAATGAATTCATTTTGAATGTCAGAGCTCAAATAATGTGTCAGCCTGGTTCCTTTCTTTTTGTCCTTAACTTTTTGTAAGTGTTCATTCAACAGTGGGTCGTAATGAGCTAATAGCTCTAGTATGCCTAGGATATTGCCATTGTGAATGTCATTCAGATCTTTGGTTTTACCCCTGAAAGGTAAATTCCTTGATGCCAAGTGCAGTGTTACATCCAGGATTCTCTTCAAGAGAGCTCTATTTTTCTCAGTTTCTATTTGTATCTGCTTCTGCAACTGACAGTCAATGCCGATAACTTCCATTACAGATTGATGCAAATTCTTCCACTTTAAGTAGCAGTCTCTGTGTGCCTTATTCTTCTCATGGGCCGGGAACTTATCATACATACGACGCCACTTCACATCAGACATTTTATATCCATGTTGACTGTTCAGTACCCTAAGAGAAGGTCTTTTTTGTTCATGGGAGAAAAGCACACATGGGATGCAATATAGTGCATTAGTGCTTTTGCTGTGAATCACCCAGTCTCTCTTCACCTTTTCTCTTCCATTTGCTGCCTTAGTATACTGCAAGTATTATGGGAATGCCTTTCATTCAGAATCCTGTAGCATATGTTGGTCTTCATCTCTTGTTGTGGCCAATTTCCTAACTATAGACTCCCTGTCCATATTAGTCATATTTTCTGGCCACAAATCTGGGTCATTTGACAGAAGATTTTCTTCCTCAGAATCTGTGTTGCATAACTTGTCATTTACAGCTTCCTCACTTTGTCTGTCCTTTTCCTCACTTTGTCTGTCCCTTTCCTCACTTTGTCTGTCCCTTTCCTCACTTTGTCTGTCCCTTTCCTCACTTTGTCTGTCCCTTTCCTCACTTTGTCTGTCCCTTTCTGTGCACCTTCTCTTGTCTTCACTGGAGCCTTCATCCTCATCATCTACACTGGTACTGCCACTGGCACTGTCACTGTCCTTCACCTCTTCCACACACCTTCCTGACAAAACTGAAGAGGGTCCTGGCTCTGTAGAGTGTACATGACACATATGATAATATATTCTTTAATATAATAATATTAGTATTAATATCATAACCAAAATGTCGGTGATTAACATTTTATTTACCTAATACAGACTGATCACTTAACGCTTCAAACATCCTAAATAGACTAAAAGCAGTTTTTTGTTTTATATAGATCATTGGCTATGTGGGAAAATACTGTGTTTGAAATGTATAATTGAAATGAGATGTTTTTGTTTTGATATATATATGTGTTGTATTCCAGTCTCCCTTCAGATATGTTAAGTGGCATGTCATTCAACACAATGCTGCTCACCTCCTTCAGTTGGGAGAAAAGCTGGTTCAGGTTCAGCATTATGGGGGGACAGGGCTGATGAGCCTGAAGATGGATCTGTTGGTCCTGGCACCAGGGGCAGGGACAACTGATTTAGTATGAATAGCTGCTAAACATGTACATGCATTAATGTCAGCTAAAAGAGCAGTGAAATGAAAAACCTCTGAATTTTCTGTGAAGATATTAACAATAATAATAATAATAATATATTTTATTTATAAGCGCACTTTTCATTTGCGTAAACAAAACTCAAAGTGCTACAAAATTTAAAATTAAAAAGGGTGAAAGAAAACAACAAAAACAATAATAAAAAAAACAATTTAAAAACAACATAATAAAAGCTGTGACATTCATGCCGGCATGGCATAATGTGGGGGATTTAGAAATCTAGTTAAAGGCTATTCTAAAAAGATGCGTTTTTAGGCCTTTTTTGAACGCCCCCACAGTCTGTGGTGTCCTCAGCTGGTTTGGAAGGGCATTCCACAGTCTCGGAGCAGCGGAGCAGAAGGCTCGGTCTCCCATGGTCTTCAGTTTGGTGGGAGGAGGAGGTTTGCCTTTACTGAACGTAGGTTCCTCGTGGAGGTTTGTGGGGTGAGCAATTCCTTGATGTAGGAGGGAGCATTTCCATATATGCACTGATGAGTGAAGAGGGTGATTTTGTAGTCAATCCTGAGTGAGACCGGGAGCCAGTGCAGTGATTTGAGGATGGGTGTGATGTGTTCGTACTTCCGCACTCTCATCAGGATCCTAGCAGCTGTGTTTTGGATGTATTGCAGCTTCTGGATGTTCTTGCTAGGAATCCCAATGAGAAGTGCGTTACAGTAGTCCAGCCTGGAGGAGACAAAGGCGTGGACAAGCTTTTCAGCATCTGGCAGACTGAGTGTGGGGCGGAGTTTCGCAATATTTCTAAGGTGGTAGAAAGAGGTCTTGCATATTTGCTTGATGTGGGCCTCAAAGGTCAGGTGAGGATCCATTTTAACTCCCAGATTGGTAACCGTTGGTGAGAGTGGAATGTTCTGACCGGAGAAGGTGATGCTGGTGATGGCGGATGAACGGACCTGATGTGGAGTGCCAATAAGAATGGCTTCAGTCTTGGAGCTGTTTAGCTGGAGAAAGTTAAGCTTCATCCACGCCTTTATCTCCTCCAGGCATGTGGTTATTGTGGATGATGGCAGAGGTGCAGAGGGGGTTGGGTTTGCTCTGATGTAGAGCTGTGTGTCATCAGTATAGCAATGGAAAGATATTCCATGCCGGCTGATGACACGACCAAGGGGGGATATGTATATGGTGAAAAGGGTGGGGCCGAGGACTGATCCTTGGGGGACACCGCAAGTCACAGAGTGAGTTCTTGATTTAGCCGCTCCCAAGGTGACGTGCTCAGTCCTCCCGGTGAGATAGGAGGTGAACCAGTTTAAGGCAGAGTCAGAGAGTCCAATTGTAGTGTGAAGACGGTGGAGTAGGATGTCATGGTCGACGGTATCAAATGCTGCAGTTAGATCCAGGAGGATGAGGAGAGATGGAGATCCGGTGTCAGCTGTCATCAGCAGGTCATTGGTCACCCTGACTAAGGCAGTTTCTGTACTGTGGCCCTGGCGAAAACCAGACTGGAATTTTTCAAAGAGTTTATTCAGTGTTAGATGTTCCTGGATCTGAATGGCAACTACTTTCTCCAGTACCTTGGATAGGAATGGCAGGTTGGAGATGGGTCTGTAATTGGCTAGGACTTCAGGGTCTAACAGTAGCCTACTTAATGTCAGCTTAGTAAAAAAAAAACATTACAATTTACAATGGACTACGCTTAGCTAACAGACTAATTTCCACCACTCATGGACCACACCCACCTTTTCTTGTGAAAAACTGGGTTACATACTGTCGCCCTTTAGTCCCTCTCTCCTGTCTTTCTCTCCTTTCTGTTCTTTTCTTAGAGCCTGATTTTGTGAGTCGTTGAGACATGTTACAACACACGTACGTAGGCTACTAGCATCCCTCCTCACATGCTTTCACTCTGCTAGAAAGTGCCGTTTCCGCGTTTGGAGGCAGGAGTCGCAGGACCAAACCATTACATGTAAATAGAGGGGGGTGTACAGAGGCTTTGGATAATTAACTTTTGGAAGAAAATAAGTTAAATGAATCGTAAGTTTAGTGAGTAGCCTACTACGCAATATAACGTTATATTAATGTTAATTATTGATGAAAGGGTACTTACATTTTTTTTCTTAATGTTCTAAACATTTTGGGGCCCCCTGCTTGTCACGGGCCCTTAGAATCGTCCTAACCTTTCACCCCCTTACGGCGCCCCTGCTTACACACATAAACACAAGTAATTTATCATGTCATTTGTTTTAGATAAATAAGGGAAAAACTTAATGTCCTTTTCCAAAATCAGCCTGAGGGGGTAATATATAATAAATACATAAAGATAAAGTCCATTGTTATAATGGGGTATTTTATTTGTAAATTACCCTTATGAACTCCATCATGTCTGAGGTCGGAAAGTAAACAAACGCCTCATACAGCGGGTGGGCTTTATACCCCCTCCCCCGTGTAGTTCTTCTTCTCTCGTTTTTTGTTGTACTCGCCGTGAAGTGTTTTTGCGGCCTGCCAGTAAACCCAGAGAAGAAGAAGACGAAGTGACGTCAGCGTAATCTTGCCTCAGGGAAAGTCCTGCGGTGTGAATGCAGCTATGGCACTAGCCCCCTGGCGGATTCAGTGCCGTGGTACTTTAGTGCCGGCACTAAAGTACCGCAAGTCCTGCGGTGTGAAAGCGGCTCTTGTGTCTTAGAGTATCGCCTTGTCCGTCTCCAGGGCTTCCTCTTGTTAAAGATCCCTGAAAATGTCACTCTTTTTCCTTCACTGACGGTCTTATCTTGTTTGTTACTGCCCAGTCTCCGAGCTTGACTGTGTCCAATGCATTCCACACACACACGCGCACGCACGCACGCACGCACGCACGCACGCACGCACGCACGCACGCACGCACGCACACACACACACATACATATACATATATAGGCACAGACTCTGAGTCAGTCACATAACACTACACACAAACACACTCACTTTTCCTGTCCTGCCCTGGCCCGAGGGTTTAGTTTGATTCATGCCTTTTGTCAGAGTTTGAGTGGGTTTCAAAGAAATAATGGTGTGACTTCTCTGGGAGTGTGGTGCCTTCCTTAATTGGTTTCTTTTCTCGCATGTACATCACATTTGCCCTTGTTCACTTGAAATCACACATCAAAGGATCTAAAAACTTCTCTCCTGCAGTGTCCACTTCAAGTTCATACCACTGAGGTCCAGATAGGAGCTGCACATCCTAAAATGTGAGGAAGGGGATGAGGAAAGCAACAAATGATAGGCAGCCAGCATAACATCTACAGTAAACACGTAGTGTACACAGCATCAAGTTTATCTTCAACAAGTTTGACATAAACAATGTCTTATGTGCATCGATACAGCATATTACTGTATAATTGTTTCGATACACAGGCACTAACAATGAATCTTTTACTATTGCAAATAAATATTAAATATTTTTGTTAACAATTTATTTCATAGGATTACAAGATGTTTTTTCTGATGTCAGACAAAATTAAGGTAATTGGTCAAAACAAAGATGTAGATGTCGGTGACAAAAATCTGAAACATTCATTTAAAACTTTTATTGGCAAAAAAAGATGCATCATTTAAAGTTGAAAAAAAATATGAAATTGCAATATGTACACACCGGCCACTTTATTAGGTACACCTAGCTAGTACCGGGTCAGACCCCCTTTTGCCTTAAGTCCTACCTTAATTATTCGAGGCATAGACTCAACAAGGTGCTGGAAACCTTCCTCAGAGATTTTGCTCCATATTGACATGGTCGCATCACGCAGTTGCTGCAGATTGGTCGGCTGCACATCCATGATGCGGATCTCCCGTTCCACCACATCCCAAAGGTGCTCCATAGGATTGAGAACTGATGACTGTTGAGGCCATTTGAGTAAAGTGTCTCATTATCATTTTCAAGAAACCAGTTGGAGATAATTATAACTTTGTGACATGGTGCGTTATCCTGCTGGAAGTAATCATCAGAAGATGGGTACATTGTGGTCATAAAGTGATGGACATGGTCTGCAACAATACTCGGGTAAGCTGTGGCGTTTAGAGAAAATATCCCCTACACCATTACACCACAACTACCACCAGCCTGAACCGTTGATACAAGGCAGGATGGATCCATGCTTTTTATGTTGTTCATGCCGAAATCTGACCCTATCGTCCGAATGTCGCAGCAGAAATTGAGAATCATCAGACCATGCAACATTTTTCAAATCTTCTATTGTCCAGTTTATTGAGGCCATGCGAATTGTAGCCTCAGTTTCCTGTTCTTGGCTGATAAGAGTGGATCACGGTGTGGTCTTCTGCTGCTCATCTACTTCAAGGTTTGATGTGTTGTGTGTTCAGAGATGCTCTTCTGCATGCCTTGGTTGTATCGAATGGTTATTTGAGTTAATGTTGCCTTTCTATCATCTTTAACCAGTCTGGCCATTTTTCTCTGACCTCTGGCATCAACAAGGCATTTTTGCCCAGAGAACTGCTGCTAACTGGATATTTTCCCTTTGTCAGACCATTCTCTGTAAACCCTAGAGATGGTTGTGTGTGAACATCCCAGTAGATCAGCAGTTTCTGAAATACTTAGAACAGTCCCTCTGGCACAAACAACCATGTTCAAAATCACTTACATCACCTTTCTTCCCAATTCTGATGCTCTGTTTGAGCTTCACCAGGTCATCTTGACCATGTCTACATGCCTAAATGCATTGAGTTGCTGCCATGTGATTGGCTGATAAGATTTTGCATTATCAAGTAGTTAAACAGGTGAACCTAATAAAATGGCCTGCGAGTGAATACCAATACATGGTATCACGATACTCAAAATGGTGCACATTTTCTTTCAAATCGTTAAAAGTAGCAAAGTATAATTGTGTGCATGAAGTATGACAGCTTGGCATCATGAGGCCTCTGTAAAAGTCCTGCTCACGGTTTTGAAATGTTATAACTGCAATGACACAAACAATAGTTTTTTACATATTTTAAAAGAAGGTCCTTGTTTTAAGGTGATTTTACCGCATGAAACTAGGTTTGGAGCCCCTCTATAAACACACTGTAACAAAACAGGTGTCAGTAATTGTTCTTCTAATGTTACTTGACGCATGCCTTTTTAAATATTGAAGAGACAAGATTTTCTTGTTCAACTTGATGCAAATACTGTATGGTACAGGGCGCTTTGTTTATGCAGTCCAGCAATGCCTCTGCAAACAATTCTAACTTTATGAAAGAAAAGCAGATCTTGTTTAATTGAATATAGAAAAGATAAGTAGAGAACACCACCCTTCTCATACAAGTAACACTATTGTGTTTGCAATTGGTATTTGATTACAATTATAAATGAATTCTCTGAAAGCTGTTTTAGTTTTTCACTAACCCACACATCAGACATGGCCATTTAAGAGTTAGTCATTCAAAACGTGATGTCATGGGATAACACTAAACTGTGTGCTAAACGCAGAAGATGTTGCTCGGAAGACAATTAATCATAAATAATTGAATAGATAATCATAATGAAATAAATGTAATGTACACAGCTGGTGCAATCACTGTCTTGAATGATGGGGAACATATGGCTGATACACGGTGGTTGAATTAAAACGGAGAGGTTTTTCCTGTCACTAGCAAACATGAACGGTCATGTTTTTATCCACTCAGGTGTGAAATTGCTGCTGTAGTTGGCAGGCCTGTGTGGGTTAATGGACTCTCTGAGGTCCCACTTCTTATCCTTATGCTCTACCCTGGCTAGCATGAGCAGTCCGTATCACACAAGGTGTGGTGGCTTCACAGCGGCCACTTTGGTGATAACAAAAGATTTGTGAGAGTGCTTGTGTGCAGGAATGTGTTCAAATGCGTTCACACATGGCGGCAAACTTCCCTGATGGATCTGCCCAAATGGCCGTAACTCCTCGATGGTCACGCTGGCTCATTTACTGGATCTTCCAAATGAGGACAAGATAGTGTTCCCCCCCACACTCAGAATGATAGAACTGGCCGTTTAATGGCCGGTTGTTTTAGGGGAAAGGGGCCGGGAGGCATTAAAATAGCTCTGCACCTGCCCGTTCTGCAGGGCTCACATCTCACTCTGCTCTGCAGTCAAACGTCCAGGTTGGAGTCGCTGGGTTGCCAGTCTCATCTGTGCATTGATCGCTCTGTTTTGGATCCTCTTTCATCTATAAATAATGTAGTCATCAGCAGAGTGTGCTCCCCCTGTTACCAGCACCGGTGAGGCAATCAGCCCTACCAGGCATGTCACGCCTGTCGGTGATAATTGTTTTATGGACGCCACTCTCACTTTCTCTCCCAATGCTTGGCTCTATATCTCAGGCAGATTATTGCACATATACTACCGTTGAGGGCTCAGTCCTCCTGCATCTGAAATTCCCTCATACCTACCCCATGACGGTGTTCATAAGATCACTAACACCGCATCAAAGGCCACTGCTGATATCCAACTCCACTAGAGGGGTAAATAAAAACAAGAGTTGACTCTCTTGTCTCGTACTTGCTAGAATATTGCCCAAGTAACACTTGCTAACTCTCCCTTACTCACTCTCTCTCTCATTATCAATGCTTGGTTGCATGTCTTACCCAGTGTACTGTAAATGCTTTCAATAGCAATCTGGGAGGGCTGAGAGTGTTGTGATTTCCATTCTGTTGCACATTTCTCTCTGCTGGTCTCCAGAGAGAGTCGGGGGATTGCCGGGGCTCCCCTGAGGTTGGACACCAAGCCCCAGGCAGTGTGAACAGATTAAGTCCAAGATGGAAATTCACATTTCTTCACTTTTTCAACTTGATATAATCCATACTGTTGTGTGTATGCCATGGGGCAGGAAGGGTGATTGCTTTGTCAATTTACAGCACATAGTAAATAACTGTAAATATAAATTCTGTCATTCATGACATGTGCTCACATGCAATGTCTAGTGGAGTTATCTTGAGACATTAAATGTTATGTAATGGTAAAGTTCTTACACTGGCACGAATTCAAATTAAAGTATGCGAATGATGCAGGAATTGCATAGCTGCCATGACTGCTTAGAGATGTTGCAGCATTTCTGTTATTGTAAGCATTGGACAGCCTTTACAGAGCACCTGGCACATTTGGTATACCACTGTTTAAATTCTTCAGAAGCCCTACGTTTTAATCCAGTTACATCTGGTTCTTAGACTATTCACAAGCCAAAGAACTGTGTGAATATCACATAAAAAAGCAGGATTTATCCTTTAATCTTTCCCTTCATTGCAGTGCCACTTGACATGGACCATATCCCATTATGTGGCTTTGTTGTTAGGATTAGGGGCAGGGTTCTTACTAATGAAATGTGATATCTTAAGTAAGACAGAACGTAGTAGAAGAATGATTGAAGCAATAAGAAGAATTGCTTGGACTCACGTGTTTGTATCAGCAAGTATGGATTGACTCTGTTTTAACATTACAATTTAACATACTGCCAGTTTACAATATATTGCCCGAAATTAGAATATGTTCCCACGGCTGGATTCCCAGTCACACACACACACACACACACACACACACACACACACACACACACACACACACACACACACACACACACACACACACACACACACACACACACACACACACACCACCACACACACACAACACACACACACACACACACACACACACACACACACACACACACACACACACACACACACACACACACACACACCACACACACACACACACACACACACACACACACACACACACACACACACACACACACACACACACACACACACACCCACACACACTACCAATCACACACACCACCCACACACCACACCACACACACACAACACACACTCACACATCACACACACACACTACACTCACCCACACAGCATCCCACCTCACACACAGTCACATCCACACACACACACCAGCACACACACACATACACCACACACCCACACATGCACCACACATACTACACCACACACACAGGCCACCACACATCCAACACACCACACACACACAACACACAGCCCACACACCACACACACACCACACTATGACCAGACTAGATCTCTCTAATCTCCTGACATTTCTCCTGCCCCGTACCACACAGTTTCTTGCTCTGAACGCGTATCTCTGCGAGAGTACTGCTGCAGACTACAAACTGATAAATTATTTTGTCGAGGTTGTTAAAGACACGCTTGGCTTAATGGGCTGCCAATAAACAAGACTCTGTGGAACCAAATCACATCTGCAATCATCCTGCTGCTATCACAAGTTCTTGAAGACAGGTAACGAATCACTGTAGCATTTGCTTCCCGCCACAGCTGAATACGAAAATAGTGAGACAAAACAACTGCAAATGCTAGGGCTGCCTTCTAACAACCCAATCTGTGGATGAAATGTGGTGCCTGCTATTGAAACATTTTATACTTACAAGTATACAAGGCACTTTATGTTGATTTTGATTTTTTTACACTATAATACATGAAGGCTGAAAGCATGAGATGTGATAAATAAAATATCATCTATTTTGTCATTCCTGCGTGCACTAGCGGAAAACTAGTTTTGCTTTGAAGGTGTTCTGATGTGCAACTTACACATTGATCTCTACTTTAAGCTACAATTTATAAACGGCACCTTTACCTTCGGCTCATTTTGTTTCTAAAATGGTTGAATCAAAGGGTCATTTAATCCCTCGTGGTATCCAACATTGCAGATAGTTTGTGCTAGATTTTTTATTTTTTAAGAGTTCTACTAAATGATCACACATTCAGGAAGGAGAAAAACGCATTTATTAATCCCTTCAGGGTACATTTCTTTCACTCTTGTCTTTTAACAAATAGCCCCCCAAAAAAACAATATTCAATAATGTATGGAGCTCCGTGCTAGAGCTTTTTAGGTTCAGAACCGGTTCTTCGGTTTAGCTCCGGCTCTTTTCACACTTCCCAGAGTCCGACTGGTGCTGCGTCATTGCGTCATCGTTCGCGTCATGACATAACCATTTGCGTGCCTGCTTCATAAAGCCAAACCGCGCGGAAACCCCTCACAGCTGACACCGACAACAACAACAACAATGGCCGATTGTGCTCCAGCTTCCTCTGTACCTCTTTGGAAGACCAGATTCCCAGTAGGTAGCTGGTCTCTTCAGTGGACCACTGCTGCTTGTTAAGTTTCTCCATCGTTGTGTACAAACTGGATAAAACGCGGGCTTCTTGTTGTTGTTCAGGAGTTGATCCCGCCCCTGCCCCCGCCTCGACGTAAGCGTGACGTATGCGGTGCTTTTGCTCTGGCCGGACAATTTTTTGGTGCTTGAAACTAACCGGATTCCGGAGCTAAGAGGCTGCTCCGCTGCGGTGTGAACAGGAAAACCCGGTGCTTTTCAAGCTCCAGCTCCGAACCGGCCCTGAAACACCGTTGGTGTGAATGAGGTAAGTGTGGCACCCAGAGCAGTTTAAGGTGCTGTGCCTTGCTCAAGGGCACAACAGCAGCAGCCAGGAGGTGAATTGGCACCTCTCCAGCGACCAGTCCACAGTTGGTCTGAGCTAGACCCTGCAGTTAGAAAGCCAAGTACCCGCCGACTGAGCTGCTGCCTTCCATAAAGCAGCTGTGAACACAGCAGGAAACACCAACAACTATTATTTATCTGCATTAAAACCAAGAAACTGGAATTCATAATAGTCAATGGTAATTGGCCCGCCAGTAGCTGGCAGACTAAAAAACAGGCACGTGTCAACATGTGCAATCTTAGGCTGTTGATGGCATTATCTTAAATAAGTCGTAAATGGCATTTGTGAGGTTGTTTATAGTATAACAGTATATTCTATTTTTAAGGAAAATGTAATGTTCAGTAATGAGGTGTGCAAGGGATCTGTTTTTTTATCCACAACACTTTTGTCGTAACAATAACAACTGATTGCAAGGGGATGTAAACCAGCAAGTCCAATTACTTAAATAAAACGGGTATCAAACATTAATCTTTTTTACTACTCTACTTAGTTCACGAATAGTTAAAAGTCTGTACTGCCCTAACACTTGCATCATTATTACTAGTTAGAAGACTGTCAGTCAGGAGTAGCCTTTATGATCTAAATGGAATTTTTTTTTATGAAGTTGCATCGTTTTTATTGCCTAATGCAATAGATCTGAAATGTTGTAGCTAGAAGCTGTAAAAGCACAATAGTGTTAATACATTTCAAAATCTCCACAGCATACTATATATTTAATAATGTTGCAGGAAAAACTCAAAATGATCGTCTGGAGAGGCCGTTTGTGTTCATCACTTTGGAACCCCTCCTTTCTTTAAACATATTTTTCGGCAAAAGAAAATAAACTTTAATTTTTTATTTTAAAGACGTCAAAACCATTGGCAGCCAGAAACACAGGGACAAATTGTTCAGTTCTATCTGTAAAAAATGTTTATGTTCACATTCATGATAAATATCATGATGATTGGGGCTGTAGTGTAAGCAGCAGCAGCAGCAGCAGCAGCAGCCAGGCTTCAAGCCACAACATTAAACTACAGAAACATGCAGTTTTGCCCTGCTGCAAGTGGACCGGGTCGACAAACAGTCCGACACTCTCAAGCAGCATATTAATACACAAGATTAAAATACTGACATTTTGCTAGAGCAAAACACATATGAAAGAGAAACAAGAAGAGAGGGGTTAGGATGTAATAGCCGCTGGATAAATTGTGCTTAATAGTGTAAAAACCTTTTAAATTAATTGAGCAGCCAAATGTTACTCCATCTTTCTCATGCATGCTTGCAGCTATGGAGACGACTCCTGCAAATGGAAAAGGCTTTGTCCTCTGTCTGCGAGCCGGGGAATGTGTGGACATCGTATTTATCACATTATATTTTTTATTAGGGCCCTTGATAATAATGTTGCAACATGAATGGTAGGGTGTGGCAGACAATAAATTGCTTGCTGACATATTTTACTGTGAACATGTGATACACCAACAATCAGTAATAGTACAGCAATCAGCAGCTATTAACTAGATATGGATTTGCATAAAGAGCAGATCATTTACATGATCAGACTATACCACAATTCATCATCAAAGGCTGAACCTTCTTGCCAGGGTAGGATTTTCACGGCGGCCATGACGGCCATGGCCGTCGTTGCCCCTCGGTGTGGCCGTGAGGCACCACACATAATTGTACGTCCTACGGCCACTATGGCCTTTGTGCCCCTCACACTGTTAAAATCTCAAAGTTGCTTTAAAAGCGTAAGAGCAGTGGTCCCCTCGAGTAAGTCACACGTTTGTCTCCTGCTTGTCTCTATATTAATTAATTTGGCTGCTGCACGAGGAGTGTCCTGCCACAGCCGCCGGGCTAAAATGCTGGTCACATCCTTATGTAAACAAACACGCATGTAAACGGCAATTTATCGAGCTCAGAAAAGTTATTGAGTCAATTTTTATTTATCGTACGATAAATCAATTGATTGATTATCGCGACAGGCCTACTGAGATACTCACTGCTGATTGGCTACCGCGAGAACGCGTCACGCAAATTTGAGGCTCGAGTTGAAAATTGTTATTACACACACACACACACACACACACACACCACACACACACACACACACACACACACACACACACACACAACCACACACACACACACACACACACACACACACACACACACACACACACACACACACACACACACACACACACACACACACACACACACTTTTGCATTTCAAGGTATTGCTTGTTCATACAGTTGATTGTTTGAGCTTCACTGCTGAATGATGTATGTGCAGAGTTTGACGCTTGAAGGCTGTTTCTTCTGCTCTGAAATGGAATATATTTATTACATATTAATAGATTTGATTTCGGATTTGTGAATGGGAGAAGTAGTAGATAGAAAACATGCCAAACACTAAGTATTCAAAGTAGAGTATTTTATTTTATATACGGTAATACTAAGGAGGCATACATGTAGGCCTATATGATTATAATGTTTGACATTATTGATATTAAAAAAAAAAATTTGTTTTCCATGTCATTCGTGTGTTTTTCTTATCAGGAAGTGAAGTTATTTATTTGTAAGCTCCAAATCCAAATGTTTCCCTCAATGGCCTTTATAGCCTGGCATGTGGTCTTTGTGCCCTAAAGAAAATGATGACACCAAAGGCCAATTGGCCTTGCCCCTAAAATGACGAAAACATTTTTCACCATGAGCTGTTTAAGCAATGCACAGACATGCATAGCAAAACCTTTCAAGTGGCAGCACACCAGTCTCTTTTTAAAAAAATAATTGCAAAAAGGGAATTTGACCTTTTACGTACATCTGATAAGCCAACAAGAAGACAACTTGGGGGTCAGTGCTCTGGAGCAGTGTGGAGTCACAAAAAGAGTCAGTCCAATGTTTTCAATGATATCTCATCTCAGTGTTCTGGACAGTAGGTGTGGGCCAATATGAAACTCAGGCCACTGTATCTATGTGGTCTGAGATTGTTAGCTGACCCAGTATTCAGCCAGGGCTTCATGCTTCACAGAGCCTCTCTGCAATCTACTCTACGGTAGCACCCAAGAAAGTAGCATTGATACATTTCATTTTTGCTCAGAGGGCAAGTCTTTCTCATGCAATCACAGTGCTGAGTGTCCTGCAAAAAAATGCTATGAATCATGCTAAGTCATTGGGGTTTGATAGGCTTCTCCCTAGCCAGCAACAATTATTCCATTGCTTTGAATGTGTGCACAACTGTGGTGTGCCACATGCACATCCTCCACAATATGAACACATCAACTGCTGATTACAAACATTTAGACCTCTAAACAAATAATGCACACACTGCTGTCAGATCGCCTTGCTGCTGTCATCATGTTACCTTTGATAATGTCTTAGGAAAAACATGGACAATGTTGTACCTGAAGCCACAAATGTGTGAAATGACACTGATACAGTCACAGAGTCATAAAGATGTGTATTCGTCAATGACAACACTGAAATTGCAATGCTGTGCGGTGGCTAGGACCTCAGTAAATCTACATGGTGTGTCCCCAGAGGCTGCTGGCTTCATCCTCTTCCATCTTAACTCAACGAGGTGGGTATCGTGGATACAGCTTAGATCAATCATATTGGTTGAATTGAGCAATGATCTAATTTTTGTAGTGCTGAGGGACAAGAGGGGAGGGGAAAACACTGATCCTACAAAATGCAATTTTACGACTCCTCCTGTCACATCTACTTGCTTTGTCAATTTAGCGCCAACACTACTGCCTTGGGGCCTCAGCATGGAGATGTGGTGTGTAGATGTACCAGCCTCAGTTGCATCAACCGTGCAAGAGTGGACTTCACATTTCTTACAATATAGTTAGTTCAGAAGGTCAGGCATGGGGAAAAACTATTATTAACTGTTAATCCATGAAAATTATATGTTTCTCAGAATAAAGAATTTTAAAACTACAAAATTGTAGGACCAGGGCGGGGTTTTATTTATCTCATAGTGGGAAGGGAAAGCCAGCATAGCCCATTATTTTTGCGATTGTTGTCAGTCAGTTGCTCATTAGGGACTTGTGCATAGCTGACAGTGTGTGAGAATACTTTGTTTAAAAGCTGCCAGGCTTGCACTTTGCTGAATCAGTTACATCTCAAGGCAGAAGAGGCACTTTCATTCCCTTATGGCCTTTTTACTACAGTGTTGTTGATATTGAGTCTGTTGCCAGTTGACATACACATCAAAACAAGCCAAACTACTGTTTGCATCTGAGCAGTATAGGAATATGAATACCAAGCAAAATGAGTTTCCATTTTTATGATCTAATCTAAAATGTGGACAAATGGTTTTGACAATTAAAGGTGTGGTAGGTAAGTTTGAGAAACCGGCTCGAGATACACGTTTTGTTATATTCCATGGAATGCTCTTAACATCCCGATAGCAATGGATATCTTAAGTGCTTTGACAACAAATCCATAAAAAAATGTCATCTGTGGAAGCCGTGGCACTGTAAAAAGCACGACCAATCATCTGAGCCGGCCCGGCTAAAATAACTGGATGGCCTACCTGCCTGTCAGCCTTCCATCTGTGCACAAACTTATCTCGTGCCCTCATTGGTCATGTGCACGTTCGTGCAAGTTTGTGTGTGTTGGAGGAGGGGTTCTGTAAGGAAGTGGCAGATTTTTTTCCACACAAATATTACAGTTTATATCATAGATATAAATATATAAAAATTGGTTCCTGGCTATTAAGGTTTAGCACAATAGTACGTTTTTAATCGGCACAAGAGAGAATGCACTTCTCATGCATAGTCCTCCAGGAATTCAAAACCAAATTGCTCAAGATCTGACGCATTTGTATTTTGTTGGCTTTCTGAAATATTCAGACATTCTGGACACAGTTTTTCGATGTGATTTAAGAACCAATTGGAGATTTGGAAAGGGACAAACCTCCATCCTTGTTGAAGACGCATCAGGACGCAATATATAAACTGTCAAAGAAGTGCTCAAATGTGTCCGATAGACAAACTCAGCAAGTGGATTGAGTGTCCCGATCTGAATTTATCTTGGTCCTTTACACTTCTTGTTGGCACTGCCCAATTGTGATCCGATTACACCCAGGTGTAAACAAAGTTACAAATTAATACAACAACAAGTCCTGTTATGGTGGAATTATTCAGTTAGGGTTGTCTCTGTCTCCTCTTCAGCCAGTAGTTCCTTATGTTGCTGCTACTCAATATGTGAAGTGAGTAGCAGGAACAGGCTCCTCATAGCCATAGCTGTGTAATGTAATACAGATGGTTGATATCCAGTAATGCCCGAGTCTGCCCAAGCTCCAGGCTTGATGTCACAAAGTGCCTTCACAGGATTCAGCGGCAGGCCCTGGATAGGAACTATTTAATATTGACTGTGACATCTTAACCTTTGTAATGAATTTTCCAGATTAACATTACTTGCTCTCCTGTGTTTGCGTACCGGTCGGGGCTCAACATGCGCGCAGGAAGAGTTCAATACAGAGGAGAAATAATCTGCTTAGAAATGGTGGATGAGAAGCATCAGCCTTCATCTCCTCTGTGCTCTGTGGAGGTGTCTGTGGCCTTGACAACAACATTACATGCTCACCAGGTGAGCTGTATGACCACCCACCGACATCGCCACTCCCTTCTCTCCAAACACACACTGTACATACCCCGCCATGCAAAGGCTTATCCTCACAAGTGTTATCTTTACTGAAGCCCTTTAGAGAATCTAATCATGAGAGCCTGTGTGGAAACCTGAGTGCAGTTTATTCTGCTGAGCTGTACTGCTAGATAGCACTCCGATACACTCTTCCTCACACAGGCCACACCCCAGTATTAAGTCCTCACTTCAAACAGATGATGCACGTCAAATGGAGAACACAACGCGCTGCTGCAGACACGCAGAGATAACATGGTATTGTCACATTTTTTGTAATAGAATCATTGCTCTTGTGGCTCTGACTAAAAATGGGCTATAGTGTGATTGCCTCACAGAGCAGAGATTCTCCAGTGAAGAGTATTCGAACAGCAGCAGGAGGGGCCTCATATCCCCGGGGGACAGACGGAACTTAGCCATGCCTACAAATTGGAGCCCTCTGGGAGGCAGAGAGGCTGGGAACCCTCCTGGGAGAGCAAATGCACATTGGGTCACAAACCCTACAGACATTGTTTTTGCCCATGATTGTTTCTATATACTTAACAGAGAACAAGCTTGGATATCTTATTTCTCTCTCTGCCTTTGTCCTCAACAGAAGCTGAGACAAGATGTCTGCATGCTAAATTGGTTGTTCCTTGGTCATGGTGACATTTGAGTTGCTAATTATTATGTTCTCTCATGCACTGCTCTACCACTGAGTCTAAATCACTCCTGGAACATCTCGGGTCAGGAGCGAGCTTTTTACAAAGACATTGGAGTCAATTATGAATCTGAATGCAGTCTAGTAATCTTAAACATGTAATAAACTGCCAATTGTATAACCAGAAATGTAATTTAGAAATGTAGGTCTTTATTTTCATTTGAAAAGGACAATTTTGTACTGGAAGTTAAGTATACTGTTCCTTTTTTAAGTTGCTTTAAGAAGGGAAATCCAGACACGCCAGGTGTAATAAACGTACAGAAACTCCCTATACACCTTCACTTTGCTCTCATCCTGCCTGCCATGCACTGAAGATAACATGAGAAGATTACACATACAATGATTTCTGTCCTCCAGAGAGTTCCTTATCTCTAAAGGATCTGTGTTCATGTCAGAGGTGCAGGACACAGGTATATGCTATCCAGATACTTCTTTAGTTCTTTTCATTTCTATTTTAGCTTGAATCTGTTTTTTTCCGGAGGCCACTGCTTCTGAAACTAGCTCTATCAGACAAGGGCACAATCTGGTCGAATACCTTGATCCTCTATGTTTTGAAGAATGTCTTTATTACAGACATCCATCTATTCACTTGACCTGCATCGTTACATGTTGTCCTTCGACCCTGTAATCCTTATCCACTTTCAGAACAGAGTCTCTGTGTCCCAGTGTTGCTGTCTGACCGCGGGAAGTCCCTGTAGTGCACCCCGACAGGCAGTCCCCACTGGGACTTATCCACTTCTTTCACTGGAAGAGGATTTTTTTGTATCTTCAAAGGATGCTAATTTGGCATTCAAACCTCACAGACATGTTTCACAGCACGCAATAAAGAGCTTGCTCAAAAATATTCCGTTCCAAATAACTAACTTCAGAAAGGATGTTTATTTAATATCTTAAGACGCCTCATGAAGGCATAGTGAGAGGTGTGCAGGACGAATTCACCGCACGATATCGACTATACGATATATATAAGAGCTTTTCTCTTTATGTCCATTATTAAGAGAATTTTCAGGAATTCTCTCAGATTTTCAGATTAGGGCAGCGTGACACGATCAACAAAATATGAAACATTGTGCTTCTTTCGTGAATGGGCATATATCTTCATCTACTTTTAAAGTGTCAGTGCATACAAACATGTCCTTTATTAGGATTTAATCAAATGCATGCAAGACTCTTACTCTGATATAACTTGTATTAAATGTTCCTTTTTTAATTATCAATACTTTTGTCTTCAAATATTCACATACACATATATCAGAAGAAAACAGTTTGCATCACCTGTTAATCGTATTACCGTTTAATTGTTAGTAGTTTTCCCTGCATCTATACTGTAGTAACATTCATAGATTTAAAAAAATGGGTGAGGTAGGAACTGACATTATACAAGTGTCTCGAATTTAAATGTATGTATAAAGCAACCTTGGGAAGGATGTAAAAGATGATTGACTGCAGCCCTTTGATGGATTCCACCTGCATGCAGGATTTGTCCCAGACGTGCTTCACCTCCTTGATGTATGTCAGGACTGCAGGTGTGACCTTCTTGGACAGCGTAAGGAAGAGTGAGAATAAAAATGTCCCTCAAAGTCCCATCGCCACTGAAGTCCTCTGCTTTTGAGACTGGCTAATACATTCCCAGCTTGATCACTGCCAGTTAGCACCTATAGCTATGTCTGCAGGGCTGAATATTGTCCCTCCACTGTTGCTGGACTATCTTTTTTGTTTTTGGGTCATTTCTATTTTATACTCTAGTAGTTAGATTGTTGGGCTCTAATGATGTGAATATTGGCTGGTTCCAACCACTTTGGTAACATGAGCAGTATAAGCAGCAGTACTGGCTCTAGGGGCCACGAACAGGCTTTGGACTTAAATGCTTTTTCAGAAGATTGGAGGTTTTACTCTCCATCAACCCGTTAACCATTGGGGGAATCAACTGCGTTCTTGCCATCAACTCTATCTGGCTGACCTACATTCCACATTACCCACAGGCCAATTTTGATTGGACAATTTGCCTATTTGAATATTATCCAGCTGGGAAGAGACCAAGGGGTAGACCTAGGACCAGGTGGAGGGATTATATCTCTTCGCTGGCCTGGGAGCGCCTTGGGATCCCCCAGTCAGAGCTGGTTGATGTCGCCAGGGAAAAGAAAGTTTGGGGCTCTCTGCTGGAACTGCTACCCCCGCGACCCGACCACGGATAAGCGGGAGAAGATGGATGGATGGATGGATGGATGAATATTATCAATGTAGACCCTTCCCATAAAATGATAGTCACATTGCATTTAAGTTGATATGCATTGAAAATAATACACAATATTCACAAAGATCATTTGACGTAAGGCATCGATGATTGAAAAGGGGCCCCTTAAGGAAAATGGTATGGACCCACTGATCTAACACACCACTCTATAATTAATTATATAAAAAATCTGATTCCAACCTGGGCCAAGGTGCTCCAAATGAGCCTGGCCACGAAATGACCACTCGTGCACGCACTTGACATTTCACACTTAACTGTGGTCTGGCCGTGACACTGGGTTCACCAATGCAGAGCTCTCTGTGTCCTCTTGTGTTCACACAGTAGCAACTAACCCACTATCATTTTGTATAGGTTAAGAGATATAAACAATCCTCTGCGAAGAGAAAGTTCTGACACCTGAGCCTGTGCTTGTTAATATAGAATTATATAATATGTTAAATATTTTTGACCGATGCAGCTGAGGTTGTTGCAGCTCTAAATATATTCAATCATGTTTATCCTGCTGTTATATTATTTCCATAGAAGGTTTAGATTTAATCAGAAAGTGACACTACAACTGTAAGCTGTCACACAACGTATCCATAGCAGCCCCCTCCCCTGCTAAATGATGTTCCTGCATGAACTGAGATATCAGAGAGTTTAATCATGTATTATTACTTTATACGTAATAGGATGTTTGTTAGTGGCTTTTAAAGCTCACTGGGGTCCTGTAAACTGTAATGTGTCTTTAAATTACAAATCTAATGACACACTTGTCGCACTGAAAAGTGATTTTTAGATGGTTCACAAGGTTGAGAAATATGATTAAGCAATTCACTTGTTTTAAACACATCAAGTATTGCACTAAGAAATCAAACTGTGGTGCTTTTGTTGGAAAAAACAATTAACAAGTTGCTCACCAGGGAATTGCCTGTTGTGGCCAACCTTTGTGATCCTTATTGCATTTAGAATATACATTAACATGTCTGCATTTTTTGTATTGATGTAATTTATTCAAGAGTGTGTCATGTTAATGTGAATAGCATGAACAGCTCATGCATAAATAAATATATACAGGAAGATAATGGACTGCAAAGGTTGGCAATGACAAAAGTTAATTTGTTCTTCTATACTTACCAGAAAATTAGGTGAAGCAAGAATTAATCATTGCAATTTACAACAAAATCCATTTGGATGTTTCAGTTTCAGGGTCCTGGTATTGTGCATGCTGTTTCATGGTCGCATGGTCATGGCTTATTGGGACACCATTTTCTTACTATGAGCAGCCAACATCTGTGCTAAAAACCCCTCCAAAGCTTCAGCGGTTACACAGCTGCCAAAGCTGGACAAATCAATCTTGAGTGTTCTTAGAAAATGTTTTCTTTTGCCATGTATATATTTTTTACTATATTTAGTATTTCCATTCCTTGAGTGGTGCTACGACATTAAATACATCAGCAGTGACCCCACTGGTGATTTTTGAAGAGTTTACGTGTCTGAAAATCGATGGTTGTTAACAAGTGGCTGAATAGGACTACAGAAGTTGTGGAGGACGTTGTACGTCATCACGCCGAACACGTAAACACTCCCGCTAAGTTTGTTTGCCCTTGTTCTGCTTGAAAGCAAGTACCTGCGCTCTTGCACACTGTTAAAACAAACGTTTCAACTTGTACAATTTTGAATCAGTATTCTTGAATATCGATCTTAAGTTGGCGTGACGTTGAAGTCGTGCGACCCTGCTGTACTCGGCTGTAGTTCGTTTATAGCATAACGTTAGCTTTCTGCTTCTGGCGATTAGATTTATGATTAGAAAATGATGAAGTAGGGTAGACAAAACGTGCATTCATCAAACAGGTTCGTTTTCCACAGATCTTCTTTTTTACAATATTCCAAAATCCTCTGGAGAAATCCCATTGCTTTTTTGTCGAGGGAACCCATGCGCAGCTTACTTCCGGGTCGGCCTAAAAAAATACGTCATCACTCTATTGTAAGAGTTACTTTATTCTTCAATATATGAAGTGTATAACATCAGCTGC
This sequence comes from Gymnodraco acuticeps, assembly GCF_902827175.1. Classification (NCBI taxonomy): domain Eukaryota; kingdom Metazoa; phylum Chordata; class Actinopteri; order Perciformes; family Bathydraconidae; genus Gymnodraco; species Gymnodraco acuticeps. Next base: position 2,390,420 of record NW_022990772.1, read on the forward strand.
ACGGTAATGCTTCTCCAGGCTATGGAGGATCATTGACAGTAAACAGGCAAATGCATGATGACCAAGCTTTAGGAAGCAAAGCCAGATGCATGTCCTTGACATGCCTTCAACATGTGAGATACAAACCATGACCTTAAATCTTGTGAAGAGATGCTGCACTGGCCTCCTCACCTTCATAGGTCATCCCAACTGAGCCTCACACAACTCCATATGTGGGCTAACACTAAAACCCCCACCATCATAAATCCTCCTGTTTATCATGTTGGACTGCTAGTTTCAACTGTTCCTTGTAGTTCAGGACTTTCTTCAAGAAACCTTGAATCTACCCTCACAATTACCTGTACCAATAAAACTAAATCCAGATGCATGTCATTCACTACTGCAAAATCTACAAAATCTATTATCCTTGCCCGAGTGACTGACCCTTCAAAGCCAGAAACAAAACCAGAAGTGGGCAGTTTGTTATCACATCACATTTTGGTAAGGGGTTTCAAGCATGATTGTATTTCCTTGCATTGGCTAAGTGTGTTTTTCTGACTCAAAATTGGCTTTCTTTAAATGCCTCTGTCACAATGTCGGAAGTCTTATCCAAATTACAGCTTTTTATATACCGGGAGACAAGATAAATAGAGGATGCAGAATTGCCTTTTTTTCTCATATAATATTCCCTGCCCTTTTTGTGACTCTTTTGAAGATGTGGCTGCTGTAACTAGCAGAACAGTTTGTACTGAGGGTGACTGTTTACATGTGTGCGTGTTTTAATGCCATTTCTTTCTACATCAAATAACCCTGATATTAGAGCTATAGCTACATTTAAACATGTTGTGTTTACTCCTCTGCCTTACAGTGATTCAGTTGATAACCTTGAACATTTTAATAAAGTTCTTAGCTGATGCAGTTGGTCCTGCACAAAAATAATTAAGTAAAATTAATTATAGAAAATTCTAAAAATAATCAAAGAAAGGAAACGTTAAGGTTTAACAGTTGTCTTTATAGGGGCCAGTAAGGCTTGTGTGGACGTAACAGCTCCAGGATATGTCTGTCCATGAACCTCCACCTAGAATGTCATTAGACAATATGATGACAGCAGATGCAATCAGTGTTGCAATTAGCGGCATGAAGTCATCCACTTGTGTTCTTGACCCTATTCCTGCCAAGCTGTTTAAAGCCAGCTTCCAGTGCCTCGCTCAGGAAACAACCATTCAAATAAAGTGTTCTCTAAGTTCAGGCCTCGTCCCAGAAGCTTTCAAAATAGCTATGGTCAAATCTCTGCTTACAGACCCACAGACCCACCACTAATCCTCCTGTTCTTAGTAAACTCCTATTTTATGAATAGCATTTTGAACCAAATACATTATGATTTAAATATATAAAAGGTTCATTAGAAAAGTCTAATTACAAATGCTTGCTATAGTATCACTGGTAAGGCTGGCTCTGTTGTTCTTTTCAAAACATAAATTGGAGTAGTTTTCCTTTAATCTGATATTTCATTTAGAATAATTGATTGCTATTTTCACATGCATTCATCTATGCCAGTGTTATTTCACATGTAATGTTTTTATTTACTTAGGAGCTGCAGAACAATATGCATTACAAATATTCTATTAAATTGTTATAATAAAGTGCAAGCAAACAGAGGCCCATTTGCACATGTGAGACAACATCACATTTTATTTAGAAAGGTTTCTTCAGCCTACAAATGTAGGTTATATGTGGAAGTGCCTCAAACTGCCATTGTCTCTTATATTTAACTGGGAGAGAGTCCACTGGTTGCAAAGTGAAGTCAGTTTGTATAGATGTCTGAGAAAATGCCTCTATCTCACTGGATTTCTCATGATTTGAGGTTTACTGTGGGAACAATCTCGCTCATTGCAGCTAAATGCGACTTACACAAACAAGACATGGTGGTAAACAAAGCTATGATATCTTAAGAGATGCCAAACAGCTGACGGGTACTCCAAACTTGATACAATATTATGTTCTGCAGCTTTAAAATATAATGTATGCAATTAAATACACATTTCATAATAATTTAATAAAATAAATGTAAAGCTAGTTTCAAAGCAAGTGTCTTTGTATATGTCTTTATAATGTGTATTTGAATTTATATTAAGGTACATAATGTATGAGGAGTAGTCTCCAACAGACCATGAAGATCCATCATGTTTTATCAGCTCAGTTGGTCTCTATGACGGAAAGTGCTATGCTTTTCAATATACTCACTTTACCATAGCATCTAATCCCCTCTGGGGTTCAGTCTTTAGGTCTCAGATTATAGGTTGGCATACATACAGCACTCCATGGTTCATAAGAATGAAATATGTTTGGCTCGCACTGAATTTAATCTTTTTATTGAAGTCTCTACAAAAATACTTCTCTCTCCCACGGTCTTGGTTCTGCACTCATGCCAGAGTCTCCAACAGACATAATACATTCTAGGCAGGCACAAACCAATTCTTCATATCTGCAATTTGATATATGTAGTTGAGAAATTGCTGAGCGACAAATTGATCAATGTTTGGGCTAGACTTTGATGTGTGCAAAACATTTTAAGTGGATGATAGAGAATAGTTGTGAATATGAGGCCTTTTGTTGCTTACGTTTGTGGAATATAATTGATGGTGCAGAAGGAGTGGAAAGACGACCAGAACAGAAAGTAGAGTTATGATGTCCTCATATTTTTAGACATGTGCAGTCAGAGCATCTTCTCCTAGTCAGAAATACCCAAAAACAATGGATAATTCAATATCATTCATGGCATTTGCTCGTCTGCTTCACATCTCCAAAAGCTGCATTTTGTTGTTATACTCAATCAAATTAGCTTGATCATCAGACTCATTAAAATGTGTTTTATATTTCAATCCATTTTTCCATGCCTCAACAGTCTTAGCTATGGGCAGCAAAACTCCATCCCTCTGAAGTTTGAACCGCCTTCTTGTTAGGAAACAGTTCCACGCAAGCCCGACACATCATTTACTTTTACTTGTTAAGTACTTAATAGTACAGTATTTGATGTAGCCCATGTAAGTTTGCCATTGTAATTTAATGGCCAGCCATTGAAAGTCCTCTGCGCTTTTGAGATACAATATAAAATAAAAACTCTCGATAGATTTATATGCTTAGAGCAAATAATAAATCTAAAGCAGATATGTAATTCAATAAATCTGGATTATGTTAAGAGAAATGCATTTGAGATTCAATTTAGGACTTATGAGGCTTGAATTATGAAAGACGATTACTGTCTGCCTGCTGCCATGGCTGCATGAGAACTGGAACTGAGAGAAGCGTTTTATCAAAACCCTCTGACACTTAATATAAGTCAGTTTTATAAATAAACTGCAGTAAATGACTATTAGGGGAGATGAGCATTTTGGGGTGATGATGGTTTGCTTTACAGACTTAAAAGCCAATTGAGGTCACCATTATGGGGTTTGTATTTTCAACAGTTGCAGCTGTTCTTTAGCGATTAACTTGACGCATCGTGTGGTGTGTATAAAGTGCTACCAGGCTAACAGCCGAGTCAAAAGTAGAGGGCCAGAGCCTCGTAATGGGATTTTCAGTGGAATACTTTTCCCCCCTTTATGATTCCCTGCTCCAGTCTCAGAGGGTGTAAGTGAAAAGTAAAGTATCCTCCCTTAAAAGTCTCAACGGAAAGTGATTTGCATTGTATTATTCAAATTGCAGTTAAGTGCATAATACGCTCTAATTACACGCTACAGTACTGAGCGTGTTTTGAATTCATGCATTTAATTTTTCAGGCAGACCAACCAGAGTGAATCACACAAAATGAATAATGGAAGCAGGCTATTGTACGAATGTACAATTGTTTTTGGTACCGTCATTTTACAGGCAGCATGAGTAGAAAATGCAAATGTGTATTTGTTTCTGCTGTCATTCTGAATGTGTGTAGCATATACAGGAGAGAAACCTGTTTGTTAGGGAGACTCTGGTCAAGTATAATTTGCGTATGAATTCTCAGCACTTTACACAGACCAGATTGCCATTGTTTGTCTATAGGCCATTGAGGAAGGATACTTGATTTTCAATGATCTATATTTCAGTGAACTATGGTCTTAATTGCCTTGATATGGTAATCCCACTTAATTTGGTATGCTAAGCAGGTTGGAATAAACGGTAATTGTTAGATTTTGGCCTCCTTTGTCTGTATGTGCACCGGGGGGGGAGTATCTCAGATCTGCTCACACTCAGTTAAAGCTGGAGTGAGTAAATTGTTTACTGTCACATCTCACAGAATGACCATAATATACCTGTAAGTGATGTACGTTTCAAAATCAATGAGTCGGTAAGTATTTACCGTGGGTTTAGACTGAAAACACAGGAGGCCGTGTTGGTGGGGTTGTGTAGTTTGAGGGAGATGATGAAATACACAACAGGAAAGCTGCTTTGAATATTGGATTCATGAAGATTGATGCTTATCAGACGCAATAATGTTGCACAGCGTTCTGTTATACCATCTGGAAGGGTTTGACAACCCTGAAAGGTTTTTAATGAGAATCTATTTATTGTGTTTTGCAACAATTGCCAGGTAACAGTAGAAATAAGCTGCTCTTATTCAAAGAAGCTACATATTCCTCTGCAGTCAGTAAATGAGATGTCCAAGTTGTTCATGCAGTACTAAAGTTGCTCTGAACAAAGCGTTGAGTAGTAGTGTTATCCTTTTGTGAATATGAAATCTGATCATGCATGCAAGATTGTATCTAGTGCAGCCCAACCTAAATATTCCCTCTTTCAAATATTTTGAACATGAAAGTGTTAAACAAGTATGTTCTTTTAATTAAAAAATATTATTTATTCATACAAAAAAAGTATTACAGCTGTTGAATATTTAGAACTACAAGCCCAGCCTCTACGGCAAGTTTTAAACTCCCCACCAAATATGAGGTCTTCTTACTTTGTGGTGTGTTATTCATCAGATTAGTATTGATACATCATGTTTTAAATACAGTCGGATGTCAGATCTGTCTGGCCAACAGAATCATCACCGGTTGGTGCTTCACTGCACAGAGCGTTGCTTTTATCTCTGCCTAGCTGGAGTGGGAGTTGGGTTATAGCTGCTCTGTGCTCACACGAGGACGTGAGTAGAAACACAACCGGCAAACAAAGGAATACCAAAAGGAAATAGCGTGAGACCAGTGTGAGCTGGCAGAAATACCACCATTAACTCTGCTTGCTACTGTTAACCAACACTGAGCAGAAAAGATGGCATGACACAGTGATGGCAGGGAATCAAGGTATAATATTATCTACAGTATGTTGATCCATAACACTTTCCATTTATTTCATACAGTCATAGTGGGAAATACACAGGGGTTGCTAAAAACATTGACGATCTAAAGGGGCAACATTATTATGTTTACTTTCTAAGGAGGGGGGCCCTTAAGTGAGACTAAAACTGTTATTTAGACACAGGGTCCTTAAAGGAATATTCATACACAAATTGAGAAAATTATGTAAAGCAAAAGTGCTCTTGTACAAATCCAACATTTAAGTACAAACAAATATTTCACCTTTTAACATGCACAACCCCTCAAGTGTGAGCAATTATATATTTAGGCTACTGTACGTGTACAATTATCTTTGTGTGACATGTTGAAGTGTGTTGCTGATCTGGTTCACATGCCAACTCACAATATAATGCTGTTTACCAACGCTAATTAGACACCTTCCTCCTGCAACAGCACCCATGTGTGTTTGTAATGTCTTCAACTCGATAGCATTACTTATATAGCCACCTTGATTTATTCTGCATATAAAAATACTTCCACCGTCTTCGCTGTAAACTTCTGACAGCTGTAGAGGAATGACAACATTCAAAAAGTTATATTTTCTAGCTTGAAGCCCAGAACGGCGGCCCCTTTACTGCCAGTAAAATGAGTCATTTGCAGCAATGGCTTCCTAGAACTCCTCTTACATCAGCATGAGTGTAAAGGAGGATGAGTGGCAAGCCACCAGGATGTTATAGTGCTGCTTTCACAGCTCAACAGGAGCTGCCATATTTTCCACGGGAGTGAAACCACACGCAAAAATGTTCTCCAACTGTGGATTTGGAAACGGAGATATCTCACACACATCCACAGGCCTTAAAGTGCTACAGTATACATGCGCTCACTTAACTCTTAATTATCATGGATGCTCCATTCATCCATTATTAAGCACACTCTAGGCGTTGCTAATGGTATTTTAGGAGATGAAGCTTTATCTACTGTAAGAAGGTAGATGTCTAGTTTGGAGTCTGTGAAATAATTTATTGTGAACCCACAGGCAGTTTAAATGCTGTCTGTATTTAAATCAACTTCAATGTCTCAGCAAGTTTGGGTGGTTTTGTCTGACTTTTATACCATTCAGATTGCAATTACTTTCTAGCTGGCACGCAAGGCCTCTTCAATATTTTCAGACAAATATAGATGTTACAGTAACAGCACAGCGCAGGGACTAATCTGCAGTCTATTGTATTACACCATGGTTTCATCAGTACTCTTGTCATATTTCTTTTTTTACTAAAGGGAGATTATGATATTCTGAATCATGCATTATGTAAATGACCTAACATTCAGACGGGACATCTTAGCATTTGGATTCATACAGTATGACGAGTTATAATGATGGCAGCTTGATTGACAGAAATTCATATTACAGCAGATGGCTGCAGAGTCTGAGGGAAACAGAATATCTGTTTGGATGTACTGTAAGACATCGTATCCAGTGGCTCAAAGCAAAAAATAAAACACCTCAATATCACGGTACTGTGATAGGGCTGGAAATTCACCTCTCAGCTTTAAAACAAATGCTTTCAATTTGGGACAATCCAAGCATCACCAAAGTGAGACATTGTGCTGGGTGAAGTAGGGATACTGTATTTGAGAGGGAGAAAAAGAGACACAGAAAGGCTTTGGCGGTGAAAATCAGCGGTGTTGCTTGTCAGCTTCTCCGTAATGGAAAATGTATTTAAAATGGGGTCTACTGGATCTCATTTTACGAATCATTAATAATAAATTGCTGCCATCAATCCTAATGATGACGGGTGCCCTATTATCAGGCCAGCGTTTGGGAAATTTCTGTTGGCTTGGATCAATTAATTCCCCTTCACTCTTTATACATAAAACATCTGTTTTTGTTTCTTGAAAAACATCGTTGCATAAACAAAGGTCCTTGCGGTCTGTAGCCTCGCTGGTTGGATGGATGACCTATTTAACCTCGGTTTGCTGTTGCCGATGACTGCTGATACCAAGAGACAGAGAGCAGGGAATGCTAAGCTCAAGGCAATGGCCACATTCAGTATAGGAGGGGGAAAAAGGCTAAACCTACAATAGCAGAGTTAAAGATCCATGACTGTACACGCTCCAGCCATATGACCACACTAATAGAAGAGATTGTTTGGAGTACTGGGGGCATTATGGTTAGATGATCATGGATATGCCCTTGAACAACATCCATCACTCATATTCCCTCCTTCGCCTCGTGCCATGTTTATGAGCACGCCTTGATATGCAGTCATTATGAGGATTTACTTTCACATACACAGCATGCAGGTATAGGTCACTGCACATAAGCACAGGTTATCTCAGAGAAATATAAAACAGGGGCCATTTATCAACTGTAAACCACTTTCACTACAGCTTTATTTTAATTTCTCATGACGAACATGGGCCAGCTTCCAAAATTGGGAAATGTTGAAATCGGTGCACACGTCAGGACATTTATCCCGCAGGATGGTTCATAGGAATGTTTATGGGCCTCTGTGGTACTAATGATGTATTACCAAGCTCTAACTCTGAAAAGTAAGCAACTGAAAGAGTGTTGATTTAATTACAGTAAAGCTGCTATTAAATAGCAACCCTGTCTACAGCCAAAACACTGTGCTGAATGCTTGTTTTACATTAGAATTAGACAAATGATCTGAACTGGAATCATGATATCTCTGCCTATTTCATTTAATCAACAGTGGACTTGTGCAATTTTGTAATGTCCCATTACTTTCTGGAGCGTCAAAATCCCAGTGCAAAATTAGATTGCAGTCCAACATTAGAACTGTACTGAATGACTGAGACGTGTGCCAATACTGTAGGAGCCTGCAGAGCCCTGACTGAGATTTGCCAGGTTTAGCAGTCTGCAATACACACCATGACAAACGGCACCACACACCTTGCTGCACATTTAAGAATTGTGACGGCCCCTAGGCCTTAGACTCAGGTCCCTGGTTAGCCACTCCCCAAATCAGGAGAGATTGCTAACACCTGATTTTGGTTGACTGCTCAGCTACAAGTATGGGTGCCTGAGCGTAGTGATGGCAAAATGAAGCTTTGAATGAAGCGTCGAACCACTTGGACAATTGTGTCGGAAATAGGTTCATTTCTCGAAGCTTCAGTTACAGCGACCTCTCCTGGCGAAGTGCAAGGCTGCAATGGGTTTAACGTGTCTTTGCCTTGAAAAATATTCGATGCACACACACACAAAGACTGAATATCATGTTCTATTTGCAATTAAAGATTGATAATTGTGTGTATTGGGTTATTGAGAAGAGACTAGAGAGTGCTAGACATGTTTTTGGGCGGAGAGGGCCTTTTATCAGTTATTAAAGTTGAAAAGCAATGATTAAAATACGTCCATTCCGGGATTTGAACCAGCTGCGCGGAGGACATCGCCGCATTCTGGCCGCCGGCTGTACCCACTGGGCTATCTATTCCTTGAAATATTTAACTGTTTTCATATTACTGATAATTGTCTTTTTGTTCACAACTTCTCCACATTTCGAAGTGTTTCCCGAGCCAGAACGACCTATCTTACTTCCTGGCTTGCTCTATAATGATATCAAATGCAATAACAACAACAACTCAACAGCAACAATGCAAACTCCGACAACAACCCACACATTGTGCATTGTTTAGAGCGGTCATAAAGTGTTGAAGCGCTCAAGTTTGAAACTGTTTCAACCTGTCACCTGTCAGAATCGAGACGAGGCAGTGCATTGAATCGCGTGAATGGACCGTGAACCAGTCAAGTGATTCATTCAGCAAATGAAGCAGTTGCTGCTTCGGACGTCACATGTCACGTGATTTGAAGCAGTTGCTGCTTCGGACGTCATATGTCACGTGATTTGAAGCAAGCTTCGAAGCACTCATCATCATCATCTTTTATTTAAAGAGACTCTTGGTCCATTATTACAAAACATACAACACTCAAATATAAATTAAAAAAGGCAGTTATACCAATGTTTCCACAGAGGTGACTGGTATCGTACAGCACTGAAACACGGATTTGACAGCAGCATAATGACAGAGTTATGAGAAACATTCAATCGACAGATGAATTTGTACATTCGATTTCTCAAAAGAGCATGGAACGTGTTGACTCGTGCGTTACAGAACATTTCACTTGCACTGCACCACCTTGGTTTTCTAAGCAGTATACGCAAACAGTCATTATATGCAACCTGGAGCTTCTTGAGGCTCGCCTTCTTATACTTGACCCACAAGGGGGCAGTATAGAGAGGAGTGCAATAAGCTCTAAAGAGGTTCACCTTAACCTTATCTGAACACCAAGAGAGTTTTCTAGCCAACATGTTGGCTTGCATATATAAGACACGCCGCTGTCTATACATGTCATCATCATCAGCCATTTCATCTGTGATGATGTGTCCCTAGATACTTAGTGTTACAGCAAACAGACAGCACCTGCCCTGACAGGTAGAATGTTGGAAAACAAAGGTTCTTATCCCCTTTTGCTCTGCAGATCATTACAGCGCTCTTCTTAGCATTGTATTTAACGTCAAATTTGACTCCGTAATCAGAACAAACATTTAGCAACTGTTGAAAACCAGCACTGCTCGGAGAAACAATAGCCAGATCATCGGCATACATAAGATGGTTTACAATCACATTACCAATCACACATCCTGTTTTACAGACACTTAAATCATCTGATAGATCATTCATATAGATATTAAAAAGGCATGGTGAGAGGAGCCCCCCCCTGGCGGACTCCATTACCAACACCAAATGGCGCAGAGACTGCATTCCCCCATTTGATCCGCATGCTCTGGTTGGCATACCAATAAGCCAGGATCCTAATTATACTGTTAGGCACACCCCTTTGTCTCAATTTTAAAAACAGTTTATGGTGGTTAACTCGGTCAAAAGCCTTAGAGGCATCAATGAAACCAATCAGAACAGTGGAATTCTGTCTTCTATATGTTTCTACCATTTCCTTCAAAGCATAGATGCATAGCTCAGTACCATGCTTAGCCTTGAAGCCAAACTGGTTATCTGAGGTACATAAATAGGAACATAGTCTATCTAACAAAATTATTTCCAGGACTTTGGATAACACACTAGCTAGAGCAATTGGTCTATAGTTATCCAAGCTCCCTACCTTGCCCGCTTTGTCCTTAATGACAGGCACCAAAGTAACAGTCAACATTGAGTCTGGCAACATACATGAGTCATGAGGCCGGTAAAACAAATGGCAAGAAGAACTGCAACCTTCGGGCTTGCCAGTTTAAGGTGCTCTGCAGTGATTCGGTCAGAGCCGCATGCTTTATTATCAGCTAGCTGTGCAATTGCTCGATAAACCTCTTTAGCTGTAATTCCCACTGTGTCACTCTTCACAACATTACCAACTTTGTAGGGGTCACTTTTAACACAATTAAGTATATTAGAGTAATGTTGCCTCCACAACTCAGCTATGTTATCGGCTCCAGATACTCCCTCTATGGTACACGGTAATGACGTACTGGCCCTGTTCAGAGCTCTCACCTCCTTCCAGAAGCCAGTCACATCATTATGAAGCAGCTTTTCAGCCATAGAGTCCGCTCTCAATGTTTCTGTGTGTTTGTTGACATAACGAACTGCATATTTATATCTAGCATTTGTACGCTTTTTGAGATCCAGGACAGGCCCCTCTCTGGGCCTACCTGCCTGGACCCAGGCCCCAAAAGCATTCTTGGCTTCAGCATATTGATCAGCCACATGTTTATTCCACCCTGGCTTGACGTTGTGTCTCTTCCTAGAGTAGGTACAGCACGGTCTACTGGCCTCCCATACAGCTCCCACAATACAATCATACATGTTACAGAGGTCTACACGGTGAGAGTTTTCATTACAACCCACATCAACACACAGAGTTGCCACTTTGGGTAGATATACATCACTCAATAGGACATCAGTTCTCCCATAGTACAATAGCCTATCCTCATTTGTGAGCTTGGACCAATCCACTTTAGTGTTACAAGCATTTTTAACCTCCTGAGACATCTCAGGGAGACCATCACAATCTAGTGACATTATAAAAGGAATGTGATCTGACATTGATGCCTCATACACAATCTCGATTGATCTTACAGTGTCATGGGCATTAGCAGTGCTTATGCAATGGTCAAGCCATGAAGTTGTATGCCAGGCCTCGCTTATATATGAATAGCTATCTGTAGGCAGAAGTATTTGGCTTGATAATATAAGATTGTTATCATCACAAAACTGTAGCATATGCTTAGCAAACAAGGACCTTTTGTCTGATATGTCAGCATTCATATCACCCACTACAAAAACACTGGTGGAATGATTATCAGCAATAAAATAATGTATAAAAGCAAGTCTGTTCAGGTATTCATCTTCATTATGCTGTGACTCATATGGTGTATATACATTGAGAATGCTAAACTCCTTGTTATTCATTTTGATCTGTACAGCAATACACCAGTCAACTTCAAGCCTGATGACATTAATGACAGTGTCCAGCTTTTTGTGCCACAGGATAGCCACGCCCCCTGCTATCCTTCCTCTCACTATTCCCAGAGATAGGTCCGTAGTGGACTCACCAGCCCCGTGAAAATTGTCATTAAGAGAGTTCAACTTTCCCAAGTCCTGCTTTGGTAAGAAAGTTTCTTGCAAGCATAAAATGTCACATTTTTGTAGCAAGTTGTCCACCACTACACGTCGGATCCTATCAGCAGCGCTGTTGCCCAGGCGCAGCCCGCGACAGTTAAATGATCCAACCCGCATAACGTTTAGCTAAGCAGCTCAGCCGTAGCCCCATTCAGTACCCTCGCACCAGCAAAAGGTCTAGCTCTGCTAGCCCCTATCACCTCCGCTTTACGTGGTTCATAGTATCTTCTCACAACTGAGCCTTCAGGCCAGAGTTCTGGGTTAAACATCTCCGCAACTTCATTGCACTCAGCACACACTTTAAACGAGCTATATCTGCTGCTTGCAGTGTCAATACGGTGACAGTTAACATCACGGCCGAGTTGTTCAGTTAGATATTCGGACAGTGTCTCAGCATCAAGGTCTGGCGAGAATTTGGTAGCAAAAACACTCACCAACTTCGTACGGATCACTTTGATATTCCCTTGTGCAGCAGTGCCAACAATAGGCTTAGGCATCCTCCGTTCAGGTTTCCCAACAAGCTGTTTAGATAAGGCAGACTGGCCCTCGGCCCTATTCCTCCGACCTCGGCCCTGTTTCACAACTTGACTCCATACCTGCGAATTTACCGCAGTTCCTCCAGGGCTCACACAGGCACTCACGGTCCCTGACGCAGCGAGCGGGTCAACACAGTTGGGATGTACTACATCAGTAGAAGAGCCGGGGGGGCTCGCATCCTTCACCAACACCGCACCATCACCCTGAGCGCTCCCACAGGTAGTTTCAGCGTCACTTGGTACAGCCAGTCCTCCACCATGACTCGGCTCCAACTGGCGTTCTACGGCAGCAACTCTGCTGTCCATGGTCGCAGCCACAGCACGCAGGGTCCTCACCGATATCTGCCTGAACTTCCACTACGTGTCTTAATGCGCAAACCTCGCTGTGCAGTCGCTCCATCTTGCTCAGCAGGTTGGACACATCCAGGTTGTTAAACGTAACAGGCGGCAGCTCATCCAGGTAGTGGGAGACAAAACGGGGGATGTTTTCACCGCATTCATTTAGCACTTTTAGGCAGCTTTTAATATTGTTTGCATCCTTCTGGTTGCCTTTAAAGGCCACACACCGCTGCTTGGTTTCAGGACAGAGTTCAAACAACGTCTTTTTAGAAGTCTCGATCCATTCGGAATCGAAGGTGTTAGAGGCTACAAGGACTAGCTCGTCCTGGGTCATAGTTTTAATTTTAACCGCCAGGAAGTTGAGTAACTCATCCTCTACAATAACTAGGCCGTCAACAGTCTTATATATTGTAGGTTTTAGTCGAGGCCGGTGGTTTGAATCGGGAGCTACCGAGCCATAACACACACCATCAGCCATCTTGTAAGACTCTAAGACTCACTGCTTCTATGGAATAGGAAGGTCCAGGGTTGAAGCTCCGTTCGAAGCTTCAGTGTCAAACTGCCATCACTACCTGAGCGGTCAGTCTCTCTCTCCTCTTGGGTTGCTTGGCTCTACTGGACCTTGGTTTGTTTGTTTTTGCTTTATATACTGATACATGTTCACACACCCACACACTACACACATTACTGATTAACTGACTTCATAGTTAACTTAGTTTCTTTAAACAAATGCACTTTAATTGGAGATGAATCATGTGTGGTCTCCTTCTTTTGTCCGTCCTTGAGCCAGGGCGTGACATGGGGGCTCGTCTAAAGTCAAAAGTCAAATATTGACATACATGTTGTTGGTATGAATTTTCTGTGCTAATTTAGGTTGGAGTATCACACGTGGATGTAGTTGTTTGAGAGCTTTATAATAATCTAGTTAGGGCCAGTTTTCTTTTAGGTAAATATGCTTAAATGTTTGGTGTGGCATGTGACTGGTGTTCTCCTCTGTGAGGCCAAGCAGCATGTTCTAATAGTCTGTTGTGGGGGGTTGGGTTTAGTGTGACAGAGAAAGTGGCTAGAGCAGTTGTCTCGGGATCACGTCCATGGTTTCGTGTGGGGTCGCTGTGTATACAGTACCACTGGGTTTCAGTGAATAAATACCCGCCACAAGTATCTGTACGAAGACTAGGTAAGAGTTTAGTCAGATAAGGGACATACTGTAATGAGTTGGTTGAGCATGGGGAGTCACCAGTTGTTGTTGCTTAGTGTAAAGCAGGGGTCGGCAACAGGCGGACCGGACCCGGGCCTATAATCAGTACATTAATAATTTTGACGGGGCGATTCTATTTTAACGGCTGCCGACAGGGGGCGAAAGAGACGAGTGAGCGATACAGGGAGAGTGAGCGACACAGGGAGAGTGAGCGACACAGGGAGAGACGAGAGAGCGGCAGATAGAAGCGGAGAGGAAAGTGAGTGAAGAGAATAATTAGCGATACAGGGAGAGAAGACGGAGAGGAGAGTGAACAGGCGTGTTAGCGGCAGACAGGGAGAGACAAATAATTACACATGGAACTCTCCAAGAAGAGGAAAGTGGACAGTGAGAACAGAGCTTTTAACCCTGAGTGGACGGACTCATTTATGTTCATCCTGCCCACTGGGAGCACAGAACCAGTGTGTCTCATTTGTTCAGAGACTGTGGCGCTCATTAAAAGTGCCAAAATGTCACTATGAGACAAAACACAAAGTGTTTGACCAAACATTCCCTCTCAAGTCAGAACTGAGGTCACAAAAAATAAGCAGTCTCAGAGCCCAATATGATCAGTCCACCAGGATCAAAATTAAAACTAAATATCGTTCCAGCGCAGGCTAACCGAGGCTAACCAATGAGCACCTGCATGTGTGTATGAGAATGGCCCTGACACCATTTCAGCCCAGATTTAAACTCCTGGCAGGACAAGCTGGAGCTCAATTCTCGCACTGAATTAAAAAAAGCGAGTGAGGGACTGCAATATAAGAGGGAAAGAAAGAGAAACTTTAAAACTGTTCAATTGTTGTGATGTGTAAAGACTGATATTGTTCTATAATAGGCTGAAACTATTAAGTCATGATGTGAAACGGTTAACAAATAAAAATGGAAACGCAAGCTGCTGCTACACTTTATTTTAATTATCTAAAATTAAGCACTTTTAAGATGCACACATTTTCAAAAGCTATTTTATTATTAAATGCAGCCTGAGGGAACATTACACATATCCACAGTATTTACTGTATAGTTCAATGTTAATTGACAATAAATAGTTGTTTATGAATTGTACTTTCTTTATTTGATTGGCAGTCAGTTGTTGATTACATGCAGACGTTGATAAAGCTACAGGTCACTTCAATATACATCACACTAATTCATAAAGCAACTTAGACATTTTGATGTTCCGGACCTTTGCATGGGGAGATTTTGTCTAACTGGACCTCGTTGAATTTTAGTTGAATACCCCTGGTGTAAAGGTTTGGTGTATGTTACCTCAATTTGGTTATCTAGGTTGCTAGATTTTTGTGGTTTGATATGGCTAACATTGTGGAAGATTGTGCTCAGTGTCCCTCGGATGAGTTGTTGGAGCAATGTACAAAGGAGCAGTTGGTGATGATTGCTCATTATTACTCTGTTGATGTTGATTCCAAACAAACAAAGGAAACCCTGAAAAGTATTATAAAGGCTCATTTGCTAGACTGTGCAGTACGGATGGACATGGGAGGTAAGAGCATTGTAACTAATTATGTGTCTGGCTTAACATTTGAACAACAGAAATAATTGTTGTTGGAACAAATCAAATACAAAAAAGAACAAATGAAACTGGATTTGGAACCGCAAAAATTGGCTTTGATTAGGGCAGGTAAAATGTCTGCATCGGCTTTGAATGAGGAACTTGTAAGTTCACGCTTTGGTGTTGCAAGTAATTTACTGTTGTTGCCAAAGTTTAATGAAAATGATATAGACACTTTTTTTTGTCTGTTTGAGCGTGTTGCTGATTCAAGGGGCTGGCCTGATGAGGACATAACTTTAATGTTGCAGTGTGTGTTTACAGGTAAAGCACAAGAAGCCTACTACGCTTTATCTTCTGACGCCTGTAAAGATTATGATACGGTGAAATCGTCTGTTTTGAAGGCTTACGAGTTGGTGCCTGAAGCGTACCGCCAACGTTTTAGAGACTGGCGAAAGAGTGGTAACAAAACACATGTGGAATTTGCACGGGATTTGAGCTTACATTTCAAGCGCTGGTACTCTTCTTCTGGTGTAATTGAAACAGTCTGTCCCTGAGAACATTGCAACATATATTAATGAACATAAAGTCACATGTCCTAGGGAGTATGTGTTGACGCACAGGCGCATCTTTGGTGAGCGTTATGATAGGAATGAATCTCAGAAAGCAGAATCTTTGTCCCCAAAGTTTGCACAACATCCTAATAGAGAACCGCAGTGACGCATCCTAAAACCCGGAAGTAAGTTAGCATTTTTACCACGTCCGGTTCCTTCGATAAAAAGCAATGCAATTTCTCCATAGGATTTTGGAAAATAGCTACAAATAAGGTCTGTGTTTGACACAAATTGAAGAGACGGATCACGTTTTGTTCTACGACATTAAATACATCAGCAGTGACCCCGCTGGTGATTTTTGAAGAGTTTACGTGTCTGAAAAACTATGGTTGTTAAGAAGTGGCTGAATAGGACTACAGAAGTTGTCCAGGCCATTTTACGTCATTACACCGAACACGTAAAACACTCCCGCTAAGTTTGTTTGCCCTGTTCTGCTTGAAAGCAAGTACCTGCCTCCTGCAAACTGTTCAAACAAACACTTCAACTTGTACCATTTACAATCTGTACGTTTGAATATGGATCTTAAGTTGGTGTGACGTTGAAGCAGCGACCCTGCTGTAGTTCCTTTATAGCATAACGTTAGCATTTGGCTTCTTGCGACTAGATTTATGCTTCGAAATTATAAAAGTAGGGTAGACATGTGGATATTATCCGGCTGAACAAAACGTGATCCGTCTCTTAAAATGTGTGTCAACCACAGACCTGATTTCGAGCTATTTTCCAAAATCCTATGGAGAAATTGCATTGCGTTTTTGACAAAGGAACCGGAAGGAGTTTACATCCGGGTTTTAGGATGCGTCACTGCGGTTCTCTATGGCACAATCAATACAAATGTGTCATTATTGCCATCAACAGAGTCATTGAAAAAAAGAATGTCCTTTGCTAGAGGGGAAAAGCAACAATTTTCATGTGAAGTCAGTTGGTTTGGCTACAACTATTCATAATCCCAAAGTTGGTGAAACAGAAGTCTTGGCTCCATTGCAAATGCAGGGTAAGCCAATTGGTATCTCAGAGGCTGAGTCGGGTTATGCTTCGTTTATGTCTGACGGTTTTGTAACTCTAGTTGGGAGTGACAAGAAAGTTCAAGTCAGGATTTTGAGGGCACAGATGATGAAAGCTGGAGGAACAGATAGTTGGAAAACTCTGGCTGGGAAGAGCAGGGGTCCCTTCAGTGTAACTGATTAGAAGTGCAAAACATGTGGCAATGTCAATTGGGCTAGAAGGTCAGAGTACAACATTTGTAACACACGGAGGTATGCAAAAGAGAGCTACAGTAACCTCTTTGGGTAAGATGGTGCAGGCAAGGGGAGCTTCGTCCCATTCTTCTTGAAGTTTTGGCCATACAGGCATTCCCTGTTTCGTCCACTAAGCAGCAGTAGTTGCTTTTCCTGGGGTTAGGCTGTAATGATTGCGGGTTTTGTGCAAATGTCGGTAGTCACCGAGGTGTGACGGCCCCTAGGCCTTAGACTCAGGTCCCTGGTTAGCCACTCCCCAAATCAGGAGAGATTGCTAACACCTGATTTTGGTTGACTGCTCAGCTACAAGTATGGGTGCCTGAGCAGTCAGTGGCCGTTTCTCAATCTCGAGGATGCTGGCTTGGTAGTCGCGTACTTCCAAGTCACTTCCTTCAGAAACGAAGCAAGTATGCTTCCATGCCACGGCATACAACAGGCTAACAAGAGTGCCACACTCTAACGGTTTCATCATAAACTGTACCGAAAATAAATACCTCACGATGTCTATCTAATTATGAACTTGCTTTACTTTCACGGAACACATTTTTGGTGATAACAAACAAATGTAACAAAGTAACATATTTACCAACACATGTTCTACGCCACTACATACTTACATTTAAATGTGTGCTGCGTCGGTTCAGCCATTCTCCGCAAGGGTTTTTGAAATTGGTACGTGCGCAAAGCATTGTGCAGATTTTAAGGACGCGAAGCCTACCCATTTGCAGCCTCGAAATTTCCGCCAAAACAAGGACGCGGCCTTGGTGGAATTCCTAGTATGCTGGAGATTGGAACAGTCCTTCGGCGGCACTCGATGACGTAGCATCCTTGAAATAGGTTTGAGAAACGGCCAGTTGGGTTGCTTGGCTGTACTGGACCTGGGTTTGTTTGTTTTTGCTTTATATACTGATACATGTTCACACACCCACACACTACACACATTACTGATTAACTGACTTCATAGTTAACTTAGTTTCTTTAAATAAATCCACTTTAATTGGAGATTAATCATGTGTGGTCTCCTTCTTTTGTCCGTCCTTGAGCCAGGCCGTGACAGAATGCTACCTGTGTGTGCAGTGATTGTGAAGTTACCAGCAGGAGCTATCAACCTGATGCAAGTAATGCATTGGTAGCTTACACTATTCCCTACACCCTGTCTCAAAACTCCTCCCTGTGTGTTCGGTTTTACTCCCACCGAAAGGGTTGGACAACACGGGGCGTGACTACTCAGCATAGTGTAGAATTGCTCTTTTATTTAATGTGCTCTTCTCCATTCAAAGTAGCACATGGTATCACAAAGTTAGCTTCCTCCATACAAAGTTAGCTCTTCTTCACATCCATTCAAAGTTAGGTTATCAACCTAAAAGAAAACACATGATACACAAATTACATAAAGCATACACAACAAAAGTCTGTCACCATAAACACATATTTAATCCAAAACACTCACCGGCTGCCCGTGACTGATGACTGACAAACATTTCACTGGCCCTTTTTAAGATGGCTGACGGTCCCTCATCAAATGAGTCCCAAGGGAAACAAAATACTGGAACCAAGATTCCCTCCCAACTGAGACCTATTTTTCATGACAACCTGTACAGCTAAACAAGTAGCTTAATAATTAATGATTGAAAGAAATACATTGAAAATAAATGAATAGACAACCAAAATTAACTCCACACTGTGCGAGGCAATAACTGAACCCATGAGGCGTTTTATTTACTACATGTGCTTATATATATTATTGTTGAAAATGCCACATTTGGATGGATGGCATTGACCCTGTAGCCAAGGTAAATCATACTACAGTCAGCAACATTTCAGTGACAACTTTCTCCTTAGCTGGCTAAAAAGTTACCCAGTGTACCGAATCATTGTCAGTGTTTATTACTGCTGTTGAGGACCTTATGTTCTGTAGTATTTCTGTTTCAGTACTTGCAATAAAAACTGATGACACATCTTCTTTTGATATTTATTTTCTCAAAACTGATAAAATTCATGAACTGGGAAAAATATAGAAATCCTATTTAAATCTTTGCTGAATCAATTTATAATCACAGCTGAATTAAATTGTGTCAAATTGACTTAGAATTGCAGCATATCACATCTTTACACATTTATCTGTTTCCATATATTTTAAAACCTCTAGGCTTTTCACAGAGATGGTACCCCATGCTCACTTCCACTGAAATAGCATACACATGCCACCCTTATTAAACAAGCAATCGATGAATAAATATGAATATTAGGCATGCACGATAATTATCGGCCCGATAATTATCGGTCCGATATTAGGAATTATGACGTCATCCCGATAAACCCGATACCAGTATTAATAGCCCCGATAATATACAATATATTTTTTGGGTAAAAAAAAAGAAAAAAATACTGCGGTGTGGGTGGATTGGGATGAGGGGCGCTTGTTTTTCACTCGGCTCCTCCCGTTTTGCCAGTACTGTGGTATTAGTGGTTTAGGAAGAGGGGAGTTCTTCACAAATCCAGCGCTCCCTAACTGCCTGGCTGTGACGTAAATGGTGACAGGACAGTAAACAAACATGTCGTCGTTGGTATGGGCGTTGGAGCTATGTGCAACTCAAGGCATATGCTCGAACCGGAGCTGCCTGGACGCTGCAATCATGTTGCGCACTATCCGTGCTGAGTGTGCTGACTTTTCGTACAATGTCCCACTGTCTGGCTTCCTGCATAAAGTCAAGTGCTCGGCGCAGTTGTGGCGAAATGTCGCTCCTCTGTTTTCATTGAAACAGCTCCGTATATCCGTTAGCGCAGCTAGCTAGCACCAGATGCTAACAACAACAATGCACGTAAGGTCTCTCTCTCGCTCGCTCGGGCCACACATACACACACCCTCCCGGTCCTCCAGATGGCCAGTCGGTGCCTGCCGGTGAGCGTGGAAGTGTGGTCTGCTGCAAGCGGGCGGCAGGAGCGGGGCTGTCAGCATCAGCTTGTAGATGGTATTTTAAAACTCGATGCGCTCTGAAACTACGGGGCGGCCGAGGAAAAAAAATGCACATGCGTTAATCGCGGTAAAATAATTAGTGGCGTAAACATTTTTTTGTTATCGGTCTTGAGAAGCAGGAAGGTATCGGTATCGGTATCGGTTTCAAAAAACCAATATCGTGCATCCCTAATGAATATCGAATGAAATAATATTGGCCTATTTTGCCTGAAAATAGAAGAACATTAAAAAGGAACAAATCTTTTTGGCACCCTTGGCCAACGCCTGAGTCGCACACTTTTTGAACCCCTATTGTTGATGCAGATTAAATTGTCTGAGGATGTAGACAGATGTGCATACCCACTATGTATTCTCAGAATAAAACATCACTGCTCCTCCCCCCACCAACCCATCATCCTCTTTGTTTGTGTTGAAGCGTTCCTTGTTGTTTACCCAGCAAAGACTGTCATGTGTGTTTACAGCCATCTCTTCATCTTGTATACTGTAGTTCACATGTTTTTTGTTTTGCGTAAGTAAGTTGTTCCCGCTTAATCCTTAAGGTTGCCCTTTAAAGCTTTAAAGACCATATCTAACTGTGTATAAATATGCAAACAATTGTCACTTATTTAGTGTTGGCTTGTCGGACTAAAACATTATGTTGGATTTTAAATTCTTCTGAGTAATGTGTTTTTTAGGCCAGCTGTGTTCTTTCCCATTAGATCAACGTACTGACCTTATTGGTACATTTATCTGACAATAATGTTTTAGCAACATATGTTGTTTGTTAGCTTCAGCAAGCATTATCTTTGAAAACGGTTAAACACCATGCCCCTTGTCTCAGTTGTTGATGCGCTCTGACTCACAGACAAAGTGATACAGTAAACTTTGAAATTCAGATTGTTGTTCTCAGCATTAAGCTTGATAAAAGGTTTGGTTTTGTTGCCGTGTAGTCAGTTTATCTGCAGTACACACCAAAGGGGTCAGCCACGATGCTGCATGTCAGTTACCAAACTGCAGTAAGACATGCCTTACATTATTTATAATGTGACTGTTTGAAAATGTAGAAACCTGCAGGTCTTTAGCATCTTGGTCGAACTAGAAACTTCTCAGTCCCTGACATTTTATCAGATGATTGATTTTATTTTATTTGTTTTATGAATTGTGTAGGGCACATGTAAGGTTAGTTAGCTAAGTTATTATCTAACTCATGCATTTAAACTTGTATCCCTTTTATGTTTGTTCGTCTGTTTGTATAATTGCTAGTTAGCATGACACCACAAAACAGATTTTGGAGAAATGCAGGCCATGCTTCAAAGCTGAGTAGATTATGTACTGCATTTGATTTATCTCTGATGCAGATTAAGACATGTTCTAAATCCTTTGTAAGAACATTGTTTCCATTTATTACCATATCTACCATATCATTTCGGGATTTTTTCTCGGTTGGTGGTATATGTTGGTCACAAATGATGAACCATACTGACTATTCCCTGACTTCAAATAATCACCAATAGAGACAATGTTGTTGCCGGGTTGAGCAATAACACTTCTTCAAACAGACTGGTTATGTGCGTCATGGTGCAGACTAAATGAGCCACTTCATTTTCATATTTATTAGTTTTCAAAGCCACGTTCAGCTCTAATCAGACTGAATCAAACCTGAGTTGAAGATGCTTTTAAAAATATTTCTCAGAAAAAAAGATAATTACCTCTTTTCATTTGTGGTAAAATAGTGTTTTCTGCCATTAAATAAGATATTGAGAGTTAACACTGTGTCAGTGATCGCAAAACCACCACAGGATGTGCTGCTTTCCATTTTGTGATGCATACTAATGGAGACATTGCAGCTGCACGCTCAAGTTTAAGATAGAACATGTTATTCCCACTTTGGCCCGACACTGCTGATTGTTAAGGCACAAGATTGACAACAGCTTCTCCTTGTCTGCCTTGTCATGCCACTGCACACAACCCGTGTGGCAGATCTACTGCCCGGAGAAACATATGAGTCACTTCTGCATGCATGCAACCAGGTCTCATAGCCAGGTCTCACTCAAACCCATAGCCCTGTGGCCTGCAGGCAATCTGTGACCATTCCTGTAAAATTGATCGATCAATACTGACAACAGCCATAACACATATGCATTATGATGAATGTTGCCGTGTGTTTTTGTTGCCTCAGGTTGGGCCGAGCCTTGATTCAGTTACCGTCCTACACCTCCATAAAAACGCACAGCCTAATGTGGGGGTCTGAGGGACAGAATTAATAACCTGACCTTTGACTCTCAGATAAATAGTTACATTCCAGTCTGACAGGAATATATTCATTGGTTCAGTAGAGTGTAGTCAAGCAATCGGCGCACTGCATTGATGACTGTGTGTAGTTATTACAGTACACTAAGCGAACAATAAATGTCATAGCATTTTAAAAACCAGTGTTGAATCCATTTTTCCTGTAGTAACATCCACTTGTCGTCATATTGTACAACATGCAGCACAAGACCAATGTCGTTTGAAATGTGTTTTGCCATGTTATATATATTTTCAACAGAAATGTAATATTAGTCGAGTGTGGGGTTACATTAAACTGTCAACATATGATATCGCTGTTCCTGAGGAAAAAGGAGAGCTGTGATTTACAAACATTAGCCTCTTTGGCAGAACACTCTTATCTGAATGATGTCAAGGCTTGCCAATGATGTGGAGCAGTCCGCTCGGAGAAGCTGTGCTGTTATCTGAGGAGGCATGTGAAAATAGCTTTATATTGTCTGATGCGGCTGTCTTCATGCCACGTCTTCCTCATGACAAACAAACATACCAGAGACAGCTGCACAGATTGCACTTAGCGAGCAGCCACTCAGGCTGAGCGGGCAGAAGTCATAGGGAAATGAAGGGCACCTCAGGTAAGAGGCGGTGTCTAAGACATCTCCTCAACTATATTGGCTTAGAATAAGACAAACAAGGCTGTTGCCTTCCCGACTACAAGCTCAGTTGTGACATTTGCATCCATTTCGATGATTGTAAGTGACAAGCACCATGTTTCGGCCTTTACTTAGTGGTGTGCTGCGGCTTTCTTCTACTTCAATTATTCAGGTCTTTGTTGGACAGAGTATTGCACCTCTCTCCCAGGCTTTTCAACATCATCTGATTTGTTACAAGCCACTCTCGTCAATGCACAAACTCCTGCTTAACACTCGACTAGGTACATTTGAAGTTCAGAATGATGTGGGGCTCAAAAGGCTTTCAGGCTACACTGTTTCTCTGTGACTCTTTGGACTGGATGCTATTCAAACCCTAGAAATGCATGCAGTGTCTAAAAGTGATTCAACAGCATATTCCAGGTAGGGCAACAATTATAACATTACCCACTAATCTGTTAAGTGTTGGCCACTGCAATGTTTTGATATTTTTTCTGCATCTGGTCTATTATCTCCTTTAGGCGATACTTTGGTGGAGATTTGGTGTTAAATGTTTGACTCAGATGAGTCTAACATAAAATAATATATTTCTTGGTAGAAAGTAAATATAAGGAAGTTTTCATCCAGAAACTGCAAACTTTACCCTGTTTGCTATCAAAAACATTCACTATGCTGATGCATTTTTAAATCTTTGATTTTAGGGAACTGCACAGACATCTGTCCCCTCAGCAGAGAAATGTGAAAACACCTCTCGGGTGACAAGCTTTGTATGGCGTTATATTTGTGCCTCTATCCTGAGCACGCAATGAAACATGTTGAGCATAGAAAATGCTATTGAGCGCGCACTTGAACATTTTTGAGCACAGAGAAATATATTTTCTCTCATAAAACTCCTGCTCCGTGCGCAAGCAGACCGCTGCACGCGCTCTCTCTCCCCCGCTCGCTCGACCTCTCCAGCCTGTGCGCGCTCAGCTTTGCCTGCGCTCGCTCAAGTTGTCACAGCGTTACAAATGTGCCACAAAACCAACCAATCGGAGAACTCGAGAAGGTCAATTCTGATTGGCTGGTCCAGCGCCATGTAGAGAGAAGAGTTGCGACAGCGGAAGTCCAAAATGCTTGATCGTCACGTGGTTCAGAGACTCAGAAAGTTCCCGGAAGTTCGTGGCGGGCCATTTGAATCACCATTTGAATGCATTAATAACAGGATATAAATGCAATTTTTGGTAATTAGTGGTCAATAAAGGTTTTGATTTGCAATATGTATACAACATATCGATATGTGTATGTAGTTACAATGTGTTTTGTTTTTTTTAAGTAAAATGTGCTAATATTTGAGGATTAAGATAAAATAAGAAGTACTTTATTGATACCAATTGGGGAAATGTTTACGCTGCAGCAGCAAAAGACAAGGAGGCATTGTACATTAGACAGTTAAAAGACTATAATTAAACAATCGAAAATATAAACATCTTAAATAGAAATAACATAGCATTACAACGTAGAAAGTAGAAAATATACATAGTGTGAACAGTTATTTTACCTGTTAACATATACATGTTAGGCTAACGTTGCCTTGGTTAGAGCCTGTTGCTGTTGTTTATTGCTTTGAATTCTTTAAAACAAATATTATCTTCTTAAACCTGTATGGTCAAGAACATCACATCCTAATGTTTATTGATATATTTAGAGGGAGGGAAGGAAGGTTTCAAAATTCAGATTAGAATAATTTCTACTATTTCTTTAATTCATGGTGGTTTCAGTAATCCCATGGTAATTGAGGATACAAGTAATCTAAAGTACTAATGTAATCTTTATGACTTTCAGAAAGGACAGGAGACCCACAGGTGCCTATCAATGATTGTCAACTGACAGCACAATGAGTCAAAGCACTAGTAGCAGCAGCAGCATGATGATGATGTTAAATGTGTTGTTTTAGGAACATCCATGTAAATAAATGGAATTCAATAAACATTGAATAGCATATCATGCAGTTTGTCTGTGCCTTTTCCTCCATGTTGTGGCATATAGTCTCCCCCATGGTTTGCTGTGCTGCCTGGGGATGCTCCAATCGCTCAGAGAAAGGAGTACACATTCAAAGTTTCCCCACTGACACAGAAAGGAGGAAAGAATGGCTGGCTCAAGTCAGCAGGAGCAATTTAACTATCACAAAAGACAACAACAGCAACAACATATGTGACCCGCTCTATCGAAATCAGTCGGAAGTCGCAACGGCTCATTTCAAAATAAACGTGGATTTGCGTAAAAAACTATTTTTTCGGGGTTTGTGTGTTTTATTTGATTTTAAACAAACAAAGTCTTGGCTTTCAGAATATGAAACTTGTATTTCCAAACTCACACGATAAATACATTCTTTAAGCTTGTAAAGGGAAGATGACAGGCAATCTGCTCTTCCGCAGCGCCGCCCCCCCTCCCTCCGGCTGACATTATGAATGTAAGCGTAGAGTAATCATAAATAACACGGCAGGGTCCGTTACTGTTTGTTTTTATCTGATTTCAATTAAACAAAGTCTTGGCTTTCAGAATATTAAACTTTTTTTGGCAAATTCAGATGATAAATACAACTTTGAAGCTTGTAACGGCATAATTACAAGCGGAGAACGGAGTAATTTAACGTCACAGCAGGCATAACAACAGCCGGTGTTTCTCGTGAAGGTTTTCCCCGGGAAACAAACACAATACACACAAACGCAAAATTACACAAACACACACTCACATACTCGCGAGCTTCCCCCAGACCAGCAATCCAAACGAAAATATCTTCCCTCCGTAGTATTTTGATCATTTGCTCCGCTAATAATCAATCAGATCGATGGATTCCAGAGAAGAGAAAACTTTGAAGGCCTTTTTCTCAAAATGATGACTCGGTGACAGTCATTATATAATGTGACATATTACGCTTAATATTTGGAGTACAAAAACAATCCTGATATCATTAGAAAGCTAGGAATCTCCTCTTTCCAGCAGTGTATACAACTCAAAATGTGTCTTCGGGTCAATGCGACTGATTTCGATAGAGCAGGTCACATATGTGAGGTAATCATATTTTTCACAAAACGAAGACCACACCATTGGGAAGCTTAATGTCTGTTTAATCAAAATAAAGAACAGGGAGAGGCTTGCTAAACTCTGGGAGTTGAGACTCAGGTGCAGGGTGAGGGTCTCATTGCAGGTCTACAGGCTCCATTGAATCCCCCTGGGGTTCTTGTGCTGAGAGAGGGAGACAGGAGAAAAGGTTAGATACATCTAGCAACCTATAGGATGGGGAATTGCTGACCTATTTTAAACTTACCTTGTGTTTTCACTCTCACTTAAGTCCCTCTCCCTTTGCCATCAATCCAAAATCAGCTGAGCTGCAACATAATACAGACAGGTAATAATCAACAGAATCACAAGGACATTATATGGCTCTGCTAAAAACACTCACCCATAAGTTACGTTTTTGTTTACTGTTTGGAAGTCTCAAATATGCACTCTAAATCCATATCAATAGCGATGTATCACACAAATAGCTCTCTTCCTTATTATTGTGTAACGTTCGTTTTATATAGCTTGAACTTCAAAATGGATATCCTCATTTCACCCACTCCACCCACTACAATCACACGCCCCAATGTTATATTTAACTAATATGTAACTCCCTCCACCCCGGATAAAAGCACGTTAAGAAGCCCCTTTTCTCTAATTCCACAACGTTGGAAGAAATAACATTAAGAGAACAGATTAATAGGCTGTTCATGGTTAACGTGTGTTGCTAACTTTCTCCGGTATCCTAGCCTCATCTGTCCGGTTGAAAATTAACGCAAGCTCTATGCCCATTGTAGAACAGGAAACAGAAGTTGGTCCAGGTTCTGGTCAACCCAAAATTGTGATAGAGAGAGAAACATGTTTTGTCATTCTGCCACCTCTAATGCTTACAGCAAGTAATCAATACCTCAGAAGGGTTCATGTACATGTAGGCTACGGTTTGTTAGCGGTTTGCTTAAACTACCCCTATAGCTATGTTGCCGGCTAGCAAACTCAGGCATTGCAAACAATAACGTGATATCAGAAAACTAGAAATGTATAACTCACCTGACACTGTGGCGTGCTATTCTCTTCATTCGAGTCTGTCATGTCCTGTAAATGTCAACGATAGATGTGTAATAAGAACGTCAACAGCCTGATGGCAACCGAAAATCCCTCTCTCATCTCAGATAGAAGATATGATTGGAGATGACCAGCCAATCAGAATTGACCTTCTCGAGTTCTCCGATTGGTTGGTTTTGTGGCACATTTGTAACGCTGTGACAACTTGAGCGAGCGCAGGCAAAGCTGAGCGCGCACAGGCTGGAGAGGTCGAGCGAGCGGGGGAGAGAGAGCGCGTGCAGCGGTCTGCTTGCGCACGGAGCAGGAGTTTTATGAGAGAAAATATATTTCTCTGTGCTCAAAAATGTTCAAGTGCGCGCTCAATAGCATTTTCTATGCTCAACATGTTTCATTGCGTGCTCAGGATAGAGGCAGAAATATAACGCCATAGTTTGCACAGATACAAGTCAGTATAGTAAAGGTCAGACATTCTATGGGAAACAGTGAAAAGAGTAACATATATTTGCGTGTGGTATTTTAAAGCATAGCATGTAGTGTCTATGATCCATGCTCTATAATAGTTACAAAAGTCGTTCAAAGAGTGCTGCATTCATCGTTTTACCTGTCCCTACATTAGGCGCTTTTACACTAAGTACTTTTCCCAGGAATAGTTCCTGGAACTTAGTTCCCCGGAAATCTTTAGTTCCGGAACTATCTAGTAGATCCATGGATGTATAATAAGAACTGGATACAGCGTGGGAGGCGGGGCCTCGTTCATTCCTATGATAGTTGCTCGTTGGCGCATGGCACAAAATTGCCCAACTTTTGAGAGAGCTAAACGTCACGAAAGTATTCATATAATCATATAATCTGTTCTTATTGTGCATCCATGGGTAAAGGTAAAACTCATGTAGTACTGAACACGTCACATGAACGTGCCGGGCGGCGCGGTCCCGTGGGTTGGATCCACGTTCATAATGCCGAGGAAAATAACTCTCAGAATAACGTTATTAGTACATTTTACAACTTGAGGACCGAATGTTTTTAATAAGGGCTATACAAACGTTCATACTGGGTAGTTTATGTATTTAAAAAAAAAGTATCCAACGATTTACAGACGTCTCTTTCCCAATGTTAGTCAATTGGAAAAAGTCTTTCCGGGCCAAACAAATGATATGGAAGTGTAGTACCGCCGTTTGGCCACAACGAATATTTTCCTCAGGGTCCGACGCACTTCCTGGGGGCTTGAGTAGATCGCGTTCACACCATATATTGTATATATAAATGGACGTAGGGTCCGTGACGTCACCCATAGGATTCTGCAGAGTTGCCGAGAAGCCCTTAGTAGGCGGAGTCGGCCACTAACGGCTCGACAGTGACGTCAGAGTTCAACTCCCGCCTACTCCAAATAAGGGCAAAGAGGCAGAGCCGAGGCGGGACCTCCTGCCAACCAGAGCCATATAATAGAAGAGTTACGACAACGGAAGTCCAAAAACGGTTATCGTCACGTGGTTCATGTAGAAGAGGATCGTTCCCCGGAAGTTCATGGAGGGCAATGTGAATGCACTGATAACAGGAGATAGAACTACGATTTTTGGTAATTATTAGTGAATAAAGGTTTTGATTTGCAATATTTATACAACAAATCGATATGTGTATGTATTTACATCAATATGTTTTAAAAAATAAAATAGAATTTGCTAATATTAAGTGATAATATTAGGATTAGTGTGAACAACTAGTTTACATGTTAGGCTAGCAGTGCCTTGGTTAAAGAGCCTGTTGCTGTTTATTTATAGCTTTGAATTCTTTAAAACTAATATTATCTTCTTAAACTTGTATGGTAGTCAGGAGCATCACTTTCTAATGTTTATTTAGAGGGAGGGGATCTGAAGTAATGCTTTAAAATTCAGATTAGATTAATGTCTACCATTTTCTTAAATTCATGGTAGTTTCAGTAATCCCATGGTAATTGAGGACACAAGTTATCTAAATGACTAATGTCATCTTTATGGCTTTCAGAAAGGACAGGTGACTATCAAAGGACTAGCAGCAGCAGCATGATGATGATGATGATGTTAAATGTGTTGTTTTAGGAACATCCATTGCAAATACATGGAATTCAATAAACATTGAATAGCATATCATGCAGTTTGTCTGCCTTTTCCTCCGTGTTGTCCTGGTTTGCTGTGCTGCCTCCTAGTCGCCACCATGGTTTGCTGTGCTGCCTGGGGATGCTCCAATCGCTCAGAGAAAGGAGTACGAATGTACAGCTTCCCCACTGACACAGAGCGGAGGAAGCAGGAGCAATTTCACGACCAACAGCAAAAAAATACGTGATTTATATACAAACACTGCATTTGCACTTTTTCACAAAACGAAAACCACACCATTGGGAAAGCTTAATGTTTTGTTTAATACAAAAAACAGGGAAAGGCTTGAAAAACACTGAGAGTTGAGACTCAGGGTGCAGGGTGAGGGTCTCAGTGCAGGTATTCAGGCTCCATTGAATCCCCCTCTGGTTCTTGTGCTGAAAGAGGGATAAACAGACAGGAGAAAGGGTTATACACACCTATATAGCACACCTATTGGATGGGAAATTGCCTTGGGGAGATAAGGTGTGGTCTTTGTTCCCAACTGAAGTTATGGAACTTTATTACTTGTGAGTTTAACAAAGTATGACAAATGGCATCAGTAACATATGTGATATGAATTTCTATAAAGTTGTCTCACATTCTTGGTCATATTGTATATACAGTATGTAATGAGTATAACATGTCCAGTAAGTATAAAGTGTTTCCTAATACTGTGTATTCAACCACTATGGAATATGTATGTGGGCAGACAAAACTGAGTTGTTCTGTGTGTGAAGTAACCTCAAGTCACTCCGCAGGCACATTTTGATGCAGACCAGTTTGTCAAGACAAAAAAGGGCAAGACTAGGCTGAGAGAGAGCAGAGGCTATACCCACCATCTTCGTGCATCGCCCTGTGGTCAAAAAGAGAAGGGCCCCTGCACCACAATTCACCCCGGGACCTGTATCTACAAAGCCCATAGCTCATGATCACAGCGATAGTGTGAAAGGTGACACAGGTATAATAAGTATGAACTCTTAGTAACAAAAGTAATATTTCTTATTTTTAAGTGGTATAATATTTTAAATGTTCGAACATTTACAGTGCCATGTCTTCTACTTACATTAGTCTCAAAGATTGAGGGAAGAAGGGAAGGGATCACTGCCCTCCACCTGCCAGAGGAGCGCAAACAACAAAAACAAGCAAGGTGTCCCGTCATGTACCTGGAAGTTTGGGTTGGCAAAATGGAGTAAGAGAGGGACTTGAAAAACCTTGGTGGCTGTCTACTCATGTTGTTACAGTTGTCTTGGTTACAGCTCTCAAGTTTTTTTTTGTGCCATTTCCACATCTTTAGAAAATATGAAAAAATTGAAGTGAAATCAACCTCATCTCTGGAGAACAAACTTCGATTTCTCTGTCTTGTGAGTTTGCAGTCTTGCAGTTTTGCTCCTCCACCTGTAACATCACTGCCCCTCCACCTGCCATACAGTAGGTTACTAACAAGATTACTTATATAATACAGTGATATAATACATGTTTAGTATGCTTACTTATATAAAACAGTAGTATTAAACTTACCTTGTGTGTTCACTCTCACTTAAGTCCCTCTCCCTTTGCCATCAATCCAAAATCAGCTGAGCTGCAACATTATACACACAGGTAATAATCAACATAATCACAAGGACACAATATGGCTCTGCTAAAAACACTCACTCTTACAAGCACCAAAGTTATATTTATCTAATATTTAACTCCCTCCACCCCCGCATACAATCCCGTTTAGAAGCCCCTCTTCTCTAATTCAACAACGTTGGACCAAATAGACATTAAGAGAACGGAATTTACAATTAAAAGGCTGTTCAACGTGTGTTGCTAACTTGCTTCGGTATCCTAGCTTGATCTGTTATCTGTAAACGTTCCCTAAATCTACTGATTTAGGGATAATCCACTGACATCCTTTAATACACATGTTCAATTGAATCAGATGTACTGATAATATCCGCAATATAAATCTTTAAACTTCTTCTTACCTTTAAAAGTCCGTCACGAACGGTCTATTATGCTGCAACTCCACAGCTCTGCTAGCCTTGGCGCTAACTTCCGGGGAACGAATGAGAGGCTCCACGATCCGCCATTGCTGTAAAAAAGTGGTCCATTGGAGTGAACGGAGATGTCATAACTCTTCTATTATATGGCTCTGCTGCCAACGAGCTGAAAGTTCCAGAGCTAGCTGAAGCTACCAAGCTAAGCTAACATGCTCCCCATCTGCACACTGCCATGGCATTTTACGTTTCTAAGGTAAGCGGACATGAAACTATTCAGCAAAACTATAAATAATAATCTAAGTTATTGAGTTTTTAGCATAATACTTCAGAATCTTAAAATCCCTTAACGTTTGTATGCAATTGTGCTAAATTCAACACTGGAATCAAGCAAATATTAATATGTTTGCATGACATTAGTTATTTCTATTTTGATATCACTTAACTATACATGTAATACATTTAAGTCAAGCAAAGGTACATGTGATGGTAGCTAGTTAGTGCTCTTACCTGTGAGGCCTCCTCCAAACAGCATTATAACCAGACTGTATCATTAAAACTACAAGTACCATTTCTAGATCCTTGACTTTAGACCAGGGGTGGGGAACCTCCGGCCCCCGGGCCGTATACGGCCCGCGAGACCATTTGGTACGGCCCTCAAGGTAATTTATAAACACCCGCAAAAAAGAAAAAAGTTAAAGAAATCTAGACCGCAAACAAATTAAACAAAGCGAGTGCCTGTTTTTCCTGGCCAAGGTCAGGGTCCTTGAACACAACACGAGCCTAACGTGTCATCACGTGGTATATGTCTCGTCTGACAGGGGTGCAGTTCTGACGGAGAGCACCAGAACGTCGCTCCGTCACTTCCAAGCAGTACCCATAAGGAGCCGTACACATGCCGCAGTTTTTGCGTGGCTGTGTCTTTAGTTGAAAGCCCAGTGGCAATCTGTTCATCTGTCATAGTGATCATTACAGTCTATTCTTTCACACACAGTGATGTCACGAGCTACCCACAATGCAACGCGCGCCATATATATATATATATATATAAATACGCCATTTTCCTGTAGGTGCTAATATCCTGGAGGCGCTAAAATAAACAGCTAGCTAACTTAGCCAGGCAGAGCGCACTAGGTTTTTTTTCTGAATTAACGACCGAAGAAATCGCTGCATGTCTTCGGATTACATCTCTGGACTTGAGGGGTGTGCTCTAGGTCGTTACCAGCGTAAACTAGAGCTGTGTGGGTTGTCCGATTTCCCTTACAGACTGCCTGCAGATGTATGGCAAAACAATCCTCGAAAGTGGCCTTCGGTCGATTTTGGCAGCATCTACGTCTATCTTCTGGAAACACCAGGTGAATACCCCACTTGTCACAATAATATTATCATGCCAATGCATATATGTGGTATTTTAGAGTTGACTATATTGATTAAGGCAATAGATTATGATATTCTGGTTGCACCTCGTGTGAAATGGCGAATACCGGAAGTACGGTGTCGCCCTCGGCCCAAAACCCGTATGTGTGTGTGAAAGAATAACTTTGTTATTAGCATCTGGTTAGCTAGCTAAAAAATATCTGGATTAAGAGGTTGCTTTTTCTTTGCACAGCCTGAAAGAAAGGCGAAATGAATGGGCTGTGATTTAGTTTTTTTTAAGCAGAGGTCAATAATTTGTACGGCCCTCTGAGGATGTTGAAAAAATTGAAATGGCCCTTGAGAGGAAAAAGGTTCCCCACCCCTGCTTTAGAACAACAATTCAAAAGACAAAATGTATTTAAGGCGAGACACCCCAGGTGAATAGGGTAATTTTTTTTTAACTTAAAGGTATCAGCTAGAAATGTCTCCAGTTAATTACTTACAATAAGGCAATTGTGTTTTGTATTACAAGTTTTCTGAAATAGCATGTTTAAATATGCAAATTATCGATTATCTCATTAAATATGCACATATTTTAACATTACATTACATTACATTACATTGCATTTAGCTGACGCTTTTATCCAAAGCGACTTACAATAAGTGCGTTCGTCCAACAAAATACAACTTGAAGAAAACAGAATCATAAAAGTACATCAGGTTTCATAGAGCAAAAACATTTCAAGTGCTACTCAACTGGCTTTAGAAAAGCGAGTCCTTTATTAGTATAAAAGTGCTTTGTTAATAGTTCTATCGCTCGAAGTGGAGTCGAAAGAGATGAGTTTTCAGTTTGTGCCGGAAGATGTGCAAGCTATCTGCCGTCCTGATGTCAATGGGGAGCTCATTCCACCATCCTGGAGCCAGGACAGCAAACCCACGTGTTTTCGCCGTTGGGAACTTGGGTCCCCCTCGCAGAGAGTCGTTTGGCTGATGCAGAGCGTAGTGCACGCGCTGGGGTGTACGGTTTAACCATGTCCTGGATGTACGATGGGCCAGATCCATTCGCAGCATGGTAAGCAAGTACCAGTGTCTTGAAGTGGATTCTAGCAGTTACCGGAAGCCAGTGAAGCGAGCGTAGGAGCGGAGTAGTGTGGGAATATTTAGTAAGGTTGAAGACCAGACGAGCTGCTGCATTCTGGATGAGCTGCAGAGGTCGGATGGCACATACAGGTAGACCAGCCAGGAGGGAGTTGCAGTAGTCTAGGCGTGAGATGACGAGAGCCTGGACCAGAACCTGAGTCACTTTCTGTGTCAGCTGGGGACGTATCTTCCTGATGTTGTAAAGCGTGTATCTGCAGCAACGGGTTGTAGCAGCGATGTTTGCAGTGAAGGACAGGTTGTTGTCTAGGGTCACACCCAGATTCCTTGCAGTCTGAGTCGGGGAAACAACTGAGGTGCCAATGTTGATTGTTAGGTCAAGAGTGGGACAATCTTTTCCCGGAAGGAAGAGCAGCTCAGTCTTGTCAAGGTTGAGTTTGAGGTGATGAGCAGACATCCACTGAGAGATGTCAGCTAGACAAGCAGAGATGCATGCGACGACCTGGGTCTCTGAGCGGGGAAAGGACAGAATTAATTGGGTGTCATCAGCGTAGCAGTGGTAAGAAAAACCATGCGGGCTAATGACTGATCCGAGCGAGTTTGTGTACAGGGAGAAGAGGAGGGGACCAAGAACAGAGCCCTGAGGGACCCCTGTAGTTAATTGACAAGGGTCGGACTCAGACCCTCTCCAAGTCACCCTGTAGGTACGGTCTTTCAGGTATGAGGTGAGGAGGGAAAGTGCAGAGCCTGAAACTCCAAGTTTTTGGAGAGTGCGAAGGAGGATCTGATGATTCACCGTGTCGAATGCAGCAGACAGGTCCAACAGGATGATGACAGAGGAGAGGGATGCAGTTTTGGCAGTGTGCAGTTCCTCCGTGACAGCAATGAGAGCAGTTTCTGTGGAGTGACCTGCCTTGAAACCAGACTGGTGCGGATCCAGAAGGTTGTTCTGATTGAGATAACAGGAGAGTTGTTTAAAGACAGCGCGTTCAAGTGATTTAGACAGGAACGGGAGGAGAGAGACAGGCCTGTAGTTTATAACATCAGACGGGTTGAGAGTGGGTTTCTTTAGGAGAGGGTTTACTCTTGCCTCCTTGAGACTGTTTGGAAAGTGACCAGAAGTTAGAGAAGTGTTGATGAAATGGGTGAGAAACGGTAGAATATCAGGAGCGATAGTCTGAAGGAGGTTTGAAGGGATAGGGTCCAGAGGACAGGTGGTAGGGCGGGCAGAGGTAATGAGGGTAAGAACCTCACTTGGAGAGAGAGGGGAAAAGGAGGTAAGTGTGTTGGTGGAAGGAGGGTCTGGTGACCCAGCGGTGAGTAAAGGTGAGTCAGAAAAAGAAGAGCGAATATCATCAACCTTTTTTTCAAAGTGGGTAACAAAGTCGCTTGACAGAAGTGTGGAGGGGGGAGGAGCTTTTGGAGGGTCCAAGAGGGTGGAGAAGATGGAAAATAGTTTTTTAGGATTGGAATAGGAAGATTGGATCTTATCTTGAAAGAAAGTGCTTTTTGCCTGAGAGATCGAAGCAGAGAAAGAGGAGAGGAGAGCTTGATAGGTTAGGAGGTCGTCACGGTGTTTGGATTTCCACCATTTCCGCTCTGCTGCCCTAAGGACGGTTATATTAGCACGCAGTGCATCATTTAGCCAGGGAGCAGGAGGGGACTGACGAGCCTGCCGAGATGTGAGAGGACAGAGCGAGTCCAGAGTGGATGAGAGAGTAGAGAGGAGAGTTTCTGCAGCAGAGTTTGGAGGCAGGAGTTGGAACGAGTCAGAGGAAGGGAGGGCTGAGAGCACCGACGAGGCAAAGGTAGAGGGGGAGAGGGAGCGAAGGTTACGGCGGACAAGTGCAGGATGAGAAGAGATTAGTTTGTTATGTTTGGAAAGGGATAGAGAGAATGAAATGAAGAAGTGATCGGATGTGTGGAGCGGGTTTACAGAGAGGTTAGAAGTAGCGCAGTTCCTTGAGAATATGAGATCAAGGACATTGCCAGCTTTATGAGTCGGTGGGGACGGAGACAGTGAGAAAGCAAAGGCGGTTAACAGGGATGTTAGTTCGTCTATCTTCCCCGTCTGGAGGTTGAAGTCTCCGAGAAGTACAGCGGGAGGGCCAGTTTCAGGGATGTGTGAGAGGAGATTATCTAATTCCTCCAAGAAGTCCCCCAAGGCGCCTGGTGGACGGTAGAGAACAACAATGGTTAGCTGTATAGGATGGGTTACTGTGACGGCATGGAATTCAAAGGTGGAAGGAGTGAAGTTAGGTAGCTTGAAGAGGGAAAAGCTCCATTTGGGAGAGAGCAGGAGACCAGTGCCACCTCCTCTGCCAGTTGGTCTGGGTGTATGGGAGAAGGAATATGCTGTGGAGAGAGCTGCTGGGGTGGATGTGTTGGATGGAGTAATCCAGGTCTCAGTGAGAGCAAGGAAATCCAGAGACTGCAGGGAGGCGTAGCCAGAGATGAAGTCAGCCTTAGGAACAGCTGACTGGCAGTTCCACAGGCCACCTGAAATTAGATGTTGGATCTCAGTGGAGCATGTGGGATAGACGAGAGCAGGCCGGTTATATCGATTACGAGATATACGGGGCCAGTGATAATTGTGAGAAGACACATGAACGGGAATGGAGAAAATACACATGATTATAGCATGAGGGGCTAAACAACAAAATAAAAATGAAACAAAATAAAAAACACCAGCGATACTTAGCTCAATCAAAGTAGGATTTGCCTCCTCTTTGCCTCCCTCGTGACTCCCACAGGACTCTAATGTCTTTGCCAGTCTTTGACTCCCACAGGACTCTAATGTCTTTGCCAGTCTTTGACTCCCACAGGAGTCTAATGTCTTTGTCAGTCTTAGCCTGTCTGACGCTCCAGGAAAGTGCTACCTAAAATGGACACCTGATTGCTGAGTTCTCACAGCTGTGGGGCAACGTCCTTTTAATTAGTTAACTCTCTGCAGCTGGTGGCCCTCAAAAGGAAATCTAGACTGGTTTCGTCCTGATGTGTTATTGTCTTTTAAGTCAATTACATTAAACCCTAAGTTATAAAGTTCTGAGTTTAACCCTTAATACAGTTACACCTACTCAATAAAGCTCTTAGTATTCTACAAATGTTTAAATCAAAGTTAACCCTAGTAGTCAGTTAGATCACTTTTAAGGTTTCAGTCAAATGACTTTTCCCAAGTTTCTGTCTGACAGATGCTGTAGTGGTTTTGAGTTTTTAAAAACACAATTCCAGTCAGATCAACTACAGAGCATTGATACAGAGTACACACACTGAAACAGAGAAGTCTACAAACACAGTGTTACTCACACAATTCTAGAAGTCTCCAGTAGCTTTCTTGTCAAAAACTAGTTGCACACACATTAACACATTTCAGGAATCGAAATCTGAATTTTGGATAAAGCCAGGTTCAAAATTCTTGAGTTTCATTTTGTAGTCATATTAGTATCTAAGGCTTTTACAGAAGGGATATTGGATATCTCTTTTTATCACTCCATAAATCAGAAAATACTGTCAACAGCCCTAAAATATCCATTTTCGCCATGTTTTTAGGTATACAATGTTGTATAATTCAGGCTATGAATGATATATGAACAAACCCTTCTGTAAAAGTCTTTATAATATTGATAGGAATATAACTGGAAGGTTTGGTGTATGTAAGTGCTACTGAAGTTGAAATTTCGAACTCAGAGTAGGAGAAAAAACTCATTTTGAGAAAACGACCTTTAAAGATTGCAGTGAGGCGCTAGCTAAACCCTCCTGTTCTTTGGATGACAGCTTGTGCCTCGATGCACTCCGTGAAGGTATTTCATGTTCGGGGTCATTTGTTTTTTGTATAACCTTGTGCAAGTGACAATTGTTGTCGTCTTCTCTGTGAACGTTTTTTTCGCCGTTCTTTGCCATTTTGAGATTTCAATTTCTAGCGGAAAGCTAACCAGGAAGTGTTTTAGCACACCACGTGACGCATCTGAACGAATCACGTTGTCAGAAATGTACACCAGCTAATGAGATTTCGTTTCTTGGTTTAAGACCCCTTTGTGCTTTCACGATTGGTTGCTGATACAAAGGAAATGACCATATTTGGATCCGATGAGATTGTGCAGGAGAGACACAGCTTTCTAGCGATACCTCTGATCATATGCTGCACACAGCGGTCGCGGTACTTTATGTTACGTTAGAATGCTAACTTTTGGTGAATTTAGGAGAAATCTACAGACGCAAATAGACAAACTATAGTAAAATAAACACTTAAATGTGTATTTTGTACGTTTTCCTTCCAAAAGCCTGAAAGAAAACATGTTATAGAATCAAAATAGCACAAAATCTCAAAATTGACCAGTACTTGAAAAACGATGTTTTTGCCTGCCGTGTCTCGCCTTAAAGACCAATCTTTATTTGAATGTACCTCTTAACCTGATATATTAGTTATACAGTAATAGTATTGACAATCTAAAAAAACTGAGCAACTCAACAGTCAACTTTATATTTCTTATTGTCTAAAGCATTTATTATTTTCATTTTTCCCCTCTCATATTCAGTGTGGACGGATTGAGACAGCATGGTGTCCAGAGAGCTGCAGAGACTTCAGGGAGAAACCTCCGTGTGATGGACGTCCTGTCTGTTGGTTTGGAGAGGACTGAGGGTCTTTCCTCAGCGAGGAGGACCAGGCCTGATGGAGGAGCCCATGCTGGGCAAAGCTGATACCAGCTGCACAGGCCTAGTCTGTCACTTTATTGGACTAAATGTGTTTACTTATACATTTAATAGGTTTACACTTTCTGTCCATATGTGCTTTTTATTTAAAACATGTTTGATTAACTTTTGGTTCACATTTCAATAAATTGTATTTGTATTAGTGTTGTCACGATACCAACATTTTGGTTTCGATACCGATACCAAGTCAAGAATTGCGATTCCGATTATTTTTCGATACTTTTCTAAAAAAAAGGGAAACAGTCTTAAATGTAATTATTGTGCTTTATTTCACACCAGAAATATATGGTTAACACAAACTTTTAAACAATGAGAACAATAAATAAAATAAATGACAATAATTTCGTATTAAATCAAATTAAGCATCATCTCAAACAACTTTATTGTTTTATAAAATATAATTTTTTTTATATTTTATTAACATGTAATAGTACAGTAATATAAATAATTATTGACAAAATGTATATTGCAGATGTTAGCCACATTGGTAAGTTAGCTAAAAAGATAGCCCTATTAGACAGTTATCATTGCCATTAATTGCCTCGTCAAACTACGAAAACGTTTGTTTGTCACAAAATAAATTATACTTGTTTGACTTAGATTTGAGGGCATGGGCTTGAGCATGATGTAATTATGTTATCTATCACATTCGCTAACCTGTCTGTCTTTAAATTCTTTAAACATTCCGGTCGGCGGGGTGCTTAGCCAAGTCTGATGTGTTGGCTCCCTTGGTTTGCAGGGATCTAAAACATTTCTCACAAACAGGCCTCGTGGTGTCCGTAGGCTTGTCCTCACTGTCAGAGATATAGCTCAAATACTTCCAAATTTAGCTTCTGGCGTCTTTTTTGTCAACAAGCCGAGGCGCAGCGGCAGTTGCACTCCCACTTGCAGCCATGCTTCTCGTTTTCTCACATGCTCTGGCAGCTAGCGCATGGCCGCGTGCACGAGAGAGGGGAGGGACTTAGAACGTGCTTGAGAGGGGCGGGACTGCAGGCACGGCTGCAGTGCACGCAAGGAGTGGAAGCAGAGCGCTGAACACACACGGCTCTTATTAAAATGGCGCTTTCTCACCGGAGTACTTTTCCCCGTCATTCTTAAAGTACTGATACTAATGAAACGGAGGAATCGTACCGTTTTTAACGGCAGGGTATCGCGGTACCTTTCAAGTATCGGTACACCGTGCAACACTAATTTGTATTTGCACTCCTTTCGTCCATTATTCTTACTGAAAATGTTAGATTACACATTCACATCTGACTGAAGATTGGCCCCATTTATTTGTGACGTTGCAAACTCTGCGGTACAAGGCACAAGTGATGTGAAGCTCATAAAGTGAGGCAAATAGAAATAATCAGCTGATGGAGTGTAGATGTGGAAATAGGTGCATTCGATCAGCTGACTGTGTGTTCACAATAAAAGTAGTTTCTTAGTGAATGTTGTTGGAGCGCTGAGGACGGTGGTCTGAAGCCCACCTCTGCTCCGCGCGTCCCTTGATGAGCTGGTTAAATTATAAAAGAAGGAATTTGAAACACCAGGATAAAGGATAAACAATAATCTGTTTTAATGGTAAAAAACAACAATACAATTTAAAGGAGTACCCCTGCTCTGGTCCTAGTGCTGGTAGATCTTACTATCTTGGCAGCATGAGGAAAAAGAGACCGGACAAAGGACACAACAGGGCTACATGTAATTCCAACGAGAGGAGTTGTGTCGGATGCTCCTCCCAGAGGGGTCATCTATTGGGAGATACAAAAACGATGGCCTGTCGCAGCGAATCAGCGCGAGCCAGCCAAGGCGACCCGGAAACAAGTCTCTTAAGTTTGAGGCATTTTGCATAGACTTCCTTCTCTCCCGCCCCCTCCCCCATCAGTTTAATACACACACAGTTTCACATACTTTTGGCATTTTAAGATATGTTTAAGATACATTTGTTTATAGTATATAGTTTTATAGGCTAATACAAGTAATACATGTAAGTTACTTCAATGTCCTGTACTGGTCTTAAAATCTCATAACATCAGCTTTTAATGTTCCTCTTGGATGTTCTTCTTGACCCTCAGAGAAGGAGAAAATGTCGTGTCTTTCAGGCATGTCCTTTCCTAACAAAAATTACAGGAAACATATTATTGCAGAACAAGTGTGTTATTTATGAAAGCGGTGTGTTTGTGTGTTTAGGGGCTGTAGATATAATTATTTTGTAATTGTAATGTTTTTTTTTTTATTTCAACAGTGAGCTACAAAGACAATCAGATTATGAATGAACAGTATGAAGTTCATCAACATTGAAATATATGTTATTATCAAAATAATATTTAACTGTTATCAAAACGTAGTGCAACTGTAGAAGCTTGCTCTGTTGTCTCACTGAAAGAATCACTTTTACCACGTTTTTTACAGACAATATTGAGAGATAAATAGTAGCAGTTCTCACTATGTGTTAAATATCTTTGCCTTCAATACATTAAATTAGAAAGCTGACAAAGTCATATTGCTTGTTATCATCTAAATGTAACCTTTTGCATGGAAAAAACCCTCAACTTAATTGATGTGTAAGTGATTTAGTATTGTTTAATGGAATGTATATCAGTGTATTAAAGTCAATACTTCATTTATTTAAACCAATATCTTTCTTGATTCTTTGTACAGTATGAAAATAGTATTTGTACCTGAGCTGAAGTTCACTGCTGTGAGGAGTCCAGTTCTGTCTCTCACTCTCTGCTCCAGCCTGTCTGCATCACCTGGACACCTTAAACAAACAGATATATATGTAAAGTACCATGTGTACAAACAATATATATATATATATAGACATTTTATTCATTGGGATAAACCCCTTGAGATGCACCATCTCGTTTTCAAGGGGGTCCCGACAATAGCAACAACTTACAGACATACATAAACAAAAAGACAAAATGCAAAACATGACACACAAGACAAACCACATACAGTCTGTTAAGTGAAATTCAAGCAATGCACACAATCATTACAATTTGAGACGGTCAAGCAAATCAGTTTCATCAATATCAGTTATAACAAGTACAGACCAGTTGAAAGTGAGATAACAATGCATGTTTAAATAAACCCAATGATGCAAGAGATCTAATAGCAGCAGGTAAAGTATTCCAGTCAGTTGGGGCTTTAAACATGAACGCTCTTCTGCCAATCAATTTTTTTGCAGAGGGGACAGAAATAAATCTGAACAGAATGTCTAACTTGATGAATTGGTGAGTAGGGTACAAAATACTGCTTTAAATATAACTGATTATCTTCTGTTGAACATGTTGGATTGTGTATTGTCCGAGTCAGGGTCCTTTTTATTTTACTGTAACTTTAGAAGTTGTGTTACCAATGCTTACTGTTTATTTGATACCAATTTGGTAATACAATTAATAAAAAGAACAAGGTTTGGGTTCGTTCTTCAGAAGACTGTGACGTTAACGTGTAAGCTCAATAATGAACTCCAGCTCAACCAACTATATTGTAATATCTAACTAATCATCTTGAAATATGACATTAATAATTGTAATATACACACATCTTATTGTGAGGTTGATTTCACATACACTACTTCGACATTAGCTTGTCTACATACTTGAGCATAGCCAATTTAAATTAACCTTAGCGATGCATACAGTTCCTACCTACATAATAAAAGTTATTCTAAAAGTGACGTAAACAAATAATAATAATAAACTTGGGCTCAGTAGCATTATGGCACCTACAATACCGGCCCCTAATTATCATTTCACAAAATTATAATTACACTATAATAAATGACAATACACACAATATACGTCCAGATCTCTTTCTTGAATTATTTTTGTTCAGAGTTGATATATATTGCAGTCTTTTTGGAAAAGTGATCTTTACTCACTAATCAGTATCAGTAAAAATGCTTAGTGTGGTGGTTTGTGTGTGTGCAGTGTGCAAAAAGTCCTCTGCATCCTGAAGAAGGCTAACTTCGTTAATTGGTCTGCTCAAGAAACCAGTCTTGGTCTTGATCCGAAGCATACGTACGAGTCCCTTTTCTTCTTGTTTGCCACCATGTTCTCCATCCGAGGGATCTCAATCCTCTTTTCCTGCGTGTCTTTTTGGACTCTTTAATCGCTGGCTTCTCGTTATCTGAAGGTTTCTGTTTATTCACCAGAGATTCCTGTTTTTTCTTATTTGCATGATCATGTTTTCCACTGTCAGTTTTACTGTCTGCGAGTTTGCTCCTGGATTTACTTCAGCATCCAGTTCTTGAAACATTACAGTACGTGTAACAGTCTTCGGTCTTCCCTTTCCTCGAGTTTTAGCTTGCAATTTAATATTTTGTAGTTCCTCTTTGACAACATATTTTTCTGCTTCCATTCCTGGTGCTTTTTGAGTGTTATTCTGGATTTCAAGAGCCTTATACACTTCTTCTTCTTGTGAAAGTTCACATTTCAGGTTTGACATTTGGCTCATTAATCCGTGTACCTTCAGCTGTTGACTGGCAATTTGTTTTTCAAGCTGCCCTCTCTCTTTAGCTTCCCTCTTCCTTCTCTTCTTATGTTCCTTCATAGATGTAGCTTCCTTCCTCACCTCATTATTTTGTTCCTCCTCTATTTCTCCACCTTTCTCTTGCTCGGGCTCACTGTCTTCA
Organism: Gymnodraco acuticeps; assembly: GCF_902827175.1. Classification (NCBI taxonomy): domain Eukaryota; kingdom Metazoa; phylum Chordata; class Actinopteri; order Perciformes; family Bathydraconidae; genus Gymnodraco; species Gymnodraco acuticeps. Next base: position 2,433,653 of record NW_022990772.1, read on the forward strand.
CTGTCAATGGGAGCATGGATAATTCACTTGCTTTTCTGGGCCCCTTTTTCTTTCTTATCACCCTTCTTTTCTGCCTTTTCAGTGTCCATCTCCTCTCCGCTAAAAGCAGATAAGACCAGCGCTTCGGCCATGTTTACACTTAATGAAATGTTGTCCCGAGTATCATCAGGACATCCTCCTAATGGTCCATTAACTGTCCAACCGAGCATGGTTTTTACGACATAAGGTCCATCCCCCACACTCCTGATTACATCAATTGGTTCAAGGGCTTTTGGAACATCTGAACCAATCAGCAACTCAATTTCAGCATCAATTTCTGGTAGACAAACATCCCTCAAATGCAACCATTGATTGATGTCGGTTTGACGGGGAATGTTTCCTTTGTGCACGGGCATAGCCTTCTGAGTGTACAGTGGGGCAAAAAAGTATTTAGTCAGCCACCAATTGTGCAAGTTCTCCCACTTAAAAAGATGACAGGCCTGCAATTTTCATCCTAGGTACACTTCAACTATGAGAAACAGAATGAGGGGAAAGAATCCAAGAAATCACATTGTAGGATATTTAATGAATTAATTGGTAAATTCCTCGGTAAAATAAGTATTTGGTCACCTACAAACAAACAAGATTTCTGGCTCTCACAGACCTGTAACTTCTTCTTTAAGAGCCTCCTCTGTCCTCCACTTGTTAACTGTATTAATGGCACCTGTTTGAACTCGTTATCAGTATAAAAGACACCTGTCCACAACCTCAAACAGTCACACTCCAAACTCCACTATGGCCAAGACCAAAGAGCTGTCAAAGGACACCAGAAACAAAATTGTAGACCTGCACCAGGCTGGGAAGACTGAATCTGCAATAGGTAAGCAGCTTGGTGTGAAGAAATCAACTGTGGGAGCAATTATTAGAAAATGGAAGACATACAAGACCACTGATAATCTCCCTCGATCTGGGGCTCCACGCAAGATCTCACCCCGTGGGGTCAAAATGATCACAAGAACAGTGAGCAAAAATCCCAGAACCACACGGGGGGACCTAGTCAATGACCTGCAGAGAGCTGGGACCAAATTAACCAAGGCTACCATCAGTAACACACTACGCCGCCAGGGACTCAAATCCTGCAGTGCCAGACGTGTCCCCCTGCTTAAGCCAGTACATGTCCAGGCCCGTCTGAAGTTTGCTAGAGAGCATTTAGATGATCCAGAAGAGGATTGGGAGAATGTCATATGGTCAGATGAAACCAAAATGAAGATTGAAAATTACAGGCCTCTCTCATCTTTTTAAGTGGGAGAACTTGCACAATTGGTGGCTGATTAAATACTTTTTTGCCCCACTGTATATGCCGGGGAGATCACAAAAGTTGCTGTTATGCAGTCCAGCAACCTCTAGGCCTGACACAATGCTGGTTTCAACGACCTTCCTTTGACCCATAGTTCTCAGCAGAATGTTTGACCTTCTTCCTTGGAGGTTAAGTTTGTTCATAAGGCCTAATGTGCAAAACGAAGCAGTACTGCCTGGGTCAAGAAATGCATAGGTATGCACTGTCGTGTTCCCCTTTTTGGACTGGTACTATGGAGAGTTTGCAACCATCTTCACCGGCCCCAGTAAGGCCACCTGTCTGAATTGAGACTTCAGCAGTGTTTGCAGATGTTTCTTCCATTTCCTCCTGCTCATTTTCCATTTCCTTCCTTTGTTGGTAGATGTGCAACATTCTGGGTTGATTTAGATTGCATATGTTGCACCTCATTCGTTTCCTGCAGTCTCTACGTATGTGTCCTTTACACAGGCAGCCAAAACAAATACCATTTTCTTTAAGAAATGTGATTTTTTTCATGATGTGTCCTCCTTCCCAACTGTGGACACATCTCCAGAGCATGTTCACATCTACAATACAAGCAGTTTTTTTACAGTGCTTCCGTCATATTTATTTTCTGTAACTTCCACGTTGGTTGCAAAGATGCTTCCACTTGGATGAGGCTGTGGTCTTCTTATGTCTTTGCTTACGGGAGGGGGGTCTTTAATGTCCCAAAATATGGGATCTGTACCAATTTTTACTTGCCTTTCAAGGAATTCCACAATATCCTTGAAGACAGCTCTTTGGTGGTGTTTTTCCTGGATGTCACATGCTACAGTTCTCCATAAATCCCTCAGCCTATATGGAAGTTTCTTTAAAATGGATAGCATGTTTGCTGGAATGTTGAGCTCAAACATGTAGTTTACATCTTCCATCGCATTGCAACATCCTCTAAGGTAGACCGTGTATGCCTGTAGAGCCCTTGTGTCCTCAGCCCTTATTAATGGCCATGAAAGAGCCCTTTCCATGTATGCTGTATAGTGTTCGTTGACTAAAACTATGACGAAATATGTTCGTCAACGACCTTTTTTTCCATGACGAAAACGAGACGATGACGAGACGGCACCGACGGCAGTAAACAATAACTGTAACTAAATCATCATGCAATATCGTTGACGAAAAGTGACGAGACGAAAATGTAGTTTACTAAATAAAAACTATGCCAAAATCTCTCTTTACTTTCGTTGACGAAAAATGAGGAGACGAAATATTATCAAAGATAACGTTACATTTCTGATAGTCAGTTTTTCTCCCAGCAGTTCCATTTCCGGTGCTGCGGCAGGGCAGCAGCTGCGTGTCTGTGCTGCGCGCGGCGGTACATTTTAATTACACCGGGTAGCGGCACAATATGAATTGTCAGGAAGACTCAGGTCTAACTCATGGTCTAACTAACCTTATTTAACAGAAAATAAAATGGCAACAACAGGGCTTGGGAGCAGTGGTCGCACTCGCGTTAACCGAATACCCCCCCGTCAGCGCGAGTGATTGATAAATTGTGCACTCGACGGATAATAATGGATTATGATGGAAATGTTACGATCCTGTCCATCAAATTTACTGACAACGAAAAAAGTCTAAAGCTACCACTGCTTGGGAGAAAGAAACGATGTGATATGTGGGCCCATTTTCGCTACAATGAGGCGGAGAAAAAAAGCGAATGCATTGTTTTATCAGAAGGGAAGCAATGTGGCCATAACACAGGTAAACACACCACAAACCTGACCAGATACTCTCTGCAAAGCTGCATTCTTAATCATTCAACCTGTGTTTTTCATCAAATAAGGACAAGATATAATCTTATTGTGAAATAAGTTTGACTAAAATGACAAATTATTGGTTTTGGCTAGACTAGTTTGACTGAAATGTTCCATATAATCTGATGACTAAAAAAGACTAAACAGTTTTCATTGACAAAAAGTAGACTAAAATAATTAGTTTTCTTTGACTAAAATAAGACTAAAATAAAAACAGGATGAAGGTGACTAAATATGACTAAAACTAAAAAGGAAATTTAACACAGGACTAAGACTAAAACTAAATAAAAAAATAGCTGACGAAATTAACACTGATGCTGTAGCAATTTTATGTTCATTGCCAAAGTTCTGTTGTAGTAACCATTTGGCCTTACTGAATCCACTGTCTGAGGCCATATGTTGGCAACTCCGTACAAGGTCTCTGGGCAGTCCTGTTGTATATTGCTCCAGGTAGTATAGGCAGTCTCTGGGGTTATTGTTTTTGCTTTCAATATTGAATTTGAAAGATCTCACAAATGTTTGGTACTGAAGTGGGTCACCATTAAACACTGGAATGTCTTTCTTGGGCATGGATGATAGACACTGTTGCTGGATTAATAAAGCGGTTATTTCATTTTGTTTTTCCATGACTGCAAATATATTGCACTTGTCACTGTTGCTTGTGGCAGTTTCTGGATCTGGAGATGCTACATGTAGATGTTCATCTAGATTCCTGATGCCTGCATTGGGTGTTAGGGGAGCTGTATCAATGTTAGTGACAGCTCTGTCTGTGGTGGTTATGATTGGTTGTTTTAATGTTACAAACTGTATTTCCCTTTGTCCCGTTTCAAGCCTTCCGAGTAAATCGCCAGAAGCGCCGACACCCTCCTCATCACTCCACCGCTCCCATGTTTTCTTTTGTGTTGCCATAAGTTAGTCTCTCTCCGTTGGTGCGCTGGGCTAATGTGGACCCCAGAAAGAGTAGCTTTTGTCAAGAGCAAAAGCTAATGGGGATCCTAAATAAACATAAACATAAATGCTAATAATGCTAATGCGAGCAAATAAAATGGCGGCTTCACAAAACTTTTGAAGAGTTTTACGGTGCGTGGTTTGCAATTCGCCCAGCCAATCAGAAATTGGAACCTTTTCCTCCCCAGGAAAGTACCACCTCTCTAGCAGGGACTGAAAAAATATTCCAGATATTTTTGGTGTGAACGCAAAATCCTAGGAACTATCAGAACTATTCATTACATGTTTACATTACATTGCATTTAGCTGACGCTTTTATCCAAAGCGACTTACAATAAGTACATTCGACCAGGAAGACACAACCTTGAAGAAAACAGAATCATATAAGTACATCAGGTTTCATAGAGCCAAAACATTTCAAGAGCTACTCAACTGGCTTTAGATAAGCCAGTCCTTTATTAGTATATAAGTGCTTTGTTAATAATTCTATCGCTCGAAGTGGAGTCGAAAGAGATGAGTTTTCAGTCTGCGCCGGAAGATGTGCAAGCTATCTGCTGTCCTGATGTCAATGGGGAGCTCATTCCACCATCTTGGAGCCAGGATAGCAAACCCACGTGGTTTTTTGCCGATGGGAACTTGGGTCCCCCTCGCAGCGAGGGCGCAGCGAGTCGTTTGGCTGATGCAGAGCGTAGTGCACGCGCTGGGGTGTACGGTTTAACCGTGTCCTGGATGTACGAAGGGCCAGATCCATTCGCAGCATGGTAAGCAAGTACCAGTGTCTTGAGTGGATTCTAGCAGTTACCGGAAGCCAGTGAAGGGAGCGGAGGAGCGGAGTGGTGTGGGAAAATTTAGGAAGGTTGAAGACCAGACGAGCCGCTGCATTCTGGATGAGCTGCAGAGAGGTCGGATGGCACATGCAGGTAGACCAGCCAGGAGGGAGTTGCAGTAGTCTAGGGCGTGAGATGACGAGAGCCTGGACCAGAACCTGCGTCGCTTTCTGTGTCAGCTGGGGACGTATCTTCCTGATGTTGTAAAGCGTGTATCTGCAGCAACGGGTTGTGGCAGCTATGTTTGCAGTGAAGGACAGGTTGTTATCTAGGGCCACACCCAGATTCCTTGCAGTCTGAGTCGGGGAAACAACTGAGGTGCCGATTTGATTGTTAGGTCAAGAGTGGGACAATATTTTCCCGGAAGGAAGAGCAAGCTCAGTCTTGTCAAGGTTGAGCTTGTGGTGATGAGCAGACATCCCACTGAGAGATGTCAGCTAGACAAGCAGAGATGCGTGCAACGACCTGGGTCTCTGAGCGGGGAAAGGACAGAATTAATTGGGTGTCGTCAGCGTAGCAGTGGTAATGAAAAAACCATGCGGGCTAATGACTGATCCGAGCAAGTTTGTGTACAGGGAGAAGAGGAGGGGACCAAGAACAGAGCCCTGAGGGACCCCTGTAGTTAATTGACAAGGGTGGGACTCAGACCCTCTCCAAGTCACCCTGTAGGTACGGTCTTTCAGATATGAGGTGAGGAGGGAAAGTGCAGAGCCTGAAACTCCAAGTTTTTGGAGAGTGCGAAGGAGGATCTGATGATTCACCGTGTCGAATGCAGCAGACAGGTCCAACAGGATGATGACAGAGGAGAGGGATACAGTTTTTGGCAGTGTGCAGTTCCTCCGTGACAGCAATGAGAGCAGTTTCTGTGGAGTGACCTGCCTTGAAACCAGACTGGTGCGGATCCAGAAGGTTATTCTGATGGAGATAACAGGAGAGTTGTTTAAAGACAACGCGTTCAAGTGATTTAGACAGGAACGGGAGGAGAGAGACAGGCCTGTAGTTTATAACATCAGACGGGTTGAGAGTGGGTTTCTTTAGGAGAGGGTTTACTCTTGCCTCCTTGAGACTGTTTGGAAAGTGACCAGAAGTTAGAGAAGTGTTGACGAAATGGGTGAGAAACGGTAGAATATCAGGAGCGATAGTCTGAAGGAGGTATGAAGGGATAGGGTCCAGAGGACAGGTGGTAGGGCGAGCAGAGGTAATGAGGGTAAGAACCTGACTTGGAGAGAGAGGGGAAAAGGAGGTTAGTTGTTTGGTGGAAGGAGGGTCTGGTGACCCAGCGGTGAGTAAAGGTGAGTCAGAAAAAGAAGAGCGAATATCATCAACCTTTTTTTCAAAATGGGTAACAAAGTCGCTTGACAGAAGTGAGGAGGGGGGGAGGGGCTTTTGGAGGGTCCAGAGGGTGGAGAAGATGGAGAATAGTTTTTTAGGATTGGAATAGGAAAGATTGGATCTTATCTTGAAAGAAAAGGTGCTTTTTTGCTGAGAGAATCGAAGCAGAGAAAGAGGAGAGGAGAGCCTGAATAGGTTAGGAGGTCGTCACGGTGTTTGGATTTCCACCGTTTCCTCCGCTTCCTGCTGCCCTAAGGACGGTTCTATTAGCACGCAGTGCATCATTTAGCCAGGGAGCAGGAGGGGACTGACGAGCCTGCCGAGATGTGAGAGGACAGAGAGAGTCCAGAGTGGATGAGAGAGTAGAGAGGAGAGTTTCTGCAGGCAGAGTTTGAAGGCAGGAGTTGGAACGAGTCAGAGGAAGGGAGGGCTGAGAGCACCGACGAGGCAAAGGTAGAGGGGGGAGAGGGAAACGAAGGTTACGGCGGACAAGTGCAGGATGAGAAGAGATTAGTTTGTTATGTTTGGAAAGGGGTAGAGAGAATGAAATGAAGAAGTGATCGGATGTGTGGAGCGGGTTTACAGAGAGGTTAGAAGTAGCGCAGTTCCTTGAGAATATGAGATCAAGGACATTGCCAGCTTTAATGAGTCGGTGGGGATGGAGACAGTGAGAAAGCAAAGGCGGTTAACAGGGATGTTAGTTTCGTCTATCTTCCTGTCTGGAGGTTGAAGTCTCCGAGAAGTACAGCGGGAGGGCCAGTTTTCAGGGATGTGTGAGAGGAGATTATCTAATTCCTCCAAGAAGTCCCCCAAGGCGCCTGGTGGACGGTAGAGAACAACAATGGTTAACTGTATAGGATGGGTTACCGTGACGGCATGGAATTCAAAGGTGGAAGGAGTGAAGTTAGGTAGCTTGAAGAGGGAAAAGCTCCATTTGGGAGAGAGCAGGAGACCAGTGCCACCTCCTCTGCCAGTTGGTCTGGGTGTATGGGAGAAGGAATATGCAGTGGAGAGAGCTGCTGGGGTGGATGTGTTGGGTGGAGTAATCCAAGTCTCAGTGAGAGCAAGGAAATCCAGAGACTGCAGGGAGGCGTAGCCAGAGATGAAGTCAGCCTTAGGAACAGCTGACTGGCAGTTCCACAGGCCACCTGAAACTAGATGTTGGATCTCAGTGGAGCATGTGGGATAGATGAGAGCAGGCCGGTTATAGCGATTAGGAGATACATGGGGCCAGTGATAATTGCGAGAAGACACATGAACAGGAATGGAGAAAATACACATGATTATAGCATGAGGGGCTAGAAAACTAAAGAAAAGAGAAATAAGACACCAGCTCAATCAGAGTAGGATTTGCCTCCTCTTTGCCTCCCTCGTGACTCCCGTAGGACTCTAATGTCTTTGTCAGTCTTACTCCCGTAGGACTCTAATGTCTTTGTCAGTCTTCGGCTGTCTGACGCTCCAGGAAAGAGCTACCTAAAATGGACGCCTGATTGCTGAGTTCTCACAGCTGTAGGGCCACGCCCCTCTAATTAGTTAACTATCTACAGCTGATGGGCAACAATAGACTGGCCCTGCCTCTATTGTAATGCAGGCTTGAGTGCTGAGACCTGTGCAGCAGGTTTCGCCTGAGCAGATCTGAGATTTAAAATCTCTCAAAAGCGCCGTATTAGCTACAATAACTACAGAACAATTATACAGAGTAGAATAAATGAAACAGAGAAGTCTAATTAAACAAGAATATAACTTACAGTGGTTGCTGCGTCAATAGGTACATTTTCACCACACCCGGTCCAGATGCACACTGGGAAAAGTACTCCGGTGTGAAAGCGCCTATTGAACACATACGTTTTTGCAACTTCCTTTTACAGTATAGAAGCTGCTCTACTACACAGATTGCTGTTAAGCAGGTGGAATATATATCGGGATACTTTTATAAATCGAGATAGCATCCTGGGGATAATCAAAAGCATTTTTAATTTTGTGTCTGTTGTATTACTATGGGAGTTATTTTTGTTTTTATGAGAAATTAATGTATTCTTGGGTACACTTCTCTGCCTCCAAGCTTCTTAACAGAATCAGGCCAGTATTTGTCGGCCTGTAGACCACACACGTGGCATGATCTGTTTTATGCTGCATGTACATATGTTTTTCATGCCTGCTTTCTTTTCATTTCCATGTATGAAAATCCACTTGCGGATGAGATGCATGCTCAATCAACCGTAAACCTTATGTCTGCTTTTATTATTGTCAAAGCTATGTTATTGTTGTATGGTAATGCAGTGCAGACCTTTCAATCCAATCTGTATTTTCAATTGCATTAGCTTTGGAAGATGCCACAAAATAACACTTTATTCTGTGTGATTCTGTGTACAATTCATTCAGACATACTTGAAATGTGAATTGGACAATTTAGTAACATCACTGACGTTACAATCATTTTTTTTTTGTGGTTGGACAAAGGGTGTTTAAAATAGACAAAGCTGATGAGGATAAAGTTAGAACAAAAGAACTAATTTGCAAGTTAATAGTGCTTAATCAGTTTGTCGCATTAGTGCCTGTTATAACAAAGGGATAGGGCAGAGGGATTTGGACAAAGAGGGTTTAGAGTCGATGAAAAGGCCAGGGCCCAGATGTGATAACATTACAGCCAGTTTAAAATTGTGCCAGCTGAAGGTGAATGAGTATGGACTCTTTAGCCAATAATGTGGATAATTATGCTCATATACAATAGTTAAATAATCAAACAACTGAATGGAGGCAC